>NC_081299.1:117103850-117744485 GCF_030435805.1 Mustela lutreola | reverse complement strand
TGTCCTCATATTTGAGGGTGTTGATTTATTCCTCCTTTCTTCATCTCTGAGAGACACCAACCTCTCCTGAGTTTCCTCCTTGCCTCCTTGACTTCTCTTCTGTCTATGATGCTGGTTTCTTCTCAGTTCATCTCCAAATATGGAAAAGCTGAAAGAATTTGCAAACACCAAACCAACTCTCCAGGAAATATTGAAAGGAGTCCTCTAAGCAAAGAGAAATCCTAGAAGTAGTAGATCAGAAAGGAACAGAAACAATATACAGTAACAGTCACATTATAGGCAATACAATGCCACTAAATTCATATCTCTCAATAGTTACCCTGAATGTAAATGGCCTAAATGCACCAATCAAAAGACACGGGGTATCATAATGGATAAAAAGCAAAACCCGTCAATATGCTGCCCAAGAAACTCATCATAGATCCGAAGACACCCCCAGATTTAAAGAGAGGGGGTGGAAAACAATTTACCATGCTAATGGACATCAGAAGAAAGCTGGGGTGGCAATCCTTATATCAGATCAATTAGATTTTAAGCCAAAGACTATAATAAGAGATGAGGAAGGACACTATATCTGTCCAACAAGACCTAACAATTTTAAATATCTATGTCCTTAACATGGGAGCAGCCAACTATATAAACCAATTAATAACAAAATCAAAGAAACACATCGACAATAATAAAATAATAGTAGGGGAATTTAACACTCCCCTCATTGAAATGGACAGATCATCCAAGCAACAGATCCACAAGGAAAAAGGCCTTAAATGACACACTGGACAAGATGGACATCACAGGTATATTCAACACATTCCATCCCAAAATAACAGAATACACATTCTTCTCTAGTGCACATGGAACATTCTCCAGACTAGACCACATCCTGGGTCATAAATCAGATCTCAACCATTATCAAAAGATTGGGATCATCCCCTGCATATTCTCAGACCACAATGCTCTGAATCTAAAACTCAATCACAAGAGGAAATTTGGAAAGACCACAAATGCATGGAGACTATACAGCATCCTTCTAAAAAATGAATTGGTCAACCAGGAAATTAAAGAAGAATTGAAAAAATTCACAGAAACAAATGATAATGAAAACAAAAGTGTTCAAAATCTGTGGGATACAGCAAAGGCAGTCCTGAGAGGAAAATATTAAGCTGTACAAGCCTTTCTCAAGAAACAAGAAAGATCTCAAATACACAACGTAACCCTACACCTAAAGGAGTTGGAGAAAGAACAACAAAGAAAGCCTTAACCCAGCAGGAAAAGAGGAATAATAAAGATCAGAGCAGAAACCAATGACATAGAAACCAAAAAAAAAAAAAAAAAAAATCCACCACCAACAACAAAAGAAAACAATAGAACAAATCAAAGAAACTAGGAGCTGGTTCTTTGAAAGAATTAATAAGATTGATAAGCCCCTTTCCAGACTTATCAAAAAGAAAAGAGAAAGGATCCAAATAAATAAAATCATGAATGAAAGAGGAGAGATCACAACCAACACCAAAGAAATACAAACAATTATAAGAACATACTATGAGCAACTCTACGCCAACAAATTCAACAATCTGGAAGAAATGGATACATTCCGAGAGACATATAAACTACCACACCTGAACCAGGAAGAAATAGAAAACCTGAACAGACCCATAACCAGTACAGAGATTGAAACAGTCATCAAAAATCTCCAAACAAACAAAAGCCCTGGGCCAGATGGCTTCCCAGGGGAATTCTACCAAACATTTAAAGAAGAATTAATTTCTATTCTCCTGAAACTGTTCCAAAAAAATAGAAATGGAAGGAAAACTTCCAAACTCTTTTTTTCTGAGGCCAGCATCACCTTGATCCCAAAACCAGACAAGGATCCCATCAAAAAAGAGAACTACAGACCAATATCCTTGATGAACACAGATGCGAAAATTCTCACCAAAATACTAGCCAATAGGATTCAACAGTACATTCAAAGGATTATTCACCACGACCAAGTGGGATTTATTCCAGGGCTGCAAGGTTGGTTCAACATCTGCAAATCAATCAATGTGATACAACACATTAGTAAAAGAAAGAACAAGAACTATATGATACTCTCCATAGATGCTGAAAAAGCATTTGACAAAGTGCAGTATCCCTTCCTGATTAAAACTCTCCAAAGTGTAGGGATAGAGGGCACATATTATCAATATTATCAAAGCCATCTATGAAAAACCCACTGCAAATATCATTCTCAATGGAGAAAAACTGAATACTTTTCCGCTGAGGTCAGGAACATGGCAGGGATGTCCGTTATCACCACTGCTAATCAAAATCGTACTAGAAGTCCTAGCCTCAGCAATCAGACAACAAAAAGAAATTAAAGGCATCCAAATTTTGCCAAATTGGCAAAAGAGAAGTCAAACTATCACTGCTTGCAGATGATATGATACTGTATGTGGAAAACTTAAAGGACTCCACTCCAAATCTGCTCTAACTTGTATAGGAATTCTGTGAAGTGTCAGGATATAAAATCAATGCACAGAAATTGGTTGCATTTTTTTTTATACCAACAAGACAGAAGAAATAGAAATTAAAGAGTGAATCCCATTTACAACTGCACCCAAAACCCTAAGATACCTAGGAATAAACTTAACCAAAGAGACAAAGAATCTATACTCAGAAAACTCTAAAGTACTCATGAAAGAAATTGAAGAAGACACAAAGAAATGGAAAAATTTCCCATGCTCCTGTATTGGAAGAACAAATATTGTGAAAATGTCTATGCTACCTAAAGCAATCTACACATTTAATGCAATCCCTATCAAAATCCCATCCATTTTTTTCAAAGAAATGGGACAAATAATCCTAAAATTTATATGGAACTAGAAAATACCTCGAATAGCCAGAGGAATATTGAAAAAGAAAGCCAAAGTTGTTGGCATCACAGTTCCAGACTTCAAGCTCTATTACAAATTTGTCATCATCAACAATTCCTAATTGGAATTTTGTGGATTCTTTTTTTCTTTTTTTTTTCTTAATTCTTTTGAGTTTTTGGAGTTCTTTATACATTTTAATTACTGAGCTATTTTTGCTGGATATGTAGTCTGCAAATATTTTCTCCTACTCTTTAAGCTTGCTTTTGCCTGTTTAATGGGATCAGTCACAGAGCAAGAATTTTTAATTTTTTTTTTGAGGTCTAAATTATCACTTTTTCCTCATATGGATCTTGCTCTCTCCTGAAGTACTCTCTGCATCCGCTGTCTGGATTCTCATCAACCATCTCAAAATACAAACATATAGCTCATAAATGCTATTAGTTACTATGTAGACCTAATTAGCCCTTACTTTATTTCTCTTGCCTATTGATGATAAGCAAAAGTTTATCCATAAACAATCCAAACATTTATTGAGATACGCTCTCCCTAGAAAGGACTCCATGCCATTGTTGACCCATTGGCTTAAACACCCCACAGCTAATTCTACTCAACCAGAGACATGTGGTTAGGAACAAAAAGAAGAAGAAAAAAACACCTGTATTAATACTACATATCTTAACCAGATTATAAGTAACTATTAGAAATGTCATGTACTAAGTAGATGATCTAGTGAAGATAAGCTGTAGAAATCTAGACTGAAAATATCATTGCTATGATAAATTACCCAAGAAGCAAATCTATTTCATTAGTTTCAGGGTTTGGAATATTATAGAGTCAAATACAATCTAGTACATGAATGGAATAACCACAGCATTGACTTCACATTTGAAGAAATGCTAGAAATAAGGATGAACACAAAGGAACAGAAGAAATCGGAGATTCATGTTCCCTCTCTGGGAACATATAATCTATCAACAAACAAAATCTAAAGGTTATGGGAACTCTAGGGACGTTCTAGAAGTGATATATCAGTTGGAGAGATAAGTACTACATTTCACAGAGAAAACCATGCAATGAAGCTTGTTAGTAACTACAAGAGATGAATCTGGAAGAGTTAATTTGAACTTGCATCCAAATAGCATAGAAGGAGTGGGACCTGTGGCTGAATTTAGACTCATTTGGAGAGAGTCTGGGGGGAAATTGCTTAGGCAAAGTTTCAGGGGTAAAGAGCATGAGAGCAATGGCTTTAAAACTGAAATCAAGCCATTTAGTAACTTGGCTTCATTTAGTTTAATTGCATTTAATGAATATTTCTCCAGTTTCAGCTATATGCTTGGCAGTTACTAGACATTGGAACTGTGATGAGGAAAACCACAGTACAGGTTATTAAATAATATTTTAGTATATCAGAGGAGAAGATCAGCTAAAAGTAGTAAAAATCCAATTATAATTACAATGTGCAATAATAGAAATTTGTAGAAGCAAATAGCTTCTATTAATTAGATGGATTATAGGCATGACTTTTAATGAATACAAAGGACTGGTATCTATAATCCCTTTCTAAGTGACCCGGCCTGCTTTTTCCTGCCACTCTCATAATTCTTTCTGGTCCTTATGATACTTATGTTCCAAACAATATTTTGTTCTTGGGGTTTTGCAAACATCTTTCCCTTGTTCTTTCTTGCATCCACCGCATTCAGGCTTTTGGCCTAACCTCTCCACAAAAGCTCTTTTTTCCCTATGGACCTTTGGTTGCTCCAGCACCACTTCCTGAAAAAGGGTATCTTTATTCTACTGAATTGCCTTTGTACCTTTGTCAAAACACAGCTGGACAGATTTAGGTGGGTCTATTGTTGGGTTCTCTCTTCTGTTGCACTGACCGCAGCCCTTCTCCCTCTACCAAGACTACACTATGTAATTAGTCTAGATATATATATATTAGCTCTTCCATAAGGGTAGAGTGATTTTTCTCACTTTACTCTCCTTTTACAAGATTTTTTTTTAGTTACTGTAGTGCCTTCTCATATATATTTTATATGAATTCTATTCATATAAATGCCTATTCTAGAAGTGATATATCAGTTGGAGAGATAAGTACTACATTTCACAGAGAAAACCATGCAATGAAGCTTGTTAGTAACTACAAGAGATGAATCTGGAAGAGGTAATTTGAACTTTCATCTCATGTTTGTGTATTGGGCTTGGATTCTTTGACCTAAACAACCTCATGTATTCATTCTAGGATTTGTTTTTTAGAGATTCTTTTGGATTTTTCATACAGACATTGAAGTCATCTATAAATAGAAGTAGTTCTTTGCCTCTTCCTTTCTAATATGTAGGCTTTTAAATTTTTTTTTTAAAGATTTTATTTATTTGACAGAGAGAGAGATCACAGCAGACAGAGAGGCAGGCAGAGAGAGAGAGAGAGAGAGAGAGAGAGAGAGAGAGAGAGAGAGAAGCAGGCTCCCCGCTGAGCAGAGAGCCCGATGCAGCCCAGGACCCTGAGATCATGACCCGAGCTGAAGGCAGCGGCTTAATCCACTGAGCCACCCAGGCGCCCCGGCTTTTAATTTTTATTACCTTAATGCAATGACTAGAAATGTCAGTACTGCGTCAAATGAAAATGATGAGAGCAAGCATCATTACTGTGTTCCCAGTCTTAGAAAGAAAGCATTCAGTCTTTTGTCATTAAGGAGTAGGCTATCATTAGAATTTTGTAAACACTCTTCAGAAAATGAAGATGATTTCTCTCTATTCTTAATTTGTGGAGAGTTGTTCATTATAATATATTTTGAATTTTGTCATATGTTTCATCCACATTATTTCACATGTACATATGATTTCCCTTCTTTAGCCTGAAAATTAATTTATTTTGTCTTTGTCTGCCATAAAATAATTTTATATCACCTTATTTTTGAAAACCATGTCCACTGGCTATACATTGGATGTTTCTTGCCTTAGGTGAAATTCCCTGCCACTGCCTTTGGGCTTCTACTATTTCTGAGTAGAAGACAGACATCTTTTTTTTTTTTTTAAGATTTTATATTTATTTGTTTATTTGACAGAGAGTCCCAGTAAGAGAGGGAACACAAGCAGGGGGAGTGGGAGAGGGAGAAGCAAGCTTCCTGCTGAGCAGGGAGCCCAATGTGGGGCTTGATCCCAAGACCCTGGGATCATGACCTGAGCTGAAGGCAGACACTTAACTAAGCCACCCAGGTGCCCCTAGACATCTTTATTTTTGTTTTCCTGAATGTCATGTGTCCAATTGCTTGGTTGATTGATCGATTTTCATTTTATCTTAGGTCTTCAACAGTTTGTCTCTGGTGTGTCTAAGTCGTATTTCTCCTGTTTGGAGTTTATTGCTGTTCTTAGATCTGTGGGTTTATTTTCTTCATTATTTAAAACAAAACAAAAACATTATATCTCTATCCCTCTCACATCTCCTACTAGGACTTCAATTGCAAGTATGTTAGACCATTTAATACTCTCCTACAAGTCTCAGATGGTCTGTTTGGTTCTTTAAAATCTATTTGGGTCTTTATATGTTAGTTCCTGATCCTTTCCTTTGTTGTGTCTGGGTTATGGTCAAATCTACCAAATGACTATTAATTTCTAATGTATTTTTTAAATTCTAAAATTGCCATTACTTACTTTTTGTAGTTTCCCTTGAGTTGCTGAGACTCCTTATCTGATCCTATATATCACTTTTCTTTTCCACTTGGTTTTATTATATATTTACCATAGTTATTTTAAAACCCTTCATTAGGCTGCTGCTCAGCACCAAGCAATGGTCTTGGATATTTTGGGAGAAATTCTATGGACTTTATCACTTATTCCTGAGACTTTTCTGTACTGCTGCCTGCAGTGGAAGGCCCATGGCGGGGTGAGGGTGGCGGGGAGTGCTGATTGTTGTCGATTCACTCCGTGGTAGGATATCTGGGAACTCTCATTCCTCATACCAGGCCTCATGGTGTCATTTGAAGGTGGGCTTTTTCTTCAATTCCCTCTTTTATGATTGTTCCTTCTACCTCTGAACCAGTGATAAAGCATCCATGGGTCTCTAGACTCCTAAGAACAGACTCACCCATTCAGAATTTAGCTCATTTATGATTCTTTGTGTTTTCTGCCTTCTGGTGAAATATCTTCTTGTCATTATAAGATCTGTGGGCCAGTCTTCTGCAGCTTTTTATAAATTAGATAAAAAGGTCCAGAGTGATCTTTTAAAATAAAAATCTTATCACATAATTCTTCTCAAAGTCTTTGCTAGATAACCTACTACTAGATAGCTTATCTTCTCTCAGCCCAAACCAAAATCTTTAGAACTTTCTTCCAGACCAGTAAGAGCTGGACTTCTATTAACTGTCTGATCTCATTTGTTCCTGGGCTCCTCACCACAAACTCATTCTGCCCCACTGATTTCTCTGTTATTCCTCTGGCACACGAGGTACATGCCCATCTTTACAATCATTTCTCCTGGCAGGAATACTCCTGACCAACACCAGCATAGGTTGCGCTTGACCACCTTCAAATTTTAAAAACAAAAAATCACAAAACAAGAGCAATAAAAAGGAAAAAAAGAAAGAAAGAAAGAACAAGGAACGAAAAGGAAAAAATCTAAAAAGGAAACGACCTCTCACAGTGATTTTTCCTGAACACACTATTTAAAATCAGACCTCCCTTTGTTTGAACTGTATTTCCTCTTCTTTCCTGCTTTCATTTTCTCCATAGCATTTATCACCTTTATATGTAAGGTGGTGTTGTGCATGTAAAGGGTGTGTCTGTGTAATTCACCAGTTTATTATCTTTTTTCCCATTTGAATGTAAGTCTTACACATGCAGGGATTATTTCCTATTTTGTCCTTTGCTGTATCTAAAACCCTTCAAACAATGCCTGCATGTAGTAGGTATTTGGTAAATATTGTAAAATGAGCACCTAGGTAATACATAGTTTGAAAACATGATAATCTCTTCCATGTCCAAACCTTATTCATTATAAATTCATTTAGTGATTTGTGACCACTAAAGAAAGCCTGAGTTTTAGATATGGCATCATGAACAAGGAAATACCTTTGTCAACTTGACAAATTAAAGCTTCTACTGACGCCGCTCTTTCTGAATCCAGTGTACCTGATTCGTATGCATAAGTGAATACTTCCTTAGAAATTGTAGGAGTACTGAGGAGATTAATGAAGTAAAATATGAAATATTTTATTTCCTCTTAAGAAAACGTGCTAAGTGTATGTCTGTGCAACCTCACATAACAATACAACTGAGTAAGCAAGCCTCATTGTTAAGCTAAGACATACCATTGATATTGATTTATGGGGAGAACTTAAACAGACATTTTCAAAAATCTAATGAATAGAAAAATAGAAAATTGGGAAAATAATCCTTTCATTTTTCTCACATCTTACATTAAACATAGAAGACGGCATGGAGTATTCAGATTCATTGGGATAATTCCTGATTCCGTGTTTTGCTGCCCTTAATCTGGTTGGTGTGCTTCAGTTGCCTTGCCACCTAGCCTCTCCACGTGAGAGACATGGCTGGATTGGATTTCCGAGCTCCTATGGCTCCTATGGCTGCAGCAGGGAGCTCAAAGAAGTGAACTTTCACATCAGTAAGTCCTGGTTTGTAATCCAAGTTCCATGTGTTACTAGCTGTGAAACTTCCTCTAGCCCCAGTTTCTTTATCTGACAGTGACATTATTGACCTTATAAGACAAGCATGAGGATTTGAAATAGCAGGTGTCAAGAATTGTGCACATTATAGGGACTCAGCTGATGGTAGCAAATGCTTTGCTAAATGCTTCCTATGGAGACATGTGCTTATACTTAGTCTCAGAACAGTATAGAGGTTAAATGTGCAAAGGTTCTGGCCAAAAGACCTCTCCAGCTCTTGAGGGAACTTGCCTTGGAGGCATGCTAGAGAGATTTTATAAGACTGAAAATGCATGATACTAAATGTATATGTGTTACAACAGTAAAATATAAGCTAACAACTTGGAGATGTTTTTAAATATAATTATTTTTAAATTATTTTATTCATGATTGTAGGAATATTTATGCCTTATAAATATATATGCCTTATATATATAATTATATAATTATAATATAATAATATATAAATATTATTTAGTAATATATGTTCCATAATACATAACTTATATAAGACTTATAATATACTGATATATAAATATATATATAAATAGTATGTTATTTATAATTATTGCATACATATATATTTCTTATGCATATATATAATATATAATAATATATTTAATAAAAAATAAATCACATGTACATTAGCTAATATTCACTGAGGTTTTTTCTAGGCTCTTCTATACATAGGAATCATCAAAACAACCCAATTCTGTCTTGAAAAGAGAAGGGCACACTTGAAGAATCAGTGGAAAGCAGTGAAGAGGGGAAGGAGGCTGTGCCAAGTTAATGCACACACCACACATATGTTCATGTGAGAAGAAAAAAACGTGAATTAGAAAATGAAAAATGTGCAGCTATAGGCTCTAAATACATTTATCATTGCAATTTGTCTTCTTTCATTAACCTTATTTAGCCTATGAGTAAACCAAAGAACAGAAAGCTAAATTATTTGTTCCAGTTCACACAACTAGTAAGTGGTAGAGCCATGTACAAACTCAAGCAACAGGATTCCACACCCATAAAATCAAATATGCATTTAAGACTATATATACACTTACATTTTTATTTTTTAGAATTACAGTAAGTAAAGTGATGTATCATTTCTTATGTGTCTTAATATTTCACAAACTGTGATTTGTAGGGCACAATCTTCAGGAAGCTTTTTACCCTTGGCCACAGAAACTAAAGAGAAACTGATCATTGCCTTCCTTTCTTTGAGACTGACAGTGTTTATTAACACATTAAGGCTCTCTGTAATAAAGAAACCTGTAATAAAAATAAATGATTTAGCTTTAACAGTTAAAGAAATAAACTTATTTATGTATGGAGAGAATAAATATTTATTTTATTCATCTATCAAAAGTCCTCCTCAGTATGGTATTTCTTTAATAGTACCTTGGGGAGTATGACTTGAGGTCATTCTCAAATTAGGACCCAGGGGTGATGCCAGCAAATTTCCTTCTACAGGAAGATTCAGCACACTAATTAGCTTTGTGACACTTTGTAATATCTTCATTCATTTCAGACCTTCCTTGGCACAGTTTCTGACATAGTCCTGATGCAGATGCAATTTTTTGTTTCCTTCTCAAAGTTGGTCAAACTAGGGAACTTTAACTTGAATACTATGTTACAATATTTGCCATTTAACAAATCCCATCCCAAGCATTACTTATCAATAAGAAGTCCACAGAAAAGATTTCAAATTCAAGGTTTAATATTTGGCATGTGTTAAGATACCTAGTTGAAATTTTGCAAAAGAAAATTGAGGGGCTCCTGGGTGGGTCACTGGTCTCAGGGTCCTGGAATCGAGCCCCTCATTGGGCTCTCTGCTCAGTGGAAGCCTGTTTCACCCTCTCTCTTCCTGCTTCTCTGCCTACTTGTGATCTTTCTCTCTGTCAAATAAATAAATAAAATATTAAAAAAAAAAGAAAAGTTGAACTCGAGTCAACCCATTTCCTTTCTCTCTTTCTTTCTTTCTTTTTTTAAAGATTTTATCTATTTACCTGATAGAGAGAGGGAGAGATCACAAGTAAGCAGAGCAGCAGTCCGAGAGAGGGGGTAAGCAGGCTCCCTGCTGAGCAAAGAGCCCAATGTGGGCTCGATCCCAGCACCCCGAGATCATGACCCAAGCTGAAGGCAGAGGCTGTAACCCACTGAGTCACCCAGGTGCCCGTCAACCCATTTTCTAAGTGGGAACACACTGGGTGTCTGGGGGCACAGTCTAATCTAAGTCAACAGTCTTTTTCTTTACCTTTTTAGGTTCTGTTGCAAATGGGGCAGAGGGCACAGCTGAGGACAGAGTGGAAACCAGTGAAGGATGAAACTATGCAAGTTTGTGTGCGCTCATCACATGTCCCTGTGAGAAGAGGAAAACAAATGGGACTGAGAAGATTCACACAGCTATGGTTTAAAAATCTGTGTTTGTCCTTAGGTCATGTTACACTTCAGTGCCTCAGGTTCTTTTTTTTTTTTTTTTTTTTTTTATTTGACAGACAGAGATCGGAGGTGGGCAGAGAGAAGTGCCTCAGGTTCTTTATCTGTAAAATGGGTTCCCACATTTTTCTGTTTCTACTTTTAACTTGTACTGGAGAACAATTTGTCTACATGTTTACCCCAGTTCCTTCTAAGGATTTTCAGGCAAATTACCAAAAACATGAATAATTAAGATAAAACACATTTTTAAACTCAAAGAAAAATGAAAATGAAGTATTCAACCACAGTGAAAGTGAGCACGTAGAAACATATGCATGCAGCAAGGACTTGAACAATTCTTAAAGTTGTGCTATTAGCTCAGATCAGAATTTCCCAGAAGCTAATGCCGATAGAACAACTGGAGGTTAAAAGTGTTGTGTTATCACAAAGCACCACTTTCTGGTGCTTTGAAGCAGAATGCATTTTTAGTGAGAGTGTATGGAATAAACCAAGTGCATGTTCCCTGCAAAAGGCCGCACACATTGTTCTGGCTTCAGCAGAAGAGTGGTGCATGACACTGCATCACGTCTGTGTGAACAGCTCTTCAACCTGTATTCTTTTGTAGCTAGCCATTGTAAACATATGTGGCAGATTTGATGACATCTCCACAATTAATATGCTAGAGACAAACTCTCAAAGTGGCTATTTCTAATAGCATTCATCACAATATTCAGCTCTATATTTAGTTGTGACAACTTTCCAAGGTCACTTGTTGAAACCCCTAGGGACAAGCATATTAACTTGGGTCTGTTTCTCAAATAAACACAGGCAGCATGGCCTCTACCAGAAAAACATTTCTAATTTGGAGGAAAATAAATTATTTGATTTTAAATACCATTATGAACATGTAAGAGAATGCTTAAGTGACTTTTATAGTTTAGTATACTCTTTATTACCTGTACTCTGCAGGAAATGTGCTTTCTCCACTCCTTCTTTTAATAAGAAAGCCACAACAGAGAGTACATTCCACTTGCTGGCCTTGTGACTCTGATTTTTCCCACTCCCATCACAGGATGCTCAACAGTATGAAAAAGTCCATGGTGTTTCACTTATGTATGTAGTGATAATTAATATTGAATTTATTTTATTCCTTTAAGAAATATTTGCCAGGAGGCTACTATTCCAGGTACCAACCTAGGCATCAAAAAAGAAATGGAGGGGCGCCTGGGTGGCTCAGTGGGTTAAGCCGCTGCCTTCAGCTCAGGTCATGATCTCAGGGTCCTGGGATCGAGTCCCGCATCGGGCTCTCTGCTCGGCAGGGAGCCTGCTTTCTCCTCTCTCTCTCTCTGCCTGCCTCTCTGCCTACTTGTAATCTCTCTCTGTCAAATAAATAAATAAAATATTAAAATAAAAGAAAGAAATGGAAAGGACATGGTTATTATCTAATGATGATGTACCTTAAACCTGTAAAATAGTCTTTAAATGCTAGTTACTATTGTTAAGTAATAACTGATAAACAGTAAAGGTTATGGTGATTATTATCTTCCAAACTCTTCTCATTGCCTCACAGGCGTTTGTAAAAGTAGGTGGCAAAGTTGCTGCAGCTACAATTTGCTTGAAATGTAGGAATCTGTCTTGATATCTGAGATTTTGTTTCATGTCAGATATATCTGAATTGTGCATATCTGTTCATAAACCATTCATGTGGCATTGTGCTAGGTGATCTAATGTATACAAAAAATTACAGAAACACTCCATATCCTAATTTGATGGAACAGATATAATCCCTTTAAAATGTTAACTATGAGGAGCCATGAAATTACTTATTTATCTGAACATCCTGTGGCTTATATAAGGATGCAGTCTCTGGACAGACTATAATTGCAACATGACTTCCTCTATGGATGGAATCTTTTTATAAAAATAGTCTTTCTCGGGGCGCCTGGGTGGCTCAGTGGTTTGGGCTGCTGCCTTTGGCTCGGGTCATGATCTCAGGGTCCTGGGATCGGGCCCCTCATCGGGCTCTCTGCTCCGCAGGAAGCCTGCTTCCCTCTCTCTCTCTCTCTCTGCCTGCCTCTCTGCCTACTTGTGATCTCTGTCTGTCAAATAAATAAATTAAATCTTAAAAAAAAATAGTCTTTCTTTGCTCTGGGCAGATGCAGCTTTATACTAAGATACACAGCTTAAGTAGCCAGCATGCACGCACTGGATAGCTTTCCCCACTCACCCTGTTAGCTGGGCAGCTTCAAACATGTCCCCAAATGCAACGAGTTTATGCAATCCTGAGTTAATGCCACTAAAATGGATGCCAGAGTAGTAAAATATTAATTAGAAAATTAGTAAAGTAATATTGGCATTAAGATATTCAAAGAACTCCCTTTTGTTTTGTTTTGTTTTGTTTTGTTTTGTTTTGTTTCCCTTCCCCCCAGGAAGACTTTATAAAAGATGAAGAAAGAGTAATTGCATTTTGAAGAATAGGTAGGATTCACATAGGCAGAAAAAAAAAGATAGAGATATTTTCAGTTGGGTAGATGAAACAGAGTGCACAAAAAGTATGAAGATTGGAGAGAGAAATTTGTGAGAACAGCTGGTAAAAGCATTTGGTTGGAATTGTTGTATTTAGTATGAGAATTAGGATAAGAGAAGAAATACAGTTTGCTGCCAAGTGACAGAGGACTTTGAATATTATAATAAAGAATTTAAACTATACCCTTTGGGAACAACAAATCACTGAAGCATTTTGAGAAAATGATTGATATAATTAAAAGGAATCGTTTTGGAAAATGTCAGTACAATATAAAAGAAAATTTTCCACTTAAAATGAAAATCAGTAATGGTTGCTCCTGAGAAATGCTAAACTGCAGGTTAGGTAAATAAAATCATCTCCAATTCACCTACAGTGAGGTAAGGAGTACTAATGTTTTAGTGTACTTAAATCTAGATTTGTTCCATGCATGTAGTGCATTTTACAATTATATAAGCATATATTTTATAAAAATATTGTTTCACTGTGCATAATATTTTAAAGATACTTTGTCATTGCACCAGATAATATAGATTTATAGTTAATAAGGAACACATCTATTGAACTACATAAAAGTTTTACACACATACGTGTGTGTGAGTTTAATTTAATTACAAACAACACAAACACAGACTGTCATTTGTACACAGATATACGTATGAAACCTGGAAGGAGACTGAAGACCTAGACACAGGCAAATGCTGGGAATGGCCAGCAATCCCTATACCAACAAATGAAAGGTCACTCCAGACTTGGCTGTGAAAGAGAGTAGAAGGCAAGGGGGTCAATGCCCAGAGCAAAGACCCTTTGCTCTTCTTTGCTCCTCCTTTTATTGATCCTTCACAATAATCACAAATCCTTATCACTGTTTCTGAGGCCTGTGATGTTGACAAGGGGTCTTTCTGAAACTAGGAGGATCTGTTTACAGGAAAGATAAGATATGCTAATCTGCCTGTCCTCCTAGACATAGCTTAAGGGACAATGCATATATCTCTTAGATCACAGGGTGGCTGTTTGGGTTAAGAGAGCCTTGGGGAAAGCAAGTCTCTGCAGCATTCCAAAGGCAGAGAGGTCCATCAGGCCTAGGCATTCCAAAGGCCTATCCCTTCTCTGAAAACTTCTTCCCCCCAGCAGCCTTAGTGTTACATTTTAGCAAGCCCAGTATTATGGCTGATTTCATGCTGAACATTAACCTCAAAAGGCAAACTTCTATCGCAACTGACTAAAGATAAATAAATAAATCCCCAAACAATATTGGGTTTGAAAAATTGAAAATAATTCTGGATATATAAATGAAATTTAAAAATCAGAATTGGAGTACCTGGATGGCTCAATGGGTTAGCCTCTGCCTTCAGCTCAGGCCATGATCTCAGGGTTCTGGGATCCAGCCCCACATTGGTCTCTCTGCTCAGTGGGGAGTCTGCTTCTTCCCCCTGTCTCTCTGCCTGACTCTGCCTACTTGTGATCTCTCTCTCTCTCTCTCTGTCAAATAAATAAAATCTTTAAAATTAAAAATAAAAATCAGAAGAAATTATAAACAACTTCAAATGATATATAAGAAAAAAGGTAAAAATGACATTTCTATCAATATATCTTTATAAATTTTCTACACATACACACACACACACACACACACACACACACAAATAAAATCTAAATATATCCAAAGCCATAAAAGTGATTAAATCAGCAAGTAAAAGTTACCAAAAATATTATTTGTTAGTTCGAAAATGTTTTATAAGCTAATGCCAGGGAACCTTCAATAAAGTAGCAATTCCCTTATTGTACTATTGGGTCCATGGAAGAGGGGGCAAGACTGATCCAAAGAGAAGGTCAAGCAAAGCTTTATTTTGTGCCAAGCATCAAGAATCAAACTGACCAGCCAGGACCATCTCATGCAAAGAGGTGACCTCTCTCTGCCTTACAGACTAGCTTTTAAGGGCAAAGGCCATGTGGTTGGGCCTGGCCATGCACAGGTGGCCAGTGAGATTGTAACACAGAGAAAGCTGTATAGTCCTGCTAGGTCACACATAAGTGACCAATTGAATTACAATTTACCCTATAGTAGATATTTGAACTAGCCTTTCACCTTGGTCAGAATTAGTGCCCAAAAGGCACCCAAAGGTGGGGCCCATACTCCTTGGTAGCTAGGGAGACAATATGAGCCCCTACTGATTGAATACCTCCACCTGGCCTGACCCACCCTTGTATTTGGGCTTTGTTACCTGGGACTAGTTTCCAGGACTTGTTTTAAGTAAGTCCCCTGGGGGAAGTGGGGGGGGGGGTGAAGCAGGGACAGTTTAAGTTTTACTGTGTAAACAACAAGGTCATTGTTTAACCGGGTGGAATTGCTCTGGCTAAATAGGCCCTTACAATACTTTTTATTTTTTTTAAGAAAAACACATCATGAATATTTGTTCAATAAATAAGAAATGGCTAACAAACTTCATAAGGATAGAATAAGATTTAAATCAAACAAAGTAAAAAGAGATAAAAAATATAAAATTTAGACCAACTCTCTTACAGAAAAAATGCAGTAGTAATAATTATAAAAATAGAAAAAAACATAAAATTTCATCCATATTAGTTTATTTAATCCTTAAATATACATGTGAGTTAAATGACATTTTAGTTTTTATAAAGACGTGATTTGGGTGACAAAGAGAGTAAATGCTTTTGCTCATGTTTCAGCTACTTTTGATAGCACCAGGTAGTCTAGGAAAAATATATGTTTCCACTGATTTCATTATAATTCACCTTCATATTAAATAAAGTATGCTAAATCAAACACAACAGTATATTTTGAAAAAAAAATCTAAGTTCAAATTGTCTTTATTCCAAGCATAAGATGTATTTCAAGAAAAGATTATGTATTTATGCAATATGTATTATTAAGAGAGTAGGGGAGAAAATGTAATTGTATCAATCCATGATGATAAACTACTTGATAAAACCCACAGCTAACATCACACTTAATGATGAAAGACCAAAACTTTCTCCATAAATTCAAAACAACACTAGGATGGCCACTCTTATTATTTCTATCTAATATTTTAAAAGATTGTAGCCAAAGCAATAATGCAAGAACAGTTAAAAAGATATTAAGATTAGAAAGGAAGGGATAAAACTATCTGTATTTTCATGACATGATCTTGTGTATATAGAAACATATGAAATGTTTCTAGAGAAACATATGAAAATACACAAGGAAATTTAGAGCAAATAAATTCAGCAAGGTTTCAGGATACAATATCAATATACAAATTTAGTGGTGATTTTATACACTAGAAATGAACAATCTGGAAATGAAATTAAGAAAGCAATTTAATTTTCAATAGAAAAAAATAATAAATTAAGTGGAAATAAACTTAAAAGAACTACAAAACTTGTACAGTAAAAAATATAAAAATCACCGAAAGAAAATTTATAAAATACTAAATGCATTAAAAGATATACCATGTTCATGAGCTGGAGCATTTAATACTATTAAAATGGCAATCCTACTCAAATTGATCTATAGATATAATGCAATTTCTATCAAAACCAGCAGGGCTCCAAATAGCAAAAAAAAAAAAAAAAATGAAAGAAGAAAATTAGAAGACTCATACCTCCTGAATTCACAACTCATCACAAAGTTAGAAATTTAATTATGTGTGTTATTGGATTAAGAGTAGATGAATGAATTAATGGGATAAAAATTAATGTTCCAAAATAACACCATATATCTTTGAGAAACTGACTTTTGATGAGGGTCCCAAGACAACTCAGTAGGTGAAAGAATAGTCTTTTCAACAATTAGTACTGAAGGACAGCTAGTAATCTTATGCAAAGGAATCGAGTTGGACTCCTACCTTATACCATATATAAAAATTAACTATCTAATTTTTAAAAACAACTATCTAAATAAATAAATAAATAAACTATAAGAACTAAAACTATAAAACTCTTAGAATGAAACATATGTGTAAATATTTTTGACCTTGAATTAGGTAATAGTTTCTTAGAAATAATTCATAAAGTCCAACATACAAAGAAAAAACAGATAAATAAGATTTCACCAAAATTATTTTTTTCTCCATCTCCAAGGACATGATCATGAAAATGAAAGACTATCCACAGAATGGGTGAAGATATTTGCAATTCATATATCTTGTGACTTTCACATCCAGAGTATATCAAGAACTCTTACAACATGACCAAGAGACAACCACCCAATTAGAAAATAAGGAAATAACTTGAATAGACATTTCTCCAAGAATACAAATAGCCAATAAGGGCATGTGAACAGGCACAACATCACAAGCCATTAGGTAAATACTTATTAAAGCCACAATGAAATGTTACTTCATACCAATCAAGATGGCAATAATCAGTAAAGTCAGAAAATAAAAAGTGTTGCCATATATGTTGAGAAATTAGAATCCTCAACTATTCCTTGGTGAAACATAAAATGGGGGTGATGGACATTGAGGAGGGTATGTGCTATAATGAAGACTGTGAATTGTATAAGACTGATGGATCACAGATCTGTACCCCTGAAACAAATAATACATTATATGTTAACTTAAAAAAAAAAAAGAAAGAAAAGAAAACAAAGAAAAAATAAAAAATCAAATGCATTTAAGATTTAAATAATTCCACACCTAGGAATTTATGCTAAAGATATAATCAAGTATCTGTACAAAAATTAATCTATAAGAATGTCAACCATAGTATTAGTCATCATAAAATAATTGAAAAACTAAATATTCTATACAAATGGAGTAATTAAAAGAAAAAGAAACATAAAATGATGGATTTCCTCTGTCAAACAATTTGACAGTTCCTCAAAAAGTCAAATTTAGAGTTATCATATAAACCAAGAATTCTACTACTAGGTATATATTTCTAACAGAACTGAAAACATATGTTTACATAAAGAAAACCATGTATATGAGTGTTCATAACAACATTATTCTTAACAGCTCCAAATGGAAACAACACAGATGTCCAACAACTAAAAATAGGTAAACAAATTGTGATATATCCATACAATGGAATAGTATTTCACTATTAAAAGAAATAAAATATTGTATGTGCTACAATACAGATTAATTTTTAAACCTTATGCTAAGTGAAAGAAGATTGACACAAAAGGCTGCATATGGTATAATTTCATAAAAATGAATTTTCCAGAAAAAGCATATCTAAGAGACTGAAATCAGACTAGTGGCAGCCAGGGCTGGGGGAGGGGAGAATGAAGTATAACTGCTAGTATATATGCAGTTTTTCTTTTGAAGTAATAAAAATATTCCAAGCATTAAATAGTGGTGATTTTTATACAACCTTGTGAATATACTAAAAACCAAATAAGTACAAAAAAAAAAAAAAAAACAACAACACTCTAATAGGGTAAATGTCATGATATGTGAATTACATAGCAATAAAAAAGATGACAGAGAAAGAGGAAAAAGATGGTAGAGAAGTAGGGGACCCTATTTCAACTGGTCCCCTGAATTGAGCAGGATATCTACCAGACTAGTAAGAACACCACAAAATCAGCCTGAGATATAAGAAGATATATCCAGATCTCCACAAACAGAATATCTCTGGTGGTTGGTATTGAGGTATGAAGCAGGGATCCATGATTATGTGAACAAATATTGTAAGATAAACAGAAGGAGAAGAGGCCTGCTTCTCTCTTCAGCCTGGAAGGTGAAATAACACAAGAGCACTCAAAATCTGCCCACACTATGGACCAGGCACAGACTTGAAGATCCATAGCAGTAAGGAAGGACTTTAGGACAGTCCACCAGACTTATACCTAGAGCTTTAGGAGCACACAAGCCACCCAAGGGTGCCTTGCAGTTGTAGAAGCACAAAGGGTAGAGACATGCCTGGACCTAGAAGCAAGGGCTGGGAGTGCTGCTGTGGGGTGCACAACCCAGAACACTGTGGTTTTTAGCAGCACATACAAAAGCAGAGACAGTGTGGCCTGGAGAGTTCCATGAAGATGAGACTGCATTCTCTCTATTCTGAGACAAAGGTTTGGATACAATCACTTCTGCTCTGACTCTCAGAAGAGATGCACAAAGCTGCCAGGGAAAGATGCCAGACAACAACAACAACAACAACAAAAATCAAAACTAAAAAGGTTTCAATGAATACATCCCCTCCCCACAGGGGGCAGGGTAATTTCGCCCAAACAAGGTTGCCTGAGTAATAGCACCACAGGCCTATCCACCATCCACCAGAAAATAGGCTGGAAGAACAAGAGGCCAACATCCCTAAGGTCCCTATAAAACAGGTGCATCTTGCTTGAGTTGTGGTCAATAATTTGGACTCGGTACATCCCTTCAACCACCCCTCAACAGAATGACTAGGAGAAGGAACCCTAAAAGAAAGAACCAAAAAAGTGGTCTCTGCCATAGAACTACTGGATATGGATACAATCAAGATGTCAAAAATTGATTTTAGAGTAACAGTTATCAAGGCAATATCTAGGCCTGAAAAAATATTAACAACAATGTAGAATCTCTAAGGACAGAGATGGGATCTAATCAGGCTGAACTTAAAAATGTGGTGAATGAAATGCAGTCTAAGCAGGATACATTGACTGTCAGAGTAAACGAGGCAGAAGAACGAATTAGTGAGATAGAAGATAAGATGATAGAAGAGATGGAAATTGAGGCGGCATGGGAAAAACAAATTAAAAACCAAGAAATCAAACTGGAAGAGATTATTGACAGAATGAAATGTTCAATTTAAGAATTATTGGGATCCTTGAAGGGGTAGGGGGGTTTCTAGACGATATATTTGAGTAAATTGTAGCTGAGAACTTCCCTAATCTGAGGGAAAAATATAAGCATTCATGTCCAAGAGTCAGAGAGGACCCTTCACAAGATCAACAAAAACAGACCAGTGCCACAGCATATAATAGCACAATTTGCAAATTTAGATCCAAGGAAACAATCTTGAAAGCAGGAAGAGGGGAGTTTCTCATTTATAAAGGGAGGAAAATTAGAATAATGTCAGACCTGTCCCCAGATACTTGGCAAGCCAGAAAGGGCTATAAGACATATTCAAGGTAATAAGTGAAAAAACATGCAGCCAAGGATACTTTATCCAGAAAGATAACGGAATGGATGGAGAGATAAGGAGCTTCCAAGACCAGCAGAAATGGAAAGAATTTGTTACCATCAAGCTAACCCTACAAGAAATATTAAAGGGGGGTCTATAAAAGGAGAAAGAACTCAAGAGTGATATAGAACAGAAAGTTACCATCTATAGAAACAAGGACTTCACAGGCAACATGATGAAAATAAAATCATATCTTTCAATAATCACTCTCAACATGAATGGCCTAAATGCTCCCATGAAACAGCACAAGGTTGCAGATTATAAAAAGATAGGACCCATCCATACGCTCTCTACATGATACTCATTTTCAACCTCAAGATGCATCCAGACTGAAAGTGAAGGGATGCCAATTGACCTCAAAGTAAGCTGGGGTAGCAATTCTTATATCAGACAAATTGGGTTTTAAGTTAAAGACTATAGTCTTTACAGAAGGACACAATATAAATATTAAAGGGTTTATCCAACAAAAGTATCTAACAATTGTAAATATGGTATGCTACCAACATGGTAGCAGCCAATTACATAACCAACTATTAACCAAAATAAAGAGACATACTGATAATAACATGCTAACAGGAGGAGACCTCAGCCCTCAACTCAGCAATAGACAGGTCATTGATGCAGAAAATCAATAAAGAAACAAGAACTCTGAATGAGATACCACACCAGATGGACCTCATAGATATATACAGAATCCACCCTAAAATAACAGAATATTAATTTTTCTTGAATGCACTTGGATATTTCTCCAGAATAGATCGCATACTGGGTCACAAATCAAGACTCAGCTGATACCAAAAGACTGAGATTATTTCCTGTATATTCTAAGACCATAATGCTTTGAAACTGGAACTCAATCACAAGAAAAATTTGGAAGAAATTCAAACACTTGGAATCTAAAGACTATCCTGCTAAGGAATGTTTGGGTCAACCAGGGAATCAAGAAAGAACTTAAACAATTCATGGAAACCAATGAGAATAAAAACACATTGGAGAAAACCTATGGGATCCTGCAAAGGCAGTCCTAAGAGGGAAATACATAGCCATCCAAGCCTCAATCAAAAAAATAAAAAATAAAAATAAAAATAATCATATATATATATATATATACATATATATATATATGTACATATATATATGTATATATATATGTATATATATATATGTATATATATATATATATATATATGATTATTCAGGATATATATATATATATATACATATATATATATATGTACATATATATATATATATATATATATATACATATATATATATATATATATATATATATATACATATATATTCAGGATATATATATATATATATACATATATATATATATGTACATATATATATATGTATATATATATGTATATATATATATGTATATATATATATATATATATATCCTGAATACACAAATTAACTATACACCTTAACGAACTGGAGAAAAAACAACAAATAAAGCTTAAATCATGAATTAGAAGAGAAGTTATTAAGATTAGATCAGAGATCAATGAATTAGAAGCCAGAAATATAGTATAGGGAATCAACAAAACTAGAAGTTGGTTCTTTGAAAGAATTAATAAGATCGATAAACCACTAGCCAGATTTATTCAAAAGAAAAGAGAAGGGACCCAAATTAATAAAATTATGAATGAAAGGGGAGAGATCACAACTAACACCAAAGAAATAGAAACAATTATTAGAAATTATTATCAACCACTATATGCCAATAAATTAAGCAACCTGGAAGAAATGGATGTCTTCCTGAAAACCTATGAACTACCAAGACTGAAACAGGAGAAACTGACAGCCTCAGTTTCCACAAACAATAACCATAAACAAGATTGAAGCAGTGATTAAAAACCTCCCAAAGAACAAGAGTCCAGGGCCTGATGGATTCCCTGGGGGATTCAACCAAAAATTTAAAGAAACAATACCTATTCTTCTGAAGCTTTTTCAAAAAATAAAAGCAGAAGGAAATCTTTCAGACTCGTTCTATGAGGCCAGCATTACCTTGATCCCAAAACCAGGCAAAGACCCCATCAAGAAGAGTTTCAGACCAATATCCCTGATGAATATGGATGCCAAAATTTTCAACAAGATCCTAGCTAATAGGATCCAATAATACACTAAAAGGATTATCCATCATGAGCAGGTGGGATTTATCCCAGAGATACAAGGGTGGTTCAACATTTGAAAATCAATCAATGTGGTAGAACACATTAATAAGAGGAGAGAGAAGAACCATATAGTCCTCTCAACTGGTGCAGAAAAAGCATTTGACAAAATAAGCATCCTTTCCTGATTTAAACTCATCAAACTGTAGAGATAGAGGGGGAAATTCCTCAATTTCATAAAAACCGTCTATGAAAGCCCACAACAAATATCATTCTCTTCCCTTAAGATCAGGAGCATGACAAGGATACTCACTCTCACCACTATTGTTCAACTTAGTACTAGAAATCCTAGCAACAGCAAACAGACAACAAAAAGAAATAAAAGATATTCAAACTGGCAAAGAAGAAGTCAAACTCTCTCTCTTTGCAGATGACATGATCCTTTTCTGTGGAAAACCCCAAAGACTCCACCCCTAAATAACTAGAACTCATACAACAATTCAGTAATGTGGCAAGATACAGAATTAATACACAGCAATCAGTTGCTTTTCTATACACTAACAATGCAACTGTAGAAAGAGAAATTAGAGAATTGATTCCATTTACAACAGCACCAAAAACCATAAGATAACTTGGAATAAACTTAACCAAAGAGGTGAAGGATCTATCCTCTAGATAAACTACAGAAGACTTATGAAGGAAATTATAGAAGACACAAAAAAGATGGAAAAACATTCCATGTTCATGGGTCAGAAGAATAAACTTTGTTAAAAAGTCTATACTGCCCAGAGCAATCTATACTTTCAACGCCATCCCAATCAAGATACCAATGGCATTTTTCAAAGTGCTAGAATAAATAATCCTAAAATTTGTATGAGACCAGAAAAAAACGTGAATTGCCAAGGAAATGTTGTAAAAGAAAAACAAAGCTGGGGCATTATGTTTTCTGATTTCAAGATACATTACCAAGCTGTGATAATCAAGACAGCATGGTACTAGCACAAAAACAGATACAAGGATCAATGGAACAGAATAGAGAGCCCAGATATGGACTCTCAACTCTATGGACAAAGCAAAAAAATATATCCAATGGAAAAAGACAGTCTCTTCAATTAATGGTGCTGGGAAAATTGGACAGCCACATCCAGAAGAATGAAACTTGACCATTCTCTTACACCATACACAAGATACACTCAAAATGGATGAAAGACCTCAACATGAGGTAGGAATCTATCAAAATCCTAGAGAACATAGAAAGTAACCTCTTTGACATCAGCCACAGCAACTTCTATCAAGACATGTCTCCAAAGGCCAGGGAAACAAAAGCAAAAATGAACTTTTGGGACTTCATCAAGATCAAAAGTCTGCACAGCAAAGAGAACAGTCAACAAAACAAAGCAACAACCACGAAATGGGAGAAGATATTCACAAATGACACTACAGACAAAGGATTGATATCCAAGAACGCCTCAGACTCAACACACACAAAACAGATAATCACGTCAAAAAATGGGCGGAAGACATGAACAGACACTTCTCCAAAGAAAACATACAAATGGCTAACAGACACATGAAAAAATGATCATTATCATTAACCATCACGGAAATTCAAATCAGAACCACACTGAGATACTATCTTACACCAATCAGCTTGGCAAAAATTAACAAGACAAGAAAAAAAAAATGTTGCAGAGGTTGTGGAGAAAGGGGATCCTTTCCCCTGTGTAACCTGTTACACTGCTGGTGGGAATACAAGGTGGTAAAACACTTTGTGTTTTTTGTTTTTTTGTTTTAAAGATTTTATTTGTTTATTTGACAGACAGAGATCACAAGTAGGCAGAGAGGCAGGCAGAGAGAGAGAGAGAGGGAAGCAGGCTCCCTGCTGAGCAGAGAGCCCGATGTGGCACTCGATCCCAGGACCCTGAGATCATGACCCGAGCCAAAGGCAGCGGCCTAACCCACTGAGCCACCCAGGTGCCCCACTTTGGAAAACAGTGTGGAGGTTCCTCAAAAAGTTAAAAATAGAGCTATCCTATGAACCAGCAATTGAACTACTGGGTATTTAACCCAAAGATACAGATATAGTGAAAAGATGGGCCATATGCACCTTGATGTTCATAGCATCAATGTCCACAGTAGCCAATCTGTGGAAGGAGCTGAGATGCCCTTGAACAGATGAATGGATAAAGAAGATGAGGTCCACATATACAATGGAATATTACTCAGCCATCAGGAAGGATGGATGCCTAATATTTGCATCAACCCAGATGTAAGCGGAGGAGATTATGCTAAGTGAAATAAGTCAAACAGAGAAAGGCAATTATCATACAGTTTCACTTATTTGTGGAACATAAGGAATAGCATGGAGAATATTAGGAGAAGGAAGGGAAAAATGAAGGGGGAGAGGGATTCAGAGGGTTGGATGAACCATGAGAGACTGTGGACTCTGGGAATCAAATGAGGGTTGGGGGGTGTAGAGGGGATGGGTAAGCCCAGTAATGGGTATTATGGAAGGCACATATTGCATAGAGGACTGGGTGTTGTACACAAACAATGGATCATGGAACACTACCTCAAAAACTAATGAGGTTTTTTAACATTAAAAACATGTAAATAAATAAATAAAATACCAATGCAAAAACATTACACAAATGCCTGATGCTTAGTAAATACTCATTAAATTTTAGTTTTTATTAATAAAAAAGATGCCAAATCTAAATGTGAAATGTGATTCAAGATTGTATCATAGAGCAGAAATATAATTTTTGCCGTAACAAACATTATTGAGACGATCTACAAAGCTTGAAATCTAATGGGAACAGAAGGAGACAAACCATAAGAGACTCTGAATCTCATGAAACAAACTGAGGGCTGCTGGAGGGTGGAGGAGTAGGGATAGGATCGCTGGGTATGGACAATGGAGAAGGTATGTGTTATGGTGAGTGCTGGGACATGTGTAAGCATGATAATTCACAGACCTGTATCACTGGGGCAAATAATAAATTAAGTGTTAATTAAAAAAAAAACTTGAAATCTTTACTTAGCCAATATTATTTTATTAATATTGTTTCCTATTTGTGGATAATTTGGGGATCTGAACTGACATACTTAATAGGAAAGGAGTCCTGTGATTGCTGCCTACTCTCTAATGAATCAGAAAGACAGTAATAAAATTAAATATGGCAAAATGTCAGCATTTGCAGAATCCAGGTGAAGAGCAAAAATAAATTCTTGGTACTTTTCTTGTCATTTTTATGTTAGTTTAAAGTTGTTTAAAGATAAAAATGCTTGCCATAAAGTGAAAAAAAAAAAAGAAAGAAAGGAAAACTTAATTTATCTAGCAGCATGTGAATATGGTCCTTTCTAGAAAGAAGTGATGTTGAATTCAGTGATTCTTAAAGGTTGGTGGAAGTTTTCTCAGCCTCCTGTTACCAGTAAACTAATAAAATGTTAGATTAACTGTTAAAAAAAAATGTCCACTATCTTGTCAGGGGGAAAAAAAAAAGATATTTATCTGATGGTCTTATAAAAAAATTAATTTTGTTGTCAATATTTAACTTTATTTACATTAGTGAAGTTTATAAAAGATGGATGATTATTTTATGATTCAAATGAACTTCACTCAGAATTCTGGAGAAATGAGATTTATGGATTGATAAAATATTATGATTAAATATTGATACTGTGATTATGTTTATATTTCCTGACTTTGCTTTATTTTACTTATTAGGAGTATTTCTAAATCACCAAATATTAATATTTTATTTTCAAGTCTCAGGTATTTTTCCCCTACCTCTATGAATTATTGCATGATTGTTGACATAGCTTTAAATTTGTGTTTTTCATGACTAGATTATAGTAGATATTCTAAATGTGAGTTTGTAGTAAAGCCAAGAAAAAAAATACAGATGATTAAAGTAATTCATTTTTATCTACCCTCAGATGAAAATAAAATTTATCTTCACTTTCTCTCCATTAGCCATATCAGTATTTCTCTGACATTGAGAAATATCTGATATCAGGCAAGTGGATTGGCACTGAAAGACAGGAGAGAGGATGGCCCAGTCCCGCCCAGCACTTTTAGGTCACCAGATGTGTGCTTGCACTGAGTATCTGTCACCTCAGTCCTTCAGAGCTTTAACCTGTACTTCATACTCTGGCCTTTTTTACTTTCCATTTTTCTCATTTCTTCCCCACCCTTCCTGCTTCTGAACTTATTTCTCATCAAAGTCATTAGAAGACCCTTAATAGCTCAAAGTATATACTTTTAATATTCCAGGCTTTGAGTTAATCATCACATCATGTAATTCTCACAAACATTCTCTCAATTTTTATTTTATTCTAAAAAAATAGGGCAACGTAGATGGATTTCCAATTCTGTCAGTGTGGAATAGTTTCATTCCTCATGGGTCTTCTCACACATAACAAAAAAGCCCTGCACATAAAGCATGGGAACTCTCTGAAAGATGGGAATAAGAAAACATGGTGCTTGGAGAATGGAGGACTTGAAGAATAGCATGTCAGGGGGTTCCCTGGATTTCTTAATGTCCTACAGAAGCATCCAATCCTGAATCACCAATACAAACAAACCAAAAAATCTCCAATAAAGCCTGAAACTATAACCAAATGGCCCCAAACTGGACAACCCAACATTAGATGTTGTCTGGTAATCTATTTTCAACTCCAGCTAAATACTAACAGAAAAACCAGGATGCTTCCCTCCCTCCCCACTATGGTTTGATTGGCACAGAGCAAGAAGTTGATGATTTTTCTTCCACCACATCTCCTCTTACCCTTTTCCTAAACTTCCAAGCAGGAGTATGCATTTCTCAGAGTACTTCCAATTAAAATAAGGTTACTGAAAAAGAAATCTTTGGGCCTAGATTGCTTCTCTAGAGAATTTTACCAAATATTTAAAGAAAAATTAATACCTATTTTATAGAATTACCTCCAGAAAACAGAAGAGGAGGAAACACTGCTCAAGTAATTTTCATGAGGCTAGTATTATTTTGTTACCAAAACCAGACTAAGACAATATAAAAAGAAAAAAAAAATACTCTACAGATACTGTCTCTCATGAACTTAGATACAGAAGTTGTCAACAAAGTATAGCAAATCCAATCGAGCAATGTCTACAAAGAATATATATACCATTGTCAAGCAGGATTTATTCTGGTTATGATAAAGTGTTTTAACATTCAAATACCAATCTTTATAATCTACCATCTATATGAACAGACTAAGGAAATCATATTTTGATATCAATTGATAAAGTAGTATTTTACAAAATCCAAAACCCCTTCAACATGAAAACTTTTGCCAAACAAGATACATATGGGAACTTCTTCAGCTTAATAAACAGCATCTACAAAAACTTCCTATAACCCACATTATATTTAGTAATGAAAGATTGATAGCTTTCCATCTAAGATTGGCAAGAGGGCAAAGATCCACTCCCTCATTCTTATTTAAACAAAATATGAAGGTTCTAACCACTACAATGAGATAAGAAAGAAAGAAATATATAGACTGGAAATAAGTAAATAAAACTTCTCCTATCTGCTGATGGTATGACTGTCTATTAAAAATCCATAGGAAGCTAACAACAACAATAATAAAACCCTAGAACTAATCAGTAGTTCAGCAAGGTCATAGGATACAAGACCAACACACAAAAAGTCACCACATTTCTGTATACTAACAATGAATATGAAAACTAAAACTAAAAACACAATATCCAAGAAAGCGTTTTTGCAAAGATAAACTCATAATAAAATTTAAACAAAAAGGCACACATCCTGCAATAGCAAAAACAAACTTGACAAAGGAAAATATGGTGGGAGGAATCACTGTACCTAATATAAAGCCTGATAAGCACCTACAGATATATATTAAGGCGGTATGATGTTGGAAAAATGGAAAACACATAGATCAATGAAACAAAACAAGATAACCCAGAAGCAGGCCCATAGAAATGTACCTAAATGATTTGTTATCAAAAATGCAAAGAAAAACAAACAAACAAGCAAAACACAATTCAGTTGAGGAGAGCCTTCTTAGCAAATGGTACTGAAGCAGCTGGGTACCCATAAGCAAAATTTTTTATTTTTATTTTATCTCTATTTTATTTTTATTTATTTAGAAAAAGAGGGGGGAGGGCAGATAGAGAGAGAGAATCTTAAGCAGGCTTCATGCCCAGCTTGGAGCCCAATGTGGGACTCGATCTTACAACCTTGACGTCATGACCTAAGCCAAAATCAAGAGTCAGACAGATTCAACTGAGCTACCCAGTTTCTCCCCATAAGAAAGTTTTAAAAAGAACCTCAGCCTAAGCCTCACATTGTACAAAAAATTAATGCAAAATATATCCCAAATTTAAATGTAAAACATAAAACTATAAAAGTCTTAGACAAAACTAAATAACAAATAATAAAAGAAAAACATCTTAGGATCCAAGATCTAGGCAAGATTTCTTTGACTTGACATTAAAAGCATGATCCATAAATGAAAGAACTGAGCAACTGTACTTCATCACACTTAAAAACATTTGTTCAACAAAAGACCCTGTGAACGGGGGGTGGGGGGGAGTGAAGGTACAGAATGGGATAAAATATTTTCAAATCACATATCTGACAAAGAACTTTTCTCTAAAATACAAAAAAAAAATCAAAACTCAACAATATGGAAACAATTCATTTAGAAAACGAACAAAAGATATGAATAGACGCTTCACCAAAGAATACATATAAATATAAATTAAGCAAATAAAAATATTCAACATCATCATCAATCATGGAAATGTAAGTTAAAATCACAATGAATTTTCACTTTGTACTTATCACAAAGACTGAAATTAAAAATAATAGTCTCAACATCAAATATGCTTGAGGATATAGGAAAACTAGATCATTCATAGGTTGTTGATGGGATTATACAACGGTACAGTGATTCTGAAAAACAGGGTGTTAATTTCTTTTTTATGATATTCCATGTATTTTATTTATTTTTTTAAGATTTATTTATTTATTTGACAGAGAGAAACACAATGAGAGAAGGAACATAAGCAGGGGGAGTGGGAGAGGGAGAAGCAGGCTTCCCACTGAGTAGGGAGCCTGTTGCAGGGTTTGATCCCAGGACCCTGGGACCATGACCTGAGCCAAAGGCAGATGCCCAATGACTGAGCCACCCAGGCGCCCCCAGGTTGTTAATTTCTTATAAAACAAATTATGTAACTATCAAATGACCCAATTGCATATTTGATCATTTATCTCCAGGAAATGAACATTTATGTTCACCCAGAAACCTGTACACAATTATTCCAAGAAGATCCATTCATAATTGCCAAGAACTAGAGATACTAAACACATTCTTTAAGGGGTGATTGGTTAAATATCCTGGGTTCATCCATATCAAGGAATATTACTCAGTAACAGACTCCTGATGTACACAACTACTTGGATAAATGTCTATGTAATTTTCTAAGGGGGGGGGGAGCCAATCCCAAAAGTTTATACACCCCATGATTTATTTATATGACATTCTTACAAATTAGTTGTCACTGGCATTCAGAGACCAGAAGAGGGAGGTGGGAAGAAGATGGATGTAGTGTTAAAAAAGCATCAGGAAAAATCCTTGTAGTAATGGATCTGTTCTGTATCTTGACTCTATCAATGTCAGTATCCCAGTTGCGATATTTTACTCTACTGTTGCACGATGCTACCATTATGGGAAACTAGGCATGTTAGTTTTCTAGGGCTGCCATAACAAAATACCATACACTTGATGACTTAAGCAAAAGAAATTTATTTCCTTGCAATTCTAATGGCTGGAGGTCTGTGATTAAGGTGTCAGCAGGTGTGGCTTTACGAGAGAAGGTTCTTTTCTTTCTTTTGTTCTTTCGTTCTTTCTTTTTAATGTTCAGTTAGCTGTTCTAGGCCTCTCTTCTTGGCTTGTCAGTTGCTGTCTTCTCCCTATGTCTCTTCATATCATCTTCCCTCTACGTGTCTCTGTCTCTCTGTCTACATGTCCCATTTTTATCAGGATAACAGTTCTTTTGGATTAGGGGCCACCCAAATGGCCTCGGTTTAACTTAACTCTATAAAGATCCCATTTCCAAAACAGAATTACCTTCTGAGGTGCTGGAGATTATGATTCTAACATATTTTTTGTAGAGTATAGGGGACAGAATTCAGTTAGAACAAAGAATGTGAAGTAATTTAAATGGATAGCCTCCCCTATACTCACATAGTTTATAATTACTGTGATAGACATGGATACTACTTTTGAGTCAGATGGGTCAGTCATTTATCTCATCCCCAAATTGGGGATTGAATATGTGTTAAAATGTACAGATAGACTGAGAAGTATTTTCCTGATTGGCAGTCATAAAAATAGAAATAACAGTAATGTTATTTGACCTTGTGTACCAGGTGTCTTACTGCATAATATTCTAGGGTAATAGTTGAGACCTTCTGCCAATAGAAGAGTAGAAGATATTCTCAGTTAGGATTATTTCTCTACCCTTTTACTGAAAAGCTTTGCTACTGTATGATTCTGATGTTACAACTACTATTTCTAGGGCTGGGTCTCTCTCTCTGTCTATATACTGAAGGAATAGAGTCTAGAGCCTTTAACAGCAGAAATATATATGTATAGAGAGGTTAAAATATAGCCAGGAACCTGTACTATTTTTACTTCTTGTGTTACCCTGATTGTTTGATATTTTAATAAAGATAGAGTTAGAAATTAAATTTGAACTAGAAATTATACTAAACTCAGGGTTCCTGGGTGGCACAGTGGGTTAAGCCTTTGCCTTCAGCTCAGGTCATGATCTCAGGGTCCTGGGATCGAGCCCCGCATCAGGCTCTCTGCTCAGCGAGAGCCTGCTTCCCCCTCTCTCTCTGCCTGCCTCTCTGCCTACTTGTGATCTCTGTCAAATAAATAAATAAAACCTTTAATAAAAAAAGAATCACTGCTCAATATACTGATTGTAACATCTCATATGGGTACAAATATGTATATAATGACATAAATATGCATAGTTATGTATATATAGAAATATAACTATTTTCTCATTGATGGAAGCATGAGAGTCAAAGTTGTTCTTCTGTTTATCCTTCTTGTGCCATAAATGTGTGATTATTTTTACCCCACCTGATCTGAAAAATGATTTGAGATAACCTATACAATGAAATCAGTCCAACAGTGTAAAGGTAATCCAAAAACTTGTAATAAAGGAAAATATCAGTAAAATAATATAAATTCAATAGTATGTTTACTATGTAAAATATGGTAACACATTACATTACATTTCATTACATTAAAGAAAGAATCTAATCCAAATATTCAAGGATGATTTATCATTTGAGTATCAGGCAATGTGTCACTGTGCAAAAAAAAATATGTATCTTGGTAGATGTCATAACATTTTAAGAAAGATTTTATTTGAGAGAGAGAAAGAAAGCACAAGTGAGGAGAGGGGCAGAGGAGAAGGAGAAGCAGACTCCTTGAGCAGGCAGCCCTACATGGGGCTCCATCCCAAGACTCCCAAATCATGACCTGAGCCAAAGGCAGATAGATACTTAACCTACCAAGGCACCCATAGACCCCATAACAACATTTTATAAAGTTCAGTATTTTCAGTGATTACAAAATTTTAAAACACTAGGCATAAAAGGGAACTTTTTTTTAGCACAACAAAACCTGCATATTTAAAGACATCATATATGCAATGAACAAATTTTAAGACATCCCATCCCTTGCCAGGTGCTCTTTTGTTGAACTTATTTCTCTGACTTTTCAGGAATTCCACATTTGGAGATCTCTAGTTTACTTTCCAACCTTGGAACTCAGAACTTGTTAATACCATTCAACTAATAATATTTCCTGTTTTGGCCCTGTCTGCCACCTTTGGAGGCTAGAAGATATATACTTCCTAAGGAGATAATTGGCCATTCAAAAAAACCTCCAATTCGCTAATAGGCCAGCTAGAAATTTATGAAAACTTGTACAATTTTAATTGATATGAACCATTCCTTCTTTATAAACTATTTTCCTGGTTTATTTCTCAGTTTGTGTATGCATTTTATATTCTTGTTTTTGTAAGAATATGAGTATATAGTATACATGTATGTGCACATATTATGTAAACAGAGAAATGTCATAAATTTATGATTCTCAAATGATGTTTATGAGTACATTGGTTTTGGTTTTATTTTTAGAACATTATTAGAAATATTAAGAATACAGATTCTATTAGGCTATTTCTGACCTAGAGTGTTGACCTCTGATCAATAGATCAGACAGATCTCTCTAAAATAATTTGGGGAAAGGAAGATACAAATGGAAGAAAAAAAAAACAGAATTTGGAGTCCTTGAGATTACAAATAATAATGCCAGCTCTTAATATATTTCTTATTTAGGGGATTTAACCACACCCTAGCCTTCTGGTCCTTTGACAGAGCCTAAGTGACCTAAGAGGAGCAAAATACTCAATTCCATTCCGTTGGAGCCATATTGTCCCACCTAATAGTGTAAGTTTTTGACCCTCCATAAGATTGAACAAGTACAGACGGACATTTACTGTGCTTTTGTTTATTTGCTCATTCATCTAACAAATCTTTATTGTACATCTGATGTGTGCTAGGTACTGTATTCAATGAGGATATAGCAGCAAAGAAATACAGTTCCTGCCCTCCTAAACTTGATATTCTAGTGTAGAAGAGAGATGGCAAGTAAGTAAACAAACAAAGGCACTACGTCATTTTATGTGTTAAAATTTTCCATAAGTAAAATCAATTAGGTTAAAAACAGTAATGCATGAAATGAATTATCATAAGGTTTTTGCCTTTGTAAGTGAACTGTGTTCATAATGTTTGATATGCCTACTATGGAAATGGAGGTACATAAAAGCAAAATTCCATGTGGACAGTACAAATATAAAGCAATTAAGAAAAAATAAAACCCTGAAATCAATAAGTTATTGAGTTATATTGGGTTAACTATGTGATTTTGCTATTTAGATATATTGTGATATGGTGTTGAAGTGAAATTACTGTGTTTGCATTGGAAACAAGTTCTATAGTGCTTTCAAAGGCCAGGTCCTCAGACCCCATGATAGACAGCAACATTGAAATATAAGAAGAGATCATGCTTAAGTCGAGCACATTGGCAAAGTGACAAAAATCGAAGTTCTCCTATTCCTCAGCATACACAGAGGCAAAATTTTAATGACTCACACGTATGAAATTACCAGTAAGAACTTGCCAATTATGAGATTCATTAAAAAGTTTTGTTTTTGTTCTAGAGATTTAGAAAGGTCTGCAGATAATAAACAGGATGTCTGCTGTTTGACTGTATTGATTAAAATTTCTTAATTAGTATCTTTTCAAGGTGTAAAGGGAAAAATGAATGAAACAAAACAATTAAAAGACCACAATGAACACATTATTGGATAACTAATTTATTTCAGGTACCAGGTAAAGCACTTTTGTATAGATTATCTCAATGCAAAGAGGAGAAAAAAGAAAAAATAATGACCTACGTGGCAGTGGATTTTAGTGACTCTAAACCTTCCTTCCATCTGTCATTAATAAGGGGTTAAATGAAGGCAAACTCTGGATGTTTGTAAGCAATGTTGATTTCTGTAAGTGTGTCCTACTGGGAGAATGGAGCCATAGGGTCTAATTCTTAGTCCCAAGGATTGTGGTTGCTTTGAAGTTCTCACAAACTTTTTCTTTTGACTGAATCATCTATTTTACTGCATAAAAACTGATTTATATCTTGAAAAACTTGAGGCTAAAAAAAAAGGATGACTGTCAGTATCAATTGAAATGGTGGGGGACAGAAACATTCAGTGAATCTTTGCTGTTCATTGGGACATATCTTTATAAGCATATAACCCCCCTAAGACAGACCGTGGAGATTAGATCAGATCTGGCTATGATGTGCTGAATTTTGGTACAGAAATGAAGGGTAATATATTTGTCCCCATGGGGACAAATCCATGACTGCATTTTTCAAAATGTCAAGGTTACATTTGAAAAGTAGTTGCAATTTTCTCCCATTTCCTAAAGATAATTCTCTGCTTGTACTTCACACATAAAATCCATGACTTAATGAAAATTTTCTTCACAGTATTAGGATAATAATTCCAACCTAACATGGCTTCGAGTAGAGTGTATTTTTTCCTTAATCTCCAGATTCCAGCGAATAAAAACATAGAATTGTTGGCTATTTAGTAATATTTTGTCTTTTCAACCACTTCAGTTTTGTAGGAGGTCATAGTTTGTTTCAGAAACTTTGTCAAATAAGCTATCTCTTTTTGGAAGTATTAATCTATAAAAGAAGAAAACATATTCCTATTTGTTCGAGATACTCCTATATAAAACAGTCTACCTCAGATAAATTGAATCTTACTGGATAAAAAATGTACATTTGTGTATATTTGGTATGCTTTACCAAGTCCTGATTTTATATGCAATAGCAGTATAGCTAAACATTGCAGTATACTTTGACAACTATTAAACCATCAAAGTTTATTGTGGTATAAATGTTAAAAATGCTAGTAGCTATTTGGAGGTAGATATTAGATAGTGATGTTTAATGAGATGGAATAAATGGCAAATGTAAAATAAAATTCTCAAATAATTTTAAGGAAAATTAATTTTAATTTATTAGAAATCTTTTTTTAAAAGATTTTATTTATTTATTTGGCAGGCAGAGATTATAAGTAGGCAGAGAGGCAGGCAGAGAGAGAGAGAGGAGGAAGCAGGCTCCCTGCCGAGCAGAGAGCCTGATGCAGGGCTCGATCCCAGGACTCTGGGACCATGACCTGAGCCGAAGGCAGAGGCTTTAACCCACTGAGCCACCCAGGTGCCCCTAGAAATCTTAATATAAGAATTATTTTTAAAAGTCCATGTAAGAAAATTTTGGAGGATCGTCAGTTGTAGAAAATCAATAACTAGAAGCATTAATTAAAAATTCTGTCACCATGCTGGGAAGTGAGAGGACATATGGACAAGATTTTAAAGATTTAAGTCATTTTGCAGATGTCAACAGGTAATTTGCCTTTATATTGGACAATTATTTTTAGTCCATAAACCACTGATACAGAAAAATGGTACCAAAATTATGGCCTTTCTGCAGAAATTAAACAGTGTATCTTTGTAAGAAATACTCAAACATGAAACATCATTTGGATTCAACTAAATATCATAAATATTATAATTTGTATATGTTAAAAACAGACATTTTCACATGGATCAACTTTTTTTTCAAGATTTCATTTGTTTATTTGAGAGGGAAAGAGAGGGAGAGAGTGTGGGCACACAAGTGGGATGGAGCAGGGGTAGGGGCAGAGGGAGAAGGACAAGTCAACTCCCCACGGAGCAGGGATCCAAATTCTGGGCTTGGTCCCAGGACCCTGAAATCCCACCTGAGCTGAATGCAGCCACTTTAACAGAGTGAGCCACCCAGGCACCTCTTCATGTGGATTGTCTTAGGTCATCTTCACAAGGACCTTGTGGAGCAATTATTTCAATTTTAAAGATAAGCAGATTAGACTTAGAGAGTTAGAGAGTCTAAGGAACTTGTTCAGAATCTCAGCTACTTGATGGTCAATGTGAACCTTAACTGAGCTCTTCTACCCCCAAATATTGTGATTTTCCCACTACCTACACCAACTGAAGTAATTAATAGCCTCATTTGGACATCTCAATAAATGTCTTATCTCTTCAGTAAATATCTACAAGATTTCTACTATTTCTGACATCTCTGCATTACATTGTGGAGATTGAAGAGTTACCTTGACTGATCTCAAGTAAATTTTGTTCTTCTGTATGTTGTTTAATATGTTGTTTTTCTATGGCTGCTTTCAAAACTCTCAAATGAAGCATACATTTGACTGTCTGTGTGTAGATGTTATTTTCCTTGCACTTACTATGCTTATGTTCTAATGAGCTTGAATTTGTACATTTATGTTTTTTACCAAATTTGAGAAACAAGCCACATTTTTTAATCCATTTATTCTGTCCCTTTATTTTTTTTTTTTTCCTCTCCTGGTACAATCACTGCATATATGTTAGGCCATCTTCAATTGTTGCACCTTTTCTGAGTCTGTTCATTTTTTGCATTTAATTCTCTCTTATCTAATTTATTATTTATCTGTCTTAAAGTTTATTTACTTTATCCTCGATATGTTGTTAATCCTGTCAGGTGAAATTTTTATTTCAGATTGTATTTTCCACTTTTTAATTTCTTTTTTATTCTTATAGCTTCTATTCCTTTGCTGAGATTTGTCTTTTTATTCATCATCAATGTATTTCCATATCCATGAAGATAATTATAGTAGCTTGTTTAAAATCTGTTCTGATGCCAACATCTTGATCCATCTCTACTTTTGTCTTTGCTGATTGTTTTTTTCTTTGAGTGTGGCATTTTTCCATTTCATTGGAATTTGTGTAATTTGGATTTGTGTTCTGGGTATGAATTATACATTGTAGAGATTCTGGATTAGGTTAATATACTTTCAAAGAATGTTGTTGTTGTTGTTTTTGAGTGTGCAGTTTGACAGAACTCAAACTACATTTTTTTTCCATGTGATGCATGGCAAGTTCGCCAAATATTTAGGCATAATGTGATGTTTCTACCTTATCTCTCTTTTTAGAAATCCTGCCCTCACTCTACTCTGAACCCTCTTAATTTTTCAGCTGTGTAGTTGTCCCAGACTCTGCTCTTCTTGGTTCATCAGTCTATTAAAAAAGTTTTATCACATCCATATTGTAGTTGCACAACATTGCACTAATGTTGGTGCTGTCTGTCCTCAGGCTCTGAGTGGTGAAACTAGGAAGCTTACCTAGGATTTTTCTCTTCTAGCAAGTGTTGACTTACCTGTGACATATGTCTGCTTTGCTCAGTCTTCAGTGACCTTAGATAATTGCTTTTCTTTACACATTACACTGTAGTTTATGGAATCATATAACATCTGGTGTTTGTACCTGGCTTCTTTTACTTAGCATAATGCTTTAAAATTAATTTGCAATGTTGTATATATAAGAGATTATTCCCTTATGTTCATATTCTTTTACTATTGAGTAGTATTTTGTTGTGTGAATATGCCACAATGTGTTAATCCATTAACTATTTAATGAACACTTGGGTTGTTTTTAGTTTGGGCTATTCTGAATAAAGTTCTTTAAAAATTCAAATAGAAGATGTTGGGTGGAAATATAGTTTTATTTTTTATTTTTTTTTGGAAATACTTGGTCATGTGTAGGTGTTACATGTAACTTAAAGTATAAATTTTTTTTTCAAAAGCAATGACATTATTTTATATTCCCATCAATAATGTTTGAGATTTCTTGTAGATCCACATTTTCACTTGGTATTATCAGTCTTTAAAACAGTAATCATTCTAGGGATGCCTGGGTGGCTATATCCTCAGAACTTATTCATCTTTTACCTGAAAGTTTGTACCCTTTGACCAACATCTCTCCATATTCCTCAGCACCTAACTCTTTGCAACCACCATTCTACTCTCTAAGTAGAAAGCCTTTTTCAGATTCCAAATATAAGAGAGAACACATGATATTTTTCTTTTCTGACTAATTTCACTTGGCATGATGCCCTCAGTTTCCACCCATGTTGTTACAAAAGGAAGGACAGGAAAATACCAGGGACTGACACTGACAGAGTCACCACGATCTGGAGCAATGCTGATCAATGTTTCTGGGGGAAGACAATATAGCACTGCCTCTTGAAGTTTTCTAGCATCAAAGCAACACATGTTGCTTCTGCTCTTATTTTATTGGCCAAAACAAATCACATGGCCCGACCTATCTTCAAAGCACATTCTTACCATGAATCTGGAAGGTTATTGGTTATTAGTTTTCATGTCAACTATCACTCATTAAAAATAACATTAGATAAGGATTCTAATTAAAAATGTGTAGCCTGCATAATCATTTTAGTCTTGTGGTTTTAAAGTCAAAGGTCAAAAGATTATGCATAATATTGGAATATTTAAGAGAACTTGATGTCCATCATGTCTATAAGTTTAATTTATTATGTATAGAAGAGTTAAATATATGAAAGATTTTAAATATGTCTGTAAATTGGACAATTAATTATCCAAATAGATATAGATGCAATTAAAAATATTTAAAGAAATCTAAACTAACATTTAAAAAATTTTAAAAAGATTTTATATATTTATTTGAGAGGGAAAGAGACGGTGTGTGTGCGTGCATGTTTCTGAGAGCAAGGGGGAGGGGCAGAGGCAAAGGGAGAGGTACAGGCAGACATGCTGGGTGAAGTGCCCACCTTGGGGCTTTCTCACAGCCCTGAGCTCACCACCTGAGCCAAAACCAGAGTCAGATGCTTAACTGACTGAGCCACTCAGGTTACCTAAGCTAACTTTTTAATGTGTTTATAAAGTAATCTCAGTCTCCTGAGAAGTGATTGTTAATATTTTTTGAGTTATAAAGGGAGTAATAAATTTTGCCTGTTGAGCTTAAAAATATAAGAATGAATTAGGTTTATGAATTTATTACTCAAATAAATAAATATTAATTTTTAAAACCAAACTAAACTTGAACAAATGCTATCCTTTTTGGGTATCAAATTCTCACATTTAATACTAGTCAATGCTATTATAATCTCAAGGTCTCCTTTATTTTCCTTTCTGAGCACAAAAGCCTGTGAAATGAATACTATTAGAGATTTAGTATGAAGGACATACTAAAAATATATGTTATAACAGAGGAAGACCTGAAGATGCAGTGGGCTAAGTTTCTAACAGAATGGTTATCTTTTCTTTTTAGCTTACATTAAAAAAGAGACAAAATTTTAGAAGGAAAAAATACCATGTTTTCGAGACCCTTTAACATTTCTTTTTTACAAGAATAACCAGTACAGGTTAAGTTGACGGGATTTAGTGTAAGTAAAGTACTTACTGGAATTGGATGAGGGTACAAAGAGAAGAAAAATATTATATTTGATGAAACCCACTGTGCACACTTCCTTTAAGTATGGGCCTATGCAGTGATTTACCTCTGATGAGTAAGAGCAAGTAAGATACTCAAAAACATATGAGACAATTTATGTAATATGTGTATATTTATAAATATACTTATTTATAAGTATAAATAAAGTATAAAGTATATATATAAATATACTTATTTATAAATAAATATAAATATATTTATTTATGGCTTCATCTGTACCACAAGAGAAATTGTAATGACTCTGCAAAGACCACAAATCTTTTGCATATAAGTCAAAGTGTCTATTCCATATGGCTTAGGAATATGTGTAAAGCTTCCATATGGGAAAAAGATTTTCTGATACCCAAATAAAGAATCAGGCATCAAAGAACCTACTGAAAAGTTTGGCAAATATTGACAATTGTCACAAAACTTTGAATTCCAATTTGAAAGTCTACATATTCTATTTTGCAATATTCTCTATCATTTTATATTAGAGATGTTCAGAACTTTCTTCCAAAGCCATGGGATTTAATATATGATTATACCGTATAAACAATGCATACATGTATATGGATATATATATTAGCATTCATTTCAGTTTGCTTCCAGTTTACACATCCTACTAGATACCCCAGTGACTGGTTATTGCTCTCACAGTGAAACTAAAGATATGCCAACTCTCTTGAAGCAAAGTCCAAAACTTTAGAATAATGCTTATATATTTGATTTATATCGTTTATTTCTCCCAGAGTGTTCATTTTAAATTAACTCCACATTGAAATAAGTGATCATGCTAATAGCTGACAGGGCTAGGTTTGGCTGACTTTGTCTTCATGTCATTGACAGTAACAAGAAAAAAGAAGAAAGTCATAGATCCCTTTTTTAAAATACATTGTTTTTTCTTTAAAAGTATTTAAGTTTTTTTCAATTTTTCTGTTTTTTTTTAAATTTTTATTTTCAGCATAACAGTATTCCTTGTTTGTACACCTCACCCAGTGCTCCATGCAATATGTGCCCTCTCTAATACCCACCACCTGGTTCCCCCAACCTCCCACCCCACCCCTACAAATCCCTCAGATTGATTTTCAGAGTCCTTAGTCTCTCATGTTTCACGTCCCCTTCCAATGAATTTAATTTACATTTTTAATTTTAAATTTTAATTTGTTTTTTAAATTTTAAATTTAAATATATTTAATTTAAATTAATTTAAATTTAATTTCATTTTTTTCTTTTAAATGCTGATAAATGCTGTCAGCCCCCAATACTGTGGTCACATAAAGCACATGCAAAATGAGAAAATGGAATGCAGACTCACAGAAAAGAACCATTTCGCTTTTCTAGGTCCTTGTTTTTAAAGAGTAGAAAATTTACTTTAACCAAAAAGGAACAAATTCGGAAGGAAAGAGTAGGACGAAAGTCACCTCCATCAGCCTATCAACATATACTCAAACCAAAAACACTGTAAACTGCAAAAAGATGCCAAATGTTTTTAAAAATAAATGGCAGATGACTTTAGGTAAGAATAACTTTCATGGAAATTGAGGAGGTAGAGGTGTTCAAATTGTTCAGGAGGCACCAAAAGCATGCGAATCATATTCTTTTTTTAAAAAAATATTTTATTTATTTATTTGACAGACAGAGATCACAAGTAGGCAGAGAGGCAGGCAGAGAGAGAGAGGAGGAAGCAGGCTCCCCACTGAGCAGAGAGCCCGATGCGGGGCTCGATCCCAGGACCCTGGGATCATGACCTGAGCCAAAGGCAGAGGCTTTCACCCACTGAGCCACCCAGGTGCCCCGCGAATCATATTCTATTGAAAGGAAGGAAGACTGAGATTCTGAATAAAAATGCTTTATTAGGCAAAAAAAAAAAAATCAAAAAGTATATGTACATATAAATATAAATGTAAATATAAATATATATAGAGAGAGACATACACACACACACGTGTGTGTTTGTGTGTGTATGCATATATACTATCCCAGTCCTAAACCCCAGCACCTGGATTTGTGACCTTATTTGGAAATAGGGTCCCTGGAGATGTAACTAGCGTGGATGAGATCATATTTGAATAGCCTGGGCCCCTAATTCAGGAGGACTTGTGTGCTTCTAAGGGAGACTGTGGATACACAGATATGTACTGAGGGAGAGGGCCATGTGAAGAAGTCCAAAGTCCAAATACATCAAGCTGGGAAAGGGGCCTGGAACAGATCCTCCCATAATACCTCCAAAAGGAGCATGGTCTACGAGCACTGTAGCCTCTAGAACTGTGATACTGTCCACTTCTGTTGTTTCAGCCTCTAGGCTTGTGGTATCTTGTAATAGCAACCATAGAAATCTAATACAATCCTGTTAGAGGAAAAGTAACCAATCAGAAGCCCATGAGGAATTGGAAAAGAGAAAAAAAATCTATCTATATATATAGATATGTCTATATCTATATCTACATAAATTACTCTTTAAAACATTGAAAACGAACGGACATTTGAAGACCGTGTGAAAAGGAAAGCAAGCAAACAAACAAACAAACAAAAACTGAGCCCCAGGATTCACTTGAATTTTCACCTGGAATAGTTCTGGATGGTGCGCGTAGGGAGGAGATTCCAAGGAAAAGATGGAAGTCTCCCTGCTGTGAGGAAAGAGAGATTGGGATTCAGGAAGGCTGGAGTGATGAAAAGGCCATGGGTTCAAGAGAAAAAAAAGTCAAGTAGAAATCAAACTCTTGGAAAAATACACACTGGTGTCCTCTTCAGTCCTTGCTCCATAGGAAGCAGTGTGTGTCTAAGAAAATACTTCAGGTACTAACAAAGAGTCAAGGCAACGGAACCAGATGGTTGCCAAAACTCCTACAAGGCTAGAGGTCATTGGAGTAACAACCAGCCAGAGGGAAGAGTTCCTCTGGCTAAGTCAGAATATTCTGTAGAGACCGGGTAAGGAGCCTGAGTTAGTTAGTTGTAAAAAGGGTCAGAATTACCTACTAATCTCTCACTGCCCATGTGACCGCCAATAAAAGAAGGCAGACAGTAGCCTCCAAAGGACTCAGGTTATAAAAAGGAAGGCAGTTCAAAAGGGAAAGGGAAGAAGGAATAGACAGGGGAAAAAAAATATGCCTAGCGAGGTAGTAGACTACAAGTTTAATATTTCAGCAATGACCTTCAGAGTGAACATCTCAAATTCTGTCCACTTTGTTGTTTCAGCCTCTAGGCTTGTGGTATCTTGTAATAGCACCCCTAGAAAACTAATACAAACCTGTGAGAGGAAAAGTAACCAACCAGAAGCCCATGGGGAATTGAAAAGAAAAAAAGTATCTATCTATCTATATAGATATAGATATGTCTATATCTATCTATATATATATCTATTTATCTAACTCTTTAAAACATTGAAAATGAACACACATTTGTGAACCCTGTGAAAAGAAAAACAAGCAAAAAAAAAAAAAAAAAGAAAAGAAAAAAGAAAAAATAAACTGAGCCCCAGGATTCACTTGGCTTTTCACCTGGAGGAATTCTGGATGGTGAGGGTAGGGAGGAGATTCCAATGAAAAGATGGGAGTCTCTCTGGTATGAGGAAAGAGAGATTGGAATCCAGGAAGGCTGGAGTGATGAAAACGCCCGGTTCCAGAGAGACGGAATTCAAGTAGAAAACAAGCTCTTGAAAATACACATTGGAGTCCTCTTGAGTCCTTGGTCCATAGGAAGCAGTGTGTGTCTTAGAAAATGCTCCAGGTTCTGACAAAGAGTCAAGGCAACGGAACCAGATGATTGCCAAGACTCCTACAAGGCTAGAGGTCATTGGAGTTCCTACCAGCCAGAGGGAAGTGTTCTTCTGGCTAAGTCACAATATTCAGTAGAGACCCGGTAAGGAGCATGAGTTAGGAGCGGGATGAAATGATCCCTCGGAGAAAGCTGACTCTAGAGCTTCCCTAAAGAAGGGGAGAACAACTGTAAAAAGGGTTAGAAATACCTACTAATCTCTGACTGCCCCTGTGACAGCCAATCAAAGAAAGCAGAGATTAGCCTCCAAAGGACTCGGGTCATCGAAAGGAAGGCAGTTCTAAAGGGAAAGGGAAGAAGGAATAGACAGGAAAAAGAAAATACGCCTAGCGAGGTAGTAGACTTCAAATTCAACATTTCAACAATGACCTTCAGAGTGAACGACTCAAATTCTATTGAAAGAAAAGACCTCAATAGGGCAGTGAAAAATAAACTCTACTTAGAAGGAAGCAGAGGCTAGTATAGATTTTGTGGAAAGAGAAAGGATGAAAAGGACTAGACCGTACCCAAACGAATCCTCAAAGGCTGCTTTTCCTAGGTCTTGAGAAGAGACCATGGAAAGACACCTGATAAATGAACAGAGAAAGAAGACATTTCAGAACACAAAAGGACCCTTTTAGAAACACATGGCTATCCTCAAGTTGTCTGCATCCGATGAGAAAACTCATTGAGATCAACCATATTGAAGCCCATAAAACAAGGCTAAAGACATTTTTTGGAAAGCTTTTCTTTCTTTCTTTGTGAGAGAATGAGTGAGAGAGAGCATGAGAGAGGAGAATGTCAGTGGGAGAAGCCGACTCCCCAAGGAGCTGGGAGGCCGAGGCGGGAGGAGATCCTGCAAGACCCGGGTCATGACCTGAGCCCAAGGCAGTCGCTGAACTAACAGAGCCACGCAGGCACCCCTCTCCAGAAATTGGTCCACAACAGCTGAGGGGCACCTGGGCGGCACCCTCAGTGAAGCGCCCAACTCTTTGGTTCTGGCTCAGGGGGTGATCTCAGGCTCTTGAGATTGAGCCCTGAGGCAAGCTCTGGGCTCAGGGCAGAGTCCACTGGGTCTCTCTTTTGGTCCTGCCCTTTCCCCTTCACACTCAATTGTGCTCTTGCCCTAAAACCAAGTATGAAAACCCTTCACAGAAGGGAACAATGGTTGAGAGTGGGAGGGGTGGGGAGAGAAGTGACAGGACCCAGGGCGAGCGGGAGGTGCCCTCGGTGCTGCCCGCCCTGCCAGGGCCGGGCTCCCTCAGCGGATGCCACCTTCGCCCCCGCCGCCCTCGGTGCTGCTGTGGCAGGGAGCAGCAGGGAGCAGCTGAGCCCAGGGAGCCTTGGGGCAAGCCTCCTTGAGCGCCTCCAGCGCCCTCTGAGCGTGCTCGTTGCGGGGGTGGGGGTGGGGCCACAGGTCGGTCCAGGGAGGAGGTGAGGGCGGCGCCCAGGTGCCCCCGGCGGGGGAGGGGCAGGCAAGACCTACAGAGAGATCCCCTTGGGACTGTTGGAGCTGCTGCAGGGCTTCATGCTGGACTTGGCGAGGCAGCAGCCTGCGCACCCTGCCCTGCATCTGGCTCTTTCCTTAGCAGGGAGCCTGTTTACCCCTCCCTCTCTGCCTGTCTGTCTCCCTCCTTCTCCTCTCTGTCTGTCAAAGGAAGAAAGAAAATCTTTAAAAAATCATCAAACAACCCTGCATATTCTTGTCGTTCTTTAGGGCCCCATGCGTCAACATTTGATTTTTACTTCTTGAATTGAAGGAATTGGTTGATTGATTGATGAACTGGACAGAAAGACAGAGACAGCGAGAGAGGAAGCCCAATTTGAGAAGGAGTAGAAGCCATGGAAGTGGGAGAGGGAGAAGCAGGCTTCCTGCTGAGCACAGAGCCCCAGAAAGGTCTGGAGCCCAAGACACTGGCATCAGGACCCCAGCAGAAAGCAGCCACCCAGGTGCCCCACTCCATAATTAAATCCGTTTTTCACGATTCAATCCATTGGATTAAGCAACACTCTTTGGGGTCTGCCTCCTTGGGTTAACACTAACACATTGTGCTTTCCTTTGCTCTTTTGTGATCACTGAGGATTTCAGGAATCTTTTCATGTTTCTTGGCCGATGGTTTCCTCCTTGGGATATTTCTGCTCTAGGATTTTCATTGTTTTGAAGTTACCTATCTATCCTTCTTGATTCCTAGTTCTCCTATTTAGAGTTGTATACAGTTCCTTATCTGGTATCTCCATAGAGCCTTTCATAGTTTTAGTCTTGTCATTTGTTGGGCAAGATTTTTTTGTTTGGAACCTTGGAATGAGTAGAGTCCAACTTCCCAACTGCTGCTGCCCCTCGGAACAATTTGTTACTTCAACTGTAACCCCTGGAGGATTACCAAGCACATTTACATATGACCTCTAGAAATACATATACTGGCAACAGGTCTTTGGGGAAAAGGATGATATAGGACTGAAGCTGGGTAGCTGGGGATGCCCAGCTCGCTCAGGGCGGAACACCGCCCCTTCACAGAAGCTGGGCAGCGGGGGATACCTCGCTTGCTCAGGGCGGAACGCAGCCCCCTCACAGAAGCTGCGCTGGCTGGAAGCCCGGCCGGCCCAGGGCGGAATGCCGCCTGCTTCAGGAAAGCGGAGCACCCGGGAACGCCAGGTCAGCTCAGGGTGGAATGAAAACCGCCTGCCTCCCTTACCCGCCATCGAGCCTTTCTCTTCCCAGAAGTGCCCGTTGCTAGTTAGAAGAGTTCTTCCAAAGTGCTTGTTTCACTATAAACTTTACCCTCCTTCCTGCTTGTCAGCAAGGTGGGATTAACATTTGACCTTCCTCAATCCTTCTATGGGCTATTGTTTTCTATCCAATAAAAGTGAGACTGTCGAGTTGCTCCTGGCAGCCGTCCTTTTCGACTGTTGTCCCTGCTCCCAGTCTTTTGCAGCTGACTGGTTCGTGCCTAATTCTTCTCTCGTCGCCGTCTGGAAGTGGCACCCAAGCTTTCTTGGGCTTCCTGTTTTTGGTGTTCTGTTCCACTCATCTCTGCCACCGCCCCCAGGTCCTCAAAATGGTTTTCTATTGTATCTTCCAGAAAACTGCTGATGTCCTCTTTAGTATGTAGGCTACATCAGTAGGGAATAGCGTTAAAACCTCTTCTGTTCCATGTGGATATTCACGTCGTTGAGCACCGCTTGGTCAAAGTCTGCCCTTTTCTGTTGGTCTGTTTTCTCTGGTCATTTCAGGAGTCCTTTTGTAAGAAATCCTATCCCATCAGATGCTCCTCTCACTCTCTTTCTCCCTTACTCTTGCTCTGGCTTCTTTCTTCAGATTTGCCGGGGAATGACGAGTCCTTTTCATTCCTATGAAAATAGAATTGGCTGATCCACAGATACCATTTTTAGTGATATACAAGTGTATATATAATAACTGATATGGAGATGTACATGTGCACCTACATATATATTCTTTAATCTATAAAGTATGGAGGTTGGATTAAGTCTGAAGTCTCTCGTACAGCTTGATAACCTGTGACTCTTTGATCGATAACTTCCATTTTTCCCACAGGTCAGAGAAACGGGAAAAAATGCACATATGAACATATGTAGCACGTTAAAACATGATCACAAATCCTATGACTCCCCATTCCCTTTGATTCACATGGGCTATGTGACTGTGTTAAACAGTGAAAGAAACGTGCCAGTTTCAGGCCCAAGTCCAAAAGGAACCCCTCTCTTGGAACATTTGCTATTGGAGCTCTGAGTGGACAGGAAAGAAGTCCAACAACCTTGTTACGAAGACTGCACGGAAGGGGAGGGCCATCTGAGCCTCATCTCCCAACTGTACCCATCAAAGTGACAGGCATGTGCATAAAGTCATCCTGGATCCTCTAGACCAAGCAGCCACCTGCTGAAGGCCACCACCCACTGACCTCAGTTAATGCCGTATTAAGCATAAAAATTGCCCCATGAGATCCTGCCCTAATTTCTGACCCCCAAAGCATATGTAATATGACAAAAGGGTTGTTTTAAGCCCCCAAACTTTGAAGTCATTACATAACTAATTGGGTAACATGGCAAATACGTATCCAAAATAATGTAAATCAAGGAATATGTTTAAAGGCACCAAGTTATCTTAAAAAGTTCTCTGAACACACAGAAAAACAGAAAGAGACCCATAACTACAGAGAACAAATTGATCGTTTCCAAAGAGGAGGCAGCGGGTGGACAGGCAAAATGCGTGAAATACAGTGGGAGATAACAGGCTTCCAGTTACAAAATTAATAAGTTGCAGGACGAAAGGCACAGCATAGGGAATATGGTTGGTGGTACAGTACGGCGAGCGCAGCTTAACATACAGACTTGTCAAATCTTGTTGTTTTATATCTGAAACTAATGCAACATTGTGGGTCACCTATACTTCAATTTAAAAATCAAAGGAAGTTTAAAAAAATTAAAAGTGAGCTCTGTTATCCAAATAGGACATACGAGATGGATTTCCCATCATACCATAAATTGAAAACGACTTCTCTTGATAGAACAATGCTTTCCTTAGTCTTAGTCCCTACTCCCTCCACAAAATAAATAAATAAATAAATAACTACTTTCGAAAAACATCTTGGTATTTTGAAAATTATAACTGCAGTGAGTGAGGAGAGTGAAAACAAACTGATAATCCACGTTTCCTCATTTCTTATCCCTTTTATGAAGATGAACAGTAAAATCATATGTAAGAATTAACCAGAGAGAGGTCTATTTTCCACTCACTATAATCAAGCTGGAATTCTCAACTATTATTTAGTATTAGTTGATTCTGGTGGCAAATGCAAATATGGTTTCACTTCCTGGGCACATGAGGAAGATTTGGTCGGTGAAACAGACATACCAGGTTGGCCCAGGCCTGCACTTCCAGGGTTCGGAAAATTGCAAGATACAACCTGACACTTAAAACTTCCCATCAACAACTACCGCTGCCCCCCAACATCTTGTTTCTTCCCACAGACAGCTCATACTAAGACCTGTCCACTGTCAGGGTCAAGCTAAAGGGGGATGGCCACAAACTAGGTGGGAAATGAGAGGATGCAACTGCAGCTCTGTGGGGATGCCTAAGGCCACTGAATGCCCCGTCATGATTCTCCAGCACAGATGGGGGCAGCCTGCACCACGTGGGTAGAGCTCTAGGACACAGAATGTACTGGAGTGGCAGTCAACAAACAAATGTGTTTGTGTAATATATAAACCCCCATAGGGTTGTCAATTTGTGGGATTCACTTTTTCTAACTGTTCACCCCATGACATACAATTTCAGGAAACCCAGAGCCCATGGATTATTGTTAAGGGCACATTCGGACTCAATCAAAGTGTAACTAAGCGTAATCATACACATAAATACAAATATCATTAAAAAAGTCAATACCACCTCAAACTTTCTTTTTTATTCCCAAATGAACTTTTATGGGTTTTAATATCAATTAATGTGCTTATAGAACTGGTAAAAAAACAGTCACTGATGAAATTTTAAAATTACCACTCTGCTTTCCCTAATTTCTGTTGATGTACTTTTATCTCACACAAAAATGAATTACTAAGGAATAAATCATACTTCACTGAACACGTTTCAGCTGAAATGATGCACCAAGATGTACAGCTTTGGTCAGGCTTATACTGCTGTTGTCAACATAGTATATGGGGTGTAAGAGCTACTGTCTTTTCCTTCTCCCATGAATATTAGTCCTAACAGACTCTTCACGTGGAAAGAAAACTTAGTCTAGAAGGTACACTAATTCCTCTCCTCCCTGGTGAAAAATACTGTTAGAGGTATTAGTTTTAGACAGAGAAGCAAGTTCACTTTGGAAAAAAGCACACACACACACACACAAAACCCTCCAACATGACCTTTATTTTATTTTATTTTTTTAAAGAATTTTTATTTATTTATTTGAAAGAGAGACAGTGAGAGAGAACATGAGTGAGGAGAAGGTCAGAGGGAGAAGCAGACTTCCCATGGAGCTGGGAGCCTGATGTGGGACTCGATCCTGGGACTCCAGGATCATGACCTGAGCCGAAGGCAGTCGTCCAACCAACTGAGCCACCCAGGCACCCCCAACATGACCTTTAATACAGTGATAAGGGTGAAAGTGTAAACTTCATTTGGAAACAGCACTCAAAATACTGTTTTGAAGGGCCTTTACAACAGCGGTATACTATTTGAAAAGATTTTTCAGATCAACTGATTGAATCATATTTAATTTACCTAGGGACAATTAGATAAAATTTAAAATTCCAAACAAAAACTTTTAGGACACAAATAAAATTATATGTGCTTTTATTCCCACAACTATCTCCAAAATCTAATATTCAATGGTTTAAATTGCTGCATTTCTCATTTGCAATGCAGACACATGTGAGATGAGGTGTGAGGCATAAAAGGGAGTACAGGAGGCAACTGATCAGCTGAATAGGGACTGCCCCAAAGATGACCATATCCTGAGCCCAAGAAGCTCTGAGTACTTTACCTTACCTGGCAAATGGGATTTAGCAAGCATGATTAAATTAAGGTGTGAGGGGGGAGAGATTATCCTGGATTACCTCGGTGGTCCCAATGTAATCATGAGAATCCATAAGGAGACAGGAGGATCAGAATCAGAAGGCAATGTGAAGTTGGAAACAGAGGGATAAAAGGTGGTGCAATGAAGGGCCACAAGTCAGGGAATGCAGGCAGCTTTAGAAGCAGGACAAGGCAAGAAAGTGGATTCTCCTCTAGAGCCTCCAGAAGGAACACAGGCTGTTAACACCCTGATTTTACCACACTGAGACTGATTTTTGAACTTCTGACCTCCAGAACTGCAAGATAATCAATTTGTGTTGTTTCAGGCCACTGAGAATTTGTCATTTGCAACAGTGGCACTAAAAACTACTAGAAGAACTCACTGAGACATATTGAGTCTGTACAATGGCAGGGACCATTTCTAGGTGGGACTGTCTTCAGGGTGTGGTAGTACTGGGTCTGGAGAGTTGACTGCCAGCATCCTTCCTCCCTCCCCCTTCCTGAACCCCAGTGCACTGTGTGCCTCCTCCACTGCAGCCCAGGTGACTCACAGGAAGCTGGCCCCATCCACACTACAGGGAAGGGTTCTGTCATGGAAGCCAGTCATGTTCCTCCTGGGCCATTCACACAACCAGCTGCACGACAGTCAGTGCCTTGTTACTGTTCTACGAGAGACAGTAACCTAGGATGTCCCACACACACAAACGGGAAGGGCTTTACAGAAATATCTGGGTTGTCTCTGAATGTGAACAAGGAAAGCAGTGCCCCCACTGTGGGCAGCCATCACACAGTCAGCAGGGGGTGGAAGACAAACTGGCCAGAGGGAAAGGGCAGAGTAGGGAAAAATGGAGAAAATCATGGAGACAGTGTGAATAAAACACATTCTCTGCAAGCCCTGCCATGAGCTGCTTCTTCATGAGATTGAAGGGGTTTTTTTGTTGTTTTGTTTTTGTTTTTATTTTTTTTAATCTTTAAGACAGTTTGAGTTAGGATGAGACAACCATCCAAACTGATTCAGGACGTCAGACTTTACGGAAACTAAGAAAGCCAGATAATAAAAGTAGATGACTCACATGTGTGAAAAGTTTCCTTTCCAACTAAGGGCGGGGGGAAAACTAGAACCTTGAATTTGTGGTTATTCCACTATTCTTGCTATTTTTCATCACTCAAATGTATTTTTCAAGAATGAGGAACTTATTCTCAATGAATACAGTGATGGTTCCCTGAAAATTTGTAACCAAGTAGGGAACAGAGTCTCTAAACAGATTGTTTTGAATTGACTTAACAATCACACAAGATAGACTGTAAAATTTATCAAAGAGTGGGGCTGAGTTTCTTATATATGATTTCATGCAAATTTTTGTCTACCTGATGATTTTTAGTTTTTGTCTACAGGGTGAGTGAATAAAGGTGTCTCAACATGGTCCAGAACTAATGGTGTTCCCTGGCTCACTATGAAATCCAGGGTCATTTCTGTTTCCTTTTCCATGAACTTCTCCTTCCTCTCATTTGGTCTGTTTTTCAATCGGACTGTTTGTCTTCTTCTCAATTTGTAGGCACGTCAGAGACATGAACTCCTTGAACAGCTGATGTTACAGATGCTTTTCACAGCCTGTTGCCCACATGCAGCTTTACTCTTTTTTGATATACAAATCTTTTTCAAATTTTTAAAATAAAGTGGCATGTCATTTCTTCTATGGTCTGTGGGTCTTATTTCTACCTAAGGTAGTCTACCACTTCCCAAATTTTTACATGCCCCTAGATTGTCTCCAAATTCTTTATCATTTTGTTTGTAGAGTTAGAACTTAAACCAATTTACAAGGTTAATCAATCTGACATCTGCTTACATATGTGATAGGAAGCAAGAGTTCTAAGAAAGAGAGTTCTTTCAGCTCTGAGGGATAGAGCTTAAAGTCAATATTCAATGATACTCTGTCTCATTTTCTAGAAGGAACTGGTGGTTTCTGTTTGAAGCTCTGACAATTTTTTCTTAGTCCCTGAAAGTCAAATAGGTTTATGTCTGTTTTGGTTTGAGTCTGTTCAGATAATTCTCCCTGGGACTTGAAGGCTTTATGAACTGAAGGCATGACTGTTTTATAACTTCTGTTATTTTCTCCTTTTGTCCTCAGGGTACTTGCAAGGTAGATTTGGACCTGACCTCAGATCTTACTTTTTCATTTCTCATTTCCATCTCTTTGAAATTTTCCTCAGTGTTCTGGGATATTCCTTTAGAAAATCAATTTTGTGGGGCACCTGGGTGGCTCAGTGGGTTAAGCCACTGCCCTCAGCTCAGGTCATGATCTCAGGGTCCTGGGATCGATTCCTGCATTGGGCTCACTGCTCGGTGGGGAGCCTGCTTCCTCCTCTCTCTCTGCTTGCCTTTCTGCCTACTTGGGATCTCTCTCTGCCAAATAAATAAAATCTTAAAAAAACATCAATTTTGTTCTCAGCAGTGATTATTACTGTTTACAGGGTTCCTATTACATGTTACAACTAGTGAACTTAAGTTTCAAATCTTTCTTGTATTTTTATGTTTTAAAAGATTTATAAAATTTATTTGACACAGAGAGACAGAGAGAAAGTGAGCACAGACAGGAAGAGTGGCAGAGGGAAAAGGAGAGGGAGAAGCAGACTCCCCACTTAGCAGGGACTCCCCACCCCCCCCACCACAGGGTTTGATCTCTGGCAGACATTTAACCAACTGAGCCATCCACGCACCCCAAAGCTCCCTTTCAAAATCTTCAGTAAGTATTTTGCTGCTCTTTACTGTAACTGTATCCCCCTCAGACTTCTTGACAGTAAGTTTCTCTAGCTCTGTAGTCAGTTCTTAATCAATGAGGACACATGCTCTGGACCTCAGTTTGGTGCTCCTCCACCAAGATGCTACCTGCCACTCAGGTGTGTGAACTCTTGCAGCTCAGGCCTAGTCACACTTTTGGGAACTCTGGGGCATCAGCGAACCTGCTCTAAGGGGACCATGCTTTGTGCATAAAAGCAGGCCCCTGCCATGAAGCAGCCCCTCTCAAACCTCCCCAAGTTGTCCTTCCCTACACAGCACAAAGTCTCTAAGCAACTCAACCTGCTGGGAAAGCCCATTTCTCTATGACCAAGGACCACAAGAGAGGGAAGTTATACCATGGGCCCCACACAGAAAGAGGTCTTCACTGAAAGCCTTCAAAAGAGAGTCTGCCTTTTCTTCCAGGCATTCCATCATGGCACCTCAAAATCCTGAGATGCTCTTCCACTGCTCCCCCTGAGATGCCAAAACGCACTTGGCAGTCGAATAGGTCATTCCCACAGCCCACCTACATGATTCTTAAGGGCCTGCCTGGTGCTGGGGATGGGTGAAGGCAACACAGGCCCCTGGTCTTGTGCTCTGATGTCACTGGCTCTTGAGCAAAGGAAGGAAAATGAGAGGGTCCAGGAGACTGCACACAACACCATGTTCTCAGAACATCTCCCTGGCCCCCAAGATCACCTTGTCATGGCAATGTCAGCAGAGCATGGCAAGTGCTACCTCAGAAGTCCCTCTGACACCTCAGCAACAGAGAGAGAGCCCACCCATAAACATAATCCCTAGAACCAGCATCCTTTAGGAACCAAAACCCCTATGAGTCAATTACTTTGGTATGTGTTAGTGTATTTTTACCTATGTAAAATATAAGAAAAAGAGGAATGACATACCTGTATGATCTGGGGCAGTACAGCAACTCGATTTTGAGTGCTTTGGATTATAGCTAGATACTTTTTTTCCAAAAAGAAATTTATAATCCATTTAATAAAAACAATGTGAATTGCCATGTGTGGAATTTTTATACTATAAATGTTTTCATTGTCTTGAGTGGTAGTAATGTACATACACTGGCGCTGGTCTCAAATGGGGGATGTCTGGAAGGAAACAGAATACATGATTAGGGGAGTGAGTGTAAGCCACCACCCTAAACAGTTCAATTTCTCACAAACATATACCTCAGCTATATATTTGGTTGGATGAATATCAACTAAAACTTTAAAATTAAAGTACCAGAAATTATTAGGGATGACATTTTTTGGTAGACTTGTTTCTGATTCTGCCTTGTGACCTGACAAAGGTGGGATGGTGGCTCCTGTTACTGCTTGCTTATTACAGCTATGGCATACAGCGGTGGAAGTACTAAGTACTAAGCCACTAAAAAATTTGAGAAAGGATAAGCAATTCTAATAGTAAGGATATTTTCACATACATTATAACTAATTTAATATTTTAGGACTGAAACAAATCTAGAAGAATGTACAGACATTCTTCATCATTTCAGGTACTTTAACATCCAATACTACCCTAATCAAATCCATGGGACTTTAGTTTTATATAGCCTTTTCCTTGTAGATGAATCTGAAGAATAGAATCAATATAAACTACTTTATGTCTGAAAGAATTCATCTTTGAGTATCAGACTTGACCAGCTCCACAGAATTAATAACAAGTCCCTTTCTTGGTGCAGACACATTGGGAAACAGTGTGGAAATTCCTCAAAAAAATTAAAATGGAGCTGCCCTATGACCCTGCAACTGCACTCTGTATATGCCAAGAAGATACAGATGTAGTGAAAAGAAGGGCACATCTGTACACCAATGTTCATAGCAGCAATGGCCAAAGTCACTGAAGTGTGGAAAGAACCAAGTTGCCCTTCAATGGATGAATGGATAAAGATGTGGTCCATATACAATATGGATTATTATGCCTCCATCAGAAAGAATGAATACCCAACTTTTGTATCAACATGAACTGGACTGGAAGAGATTATGCTGAGTGAAATAAGTCACCAGAGTCAATTACCATATGGTTTCTTACTTCTGGACCATAAGGAGTAACACAGAAGACATTGGGAGATTGGAGGGGAGAAGTGAGTTGAGGGAAATTGGTGGGGGAGACAAACCATGAGAGACTGTGGACTCTGAGAAGCAAACTGAGGGCTTTAGAAGGGAGGCAGGTAGGGGGTTGGGTGAGCCTGGTGATGGGTATTATGGAGGGCACCTATTGCATGAAGCACTGGGTGTGGTACATAAACAATGAATTCTGGAACACTGAAAAGAAATAGAATAATAAAAAAAGTCCCTTTCTCCTTCTTTAAATTTCATAATCAATACAAAAAGTTACATGGTATTGGACTTGAGCTACTACTTGCTGTATGTCCAGCTCTCTTACTGACTTTCTTTTTTTTTTATTTTCAGCATAACAGTATTCATTGTTTTTGTACCACACCCAGTGCTCCATGCAATCCGTGCCCTCTATAATACCCACCACCTGGTACCCCGACCTCCCACCTTTTATATACCTGGAGGCACTTGCATGAGGCAGACAAGTTCTCAATAAAGAACTTTAATTTCAATATATTAAAGTATACTATGTTTTCCACAGTGAATATAGACTATTTATCAAATCAGAAACAAGTTCTGAAAAAAATACCCATATACAGATAGCTAACAAATACACAGCCTGGTACCTCTAAAGGTTAGTACTTCCACATATTTCAAAAGGCATCAAGTTTCTGCTGTTTTCCCCTGATCCAAGCATGCACATTTGTGTGTATGTAAGTAAACACCCAAAGACAACTGAATTAGTAGTCCACATTCACCACATGGATTAATGCCTGTTGTGATCTCTTTCCCTCCCAAATTGTTTCTGATTATTCACTTTAACTAATTTTGCCTGCTTTCCAATAATAAGGAGAAGAAAATTTGCTTCCCCACCCCAGCACCAATCAAAGGGATACTTCTGTCCTGTGAGCCTTCATTTTTCATAGGGGAAAACAAACAAACAAACATCCAAAAAACCCTGAGCAGTGAAACTAGAAATTCCCTCATGTTTCCTTCCTTTCTGGAGCTTACTGCCCTTAGGTTGCACACTTGCCCAAATATTGGCTCCTCCATAAGAAGCTGTAAGTAGCACCTAGTGGATGAAAGATCCAGGATATAAGGAAGGGCTACTCTGGGCAGTTGCATGGCCTGGGATGGTCTGCCTCACCACTGGGCAAGGTCTGGGGTCTGGGGTCACCATACCTCAACACCGTTAAGAGAAGGCTTCAACAAGAATGTTTATTTCACCATCTTTGCCTGAGAAAATAAACACTGCCTTCAATAAACAGTTTCAATAAAAAATTAAAATTTTAAAACTTAATTTTAAATATAATTATACCAAGAAGAATCATGACACATGTTGAATTATTTTAGGAGCCACAGTCTTCCTGAGGTACAAATAAATAGTTTGTACAAATAGGTAAAATCATTTATTAGGAAACTTTAAACCTCTTACAATAAAGTTACCATTAAATATAAGAATAAAGTGACTATTTTGCTTAAAAATAAACAAAGGTCACTTTGAAGGAGAATGGCAGCTTCCCTGTGGATATCCTCTATACCCAGCCCAATCAGTACTTACCAAGTACAAGTTTGTAGATTTTGCTAACATGGTAAATGATGGAAATAAATGAGGAAGACAATATTTTTAAAACAGTGTAAAAAGAACTTTAAAACAAGTATCTTGATTCTCCTTATTCTTCCACTCTAATTTGTAGCCTTTGGATAATATGTGGGAAAGAACATATATACATTTAAATTTTAACTTAAATGTCTACTGAAATAAAATGCTATCTTATTAAAATTCCTATCCGAAATTTAAAAAAAAAAAAAGTCATGGTGACAAATAATGTTGACAATCATGTAATGTAATCCTATCTTAAAACTCAAAACATGCTAAGAATGAATATTTCAAAACTAAATGGTTCACTTTGTTAAAAATATTCTTACTGAGTATTAAAAAAAATCACCCAATGGTATCATGTTTTTAAACTCATTCTACTCATCATGCCTGTATTTTATCCCACCAGTTCTCTCTAATGACTTAGCATTCTTTCTTGTCTGCTCTCCTCTCTCATTTCCTTTCGCCAGCACCAAAAACACAAAGTCTCCAAAGTCCTGAGAGCAGACTGGAGTATCCCTTTGTCTTCTAGAAGCTGTGCATTTTGACCCTACTGGTCCATTCCACCTGCCCATTAGGCAAGATTGCCCAATAGGACAGTGCAGTCAGGAAGGGAGGCAAGGACAGAATCTTGAGGGATAGCAGAGAGAAAGAATCACCTTAAGAAAACTGGCAAGAATTCCTATCTTACATTGAGGTCTTTCATCCATTTTGAGTTTAATATTTTGTTCTAATAACACAACTCTGGGTGGGCTCCAAGATGGCTCCTCAGTGGGGACACATCACCAGGAAGACCACACCATGATTAGAATTTAGAATCTTCGGCACCCCCACCCCAACCCCTACATTCCCCCAGAGAGGGGAGGGGGCTAAAAGCAGAGCACATCTATGTAAGGAAGCCTCCATAAAAATCCTCATAGCAGGGACGCCTGGGTGGCTCAGTTGGTTAAGCAGCTGCCTTCGGCTCAGGTCATGATCCCAGCGTCCTGGGATCGAGTCCCACATCGGGCTCCTTGCTCAGCAGGGAGCCTGCTTCTCCCTCTGCCTCTGCCTGTGCTCGCTCTCTCCCCCTTTCTCTCTCTCTGGTAAATAAATAAAATCTTTTTTTTTAAAAAATCCTCAAAGCAGGGGTTTCAGGAAACTTCCAGGTAAGTAAACATATCCAGGTACCAGGAGGGGGATGAAACCCAGCTCCACAGGAATACATTCCTGTGCTTGCGACCCTCCCAGACTGTGCCCTTTGTGTCTCTGCATCTGACTGTTCATCTGTATCCTTTATCATACCTTTCATAAATTGTAAATGAAAACAAATGTTTCCCAGAGTTCTGCGAGCCACTCAGTTGAACCGGAGGAGGAGCTGAAGGAACCTCTGATTTGTAGCCAAGTTGTAGAGAAGTTGTGGGTAACCTGGGCCCCTCCTACTTGTGACTGGCACCTGAACGTGATGGAACAGTCTCACGGGACTGAGACCTTAACCTGTGGGATCAGATGCCATATCAAGGCAGACAGTGTCAAAGCTGAGTGAAACTACAGGACACCCAGCTGGTGTTGCAGAGTTGCCTGGTGAGGGAAAAATCCACAGCCTCAGCCTCAGTGTTAGAAGTGAAGTGTTCTGTGTGAATATGGTAATATGAAAGCAGATGGGAGAACTGAAATGTTTCCTTGACATACACTCTCACACAAAATATTATGTATGCCAGGTCTTTGCTGATGTGATATAGCACATATTCAAGTTCTAGTGAAATATCATAAAGAGTCAACTCAAAAAACAAACAAACAAACAAACAAGCAAACATACAAAATATGGATGAGCTGGGAGAAAATAAGCAATGTTTCCTCTTTCCTATCAAGAGAAAGTCCATTCCTGAATTATCCAAGATTTTGCTTTTACCTGAATAACCATACAGTTCAATAGTACTTGAAGGAAAAAGCACGTCTGGTCCTCAGCGATCCTTTCCCCTGATATGGCCGGCAAGAGTGGAGTGATTCTTGTGGATCTATCTTTGCTCCAGAGTGGGGAAAAAAAGGAGTTCTTTCACCAACGTTCAAAGGGTTTTTAAAAAATGGCCTTCATTAAAATACATCTGCCCCTCCTTTGGAACCTGCTCACACTACACTCCAGGCCAGCGAGCATCAAGGGGTTGGAAATACGGTACAAAGTCCCATGAAACCACCTCTCCCTCTAAACTATTCTTCTCTCTGCCAAATTCTGCTTCGGTCAGCCTAAGGATCAAATACCTGTCTTTGGGCAATAAAGTGATGTGCATTAATCAATCATTGGCCCTAACTGGCAAGTTCCTTAAAAACTCATGGGACACAGATGGTTGCCATGACTTTCCCAGGAAGCAGCTACTGTCTTTCCATGAATGTGGCATGAAAATACACAGCTGGGTGAGCAGATGAATCTCCACTCATGAAACAATCATGCTGAGGACAATAAACAGTAGTTTTGGATGGCAGATTTAAATTTCATTCACAGCCAAGAAAACACTCCAGATACATGATGTGTCTCCACTTCCTGCTGTTTCCAACATCTGAGTCCTCCCTTCCATTCCTGTTTCCACCACTTCAGTAAATGTCTCCCGTCCTCATTGCATATAAAAAAGGCTTTAATTCTTTCTATTCTAATGTCTGTAAGACATTACTGTGAACAAGAGCAGGGGATAATTCCTCCTCCAAACCCATCTATGAAATAAAGGGTTCTATTCAGGATCATGACAAGCTGAGGAATCCCTCAAGAGAACTTCCAGAGTCATTTCAACCTGTAAGGCTGGCTAAAATGTTCCTCACCATCTGCCACACCAGGGCTAGGACTGATGAGTGTCTCCACCATGCAGGTCCCTCTGGATGACATGATCGCTGGGAAACCAGGCACGAGGCAAGCAAAAATCAGCACCTGCTCTTCTGCAAAGTTTGTCTGAAGTCCTTGAAGCCATAGAAGAAACAGATTGACTTCTTCAGATCTTACCTAAAAACAAAATTAAAGGTGACAGAATTAAACACATGTTTATGCAGAGATGCACTGCAATGCAGATTCAGTTCTGAGAAAGAAAAACTAGAAGTTAAAGGTACCGTTAAACTCCTGCACCAAGTTCTTAGTGACAAGGAAGCAGGTGTGTGGCAAGAAGCCCAAGGGTGAAGAGTTGGGGTCTGGAGCCACAGTGCCTGGCTCCAATGCAGGCTCTGCTTTTTGCTTTTTGCTAGCTAAGCTGTGGCCAGTGGAGAACCACCAAACTTCTCCGTTTGCATCAGTCTCTACCTCTGAAAAATAAGGATGATAAAAGAATTTACCACAAAGTGCTGGCACAGGGATAAGTGACTTACAACAGTGCCTGTATCATCAACTGTCATTTAATCACAAAAATAATGCAAAGACAATCGTCCTCCAAATTTACAGTGTGCTTTGAATAGGGTTTTTTCTATAATATGCATATGTATCATGGAAAGTTCTTGAAAAATCTCAGAGCTAAATAAGACCTTAAAGACCTGGCTCAGTTATTTGACCTTGAAGCCCATTCATCAGGCATTTCTACACCAGCCCTCCTTTTTTTTTTTTTTTTTTTTTTTTTTTTGCCTGTGCAGGTAGCTACCTCGAGGGCTGCCGCCAAATCATCACTTCCACAAAGAACCATTCAGAAATTTAAATTTCTGGAACTCATATCATTGCTGGACTTCTGGCATAAGTCCATTGTTCCTGGTGGATGCTTCCAGTAGTAGGAAATGGAACATGCTCAATGAGGGCAGGGGGTTGTGTTTGACTTGCTCACTGCCATATCTCCAGCACCTAGAAAGGTGCCTGAAACACATAGCTGGCATCCAGTAAATGTGTGCAATAAATAAGTGAACTAGACAAGAATAGATATGCACTGGTAGACGTGGCCTGTGGAGTACAGCTTCAAAAGTAGGAGAGTATTGAGACTCCTACATGGTAGGTTGCATGGCACTGAGTTAAAGAAAATGGGTCCTACAATCAGACCAAAGGTTAAACCTTGAAAGCGGTGCGATCTTGGACAAGTCATCTACAAGAACAAAGACCCCTGTCTTCTATTGATAACAGCTGGGAAGAGAGAATCCATTTCAGAAGGAAAGGGGACACAGGACAGCTGTGTACGACACTTATATTGTCAAGATGGCAGTGTAAATTCACTTCATGGGGTCCCACACCATCATCCCCCACTTCCATTTGAAATACATGGTAATGATAGATGAAATATATATATATTTTTTTCAGTGTAACAGTATTCGTTGTTTTTGCACCACACCCAGTGCTCCATGCAATCCATGCCCTCTCTAATACCCACCACCTAGTTCCCCCAACCTCTCACCCCCTACCCCTTCAAAACCCTCAGATTATTTTTCAGAGTCCATAGTCTGTCATGGTTCACCTCCCCTTCCAGTTTCCCTCAACTCCCTTCTCTCCATCTCCCCTTGTCCACCATGCTATTTGTCATGCTCCACAAATAAGTGGAACCATATGATAATTGACTCTCTCTGCTTGACTTATTTCACTCAGCATAATCTCTTCCTGGAAGAGATTATATATATATTTTTAAAAGATTTATTTACTTACTTATTTATTTGACAGAGAGAAATCACAAGTAGGCAGAGAGGCAGAGAGAGAGAGAGAGAGGAGGAGGAAGAGGGCTCCCTGCTGATGCAGGACTCAATCCCAGAACCCTGAGATCATAACCTGAGCTGAAGAGACAGGCTTTAACCCACCCACTTAGCCACCCAAGTGCCCCTAGATTAAATACATATATTTTTTAAAGATTTTATTTATTTATTTGGCAGACAGAGATCACAAATAGACAGAGAGGCAGGCAGAGAGAGAGGAAGGGAAGCAGGCTCCCTGCTGAGCAGAGAGCCTGATGTGGGGCTCAATCCTAGGACCCTGGGATCATGCCTTCAAGCTGAACTGAAGGCAGAGGCTTTAACCCACTGAGCCACCCAGGCACCCCTAGATTAAATATATTTTTTTTAAGAGAAAAGTTAGCAAGTGAACCTCGGTAAAAAACAAAACAAACAAAACCCAAAACTGACAAACGTCTCCATGAAGCAACAACCACAGAAATTCTCAGTGATGCACAGGACAGGAAAAGATGTCTGGAGGCTGACTTCAAGGAGGACAAGTCGCTCCCACTGGAGATAAAGGCAGACAGAAAGGCCTGCTCGCTTGATGCCTGAAGCCACAACTTCAACTGGGCTGCCGGACTTGATTGCACACCACTTGCTTCACCAGAACACTGTGAGGTTTCCAGTAGCTCATTACATCTAAACACTACTGCCTCCTTTAACAAGGTTTCCCTTCCGGATTGCCCCTGACTTACAGGGATAGGCAGTAGGTGTCCCTACACGTGCTCCTTCCAAATTCTCTCCTCTCTCTGCTTTCTTCTGATCCACTTTTTATTTATGGGCTAGCTTTACAGGATATCCCTTCTGTGATTAAACAGATCTTAATAATTCTACCTTTTGTAAAGGAAGCCTTCCCCAATTATTTAGATGTTGATAAATATTTACCTCTGAATCTCCATAAATCATCACTTTATATGGCACCAACATGTAGAAAAAAAGAATGAAGTTACCCAATTTTCAGAATGAACCATACAAATTACAACCTAACATCTAAAGCCAGAGACAGAAAGAGAACATCTGCATAAACTAAAGTAATGTGGGCTCCTTATTCATTCATATTTATTATGCAAAATGGAAGTTTTAGGAAGATTAGAATAATGCATACTTGTTCTATTATATAGGCAACTAATCCTCTGTATATGGTAATGTATCCATAACTCCATCTCCAATCTAGAATTTCTGAACACGAGGAGAGGGTATTAAAATCTCCTCTGTGGGAGGCAGAGCATTACAGTGTCTGGCTCTGGCCCTCCTGCTGCAGGATGAGACTTGCAATTAGTGATGGCAAATGGAATTCACAAAACATTTCTGGGCTTTAGAGGACATCGGAAAACTAACAAAGGACTTAGAAAACGGTAGGAAAAAAAGCAGGAAGAGGGAGGTGACAGAAACAAGTGAGCCAAAACCTGATCTGTAAGCAACAAGTTCAAGAGAAACAAATCAGGGTGCCAGAGAACAAATGCCATTTTCACTGCAGGATCTCTACAGGCCTGTGCCCTCCAGACCCCGTTCCCACCACATGGTAAGTTGGGGGAACTGAACCTGAGATTTCCTTAATAAACCAGGACCCTCAAATGGGACCAAAGTGATCCCAACTAAGAACACTCCCAGCCTCCTGGCAAAGGAAAGACAAACCCTCCAGGAAAAAAACAAACAAACAAACAACAACAACAAAAAAACCCAAAAAACAGAATTAAAAGAGATTACATCTATGTTCCAATAAATCTGGTCTCAAAATCCCTTCACAGAGCATGCAAGAAATGAGGCCACTGTGAGAGACAGAAGACTGAGGGAAAATGAAGACTTCAGACACTGGAATGATCAGATACAGAATAGAAAATATTACATGTTAATTGTTTAAGAACACAAAAGGGGTTTAAAAATGAAGAAGGATCAAGAGCCTATCAAAAGCAACAGGTCAAGTGTGAACATGGAACTGAAGGAAGTTAAACAGGGACCAAAAATCACTGAGACGTAAAACACAACAGAAAACACACCAGAATGGTGGGGCAGTAGATGAGCCCCGAATGAAGGACTTCACAACACTGCACCAAGAAGTGAAGACACTCCCCAGAATGCAACTCAAGGAGGCAGGAGAAGAGGAGGAACGCCAGCTTGAGAGACACGGACAACAGACGGGAGGTTTAAATAAGAATCCTGGGAAGTACAGCAGGACAGGGTCAACATTTCAGAAGAAAACAGCTGAGGATATTACAGAAATGATAAATCCAGAAATACAGGAAATGCACAGATACCAAGCAAGATGAGAAATCTTCAATGAAACATTTTGTGGTTAAGCTATAGAACACCAAAAACTAAGAAAAGGTTTTAAGGAAAGCCAGAGAGAAAAGGCATTTAAAGGAATGAACAGGGTGGAAACAGGGTTTAAAGCTGCTACAGTGGTAAGGCGATGCTAGTAAAATGGTACCTGTAAAGGGTGACAGGAGTATTTTTACTGCCACTACTGCTAATACTGTGTCTAATGCACATAACAACTGAAGACTGCGAAGGTTAAGCTGGAGCAGAAAAAAATTAAACGAATTATGACCCTCAAAAGAAGGATCATTTCAGGGCGCCTGGGTGGCTCAGTGGGTTAAGCCTCTGCCCTCAGCTCAGGTCATGATCCCAGGGTCCTGGGATCGAGCCCCGCATCGGGCTTTCTGCTCTGCTGCAGGGAGCCTGCTTCCTCCTCTCTCTGCCTGCCTCTCTGCCTACTTGTGATCTCTGTCTGTCAAATAAATAAATAAAATCTTAAAAAAAAAAAAAGAAGGATCATGCCAATGAATTTCACAACTCTATTGATCACTTTAAAAGCATCTCCTCTTTTGATCATAGCATTTGTATCATGTCCAGGATGAGATATTACAGCACACATGATAGAATATTTTAAAACAATAGTCCATTTTGCTCAAACTCCATGTTGAAAGCAAACGACTGTGTCAAACACTTTGAAGAAGGTAAAAGTAGTGGAACCATGTTTTGTCAAGAAAGCCCAGGGAGCAAAGCAGGTAGTAAAACCAAGTAGCAGTACGGAGGAAGGGCAGCCTCAGGGAGAAAATGAACACCGTTTTCTTCTGCTTTGTTCTCTTTTTTGTTTTCTTGTTGTTTGTATCTTTTTTTTTTTTTTTTTTGGTCTTTCCCAGAAATCACTTCATATATATACATTTATCTGTTCAACTTCAGTGAAAGTTGGGAGGAAAAGGTGCCAGAACTTTTGAATGGTTGTCTTCAGCTGAGTGCTTATTTTCTTCCTTCAGTTTCTCTGGGGTTTCCCACTATTCTTCAATAAACATGTGTTGCTTTCTGGCAGGGTAAAGCAAAATGCATTTTTAAAAGAAGTAATGGCAGGTCATCCGTCCATCCAGATCAGGAGAGAGCCCATACCAGGGAAGGCAGAGAGGGTAGTAGACTCCCCTCTGTGAGTTCCTGCTCTCTTGGTCTTTCCTCAGCCCTTTCTATCTGCTCTGTCTCTCCAGTCACACCCGAAACCCAGAGCAACAAAAGGACTGTTCAAAACTTAAACACTGTGAGAAGGGCCACGCAGAGGCAAGGAGAGCCCTGCAAGACTCTGAGCCATGTGGTCTGTATCTGAGACTGCACATCTCCTTGAGCCACGTTCGTTCCATTCCCTCCATGCCTAATGTTGGCCTCGCGTTCTACAGAAGCAGTCAGGGCATCCATACACTCCTCTCTGATCCCATCTCAACCCACAACGCCCAGCAGCATGCACCATCTGTCATCTCCCTTCAGTCAACCTGCAAATAGGCAAACACAGCCTGTAAAACCCACCCTTGTCCAAGCTATGTCTGGAGTTATGATCGTCTGTGTCTTTACCATCAAACTTTCTAAAAGGCTATTCTTGTATGTGACCTCCATGGTTTCACGCCCAGTCACTCTATCTCTCTGTCTGGCTTAGGAATCCACTACTCACCTCCCATTTTCTTTCAGTACTCAGTGACAACCTCCTCAATCTACCCCCACCCCCTAATCAAGCTGCTTTGCAACTTTTCACATCATCGAACATTGCTGACATTTCATTCCTTGAAATCTCTCTTCTCTAGACATCTGTGCAAAAATGCCTTCCTGGCATCAAAGCCACGTCCCTCCCCTTCCATCCACTACTCCTTTATTCTTCCCCTTTATCTGCCCAAGAAAAGAAGGAATTACCCTAAATCCTTAACTGTCACTCTCTCTACAAGAAATATATCCCTTGGCAACAGCATGATTGCATCTCTCTTCCCCCAAGCACCCATCCCTACATTTTGACTGTCCAACCAGAACCTACACCTGCGGGTCCCACAGACACCTCAACTCAGATTGCCTAAAGCTGCACTCCTCCTCTTACCTCCTGGACCCGGCTCCCTTCCTGAGTTGCCACGACTGTTGTGGCAGTTGACACATCAGACTTAACATTCTGAAAGCACAGAGGCACCCCTAAGCCTACTGCAGCATTTTTTTTTTCCATAGCCGAGGTATGGAAGCAGCCCAAGTGTCCGGCAACAGAAGACGAAGTGGTACATACACACAATGGTTATATTACTCAGCCATCAAAAAGGATGAGATCCTGATATTTACAACAGTATGGATGTACCTAGAGGGCATTGTGCTAAGCAAAATAAGTCAGACAGAGAAAAACAAATACTGTATCTCCAGTGATGAATCCTTGAAAAATGCCCTACACATTCAAGTTTTTTTTTTTTTTTTTTTTTTTTTTTTTTTTTTTTTTTTTTAAGATTTTATTTATTTACTTGAGAGAGAGACAGTGAGAGAGAGCATGAATGAGGAGAAGGTCAGAGAGAGAAGCAGACTCCCCATGGAGCTGGGAGTCCGATGCGGGACTCGATCCCGGGACTCCAGGATCATGACCTGAGCCGAAGGCAGTCGTCCAACCAACTGAGCCACCCAGGCGTCCCCACATTCAAGTTTTAATGCAGGACCAGAAGCAACAGTTTTTGTATATATCACCACGATATAAAATAAAATCTTTAAAAAAAAAAAAGAGAAATAATAGGACAACAGCAATTAGGGTAAAAAGACTTAACAATTGTCTTGCTCATCATCACCAGCACCACACCAGTTACACGTCTGGCCCCCAGGCCAGCATAGCAGGTGTGAGGACAGGTCCAGGCAGAAAAAGTGTTACTTGTCACATTTTTTGAAAAATGATAAACAGAAGGGATGCCTGGGTGACTAGGCTGGTTGAGCGGCCAACTCTTGATCTCAGCTCGGGTCTTGATCTCAAGGTGGTGAGTTTGAGTTCCACACTGGGCTCTGCACTGGGTGTGGAGCCTGCTTTAAACTAAACTAAACTAAACTAAACTAAAATAACACCTCTGTCAAAAGCACGTGAATTCACAACTTACATGTAAGTCAAGTTCTACTTGTTCTAAGACAGCATGAAAACCAAGATGTCGTTATCAAGACAGGAAGCAAGATAAATTGTGTATTCCATGTGCTGTGAGATGACTCCAACTGCATCCAAGTCAGCCATGGCCCTCCACACATCTGCAAGAGAGGGTATATTATCCACATTAGCACAGAGGAAACCAAGGCTCAGAGAGGTTAAAAAAAAAAAAAGAGTCCAAGGTCATAGCATCATTTAGCAGCATAGCCAAAATGTATAGGAATTACCTCAAAATAGGCCAGACTAGTGGAAGAGTTATGAAAACCCAGGTAGAACGCTGCCTCAGAAAGGCAGATAATCAATAAAGGAAAAATAAAGAGGCACCTAGGTGGCTCTGTTGGTTAAGCATCTGCATTGGGCTCAGGCCATAATCCTGGGATCTTGCCCTATGTCAGACTTCCTGCTCAGCAGGGAGTCTGCTTCTCCCTCTGCCTCTGCTCCCCATTCATTCTCATAAACAAACAGATCAATAAAATCTTACCCAAAAAAAGAAAAAAAATAAAGATTATAAGCTTACAATAAAGATATGAATGATGAGTCAAAGCTTTCAGTGACACACCCACACCTGCCTACAGTTCTCTGGCTAAAACATGGGTGGAATTGATGGGGTTAGAAGAACAGGAGGCACATAGGCCCGGACAGCACAGCCCCAGCAGATGCAGAATCCTGGTGTAGGTTTAGCTAGCTTTCATTGTCCTTTAAAATGTCAAAGCTAAAGAAATCTGGTAGGGTTATTGAAGTCTGATCCTGGGGGATGCCTGGTTGGCTCAGTCTGTTAGGCAGCAGCCTAACATGACTCAGGTCATGATCACAGGGTCCTGGGATCAAGTCTGGCATCAGACTCCTTACCCAACCAGAAGCCTGCCTCACCCTCTGCCTGTTGCTCCCCCTGCTTGTGCTCTCTCACTGACAAATAAATAATCTTTAAAAAGAAAGAAGAAAGAAAAAAAGAAAAGAAAAATAAAATCTGATCCACAGTATAGACCAACACAAAGGAGGGTACTTTCTTGGGCTGATTTCTGATTGTTTGATTTTAAGTAGGCTCCACAGCCAGCACGGACACTAGTGCAGGGTTTGATCTCAGGACCCTAAGACCATGAACTGAGCCAAAGGCAGACAATCGATTAAGCCACCCAGGCACCCCACTTTCTTGGGTTCTAATGGGACTTTTCCTGGGTTCTAATCCTAGCTGTACTGGCTGCCAGGGGGAATGAAGTCCAGCACCACAAGAAAAGCATCCCAAGGCAGCAGTCCTCTGCAGAAGATTTGCTGGTGGCTGCCATCATCAAAGAGTCAGTGGGTGAAGTTGTTGAAGCACAGTGGGAACAATGATAGCCACTGCCTTTTGGGTGTCACTGAATCATCCTACTCATCTTCAGGAAGCCTGGCCCTTCTCCAGTCAATGCAGCGAAAGCAAACTTGTTAGAAGAACAGGGGAGGGGGCCATCTCCCTCCCTCCCAGAAACTGAAGCAACCAGCCAAACAGTGCAGCACTGGAGTAAAAATAAAAATGTGAAGGAATGCGGCGGCACCTGGGTAGCTCAGTCTGTTAAGCATCTGCCTTTGGGTCAGGTCCTGATCTCAGAGACCTGGGATCTGAGACCCACATCAGGCTCCCTGCTCAGTGAGGAGTCTCCCTTTCCTTCTCCCTCTGCCGCTGCTCCTAGCTCATTCTCTCTCTCTCTCTCTCTCAAATAAATAAAATCTTTAAAATAAGAAATTTAAAAATGAAGGAATGAATCAAAATGCAGAATTCAGAAACAGAACTACAGATATAAAAACTACATATAAAAACCTGAAATATGACCCGGTGAGTGAGGAAGGATTATTAAATCATGATACTGTATGAATTGATTGCCAATTTTTTCTTAGAACATAGAGCACACTGCACTACACGAAAACAAAAACACAAAATTAGGATTGAATACAAAAACAAAATTATCAGTGTTATTCCATCAAGTGTTTCACTAACCTACTGATCAAAACCTCAGTTCATCCTCCAAAAGAATCTGGGCACCACCTCAGCACACACGAACACATTTTCAGGCCACAGTTCACACTGCTCCAGTCCCCACTCTAAGTCCTGAGCCATGGGCTCCTCCAGGCAAAGCCACCACCAACTATGTCAGGGCCCCTGCCCTAAAAATCCCCAAACCCAACCACTTCACAACAGGGAGACTCAGGGAGATTCATATGGGCAGAAACGTGGGACTTTGACTTTTTTTTTTAATTAAAAGAAAAATACAGCAAGAAACATTTCTACCACAAAGTGAAGAGCTAATCTCTCACAATGTCGAGAGTATTAGAATTATCAATACACCATCAATAGTTTGATAGGTCAAACAGGCCAAAAGCTGGAAACACAAGAGGAAATGCTCACAGCAAACAGACCTGAAAGCCAGGGCCTGGACCGGCTGACATGGCTCTGCCTCTTACCACAGCGAGAAAGTGTAACTTTCCTGGGCCTCAATTTCCCTCCTGGCTAGCAGGAAAGTGGCAACACCACAAAACTCATGTCTGGTCGGGGATTACGTGAAAGGAGAATGCTCGGTGAGAGCCCCGCCACACCGCCCGTCCAGCCACAGTCTGTGCCCAGTGAATGGGAATTTCCTCTACTGCAGCCACACGAAGAGCTGAAGGATCTGCACAGGATGCCTGTCCATTTACCAGTCACAAAACCACGTTCTGCCATAAACAGAGAGGGCAAGAGACCCCAAGAGATGGGAATATCCCTCACCCTTGCCTGGACCAGGCTTTCCAGACAAGTTGGAAAGCCCACAGCAGCTCTGCCACTGACACTGAATGAGCCTTTGGAAGACAACACCATCCCAAACAACAGTTTAATTTACTTCTCTTTAAAAAGCAGTGAGACAAGGTCTTGGCCACATCTTCATAAATTAACAGCTTAGGAGGCTAAACCCCAATGATTTACTTATGTCCCCAGCAGGCACACCTCCACTCGTGGGCAGCTTCAGGGAGAAAGGGTGCCTCCCCATCCATGAGGACACCCTCTGACATTCGTCTGCCTGAAGATGCTTCCTACCCATGGGCATTTACTCCCTGGAGCCCTCCCCATCTAAGTTCCCCTCTGGATGCTGCATGAGGCAACTTCCTCACACCCCCATCACCACTGGCGACACCGCAGCTACCCCCGAGCCTTCAAGCAGGGTGCACCTGTGTTTGCTGCCAAGTGTCCCATCAGCCCAGCTCCATCACTGATTTCTGTACCCATAATTAATTAATTTATGCATGTATGTATATATTTATTTTTACAGATTCATTTATTTTATGGAGAGAGTGACAGAGACAGAGATACAGAGAGAGCACACACACACACAAATACAGGGAGATAGAAACTCCAGCAGATTCTACACTGAGAGCAGAGCACACCTCAGGGCTCAATCCCACCACCCTGAGATCATGACCTTAGCTGAAACCAAGAGTTGGATGCTTCAAAGACTGAGCCACCAGGCACCCCTCTGTACCCTTAATCTTAAGAAAAGACAGACGCCACTTCTTTCTGTCAGCCACGGCCTCATAAGCCATCTGTCACACAGCCAAAGCTTCCAGAGGATAGGACCAGGTCTGCAACACCAGTGATGCCAGAGTATCACTATAAAACTACAATCTAGTGAGTACCAGGCTCTTCTCTAAGCTCCTAATATGGCCTTCTATTTTGTACCCCTCACAGACCTACATGCTAGGTATTATCCCCAGTACACAGAGGGGGACACTGAGGTCCATGGCTTACCCAAGCGATCTACTTTTATGTGGCAGGAGCAGGGGCCTGAACCTAAGTCTGTGACTCCAAGGCCCCTCCGTCAACTCTGTTACTCATGCAGCCCCAACACAGTCATCAAATACCTCCCTAAACCCTCATCCCTCCTGTGAAAAAGCATGGTCTTCTGCCATTTCCCCGATGGGAAGAAAGCCGGCTTGAGCCAGATATAGTGACCTGCCCATGATGGTACAGGCGATGTCCCCCCTGTTCTCCCTCCAACACCCATGTTATTCTGCATGAGGCCCCATGGGGTCCTTCATGCTTCCAGTGGAAAACTCTGGTGAGACCACCAGGCTCCTGGCAGGCCTTCATCTTGACCCTGGAGGACAGGACCAGTTAGGAGAAACCGGCTAGTTAAGCCTCTGAAATGGGGTCCTACCACCCAGGAAAACCCCCTTATATCCAGGGCATCGCTGGCTTTGTAGAGGGCTCCACAAGCACCAGCCTTGCTGAGTCACTTTCTCTAAGGTGGTGGCTGAGACAAAAAGGACCCAGGAAAGAAAGGCATAGGCTGTTGTGGAACTCCAGTGCCTTGGCATCAACAATTAATGTGAGCAGCTGCCTCTGCTCACCAGATCTGCATTTTATGTGGGGCACACTGTTCAAAGTTTATACCCCCCATCTCTGTAACCTTCACGACAACCCCTGGAGCTCCCTGCACCATCATTACCACCTCACAGACAAGGAGACAAGGCATGAGGGGTGTGTAGAATGATGCAGCTCTGTGCTGGGGCCAACCTGGGGAGGACTCCCACAGGCTTGCTCTTCCCACTGCTGCAGAGGCAGCTGAAAACAATGAGTTTTTCAGTTTGCATTATGTAGAGTGGAAAAGTCAACCATAAAGGTCATTCAATTTTTAAATGGGTTATTCCTCAGGATAAAAACAGTTCCAAAAAATAATTTCTGAGAAGTTCAACATATTTCTCCTTCCAGGTGCCTGGAATGTGATGGAATGTTGTTAAAATAAGTTCTGGCCCATCAGCATGCCAGACAGAAACTGGAAGTAAGCTGTTGCAGGTCCCCAAAGGCTCCGTCACAACCCTAAGGAGAAGACATATAAATTTCACTGTCCCAAAGTGATTATGTTTAAAAAAAAAAAAAAACAGGCACAGGTGGAACATTTTAAATTACAGACTTTCAATGCAGGGGCAGTGGGGGCAGGGGGGTGTCCCCCCTACCCCCAAATGTTTCAGCTATATATAGTGACTTACCAAAGTGACTCATCACAAGTACCTACAAGGCGACCGACAGGCAACTGACCGATGAGGAAGGTATTCGGACTGCTTAACAAAACCAACACAACTTAGAATCTTCATTATTAAGAAGAGAAAACCATTTATTAAACACTCGCCAGGCACCAAACCCGCTAGGCATTGTCACATGATCTACTCATCACAAGGCTGCCAAACTCAGTGCAGAAACTGAGGCTGAGTAAGTCACCTAAGGTCATGCAGCACCAGAAACTGGATTCCAATTAGGTCTGACATCAAAGCCCACCCCAGCTTGCTGCAATGATTCAGAACCTAAGCTTTGTGATGATCAATAAACTACATGCTTAACAATGTTTACACATCTCTGTTAGAATTCAGGGAAAGGTTTTTAAAAATGACATACACAAGGGGAAAAAATAATACAGGTTCTGGAGGCAGGCTGCCCAGGGTTCAAATCTTGGCTCCTCCACTTGCAAGCTGTGTGACCTTGGACTCCTTTAGCTGCCCTGTGCCCATATTTCCATGCATTAAAATGGTAGCCATAACAGACCCTATCTCCTAAGGCAAATAAAGCATTTTGGTGTTGTTGTTCTTGTTTTAAGATTTTATTATTTATTTGACAGAGAGAGAGAGACAGGGTGAGAGGGAACACACACAGGGGGAGTGTGAAAGGGAGAAGCAGGCTTCCCACTGAGCAGGAAGCCTGGTGAGGATTAGATCCCAGCACCCTGGGAGCATAACCTCAGCTGAACAACTGAGCCACCCAGGTGCCCACAAATAAAACATTGAGAATCATTCCTGGCATGAGTTAAACCTCAGAAGGTGTGGGCTGGTGTTACTTCTTGCTGGGCACCAGATAGGGTCAGCAGCCTCAGGCCCACTGTTTTAGCAACTCATTTGCATAAACAAAGCCCAGGCTCAGCCACTTTGTGCTTAGGCTATGGTTTCTTCCTGTCACTAACATCTCTCCTCACTCCTGCTCTGTGGCACTAAGCTCTGGGCCTCAACTTCCCATCTGTCAAATGAGGTGAGGAGCCCAGCTGATCTATCTGAGGTCCTTCCAGCTGGGCAACCTAGGATTCTTGGTAACTCAGGGCCCAGAAATTTCAGAACCATCCTAACACAAACATTACCAGATGACACCCACTCATTTTCCTCAGATCTTCTCTTCCGTATTATGTATAAATGCTTATTTTCATGGCAAATCTTCTCCAAGATCCCAGAGCTCCACGAGCACCCAGAATAGGCTGGGCAGGCATCCCCAGTGCTGAGGCTGGGGACATGATGGTCAGAAGCTCTGACCTCCAGGGGAGACGGATTCCAAATCAAGCTGCTCTGATAAGCAGATCCTCCCTGTTAGAGAGGATTTCAACAGAGCACAGTTAAGAGGAAGTGCAGGCAAGAAACTCAGAACTTGGCCCACTGGACAGAGGGCAGTAGGACAGTGGGCCGGAGGGGTGACAGAGGGATGGAGAGGAACGGCACGATCAACAGAGGCCAGCCAAGGCAGCACTGATGCTCAATATGAGAGGGTGGGCTGGGGACACACTGTGAAAATGGCTTCACAGGCAGGAAGCAAGCCCAGCTCAGCACAAAGCAAAGTCCTGAGCAGGAACCTTCTGGGACCAGGTTGGACACTAAGGTGAGCTGAAAATGGCTGTGGGACCCAGTGCAGTCTGAATCTCACCCATGCCTCTCACAGGCTGGGTGACCCCGGACCAGTTATGCTACGTCCTTTAATGTTTCCTAAAGGGTATATTCGCTCCATAACCCTGAGCCATGTTCTCATTTCGGTGAGTGTGGGAGGCCGCAATAAGGCTTGAGATGAGAGCCAAACCAGACCCTGACTTGTGCCTCCTTTAAAGTCTGAATAACCTAACAAAAGGTTTAGGACGGGAAAAGTTGAGTAGCACTGGGAAAGAGTCTGTGCTATGTGTTGTGCGCTCGCCTACGTGACTTCCCACACGCTTACTAAACAAATGAGAACAATTCGGTTGGGCTAAAAAGTTCGTTGCTGGTCCTTGCTGCCTTAGTACAGCCCATAAATGACTTTCAGGTTTGCTGTATTTGTACTGGCATTAGACATTTGGCGTCATGAGGAACCGTAGTTGCTTAACTAAACACAGATGTAATGTCACTATATATATGGCCTTAATGCTTTGAATAAACTTAGCACTGTTGGACATCCTCCTCAGTGCTCCTCCTGCCCCCCATCTCTTTGCTTCTCGAGTTCTTTTCTTCATCCTCTTACCCTCATGTTCCTGGCTGATTTGTTGTGCCGGTCACGACAGGTGAGGATCTGATGGTGCCCACAATCTACAGAGATCCAATATATACAACTAGGACAGCCTGGAGGGGGGTGGGCAACCCGGGCTGGACAGGGAGTTAAGAAGGAGTCAGGAAGGGCACCTGGGTGGCTCAGTGGGTTAAGCCGCTGCCTTCGGCTCAGGTCATGATCTCAGGGTCCTGGGATCGAGTCCCGCATCGGGCTCTCTGCTCAGCAGGGAGCCTGCTTCCTCCTCTCTCTCTCTCTGCCTGCCTCTCTGCCTACTTGTGATCTCTCTCTGTCAAATAAATAAAATAAAATAAAAAATCTTAAAAAAAAAAAAAAAAGGAGTCAGGAAGAAGTCATTCCCACCCTTGAGGCATGGGTTGGTACTGACCAGAGACACTGGGCAAGAGACGATGTCCTAGGACTGCTGTAAGACTAGCCGGGTCCAGGCAACGCACCTAACAGTGTGTAGGTGTAACCCATCCATAAAAGGGGGGTGGGGGGGTGGTGGTTGCAGCTGGTTGAGCATCTTACTCTTTGTTTTGGCTCAGGTCCATTCACCTGGCCCATTCACCTGTGCCTGCATGTGTTCTGTGGTGTGCTCTTTATCTCTCTCAAATAAATAAATCTAAAAAAAAAAAAAAAAAAAGGAAGTCAGGAAGGATCAGGAGACCTGCTGTTAAGGTCCCAAAGACTCCACCCTCCTCAAGTAGCCTCCGAAAATAAAGTAAGTGGATTCCCAGGAGCCTCCTGGACACAAAACTTTCCAAAGCAAAGCTTTCAATTTCATACTGGAGAAAAGGCTGCTGTGCAAATTCAAGACAAAAAAGCCAGCCAGGGTGGGGTGGGTTTGGACGGGGTTGGCCCTGTAGGGCTCTGGCCACTAAATGCCCACTGCCCAAGCCAGGAGCCTGGAGTCTGTGCAGCCAGTGCTTCCTGAGGCTTCCACATCTTGGCCTCGCCCTGAAGCTTCCTCCTGGAAGCTCCTTACCCAGGGAGGCCACCTGTGAGCACCCCCTCACACACACCCCAGCTTCTGCCCCTCCATCCAGCTGGAGTGAAGGATCCCCAAGCCTGCTCTCTCTGGTCTCTCCTGCACAGAGAGGAGTATGTGCCCCAGAAAGGAGGGTCCCTGAGGTTACCTGAGTCCCTGGCCCGAAGACAGCTGGCTTGAGAATGTGGGGTTTCGGTGCTCTAGGCACAGCAGTTCCTAGAGGAAACAGGGTAGGGAGCTCCAAGGTGGAGGGGAGTCCCGGGTGTCTGGGATCGCAGATGCCAGTGGCCCCCAAGTGGAAGGGTTTCAGTGACTCCAGAGGTGAGAGGGGTCAGGGGTCAGGCCTGGAGGTGGACAAGGACCTATGGGGTAGGGGGCCGGAGATGGAAGTGATCCCAGGGTGGTCGCAGGCCCAAAGTAGAGTTGTGGGGGTGGGGGTGGGGGGAAGGGGTCCATGGGCCAGAAAGGAATGGTATCCTGGGGCTCCTGGGTAAAAGGCAGTTGAGGTGGAGGGGGCCCAGTGGGGCCCAGGCTGTGCGGGCAGAGCCAGCTCCTCTCGGGTTGGGGAGCCCAGCGATTCTGAGGGACAAAATTTTCCATCAAGTTCTGGAAAAGAAGCCTGTCAGCACAGGCGTCTCTCTGGGGGTCAGACAAGCCCAGTGGTGCTGGGCTCCTTGATGTCAGTAGGGCCCCACGGGTTCCCTGGATACAGAGAAGTGGAGCGAGGGCTGTGGGGCAAGGGCTGTGGGGCAAGGGCTGTGGGGCAAGGGCTGTGGGGCGCAGGAGCACCAGGCCAGCAGGAACCTGTCCGCCAGGCCCCCCTCCTGCTCCCTTCGACGAAGCAGCAGGTGGCAGCGGGCAGGAGGGACACAGCCTCCCTCTCTCCCTAGCGCCCCTACCCCTCCCCAGCCCCTCAGTACCTGAGTCAGCGGGGCACCCATGCACTCCCCTGCGCCCTGCCCCGCCAGCCCAGAACCCCTGCCTCCCCAGGAGGCGCTTTTTGCGCAGTGAGTTCGCTGGGCCCGCAGAAGGCGGTGGGCGGGGCAGGCAGGTGCGAGCCCGCTGCGGCGGGTGGGGGGCGGCAAACAGCGGTGCAGGCCTCTGCAGGCCCGCGCGCCCTCGCCCAGCCTCCTGTCTGTCCTGTCCGGTGAGGGGCTGGCTGCGCCCCCTGCCGGTTCCCGCTGCTCTTCTGCTGACTCCAGGACCCCAGTCCCCCGCCCAGTCCCGGCCTCCCTGCCGCTGCTTGAGCTCCAGGCTAGGCCCGCTGCCGCTCCTGGGCGGCCGAGCTGCGGCCCCGGTGCGGTGTGGCTGGCCCTTTTCTCTCCCCAGGGCACAGTGGAGCCACGAGGGAAGGCCTGAGGGGATCTTCTGTCTGCTCAGCGCCAGTGGACACTCTCCAGGGGCCTCTCTACCTGGTGGGCTCCACCCATGGCCATCTTGGAACCCCCAGAATCCCCTTCAGAGACCAGGTGAAGACCTCCTTGGGGAATCCAGGCTCCTGGGACCAAGGCGAGTTGATCTTGTGTACTGCTGTGTTTGTTCCCTGGCCTGGCATGGATTAACAGTTGCTGAATTGATCTATTCTGGGGTCATCAAGGGCAGAGGAATGAATTCAGGGCTGGGATCCCCAGGCCTAGGGTCCACACAGGCTTGGAGCACTCTTGGCTGTCCCCGGTCCCAGGACAGCCTCCCGTGGCGCTGAGGCAGAGAGTGTGTCAGAGAAACCAGCTCTTGGTCCCTAAGCTGCCAGCGCACTGGAGAATGCATGGGGTCCCTTTCCTGTGAGGGGATGGGAGCCACACCAGGCGGCAGAATGCGAGAGTCCTGCTATAGAGCCTGAGATACTCCCCTGAGAGAGGTATAAAGGCCCCGCCGGTGCCCTTTGATACACGCCCTTGTTTCAGAGCCTGCACCAAACTCTCGCCCCAGAGAGGTGCGCGAAGGCCCAGCCTGGTGCTCCCGGACCTGTGCCCTGTTCTCAGAGCCTGAGACCCGCGCGCGAACCTCTGCCTTCCCTGAAATTGGTGCGTGCAAGGTGGGCGCTCTTAGACCCAGAAAGACCAGGCACTCCCAGCCCGGGCCAGCGGGAAAATCTCAGTGTGCGATTGCTGCTTGGAACCTCTCTAGCGCTCTGGAGGTGCCCAAAGCTGCTGCTGCCGTGCTTTTGGGTACAAGCAAAAGATCCTCCATCCCCAGGGACAGCAACTTGGAACCTGCTCTGCCAGCGGCCAAGGGGGAACTTATTTGGGCTCTGCAGCAAGACTGAGGCTTCTCTCTGAGAGGGAGATCAGGGTGCGGTTTGTTTTCCTCTAAAACTACAAAAACCATCAAAAGCGGTCAAAGTGAGAAAAAAAAGTGAACAAAGAAAAAACCGCCAGAGAACAAAAGCCTGAAAAAAAAAAAGTTTCCTCAGAGCCCACACCCTTGAGGTGGGAACATCATTGTCAGGGAACATCATTGACTGAAAACCCACACGGCCCCTTCCCCAGAAAACAAACCAAGAAAGAAAAAAAAAAAAAAAAAGAGAGAGAGAGAAAAAAAAAGTACTACAAGAAAACTACCACTACTTCATAGGAAAACTTTTATTTTTCATTCATTCCCACTATTCTGGTTCTTTTTTTTTTATATATAGGTAATTTTTTTAACCCTAGCAGGATGGTGGAATGGGACATGGCTGAGTGCCTCCCGGGTCTGACCTTGTGTGACGCCACCCGGTGCCTGCAGCTGCCCTCTGGAAGGTGTTGCTTTTGCGGCAGAGCCGGAGGGCACCAAGCGTGTGTCTGTCTCCAAAGTCCTGGGCACCACATCACAATGCCTTCCTGAGAAGCAGAATCAAGGACAGTTGCTGATCTTCATTCCTTCCCACCAAAGGTAGCTCATACACCATCTTTGGAAGTTGGAGCCAGGGGGCGCCTTGGTGGCTCAGTCGGTTAAGTGTCTTTCTTCAGCTCAGGTCATGATCCCAGAGTCCTGGGATCGAGTCCCACACATTTGCCTCCCTGCTCAGCGGGGAGCCTGCTTCTCCTTCTCCCTCTGCCATTCCCCCAACTTGTGCTTTCTGGCTCTCTATGTGTCAAATAAGTGAATAAAATCTTTTTAAAAAGTTTGGGCCAGGGGGCGCCTGGGTGGCTCAGTGGGTTAAGCCGCTGCCTTCAGCTCAGGTCATGATCTCAGGGTCCTGGGATCGGGTCCTCTGCTCAGCAGGGAGCCTGCTTCCCTCTCTCTCTCTCTCTGCCTGCCTCTCCATCTACTTGTGATTTCTCTCTGTCACATAAATAAATAAAATCTTTAAAAAAAAAAAGTTTGGGCCAGGGACGCCTGGTGGCTCAGTTGGTTAAGCTGCTGCGTTCGGCTCGGGTCATGATTCCAAGGTCCTGGAATCGAGTCCCACATCAGGCTCCTTGCTCAGCGAGGAGCCTGCTTCTCTCACTGCCTCTGCCTGCCTCTCTGCCTGCTTGTGTGTACTCTCTCTCTCTATCTCAGGCAAATAAATAAAATTAAAAAAAAAAAAAAAGTTTGGGCCATACTCTTTAGCCATTCTACTTTCCCTGGGGTAATTTGCCACCTCCCTGAATTTACCTGCATCTTTCCCAAAATCTACTTATCTTCCAGCCTTCGTGACCATAATGAGTCTATAAATTTTCAATAGACAGTGTGAACTTACACTTGCTAATATTTGCATAACATGCACCTCTTTCAATCTCAAAGAAAAGCTTCACACCGCAATGGTCTCTAATCTCCAATTAGGTTCTGTTCCGGGATCCTACTGGAATTCTACGCACCTGTCCCCTAAGATGCCATAAATTGTGGTCCAGTTTCCCAGCCAGCCAAGGAAAGCACATGGGAAATCTTGCTGAAGTATGAGTAAGAGCCAACGAAAGGGAACATATTTATCTGCCTCGAATGCTGGGACCTGAGGAAAGCAAGTTTTATTACAGACAAATCAGGAAGGAGGTGCAGATTGCTTTTTATGTCACTCTGGAGTGGAGGTCTGCTCACTCACAGAAGCTCAAAATCTTCACAAAGGACAATGCCCCCCACCCCCAAAGTCAGCTGGGGATTCTTAGAAAAACTTTAATTGAAAGTATTACGGATTCTCCAACTTCCCAAAATGCAGGAGGAACATCTACAAGCAAGACTGTCACCACTTTTAGACAATTACACTTATTTACCTTTTTTCTTCCTAGAAAATCATCCTCTCTCCCAATCCATGATCTTCTTTTTGTAACAGTTTCCTAAAGAAGGAAACAGGTGTCCTCCCATACCAGTTCCATCCAAAATAATAAAATAAAAATCTTTAAAATTAAAAAAAAATTGTGATTTGTTGAGACAGAGCACATAAGCAGAGGGACAAGCAGACTCTCCCACTCAGCAGGAAGCCCGATTTGGGGCTCGATCCCAGGACCCTGAGACCATGACCTGAACCGAAGGCAGATGCTTAACCAACTGAGGCACCCAGGAAGCCCCCAAATAATTCAATTTTTAATCACTTTGCCATAGACACTTTTGGGTGGCTTTGAAACACCAGAATCTCATTGACTTATCAGTGTCCTCTTCACCATCTCAGAAAAGGACTGGGTGCCTCTCAGAGGCCTCTCTCCCCTCCTGACCCAGGTCCCAGCCAAAGGTCCTTCACATTAGAGTATGAGGAACTGAGCGGGATGGGGTGTGGAAGCACCCTGGGGGGGGGGGGTGGGGGGCTCTGGGGCCCTCCCACTCTCAACTTCAAAGACAGCACCTGCTTTCCCCTGCCTCATATAGGTAACCTGGGTTTGCCCTCTTTAAGGTTCCTGGTTGCTGCAAAGGTCTGAAAATCTCCTAAGTAGAACAAAAGCCATCATGTGTTTAAAGGAAGAAAGATAAAGCTCCCCAGAATGAGCCAGCAGCTCTGGGCTTCCCCGCACATCTTTCCTGTCCCTCAGAACCCTGGGAAGGAGCCCCTTGGTGCAAAGTCACAGGGGGAGCCCACGCACAGCCCAGGCCTCCTGCCCCAGGTCCTCTCCAGCCATAAACTGACCCCCTAGCCCCTTCCAAACCGTCTACAGCCTCAAACCACGGACGTGCAGTTCAGCACCCATCTCCAGAGCGCAGGATGCACGTGGCTTCCCGGCACCCTTCCCTGGCCGCTCCCAAAATCACCGTGGGAATGTCGCAGCAAGGAGACAGGGAATCGATTTTTATCCTCTGGGCTGTCTTCCCTCGTAGCCCCTCAGGAGTCCCCACGCAGCAATGCCGCGTGGGCCCAACTGCTCTGAATCCACTTCCCCCGAGGAATCCACTTTTCTTCAGCGTCTGTGTCTGCAAACCCGGCTCCTCTAACACCCCCCACCAAACGTACCAAGAACCAACTGGGGAAGAAGTTCATTTCTGGCCGACAAGCCTTTAATCCCTGAGAGCTGTGGCTGATGCGGGAGCAGCTTTTCTCCAAATGGTGATTTCGATACGAGGTCCTTTTGCCTGCCGGGCCCAACATCCCTGACGTGTGGCTCCCAGGGGCCTCCCACGGCCAGGCCTGAGAGTGGAGCCCACCCTTGGGCTCATTTTCCACCGCGCCGAATCCAGGCAGCGGCCCCGTCTCACTATAAAGGGTGCTGAGTAACGAGGTGCCGCCACCAGGAAGAGAGGCAGCAGGTCAGACAGATCTGGAGAATGACACTGGCCTTCAAGGGCCCCTCACAAGGGAAATACCATTAAGTAGCAGATGTGACCAGATATACTGTGTTCCACATTCACGCCGTAAGGATGGGGTTTCTTCGAGCCCTAGTCAAAGGAACTCTTTCACCCGAGATCACTTGACCAATCGGTGACTCAGTTTCCTTATACTAAAAATGAGGATAATAATACCTCACAAGATTGTTATGAGGAACACACACGTTACAAAGTGTTTAGAGGCACCTGGGTGGCTAAGTGGGTAAGCATCTGACTTCAGCTCAGGTCACGATCTCAGGGTCCTGGGATAGGGCCGTGTCAGGCTCCCTGCTCAGCGAGGAGTCTGCATGTCCCTCTCCCTCCCTCTTCACTTCCTGCCCTCTCTCTCTCTCTCTCAAATATATAAATAAAATCTTTTAAAAAACTAAGTTCTTAGAACACTATCTGCACATAATACAGGACACACAAGCACTTGTTAAACAGATAAAAGGGTACAAGAGGCTGGCTTCCCTTCAGATTTCTAATAGGCTCCTGTCTGGGGGTCTCTAGCTCTTAGGAAGTGGGTAGGCCGCACAAGCCCAAGGTTGTCGAGTTCCTCCGAGGCCAAGTTCAGTTTTCTATGCAGGACAGAAAACCTGTAAAATACATCCCAGACTTGCTTCGCTGCCTTCCTAGTAGGGAATCCGTTCCCTCAAGAGTGGTCCAACCTCTCTTCCACTATTTGGGATGTAGAAAACGTTTAGACATTTCTCCATTGGTGCTGATTCCATCCTCATTTTTAACAACCTAGCTGTGTGTTCATCTGGTCTTCTGTTAGTTCCTTTATTCAACAAACACAGAGGACTCACCGTGTCCTAACTGTGACCAAGACATCCAGCATCTCATCCCACAAGGGAAACATATTAGCAAATGTGGCAGCAAAGAGGGATGGGGTAAGGCAGTGACATCTGAATCAAGACCAAACTAACAAGCAGAGCCTGCCATGAAGAACATTCCAGGTATGGGCCCCATAGGCATGAAGGCGGAAATGAATAGATTATGTGCAGACAGCAGGACAGGGGACTAAGGGGACACTGGAAAGGAAGGCTGCGGAGCAGCTGTCGGCATTGGAGGCCTTGCGAAGGACTCTGGAATTCCCTTTGGTTTCAGCCGGAAGCTACATGAAGGTTTAAGCAGGGAATCATCAGATTAGCCTATATTTGTAAAAGATCGCTCCTCTTCCACAGAAGAAATGGGGATGGGGTGGGGGTGTCCACGAGCCTAGAAGCTGGAAATGGAAGCAGATGAAGTTTCCAATATCCTGGCCAAGGAGTGAGTCTGTCGCAGTGAGAGTGTCAAGATTTGCAGTTCTAAACTTTTTAGTAAAGTGGCTTATTAAACACACAGCTAACTATTGCCCGGGGTTCCTACTTTTGTAATAAGTTTTTTCTGAAAGTCACAAAGGGGAGAGGGGCTCTCTGCACCACGTGCCAGTGGGGGCGGAACATCATCGTCACATTACAGGGTGTTTTCAGAGCCTGTTATCCTTTTAGTACGACATCCCTCCCACCCCGAGACAACACCGTGCCTCTTTCCGCCAACAGAAGTTGAGTTTTTCCCTTTCCCTCTTCCTTCTTTTGAGGGCAGAGCTCAGGGCTTCTCCAGAGATTCCATCCTAAGTTCATAGATCTCACCGAGCCAACCACATTCCCCTCCCTGTGGGCGCCAGGAAACGCCGGAAACATCTGTATCTGCACCTGAACATGGGACCTTGGATCCCAGCTACAGTTACTTGTGCTGTGGTAACAAGGACATCATGTGGCGTTTCAGGACATTTTCGTATATAAGGCCTCGGGTCGGGATGCTCAGGGTAGGAAAAGGGTGGGTCCGCCCCTGGGCAGAGTGGCATACCTTCTCTCTCCTCCTGGCATTTGCCCGAGTTGGAGATGCCCTGTTCCTTCCTCTTCACCTGAGTAATCATTATCTCTGCTTCCAGAAGCAGCTCAGGGGGCCACCTCCATCAGAGGGGTCACCTCCTCCCCAACCCCGCTGGACCAGGTGACCCTCCCCAGAATTCCATATAAATCCCTGTTAACGTTGATCCCACTGCTTCCCAGAGGCTCTTTCTCCTTGTCTTTACTTTGTCTCTCCTGCTGGACCCCAGGAGACAGGTCTCACTCATCATTTTATCCCAGCAGGGTTCAGTATGTTGCTGAATTAACACATGGCATGTCCCGCACATCGCTGGCAGCTGGATGAACTGGAACACAGTGTGGCAGCATGTACTGAAGCAGGGGTTCTCAGAGCACCAGGGGGTTCAGTCGGTGAAGCATCTGCCTTCGGCTCAGGTCATGATCCTAAGGTCCTGGGATCCAGGCCTGCACGGGGATCCCTACTCAACAGGGAGTTGGCTTCTCCCTCTCCCTCTGCTTCTCCCCTCCCTCTCAAATAAATAAATAAAATCTTTTCAAAAAAATAAATTTAAAATAAATTTTAAAAAAATTAAGCAGTTGTTCTCAGCTGCAGGTGATTTGGCTCCCCAGGGGACATATGGCAATGCCTGGAGAAACGTTTGGTTGATGTAATTGGAGGAAAGGGTGCCACTGGGCATTTGGTGGGGAGAGGCCGAATGGAGGTGGCCAACATCTGGCCATGCACAAGACAGGCCTCAGCAAAACATCACCCAGTCCACGAGGTCGACAGGGGAGACCCGAATCTAATCTAGGACCTGGAAAACCTTTTCCTAGGTTTACATGCTCAAGGGAAATGTATCTGTCCATCAAAACCACAAAAATGTCTGAAGCAGCTTATCCTCAGAAGCCCCAAACTGGATACCATGTAAAAGACCATTAACAGGAGAACGGATAACCGACTACAGTACCTACGTGATGGAAGACAACAGACGATCACAAAATTTAAGATGCCACATATGCGACAACAAGAAGGAATCCACAGATGTCCTGAGGAACCGAACCACCAGAGCAAGGTAACAGGCAAACTTGATCGCTGGTGATGGAAGAGAAGCAGGGGGCAGGGAGTGACTGACTGGGAAGGAGCAGGAGGGAACCTCTGGTGTGCTCAGAACGTTCCTGATCCTCATCTGGGTAGTAGTTACACACAGCGTGCCGCATGCTAGAACTCACGTGCTGTGTGTGTGTGTTACACCTCAGCAAGCTTTACCAAAGGCAACGGTCCTCTAAGAGCCCCAGCGGGCAGGAATCACACACTGGAGCAGGTCCTCCGAGCATGACTTTCTAAGGATTTCGGTGCACAGCCGGCAGGAGCATTGTAGATATGTTTCTGGAGACCTATTTCACCACGGACACCAAAAACCTTACAGTGGGTCCTTGATTCAATTCTGCTTCGGTCATTTTCTGCTAAGGATTGTGCTACAGATGTGCACACAGACTTAGGTTTCAAGAATATTTATCACAGCAGAACAAATACAAGAGGGAGGCAGCAACAACACTGACCCAGAGGAAACTGTGTGATACCGCGGACTCATTAAAATCGACATTTAAAAATGTAAATGGAAAACGACTACAATATATTAATTACAATTAAAGAGCAGGTCACCCAACAAGCTGACACCTAAGATATATGAATAATATACTCAATATGATTAACTATGATTAGCTAAGGTCATGAGGGGTTATGGGATTTCTTAAAATTTCATCATTTTTCCCTAAAATGTACATATATTACTTATTAATAAGAAAAAAATACACAATCACACTTCTTAAAAATAAAGGTGAGTTTTCAACTCTAAAACTGAGTACCAGGGGCGCCTGTAGGGTTCAGTGGGTTAAAGCCTCTGCCTTCGGCTCAGGTCATGATCTCAGAGTCCTGGGATCGGGCCCGCATCGGGCTCTCTGCTCAGCAGGGAGTCTGCTTCCTCGTCCCTCTCTCCGCCTGCCTCTCTGCCTACTTGTGATCTCTATCTGTCAAATAAAATAAATAAAATCTTTAAAAAAATAAAATAAATAAAATAAAACTGAGTACCAGACCCCACACAACCCCCAGATTCCCCATGGATTCAGAGCCCTGCTGCCTGCAGAAGTGCTCTATTGACGCTCATCACAGGGGCTGAGACAGATTAAATAAAGAGATAACATTCCAGATTTCCTGTCTCTTATCCGACTGTGCAGATTGGTTACACAAATCCAAATCCATACATGCATTAGACCTCACTGAACTGCGTACGCCCTGAGAAAAAGTTACAAGCAATTCCCTGTAAAAATACAAAAGTATTTCTGACAGCAAAAGTTTTCAGATGCTGTAAAGAAAAAAAAAATAACTAAAAAGGCACGACCTTCCCTGATTAATCAAGTCTCCCTCGAGAGAAGGCTACCACTTCCCCAGGTAATCTCATCGCCTCAGAGGAAACCATGTTTCTCTGTGAAGTGGAGGTGATCGCGGCTCTCTCGGAGTACTCGCAAAGGTTTGGCGTGGTTATGAAATGGAACACTATGACCGGGGCCCACTGGTTGTGGTCACCGTCATGCCCACGGCCTGAACACCACCTCCCTCCAGGAAGGTCCCTTCTCTGAATTCTGTGTGGTAGGGGTACGTGGCTGACTATTAGGGAGCACTGCAGAAGGCGTACCCTGTCGCTCGCCCAGACACCCAGCTCCTCCCGGAGCCACCGAATGCCATACAGAGCTAAAGCTGGGAGCAGGGGCTCACCGTGGACACCAATGATGAGGGCCAAGGTACCTCAGCTCACAAACCCATTACGAGCATATACATTTAACTCTAGCTTTAAGATGTTTCTCCTCTTACTTCTCAGTCAAAAAAGACTTTAAGCCGAGTAAACCAACAACAAACCCTAAGATAAAACATTTAACCATGTTAATTTCCAAAGCCCTACGGTCGTCTTCAGCTTCTCAAGGTCACACCTCCCTACTGAATAATTACCGAGGGTTGCTGACACGGTACACAGAAAAAAAAAAAACTCTTAGGATGTCCAGCCTCTAAGAGAAAAAGCAAACAGCTCAGAATCCAGCTAGCCACGGCAAAGGAACCACTGACAAAGCCAAACACAGAGGGGCCCCTGAAGCATCTGGGAATCTGCCTGTTCCTTTGCCTCCTCAGAGGGAACAAGTCACAAGACTGCTCGGAATGGGAAATAAGAAGGGCAGAAGCCCGGAAACCAGCGTGTCCTGAATTTCGTGCTGCTTCCAAGGAGTGAGCCCGCCTGCTGTGTCAGTTATTTACACAGTGGGCAGGTGAGGCTGACAGCTTGAAGGGGTTATTTTAGAGGGAGAGCTGTAAGTCTGATCAGGAGAAGGTTCTGGACCCTGGGGTCCCAGCACGCATCTCCAGCTTCCAGGCTGACCCTCCCTTCAGACAGGGTTTAAGAGACAGCAGGGCGAGCATGGTCTTTGTATTTAAATCACCTCAAGGGGGCCCATATCTCCAGGCACAACCAGAAGCCAGGGAGGAGAGGGAAGGGGGAGAGGGAGAGGGTACCTCCACTCCTATCTGCTGGCTGCACTTCTGGAGCGCCTGATCCAGGAAGCTAAATGCGTGGACAGAACAGAAGGAAGAATCTGGGAAGACTGGAAGACTAGAAGAGCTGCTCGCGGACTGGTCTCAACCTGAACCACAGAAACACCTCTGCCTCCCTGCCCTCCGCCCCTCGGCTGGGCACCAGGTGCCTCCCTACTGCACTCCAGATGCAGATCCAAGCTCAGGGGTGCCCAGTGCCGATGCCTCTCTCCGGCGCAGGGAGTCTAGGGCATCAGGGGACTCCTAGACAGCACCTGTGATCTCTAATTTAAAACCAAAACCAAAATCCCCAACCAGCCCAAGCCAGCACAAGCAATACATACAATACATATTTATGTGTAAGACACCTATGCACACATACACATTCACTTATCTACACACACACACACACACACACACACACACTCTTGCAGCAGAAGGCAGGCATGAAACCTGTTCCCTAAGTCCTTTGCTTTCCTCATCTGCTTCTAGCAGCAACAGCCATTTCTGCTACGGATTTTCCTATTCGAGGGTTGATCACAGATCCAAATGCCACCGTCCTGTTTGCCACCCTTTCCTACCCCACCGGCCCGCTGACGTCTGTCAGTGAGCCAGGGAACAAAGATGGAAGACAGGCCCAAGCTGCCTTCCTAAAGTGGGGTTATATTTGACACTTTAATAAACCTCAGAGCCTGAGCTTCTCTGCTCTCAGACTGGCCAGGGTGCAGCTCTCACTCTTACCAAACCCGTCCCCACCGTGGGGCACAAGGGTTTTCTCTGCCCGGCATCTATTTCCAGGCCCCATAAATCATATCCCATTGTTCCAGGCCATCTGAACTCATGCTTAATAAACCATCCACATCACCCTTCCACCACTACCCTGAATATCCCACAGGGGAAGACTGTTTCAAGAAGAAAAGGAAATTCTTCATTAGGGCTGGATTTTAAAAGCAAGCTTCCACAAAAAAACGGAAAACAAAATTGGGTATAAATACCATCCAATAACCACTAAATGTCTTTGGTTAAAGCACCTGCCTGCCTGTGATTCTCGGGTCCAGATGTGAGCTCAGTGCACATCCAAAGGAAGCAGAATTTGAACCTGATGCTAAATAACAAATGATCCTGAACTTCATGACCATTTAAGTGCTTCAGTGGCTAGACTAAATTGCTCTGACGCAGAATTTCTCCCAAGTATAGGTTACTGAGAAACATAATATTGCTTGAAAATGTATCTAGGTGTGCTCATCCTTCTCAGACCAACACTCATGGCTCTTAGTCATAACCAGGCTTAAGCTCACACGATTCCCCTATTTTCTCCAGAGAGGGAGGGAAACAAGAGGACATGTCTCTCATGGTCGAAGATGAAAAACTGGATCACAGCACTCACAGCATCAAGTCTGCCAAACCAGAGCTCTGGGTACGTACAATTCTTAAAGAGCTAATTGAATGGAAAACAGCCATCTGGGGCTGGAAACCCTTATGACATTCTGGGAAATGTATGGGGTTTAAAAGGATTATGCAGGGTGATGTGACTTTCAAAATTCCCAAACTCTGAATTGAAGCCTAAATGAGAATATGTTAAATTCACCCATTCCAAAACACAGCACAGTTGACTCAGACCCTAGAGCCCAGCTGTAGCTCAGGGTGTCCACACTGCAGCCTGTCCGTGGGAGGTCTGCAGACCACTCCCTGCTGAGAGAGTCCAGCCAACCCAATCAGCCTACCAGCAGGCTGTGGCACAAGGTCCAGATCCAAGCCCAGGCACCAGCCAGGGTTCCCTTTGGCCTGCCCTCCTATGGTTGAACAACAATCATGGAGAGCCACAGGGAGAGCGGCATTGGGTCCAGTATGGCCACTCCCTGGTCCTCCACAACACTGGTTGCACACTCTTCAACACAAGAAAATGGTGTGCAGAAACAAGGGCCTGCCACAGTAGGCTGTCGAGCAAGGAACAGAAAGCATCAGGGGACAGGTGGGACTGCTGGCTGGTCTCCACCTCTCCCAGAGGGTAGAGGCCGCAGAGCTTCTGCAGGCTAAGCAGAGACATGTCAGAATTACCTTCCCAAAAAGTAGGCAGTAAAGGAGAATTTCAAGCAGCCACAAAAGCCAGCAGGCCTGCGACCTCCAGATATCAGGGGCTTGACCATGACCGTGTCGGTAAGCAGAACACACAAGTGCCTTCTGGAGCGAGAGCAGACAGCTTAACGCTGATAACTGGTCCTCTCACTCTTCTCTGCTCTCAGCAAGTGATCCTGAAAGGCATGCACAAAGTTGGTCAGATTCACTGGAGAAAACATGAGCCAGTGAAGACGTCCCGGCTCACACTAGGCCTCCCTCCAAAGGCTGGCTGCCCCACCCCTGGCACCTGGGTAACGCTGCTCTGGGGCCATCCACACAAAACGATTTACGTACCCCCCACCCGCAACAAACACACACAGACACACACACACACACACACACACACACACACACACACACAAGCTGCATCGGGCTTTAGGAACCTAACTCAAACGCACCCCTAAGGAGCAACCCCACAGGTGTGACTGGGTTGGACACTCCCAGCAAGGGAGGGAAGGCCCCCCCCCTGGGTCCTTGCCAGTGGCAGGGTGCCACCTGGGCCTCCTCCTCATCCTCTCCATCAGCGGGGAAGTCAGAGCGGCCCCACCAACCACCACCACGCAACCAGATTGATTCTCCCACTTCAAATCCCCGCTGCCAGGGCCCCATCTGTGTGCTGACCTAAAAGCCGACCTCAAGCAGCCGGCCCGCGGAGCGTCTGGAGTTCTCCCAGCCCCGCGCTCACGCCACCCCAGGCCGCCCCCGTACCCGCGGGCCGCGCCTTACCGCCAGTGTCCACGAAGCGCAGGGGCGGGCGGTCCCGCAGCGTGGCACTCCAACCCGTGCTGGCCTCGTCCTCGTCGGACTCCTGCGCTTCGGGGGGCGTCGGGAGGCAGCGGGGGGCCGGGGCGCTCGTGTTCGGCGTCCGAGGAGGCGGCCAAGGAGGAGCGCGAGGCGCCGGACGTGCTGTAGAAGGGGTTCCCGCCGCTGTCCGGGCCGGACTCGCCGAACACGTCGTCCCAGATGTGCAGGCTCTTGTAGCGCGCGCGGGCCGCCTCGAGCAGCGCCGGCGCCCTCCTCCGCGCGCTCCCGCCGACCTGGGCCATAGCCCCGGGCGCCGCCCGCGCGCCCGCCCCCCAGAGCGCCTCCCGGCCGCACGCGCTGGGCACTGGGCCCGCGCCGCGGCCCGCCGCCCCCCACCAGCGCAGCCCGCAGCACAGCGCCCGCCGCCCCGCGCCCGGCCGGCCCGCCGTCTGGGCCGCCTCGGGCCCAGCGCCCGAGGAAGCGCCCTCGGAGCTCGGGCGCCGCAGGCTGCAGGCCGCGGAGGGACGCAGGGCGCGAGGGCGGGAGGCAGGGGCTGCGGCCGGGCCCAGGCGCAGCCGCTACGTCTCCTCGGCGCCTGCTGCGTCCCCGCGCGCCCTCCCGCGGCACCCGGCGCTCCCTGGCCGACCTTCCCCGGCGGGAGCCGCCAGAGACCGACCCCGCCTCCTCGCACCTCCGGCCCGCCGGCCAATGGGGAGCAGGCCGGGGCGGGGCCTCGCGGGGCACGCCCCACAGCCCTCGGCCGAGCGGGGCGAGGAGAGCAGCTGCGGCGGCGGCGGCGGCAGGGGGGAGGGCGGCCGGTGACTTCCTCGCCTGCGGGACGTGTGGCCCGGGACGGCCACCCGCAGGCCCCGCGCGGCCCTGCAGGGGGAAGGGAGGAACCGAGTGGGTGTCGGGGGTTGGGGGGGGACGCAGCCGGTCTTCCCGCCGCCCGAGCTCACGGAGCGTGAAGCCCGCGCTCTCGGTCCCCTTCCGCAGTCGGCGCCGGCGGCGGCGGGGAGCTGTCCGCCCCGGTGGTTCTGAACCAGGCGCTGCGGAAATTCTAGGTAGGCGCCCGGCCGGAGGGTCACGATTCCCGTGGCTGCTGTGGCTGCTGCTGCTTCGGTGCTCCACAACCGGCTGTGCCTTGAGCTCTTGCAAGCACAAGGGCTATCTGGCTTCCGGGAGCCTTGCTCTAATAAGGAGCCCGCCTCGCTGGTTCATTCCTGGGGTCAGGTGGTGACTCAGTCTCGCTTCAATACCCCTGTAATTTGAGGGGGTCAACATCCGATCTTAGTCATTCCTCCCGTCTTTGACCTTTGACATCTTTAAACTCAAAGTATTCATTACCTTCCAAATATTAATTACTCTAACACCACCACTGCAACATCTTCACCCATACATTTGACACACTTGTCTGTTAAAATACGGCACAATCACCCAGGCTTCAGTGTTCTGATAAACAATAGATCAGAAAGGTTTCATCATCCCTCTGCCTTGGCCAGGAGTGCGTGGCACTCATTCCATTGATGACGATACACATGATCAGGCGTTTCTTGCTCCTCTCTCCCTCCCACAATAATGCAATAAGTCACAATGATGGTAATTGGGCCATAAAGTCACTTGCACTCTGAAATAAAATAAATCCACAGAGATGTGAAGGGCTTGCAAATCCTACTGGGTATTAACTAAATAAGGATTACACGAAAGGGAAAGGCATATTGCTATTTCATGCATAAAGGATGCAGATGCATAAAGGGTGAAGATGTTGGTACCACCAGCTAAGGTCAGTTCTAACAGCAGGTGAGCAGCTTCTGCTCTCGCCCTCCCCTCGCAAGCCCCTGTTTCCTCCTCCCAAACCAGAGTCTCTGTACCAGCATGAATTCCTGATCATCACTGAAAGATGATATATAAAAAGGAAAGGATTCACATGACATTGCTTTGTATATGAATTGGCTGATATACGTGAAATTGTTTGCAAAGCATTTCAACTCCGTTGGAAGAATTGTGTCACAGAAAAGAACTGGTTTCCAGCACTTCTCTATACTGTGTTAACCAGGGAAAGATTCTGAAGAGAGTTCATACAGGTAATCAGACTTAAAATGGTCAATGACACATAGATTGAAGACGAAAAGTAAGATTGCGTAGCTCAAGTTCAAATTCTGCAATTAGGAATTCTGTAGTACTCCTCTAAAATTTAATGATATATATTTTAAAAAATAATTGAAAGGGATCAAAATGATGAAGTTCTAGAACCTAGGTGAGGTTTGGTGGGCTGAGGTCCGGAGCCGATGACCAAGAAAGAATTCTTGAGACATCTTTGGTGCAAAATGGTGGTTTATTAAAGCACGGGGACAGGACCCGTGGGCAGGAAGAGCTGCTGCTGCCCCGGGTTGTGAGGGGTGGTTGGTTATATACGCAGGAGTTGGGTAGGTGAGGACAAAGGGGTATTCAGAAGGGCTATTGGGGCAAAGAATACTATCAGGATATTGAAGGCTTAGTTACTATCAAGTAAAGACAATTGAGAGTCTCCTGGTGGAATGTTACATTCCTGCTATCAAGCATCCCTGTTAATGAGATTTAGGTTTAAAGACAATTGGGAGTCTGGTGGAATGTTACATTCCTGCTATCAAGCATCCTTGTTAATGAGATTTAGGTTTAGAAGAAATTTAACTTTATTTACTTTTCCTTCTACCTCCACCTCCTTCGGTTTTTATGGAGGGGAGGGTAACATTAGGCTTGAGGAACTGAGTTCTGTGTCTTTGGAAATTGGGCTATTGATAAGGTAACTTCTTTGTTGTAATCTCAAGGACATTTGCAAACCAAGGGAGACTCCTGTCTTGTAGGATTGTGATCTCAGCAAGTTAACTATTTATCATTTTATGGCAGTCAGGGGTGCCTGAGGAATGCTACACCTATGGAGGGGAGCGGATGAAGGGGGGGGTGCAAGGCGCCAGCTCTTGCTTTGTCCTCAGCCAGCCTCCTGCTCCCTCAATTTAAACACATCTTCCAAATAATACAACTTTGTAATATAATTAATTTTAAGATTAATATTGAGCTTTTGGTTCATAGTCTGCACAAAAGGCTCCAGGGTAGTAAGAACAACCCATTTCTGTAGTAGATTCCTAGGCTTTGTTAGGCAGAGAGGTTCATGCTCTTGTGAAACTGGGGATAATAGCCATATTTCATTGAGTCTTGGCCTTCTTTCCTGGTATAGTTTTGATGAAGTCCCAGAACCTAGGTGGGGTTCGGTGGGGTGAGGTTCGGAGCCGACGGGTAAAGAAAGAATTCTTAAGACGTCTCTGGTGCAAAAAGGTGGTTTATTAGAGCACGGGGACAGGACCCGTGGGCAGGCAGAGATGCAGCTGCCCAGGGCCTGTGAGGAGTGGCTGGTTATATACACAGGAGTTGGGTAGGTGAGGACAAAGGGGTGTTCAGAAGGGCTATTGGGGTAAAGAAGACTATCAGGATATTGAAGGCCTGGTTACTATCAAGCCAAGGCCACTTTCCCTCTAATGAGGCACTAACATAAAGACAATTGGGAGTCTCCTGGTGGAATGTTACATTCCTGCTATCAAACGTCCTTGTTAGTGAGAGTTAGGTCTTAAAAGAAAATTAACTTTATTTACTTTTCCTTCTACCTCCGTCTCCTTCGGTTTTTTATGGAGGGGAGGGTGACGTTAAGGCTTGAGGAACTGAGTTATGTGTCCTTGGAAATTGGGCTATTGATAAGACAACTTCTTTGTAGTAAATCTCAAGGACATTTGTAAACCAAGAGAGACTCCTGCCTTGCAGGACTGTGATCTCTGCAAGATAACCATTTGCTCTTCTTTTAGGGCCGTCAGGGGTGCCTGTGAAATGTCACACATATTACCAAGGGGAGTGGGTGGAGAGGGGGTGCAAGGCGCCAGCCCCTGCTCTGTTCTCAGCCAGCCTCTTGCTCCCTCATCAGTTTAATAAGAAACAAAAAATGCTACCATTCAAACTATGATACAATGTTTTCTTTTCATTAATATTTTAATTAAAATGTATTCAAAAAGCTCTTTGGTAAGTATTTAGACAGATTTTTATTACATATGGCCTTAATGCATACATAAAATAAAACTTAAAATTTTTGGTTAACGTTTTTCCAAACCTCACATTAAGAATCTCACTACTTTTATTTACTTTCTAACTGAGAGATTTCAGTGCCCAGATTTTTCTCACAATATGTTCCTCCGAGCCACCCAGAGCTTCTGTCATGCTGCACTTAAAAAATTATTATTAGACATATAGCTGACATTCAATGTTAAATTAGTTTCAGGTGTACAACATAGTAATTTGACAATTCTATACATTACTCAGTGATCACCACAGTAAGCATATCATCACGTCACCATATAAACTTATTATAATATCATTGGCTGTATTCCCAATGCTGTACTTTTCATCTCCAGATGAGAACAGGAAATTATTTTATTTATTTTATAACAGGAAATTTGTACCTCTTAAACCCCTTCACCTATTTCACCCATCCCCCATTCACCTTCCCTCCCATAACCACCAGTTTGTTCTTTGTATTTAAAAGTCTATTTCTGTTTTTTTTTTTTTATTTTGTCTGTTCACTTGTTTCTTTTTTTTATATTCCATATAGAAGTGAAATTACAGGGGCCCCTGGGTGGCTTAGTGGGTTAAAGCCTCTGCCTTTGGCTCAGGTCATGATACCAGGTTCCTGGAATCGAGCCCCAAGTCGGGCTCTCTGCTTGATGGGGACCCTGCTTCACCTGCCTCTCTGCCTGTCTCTCTGCCTACTTGTGATCTCTCTCTCTTTCAAATAAATAAATAAAATCTTAAAAAGAAAAAAAAAAAGGAAGTGAAATCATATGGTATTTGCCTTTCTCGGTCTGACATTTCTCTTAACCTAATACCTTCTAGATCCAGCCATGTTGTCACAAATGGCAAGATCTCATTCTTTTTTATAGCTGGATAATATTCCATTATATATCTATATACACCATATCTTTACCCATTCATCTACTGATAAACACCTGAACTGCTTCCATATACTGGCTATTATAAATAGTGCTGCAGAAAACCTAGGAGGGCATATATCTTTTTGAATCAAGTGTTTTTATTTCCTTTGGGTAAATATCAAGTACTAGAATTACTAAAGCATATGGTAAATCCATTTTTAATTTTTTGAGGAACCTCCATACTGTTTTCCACAGTTGTTGCACCAATTTACATTCCCACTAAAAATGTACAGAGGTTCCTTTTTCTCCACATCCTGGCCAACACTTGTTCTTTCTTGTCTTTTTAATACTAGCCATTCTGACAAGTATAAGGTGATAGATCTCCCTGTGGTTTTGATTTTATTTTCCTGATGATGAGTGATATTGAGCATCTTTTCACATGTCTATTGGATGTCTCTATATATTTTTTGGAAAAATGTCTATTAAGTCCTCTGCCCATTTTTCAATTGGATTATATGTTGGGGTTTGGGTTTTTTTGGGGTTTTGTGTGTGTGTGTGTGTGTGTGTTCTTTACATATTTTGGTTATTAATCCTTTATTATATTTATCATTCACCACTATCTTCTCCCATTCTGTAGGTTCCCTTTTGGTTTTGTTGCGGGTTTCCCATACTGTGCAAAAGCTTTTTATTTTGTTGTAGTCTTAATAATTTATTTTTGTTCTTGTTTCCCTTGCCTAAGCAGACATACCCACAAATAATGTTGCTAAACCAATCTCCAAGTGATTACTGCTTATTGTCTTTTAGGAGTTTTATGGTTTCAGGTCTCTCATTTATTCATTTAATTTTTTTTTTAAGTAAGCTTTACACTGAATGTGGGACCTAAACTCACAGCCTCAAGAATAAGAGTCACATCCTGTACAGGCTGAGCAAGACAGGCACACCTCACACTTCACATTTAAATCTTTGATCCATTTTGAGTTTCTTTACGTGTATGGTAAAAGAATGTGGTCTAGTTTCATTCTTTTGCATATGGCTCTCCAGTTTTCCCAACACTGTTTTTGAGGAGACTTTCTTCTGTTACATATACTTGCCTCCTTTGTCAAAGATTAATTGACCATATAATTGTGGATTTATTTCTGGGCTCTCTATCTTGTTTCCATTGATTTATGCGTATATTTTCTCCCAGTACCCTACTGTTTTGATTACTATAACTTTGTAGTATATCTTGAAATCCAAGAAGCTGATACCTCCAGCTTTGTTCTCCTTTCTCCAGATTGTTTTGCATGCTGCACTTCTTATAAAAGTATTCTGAGGTCATCCAAATTGCCACCCCTCCATTCTGCTTGGTTTGATGCTGGTGGGGTTTCTTTTTTTTTTTTCCTTATCTGAGATTTTCATATAATAACCAGTTTATTTTCTTTCTTTAAATAGTCCTCAAAAGGCCTGTGGCTTGGCATGCCAAGGGATGTAGATGATCAGTTGTGCCCTAGGAGCAGTAACCACATGGAACAGGGTCAAGCTGTGGTAACTTTACAGGGACTTCCACCTGCTCAGCCCCAACTATAAGACAATTCCTGACATTGGAGATGTGAAAGAAAATGGGAGGGGAGGGGCATCTTAAAATCTATAAAATATGGCATATTGTCTCCTGTTTGTACTTTTACAATTTCTGATTTTGCAAATGGCCAAGCTGCCGCAGGGAACAAAAATGAGGTCCTAAGGTGGCAGAGACTGACCTGGCCAGCCCTGTACTGCACAGGCTATGCGTTACTGGATCAGTATGAATGGAGAAAGCAGGGGTGAGTCAGGGAAGCTGCTGCCTCTCCCTACATTGCCTTCATCACCCACAAGGAGGGGGCCCAAAGCCAAGGAGGACCTCCTGGAACTGAGACAGGGGAGGGGAAAAGAAAGCTGAACGATGCCACAGCTGCTGAACCATGACCAAAATATGGGGGAGAAGGCTGGAGGCAAATGTGCATGGTACACCGTGACATTTGGAGTCCTAGGTGACATAGAAGCTTAAGGATCCAACCTTGCTCAAACTGATTTTACATAATGATTTTATCTACTAATCAACCCAGAGGTGCAGAGAATGTAATAGGGCAATACTATAGAAAATGCTTGAGAGAAATCTCTCTTATGATTGAGATAACCTGATATTTCCATTGATTCATTCATTCGTTCAACAATTATGTACTGAGTATTCTGTATCAAATCCTCTTCTGAACACAGAATAAATCAGGAAAAAAGCCCCCACAAATACCATTTTTATAGCACATGCATTCAAATAGAAGAGAGATAACAGATAGTAAATAAATAAATATATAATATGTCAGCTGTTGATAAGAAGTCAAAAGTAGAGAGGGACAGAAACTATGTTGATTGTGATGGTGCTGGTGCTGGCTGTGTGTGCAGTTAGGGGAGATTACTCTGATAAGAAGACATTGGCAGATCCTTGAGTGGATTCAGAGAACAAGACGGGTACATTTAAGAAGAGGAAACAAGTGCAACCCCCCAAGGGAGGCACGCACTTGCTGGACTCTGTTAGACACTAAGGAGGCTGGTGAGTGGAGGCAGAGACAGCTGAGTGAAGAGGTGGGAGATGAGTTGAGAAGGAAGTTGAGTGTTAAATTTTGTAAGACTGAATTTTGTATTGAGTGAAGTGGGGAGCCATTGGAGATCTTAGAGCAGAGAAATAACAAGGTCTGACTTTTGTCTTAAACGGATTGCTTTAACTGCTGAGTGGAAAATAAACTAGAACAGAGCAAAAATGGAATCCAGAAGACCAGATAGGAGACTATTACAATAACTCAGGCTATAGAAGACGGTGTTTTGGACCACAGTGGGAGTAACTGAAGTGTGGAGAACTGGTCAGATTTAGAATATATTTTGAAGATAGAATCCACAGCTTCTACCAAAGAATTGAACGTGGGCAGTGAAAGAAAGAGATGAATCAAGAATGACTCTACAGTTTCCTGTTTGAGCTATTGCAATACCAGCAGAGCTCCAGAAGAATAAGAGCTTGGTTTTGAACATGTTGGGTTTAACTCATCTAGGTAGATCTGGAAAGCAGGCAGTGGGAGAAAGCTCAAAATCCAGGTCTGGACTGGAGGTGGAGATGTGGAGTCATCAGGAGACAGATGGTAGAAGAGGGACAGTCACCAAGGACTCAGTGTAGACAGAGGAGAAGTCTGAGGTTGGGTCCTGGAGCACATTCATACTCAGAGATCAGGGAAATGAGAAGAAACCCCAAGTGGAGGGGCTTGTCCTCACTCAGAAGGGATTCCACCCAGGTAAACTTAGTGGGATTCTGTGGGTCTTCTTTCCTTACCGATTTTTCTATTCAAGATTTATTTGACAGAGAGAGAGAAAGAGAGAGAGAGAGAGCAGGAGCACACACATACAGGGGGAAGAGACAGAAGGAGAGGGAGAGAATCTCAATCAGATTCTCCGTTGAGCATGGAGCCTGACGTGGGGCTCGATTTCATAACCCTGAGCCAAGATTCACACGCTTAACCACTTAGCCACCTACACACCCACCCAATTTGTTTTTCTTTCTTTTTTAAAAATATTTAATTCATTTATTTATTTGACACAGAGAGAAAGAGAGAGAGATCACAAGTAGGAAGAGAGGCAGGCAGAGGGAGAGGGAGAAGCAGGTTTCCTGCTGAGCAGAGAGCCTGATGTGAGAGCCCGAGACACTGAGACCATGATTTGAGCTGAAGCCACACAGGTGCCCTCAATTTACTTTTCTCAGTGAAGTCATCAGAATGGTCGGTCATCAGCTGTATCTGATGGAAGGTGTTCAGTTCTCACTCTGAACAAAATGGCTGTACATTAGAATCCCTGGGAGAATTTTAAAAGCACACTTATATCCAGACCCTAATTGGATATTAATCTAATTGGTTTTACACCAATTAGATCAGATCCTCTGGAGGTGGGCACTCCTGTGTTTTAAAGTCTTCCAGGTGATTCAAAAGTGTGGCCAGTGTTGAGAAGCCCTGGCTTAAGGTTGGAGGAAAGAAGATGTGAAATAGTCAAAATATTTCATGAGAAGAGCGGAGATTCTGTCAGTCAGAGAAACATACTTGGATTTGTGGCTGAGAATTTAATGTGAAAGGGGCGCCTGGGTGGCTCAGTGGGTTAAGCCGCTGCCTTAGGCTCAGGTCATGATCTCAGGGTCCTGGGATCAAGTCCCACATCGGGCTCTCTGCTCAGCAGGGGGCCTGCTTCCCTTCCTCTCTCTGTGATCTCTTCCCTTCCTCTCTCCTACTGTGATCTCTCTCTGTCAAATAAATAAATAAAATCTTAAAAAAAAAAAAAAACTTAATGTGAAAGCTTCCAGCATCGTTGCTTTTCTCACCAACCACCTTCAGCTGCCAGGGGCAGATGTAAGGTGGACAGAGGGTTGGGTTTTTACCAAGGTGGGGTTGTATCAGGTATGTATGATGTATGATGGAGGTGAGAGTATGGGACAGGGATTATAGTTATGGGAACGGACACTGTGCCAACTGCGGAGGCCTGTGAGAATTTGGGGGAAGGATCAAAAACCACAGAAAATGAAATAGGGGGACGCCTGGGTGGCTCAGTTGGTTAAGCAGCTGCCTTTGGCTCAGGCCATGATCCCAGCGTCCTGGGATCAAGTCCCACATCGGGCTCCTTGCTCGGCAGGGAGCCTGCTTCTCCCTCAGTCTCTGCCTGCCACTCTGTCTGCCTGTGCTCGCTCTCGCTCCCTCTCTCTCTCTGACAAATAAATAAAATCTTAAAAAAAAAAGATTCTCTTCAAAAAAAGAAAATCAAATAGGTAAATGGCTTCTTCTGAGTGACTTAGATAGTTAATACTTCTTGAAATAATTTAGTGCAGCCAGACCCCTGCAAAGCAGCACAAAGAACTCTGATGAGTGCTTCAATCTACCACTTCTTCCTAGGGCTTCAATCAATTGCTTTCAACAAGTGAACATTGAGATATTTAGAGCAAACGAAAAAAAATAAATATTGGAAGTTCGCATTTTTTTTTAAGATTTTATTTATTTATTTGACAGAGACACAATGAGATAGGAAATACAAGCAGGGGGAGTGAGAGAGGGAGAAGCAGGTTTTTCCTCTGAGAAGGGAGCCCGACACGGGGCTGGATTCTCAGGCCCCTGGGATCATGACCTGAGCCGAAGGGCAGATGCTTAGCAATTGAGCTACCCAGGCTCCCCTGGAAGTTAGCTTTTTATATTCTTGGAAAATGGGATTTTGTACATTTATGTACTTTTTCTGTCCCCTTGTGGATATTTTCCCTCTTGAAACACACCCAACCCCTGCTCCACAGTTGTCCAGTAAAAGAAAGGGATCTGAGTGCCATCCCCAAAGTTCACTTGCGTTTAAAGGAGAAACAATCCTGGGAAGCTGTTTTACACAAAAGAGTAGATTGCTCAGTTGTAGAAACTCAGGTATTATAAGAAAAAGGGAGAGATATTCCTTACTAGAAGGGGGACCTGCTCAGCGTTTCTAAATTCACATTGGTAGATTGTTGAACTGTTGTAGGCTGAGTGTTAAAATCACATCTTTCCCTCCGTTTTCTTACAGAGACAATGATGGTTCTTCCAAGATTGTCTGTGAAAGGCTAGGCACCTGCAAAACCACACATTTGACCTGAGCCATCACCCAAGTAGAATGTAATCTGCTCTCAGATCATAGGAGAAAAAAGAGAGAGAGAGAGAATCCCAAGAAGAAACACTCACATCAGGAGTTTCATCAAATTTAGTGCACGTCTCACCATTTATCTTCATTTGCGGTAATTTTTTAAATAAACACTAATGTCGAATTGCCCTGCGTTACAACGAGCAACTCAGTTCTCAGAAAACCACGAGTCTCCAACGTTTGTTCTAATTACTAAAGCAGAAGAGCGGACAGAGTTTAGAAAATTTTCAACAAGGCTTAAACAAGAGAGATTTTCCACTTTTTTCTAATCAGGTCAACAAAGATACCACTTTCCCTACAACCTTGTAGGCAGTTGGTATTTTTCAGAGATATCATTTGGTTCTTTATAGAAGGCTTAAAGTTGGAGGTCCATAAAAACGATAATCAACTTTTATGTGTGCCTTCTATAGGCCAGAAACTGTGCTAAATGAACAGTATCTAATTTCATCCTCCTAATAAGCCCTGTGAAGTCAATACTACTGACTATTCTCACTCCAAGGGGAAGCAAAGCAGATGCTTCGAGAGTTGAACTCAGTTTTTCAAGTTCATACAGCTCGTATATGATGGAATCAGGACTTGAGCTCAGTCTAATGCCAGGTTGGACCCTCAGTGGCAGCTACTGTAGTTTTTTTGACTGTCACCTGCTTCCCTCCCCCACCCCCGCCCCCATCTCATTCCCATTTAGGGATAATCAGCCATACCTAAATGACAGTGGCCAGGCAGGAAGGGTGGCTACTGGGTTTAATTATTTATATCCAGGGGGAAGAGTCGCCTCGCCCCATACATTCTGCTTCAGCTCTTGCCCTGCCAGGGGAGTAGCCATCCTTCAAACCATCAGTGTTAATTGCTGGTGAGGGATGAATTAGGCGGCAGGGGTCACACACAGTTTACTAGTCATGCATATTTCTTTCAGAATATCTAAGTACCATTCCCTTGGAGATGAGAAGAAATGATGGGAGGGATGCTAAAAGGGACTCCCAGAAATATTTCTGGACCAGTCATGATCACTAGCCCTTAGGATACTCTTGGAGTCATTTTACTGGTTCTTGAAATGAGTGCACTTGCCCTAGGATGGCTTGGCCCCTCCGAGTAATCAGAAGCTCCCAGGATGGGTCAAAGATTACTTTATTTGCTATAATTCTGCAAGTTGAATGTATCTCTCAGCCATTTCCTGTGAATGCTATTATGGGGCAGGCACAGGGGGATGACTATGGGACAGAAACATATCAGGTGAGAGGGATCCTATGCTTTTGTATGAAGGAGAAGCCCATTCTCCTTGGTGATGGGAGTTTCCCTTCTGCTCTGACTCCTGCCCAGCCGGGATCAGTGGGGAGCCTCCTCCTTTGGGCGACAGGTCTCTTTCTTTTTTTGGGCCAAAAAGCAAGACTACCCTTCTTTTCATCTTTCAGCTTTTTCATCCTGGCCAACGACACTCAAACACCCTCGCCCCCAATTTGGGCAGCTAGACTATGCCAAGAGGCCGCATACTGGGTATATTACCTCAGGCCCAGTGTTTGGACTTCACTGAACCTTAATTGTAACATCTGAGAAGGGTTGGGGAGGCGGATGTTGTGAGGATTCATTAAGACAATGTTAAATTTTTATCACGGAGTCAAGGAAGATCTCTTGTTAGGAATGTGTTCAATCTTACCAGGATAGAGGGCAAAATAGCATTTTACATATATTTTTTTAATAAAGTATTTCTTTTTTAAAAATTATTTATTTGACAGAGAGACAGAGCAGGAATACAAGCAGGGGGAGTGGGAGAGGGAGAAGAAGGCTTCCTGCTGAGCAGGGAGCCCAATGTGGGCCTCCATCCCAAGACCCTAAGATCATGATCTGAGTGGAAAAAAGACGCTTTAAGCACTGAGCCACCCAGGTTCCCTGCAAAACAGCATTTTTTAAAAAGATTTTATTTATTAATTTGACAGACAGAGATCACAAGTAGGCAGAGAAGCAGGCAGAGAGAGAGGGAGAAGCAGGCTCCCCGCTGAGCAGGGAGCCCGATGCGGGGCTCCATCCCAGGAACCCTGGGATCATGACCTGAGCTGAAGGCAGAGGCTTTAACCCACCGAGCCACCCAGGCACCCCGGAAAACAGCCTTTTAAACAATATTTTTATTTTTATTTTATACATATATATGTAAACATAGAATTGAATGTATACATATAAATATAATTTGTAAACACATTTGATATACATTTATGTTTATCCTAGGACGCAACACTGCCCTCCTGAGCAGCGCAAGAGGGTGGGTTTTTACAGAGAATCACCAAACAGCTTGACCCAACTGAAGGGCCAGCCTTGCGCTGCTGCTTAAGAGAAAGCCTTGAGTTGGGAAAGGTTTGACAAATACTGAGAAAAACCAGTCAATTAATATGTTAAAAACACTACCCAACCACAGTATGAACTATTTAGACATATGGCTTTAATTTTGACTTTAGTCTTCAAAGCCTAGGGGTCCCTGGGGAAAGGGGGCAGAGGGAGAGACAGGACCAGCTTCTCTGTGGGCCAGGTTTCTGGGGTTGCTCCCAGCCCTGCCCCCAGAGGGAATGCCCCCACCCAGAGCTTTGCTCCCAGAAGGGCCCCTCCCCCAGAAAGCCCCTTCCCAAAGGGCCCTGCCCTTTGGCCACACCCTCAGAGGTCCCATTATCCACCCCCAACACCCTCACACCCCCCTACCCCGCCAAGCACCGCCCTCAGAAGGGTTCTATGGTGAAGTCAGTGTGCTTCTCTCTCACTGTCTAGGAATTACTCAGTTTTATTTTTTACTTTGTGTTTTTTGAGCGAAGTGGGTGGTGTAAGGACCTATTTTATATTTTTATATTTTAGCCAGAGGCTTCCATTGAGGTTACACAATAACCTTGTTGTTTAACGCTTAAGCTGTCCCTGCTCCCCTTCTCCCAGGGGACTTACTTAAAAACAAGTCCCGGAAATCAACCTCAGGTAACAAAGCCCAAATACAAGGGTGGGTCAGGCCAGGTAAGACATCTGATCAGTGGAGGGTTGCATACTGTCTCCCTAGCTACCAAGGAGTATGGGTCCCGCCCTTTGTGAGTCTTTTGGGCGCCAATCCTAACCAAGGTGATAGGCTAGGTCAAATATCTACTAAAAGGTAAGTTGTAATTCAATTGGTCACCTAGCATCACTGTGCAGCTTTCTCTGTGTGTTACAATTTAATTGGCCACCTATGCATGACCAGGCCCAACCACATGGCCTATGTCCTTAAAAGCTAGTCCGTAAAGGAGAGAGGGGTTGACTTCTCTGTAAGAAAAGCGGCCCTGGCTGGTCAGTTTGATTCTTGATGCTTGGTGCGAAATAAAGCTTTGTTTGACCTTCGCTTTGTATCAGTCTCGCTATTTTAATCATGGACCCATTATTGGGGCATAACAGGTGGGATAGTGGAGCACGTACATAGCGGAGGGGACAGCCCACTGTGGGTATCCACCATTCCTTGCCTCCTCATTTGCATGTACTGCTCGCCCTGTCCAGTGAGCACAGCATGGAAATGGACACCTCGTGAGTGGTGGTCAACGAGACTCGCTGACCACGTGACGTCTATGACCGAGTCAACGGGAGCTCGCCTTCCCTACAGACCAGAGCTTGCTCTGAGCACCGGCAGGAGGCGGTGGCCTCTTGTGAGCAGCCCAGAACCCTGTCTTGTCCTTTCTCACTCATGTCAACTCCCTGTGTTAGCCAAGCCTTGGAAGTGGTGACTTAGGAGGGAAGGGAAAGAAAGGCAGCCCCCGGCTCCTGATCCTGTCAAGTTCCTTACTCATCAGGAAGCCGAGGGAGGCAGGGTCGGTGGAACATGTGTGAGTCCCCAGGTGAGGTAAAGATGGCAGAGCTGGTCTTGTGCAGGATTTCCACGGTTCTGATAAGAAGAGGGCACGTGGGTGTGCCCCAGCTGTGGAATCCCTGCGTGAATTATTTAACACTGACATTGCACCCTGCGAAGATGAATGGCAAGAATCATGCCCATAATCACATTTTAAAATTTTTATTTGCTTGGAATGACATTAAATGCAAATAGAAAACAGCAGCTATGCCCCTTCAGAAGACAGACCATGGAGGAAATGAGCTTTCTATTTTAGTACCTTTAACAAACACTTCCTCCCTGTTTTTGCCCAAAGGGCCCTATATCTTCATTTTGCATGGGGCTTGTAAATTATGTAGCCAGCCCTGGGGACAGCTGTGCAGTGTCTCAATGACCCAGTGCAGGGAATGGCAGGAGCCTCCCTCCTTGATACAGTAGTATTACACAAGCCCCTGAAGCTGAAACAGAACTTCAGGATAAAGTCTGAGGGGGAGCTCCTCAAATTTCTGAGTCATGGGCTGTCATAAACAAAATATCAACAGCCGGGTGGCTTAGGCAACATGCAATTTATTTTCTCATGGTTCTGGGCGCTGGAAGTCCAAGATCAAGGTGGCAGTAGGGTTCGATTCTTCAAACGTCTCTCCTTGGCTTGCAGATAGCTGTGTTCTCCACTCTGTCTTCAAACGATTGTCCTTCAGTCTGTACTGTCTGTGTCCTAATCTCTTCTTCCTGTAAGCACAACAGTCCTGTTGGCTTGATGCCCACCCCCAGTGAGCTCGTTTTCCCTTTATCACCTCTTTAAAAATCCTCTCTCTGAATACTGCCACAATCTGAGATGCTGGGTGTTAGGACGTCAATGTAGGAATCTGGGGGCATCCAACTAAGCCCATAACAATAGTCAAAACTGGATCCGAAACTGAAATTTAGACACATTTTAAAATGCTAAAAGTGTATGTATATATATATATATATATATATATATATATATATATATATATATAATTTTTCTGGTAGGCCTGAGATGGTTGGTAGGCTGAGATGTATTTGTAACCTTTGAGGGAAACATCCTTTGGAATGATCAAAGAGAGCTTCTATGTAATTCCATACATCCACAATTAAACCCCATAGCTTTCTATTTTGGAATTTGGCTGTTTTGTGCTTGGTGGCAACCAAAACCAGCCTAGGGCTTTTCTTTTGTTTTGACAGAAAAGTAGGAGGCAGAGGACTTGAGCATTTAGACATCTTGCTGCTCTTTGGTTTAATCATACTCTACTGAGTTGCCCGAAACTAATTAAGCTCTTGGCTCTGTAGAGGAGAGATGGTGTTCATTACATGTCATTGGCTACATTGTTCCTTTTTTTAATTGTTGTTAACATTTGAGTTATTTTTCAGTATAAGAGGCAAGCTTTTATCTTAGTTTGGGCTGATGTAACAAGAGCACCATAAACTAGGTGCTTTAAAGACATACTTATTTCTCTCAGTTCTGGAAGCTGGGAAGTCTATGATCAAAACCCTGGAAGATTCCGTGTCTGTTCAAGTGTCCACTTCCTGGGTCACAGATGACCATCTTCTCCCTATAACCTCCAAGGTGGAGGAGGCGAGGGATCTCTGTGGGGTCTCTCTTATGGAGACACTAATCTCGCCCATGAGGACTCCACCCTCATGACCTAAACATCTCCCAAGGACCCCATCTCCTAGTTATGTCCCTTTGGACATTGAGTTTTCAACTTAAGAATCCTGGAGGGATACACTGTCTACAGTGAGCTTCGTCAAACATCTTTTATGTTCAAGGCACTGTTTTTTGGCAAAATTAATCATTTCCTACACATCCTTTGAAGCACGAGTATTTCTGCACTTTGTCTTCCTTTAGAACCTTTCTCTAGAGAGGATCCTAAAAAGTTCAGAAAAGACGCAGAAGAAACCTGCTGGCTAGCTCGTTTTTCACAGTAGAGCAGAATTCATTTTGAAGTAGGTTAATCTTAGAAATCCAGGCGAAGACACTTCACTTGAAAATCATCTCAAATGATCAGTTTTGTTAGTATGAGTAATAGTAACTATAAGATCAATAGAACAACTTTTTGTTCTACTGTGGGCCTACTGTGTGCTGGGTACCTCGGAGCACCTGAGTCGAACCATCTCGTGATCCTTCCAACAGCCCACTGAGGGTCACACTGTCTTCTCCTCCACGTTATGGATGAGCCTTAAGTCTGGGCCAGAAATGACACAACTTTCCCAATGCCATATTGCTACTGAGGGGCCAGCTGGGCTCTACGCCCACTCTGGTGCCAGAGCCTGTGATTGCAAACGTGGGCTGCACTAGCTGTTCAGAACAAAGGACTGTTCATAGAGGTGACACAGCTAACTCGTGAGACCCACCACCCTTTTCCCTAAGGTCATCCCGGTACAGCCTGCAGTGATGGCCCAAGTTAAGCATTCGAACTTGGTGCTGCAGAGGGCGTGTTTTAGGGACAAGATTGGTGTTAAGGGGTTCTAATGAAGCCCAGAGGGAATGGAAGGAAACAGGACTTGGGGAAATATCTGGGTCCCTGGAGCAGTGATCTCCTTTTATTACTGTGCACCTCTCTTTCACAAAAATAAATAAATACGTAAATACATACATACATACATACAAAAATATTTGCGTACATACCACCAATTTAAGCAAATTTTTGATAAATTATAGACTCTACTACTCTAAATTATTATGCACATTATAAATGATATGCAAAAGCTAAACAGTTAAATGGATGACATGAAATATGAATAAAACTTATAATATTTTCTTCCAGCCCCTTACTGGACTATTTCCCAAACTCCCTTTGGAGAAGACTTTTTAAATATTTGTTTATTTATTTATTGAGAGAGAGAGACAGCATGTGTGTGCACATGTGAGTAGGGGGGTGGGGCAAAGGGAAAAGGAGAGAAGCAAACTCCCCATTGAGCACAGAGGCCTCACTAGGGCTCAATCCCATGACCCTGAGATCATGACTTGAGCCAAAATTTTGAGTCAGACATTTAATCAACTGAGACACCCAGGTGCCCTGGAGTAGACTTTTTAAGAAAGAGATAGGACACTTGGAATTATAGCAATAATTCCTAGAATTAATCTTTAAAAGTGGGAAGATAGAAATGGTTTTTTTAAATTTTTTAAAAGATTTTCTTTTTTTATTCATAAGAGATGGGAGGCAGAGGCAGAAGCAGGCTTCCCGCAGAGCAGGAAGTCTAGAGTGGGACTTGCTCCCAGGACCTGGGATCATGACCTAGCTGGAGATAGACGCTGGAGATACTGATAAACCAAACTTTAGGGAAAAATACTGAACTTTACTGGGAAGATGAAGCAGAACAACAGCATATGGCAGCAACATGAGTTTTAGATAGCTGTTGGTCACCCAGAAGGCTTAAGGTGGAGAGAAAAACAAAAGGCTGTAGTGACCCAAAATTGTCCAAGTTGTGTAATTTGACCCAGGAACTTCTGGGTGACATAAAGCTTTGTTTATTTATTTCTGTGGGGACAGAGCGAGGGGGAATGAGGATTCCATACAAACATGTGAGTGGCTCTTCTCCCATCTCCAGGGGGGAAGGAAGAGATTGGGTTTACTCCAGTAAGCATGGTGATGAGTTGGTGAGGTAGGTTGACTAGATGTCTGGACACCTGAAAAAGCCAGCTAAGGCTGGCTTCCTGGCCATCTTGTCAGTGACTTATTGAAACCTTGTCATGTGCAAGACTTTCTTTTAACAGGTTGCCAGGTGAATCAGACTACCGGCCGCCATGTGTCATTGCTCAGGTGGCCCATGACACAATGTCCTGCAACTAAGGGGATGCACTTAGCATTACAGACATCGTTCTGTCTTTGTTATTTTGAAATTTAGAAAATATCTTATTAATTTGTTCGCTCCAAAGAGGCAATTTATTGCTTACTATGACAGTCTTTTGGTAGAGGACACAAAACTGCTTTCTTTGTTATGAAAATCAATGTGTTACACCAATTTTCTGAAAGATGGAAATAAAGTGCCTCCTTCCAGCTGGGTCAGGACACAAGTGTACCCTATGTATTGGTTTTTCAATAGAGTCCATTTACAGAATGTACATGTCTCTCAATACAGAAGACATTTGCTCACATTTATGTGTAGAACATTCCCGAACCTGGTCCAGGTTGCGGATGAAACCGTCACTCTGACTGGCAAGGCATAACGAAGAAGAGTTTTCCTGTAAACAATATGTGGTCATGGAAGGAATCAGCACTGCAATTCGTGGCTGATTCCAAAAGCTCTAAGAGGTGGTAGATGCACAGGCAAAGTGGTGACTTTTGCAGAGGAAGCAGGCTGGGGAGAGATAGCGAAACAGAAGTTTGAGAGGGCCCTAAAATCTCCTCCTGTGGGATCATTGGCCATTGAGCTTGAGAAAGGCTATGGGGAAAACTTGAAAGAGCATCAGATCAAACCCTTGGCCACTGGAGGTTGAAACTGACATGAGCAGCACTATCTCTATTCTTGACCCAAGGCCACAGGATGACAAGCTTTGCTTTTTCAATGTGGTCTCATGTTTCTATACTGCCCTATAAAGAAATTAATACAAATAAATGCTGAGAGTGTAAAGTGTAAGCAGAGCTCCCCTTGGCCATTTCCTAAGTTTTGTCCACTCCGAAGTGAGTATCACTTTGGTGAGTGCGTTGCAGGAAATGGCCTTAATGATCAATGGCAGACCTCCACTCCAGAGTGACATAAAAAGCAATCTGCACCTTCTTCCTGATTTGTCTGTAATAAAACTTGCTTTCCTCAGGTCCCAGCATTCGAGGCAGATAAATATGTTCCCTTTCGTTGGCTCTTACTCATACTTCAGCAAGATTTTCCATGTGCTTTCCTTGGCTGGCTGGGAAACTGGACCACAATTTATGGCATCTTAGGGGACAGGCGTGTAGAATTCCAGTGGGATCCCAGAACAGAACCTAATTGTAGATTAGAGACCATTGCGGTGAGAAGCTTTTCTTTGAGATCGAAAGAGGTGCATGTTATGCAAAGATTAGCAAGTGTAAGTTCACACTGTCTATTGAAAATTTATAGACTCATTATGGTCACGAAGGCTGGAAGATAAGTAGATTTTGGGAAAGATGCAGGTAAATTCAGGGAGGTGGCAAATTACCCCAGGGAAAGTAGAATGGCTAAAGAGTATGGCCCAAGCTTTTTAAAAAGATTTTATTCACTTATTTGACACACAGAGAGCCAGAAAGCACAAGTGGGGGGAATGGCAGAGGGAGAAGGAGAAGCAGGCTTTCCGCTGAGCAGGGAGGCAAATGTGTGGGACTCGATCCCAGGACCCTGGGATCATGACCTAAGCTGAAGGCAGACACTTAACCGACTGAGCCACCTAGGCGCCCCCTGGCTCCAACTTCCAAAGATGGTGTATGAGATACCTTTGGTGGGAAGGAATGAAGATCAGCAACTGTCCTTGATTCTGCTTCTCAGGAAGGCATTGTGATGTGGTGCCCAGGACTTTGGAGACAGACACACGCTTGGTGCCCTCCGGCTCTGCCGCAAAAGCAACACCTTCCAGAGGGCAGCTGCAGGCACCGGGTGTTGTCACACAGGGTCAGACCCTGGAGGCACTCAGCCACGTACCCATTCCACCATCCTGCTGGGTTTGGAAGAGCGCGATCAAAGTCCCTGCTGCCGAAGGACCATCCAGAGTGACATGTCCCATGGGGCACGCCGGCATTCCTTTACCCCTTCAGGTTATTGGCAGCAAGGCTGGAAATTTTTTAAATTGCCTGGGAAAATGATAGCAAATGGCTCCAAAAAGGAGTTTCAAAACGCAGACTTCATACTATGTTTTGAGTACATTTCATTCATTTGGCAGGTACTGACAGGGTGCTTAAGTGCCAGGTGCTGCTGCATTAGAAACGGACTTGAGGAGTTAACAGGAGGGGGCTCCAGCCCTCAACCAGCACAAAGTGGATCAATGGATGCATGTGACAGACAGAGCACTGTGACGGGGAGTACTAGGTGCTCTCATAAGAAGGGTGTGCTAGGAGTTAAGGGAACACTCGGGGGGAGCCAGCACCAACACTCAGGGAGAGCTGTGGGAAATATGATGGATGCAGATGGCTCCAGGGGAAACCAGAGAACTGCTCAGATCCCTGCTTCTTAACAGCTCCAAGTGCCCGCTGCTTCAGAGTGGGGGCTGGGCGAGCAGGGAGCTGGGGTGGGCGCAGCGATGCCTGATTTCCGACCTCCAGCCCCTGCGCTGTTTCACCTGTCCCTTTAGGAGTACAATGACATAGGATTTCACCAACGGAGGATCTACCCCTGCATCCTGGTACTGGAAAAGCACGCGAGGGCTGCGGAGCTGAAAGAGTTGGTAGTTCCAGTAATGTGTGCAGGGTTTTAAAAAACTATATACGGGAAAATATCCGGTCTTATTTGCATGTGTTTGTATCATGCACCATTTTTAACTGCAATCCTCCTTTTACCTTCTTCCCTGTTGTTAAGACTCTCCTCTCCTCACCGCTGCCTTTGTCCCTATAATACCTGTTGACAGCCTGGTGCTCATCCATGAGCTCATTCGACTCTATCCACACACGCATGGGGCTCTGTCACTGTTTGACAAATATGGGCTCATTTTATCTACCTCTTGATCTAGTGCTTCCCGGTTAAGAATCCCTCCTGCATAACGTCCTTCTGTTTATATCTTCATTTTTATAAAGAATGGCTGCTCACCTTTTATCAGGTGCCTTTATTTTTTATCAAATGCATTTATTGCTATGGTCTTAAGAGTTTTTTCACAGTTAATTTAGTGATGAGGTAAATCTTATTGATTTTCTGGTCTTGAGCTCCCTTTATTTTCCTGGAATGAATCCAAGTTGGTCTCAGGATATAGTCCTTTGATAGATGCCTGACTTCTGTTATTTGCTAACATTAGTTCAGTTTCTGTTAACTAATCTGTCCTAAGCCAGATTTGTTAATAGCTTCCCCGTTCCTCCCTCTCAGGTTTGGGTATTAAAATTGTGCTCAGCGTCATCAAGTGAATTGACTTATTATTGTTTAATTGCCTGTTGCCATTTAACAGTAGAATGACAGTTATCCAGCTGCAAACCTGTCTGATCTTGGAACTCATCTGAATTTTCCATTCTTGAATCATTTGGATGATTTTGTTTTCCTAGGAAATCATCGTTTCTTCTAGGTTATCAAATTGATTAGTATAAAGTGCCTTGCAGTTTAGTGATTCTTTTATATTATGCAATTGCTTTTATATCTCTGTTCCCAACCCTTATCTGTTTTGCAACTCTCTCCCTCTCTCTGTCCCCTCCTCCCTGAAACCCCCCTTTCCCCATTCCCCTTCCCTCTCTCCCCACCTCCTCCCACACCCCATCTTCCCCCTCTCTTATCCTAAATAGGGCATGTGAAGTTTTTTTTTTATTATTTCATTAGTCTTTCATAAAAACAACTTTGAGTTTATTTGTCCCTCATATTTTTTATTAGTTAAAAAATTTATCTTTATTATAATTACTTCCTTTCTTTTGATTGAGCTGCCCTTTTCTGATGGGTAATGAGTAGTTTCTTTTATTCAAAAAAATGTTTGAAATTGATGACATTTGACACTAAAGTCTCCTTAGAGTATAACTTCTGGTGTCTTCTGTAAGTTTTGTTATGAAATAATCTCCTTTCCATTGCTTTCAAGATTTTCTTCAGTCGTCTTATGATTTCTTCTTTGACTGAAGACTGTATTTCTTCACTTGTATGTAGTTTCAATTTTTTTTACCAGGTTATCTAATTCTGATTCTACTGGATTGTGATCAAAGAACTGTTCTTTAAATCTTTAATTTGGAAGGCTTGTAAAGGTTTCCTTTGTTGCCTAGTATGCAATTAATCTTTACAAATATGGCTTTCCTTAGGTGTAAGAAAGAAATGTTTTCCGAGGGAAATAAGGATGTCTATTTTCTTTTTTTTTTTTTTTAAAGATTCTATTTATTTATTTGACAGACAGAGATCACAAGTAGGCAGAGAGGCAGGCAGAGAGTGAGAGAGAGGAGGAAGCAGGCTCCCCGCGGAGCAGAGAGCCCGATGTGGGGCTCGATCCTAGGACCCTGGGATCATGACCTGAGCCGAAGGCAGAGGCTTTAACCCACGGAGCCATCCAGGCGCCCCAGGATGTCTATTTTCTGTTGTGTCCTTGTTTTTCCCTCCTTCTAGTAGATACTCCCATTTGAAAAGCTAAAATTTTACCTTGTTATTGCATTTTTAGAGTCTTTAGGTATTATGTTGTTAGATGTATACCTGCTTATACCTTTTACATCTTCTTTCCAAACTCTGCCTTTAAAAATGTCCCTCTTCATCTTAGTACCTATAACTTTAGACCCAACTTGTCTGCGATGAATTTTGCCATTCCGGCTTTCTCTTTTGCATGGTATCTCCTCACCTGATACATTCTCAATCCCTTTTGCATTTTAAGTATGTTTCTTGAACAGCGTGGATCTTTAACCCCCTGATAGGTGCTTTAATAGAAAAAGTCAGTCTGTACACATTTAAATTAATGATAAACAGTCATGATTTTATTCCTTCCATCTTATTTTGTTTGTTTTTATTTTCCCCATTTTTGATGTTTTTAATCAAGTTCATTCTTTTTCTACTTGATAAATATAGAAGTTCTTTGCATTTTTCGATGACAGCTTAATTGAGATATAATTCACAGGCCATACCACTCACCATCTAATGTGGACAATTTAATGGCTTTCACTATAGTTAACTATACTATACTGAACTACCTACACATTTTCATCATCCTCAAAAGAAAACTTTAGCCATCACCACCAGTCTTAGGCAACCGCTAATCTACTTTCGGTCTCTGTAGATTTAGCTATTCTGGAAATTCCATATAAATCAAATTATGCAGTATGTGGTCTTCTGTGACTGACTTCTCTCAATCAGCAGAATGTTTTCAAGGCTCCTCTGTGTCGTGGCACATATCAAAATTCTATTCCTTTTCAAAGCTGAATAATATTCCACTGGCTGGGTGGATCACATTTTATTTATCTGTTCATCAGTTGATGAACATCTGGGTTGTTCTCACCTTTTCACTATTACGAATAAACCCTAAACCTTCATGCACAAGTTTTGGTGTGAGCATAGTTTTTTTCTTGGCTCTATACACAGGAGTGATATTGGTGTGTCATATGGCAACTCTGTGTTCTGCATTTTGAGGAGCTACTAAACCATTTCTAATGTGGCTGCGCTATTTTCCAAGCCCACCAGCAATTTACAGGTTCCAGCTCTTCACATCCTTCCAATACCTGCTTTTGGGTTTTTTGATAGTAGCCATCCATGAGGGTGGGAGGTGGTATCTCACCATGGTTTTGATTTGCATTTCCCGAATGATTAGTGATGTTGAGCATATTTTCACGTGCTTATTGTCCCATATATTTTATATATACCTTATATGTATCTTTAAATATATATATTTCATATTTTATTTATATTTAAATACATATTTAAGAATGTAAATATATTTACATAAATGTTTATATAAATATATGATAATGTAAAATATATTTATATATACATTTATATATTAATGTATACATTTGAATATTGGAGAAATGTATATTCAAGTTCTTTGCTCGTTTTTTTTTAAAGATTTTATTTATTTATTTGAGAGAGATCACAAGCAGGCAGAGAGGCAGGCAGAGAGAAAGAAGCAGGCTCCCTGCTGAGCAGAGAGCCTGACGCGGGGATCGATCCCAGGACTCCGAGTTCATGACCTGAGCCGAAGGCAGCAGCTTAACCCGCTGAGCCACCCAGGCGCCCCTCTTTGCTCATTTCTTAACTTGGTTGTCTTTTTATTTGAGTTGTAAGAATTCTTCACACAGTCTGAAGGCATGTTCCTTATATATGACCTGCAAATATTTTCTTCCATTTGTGGCTTGTCTTTTGACTTTGTCAATGGGGTCCTTGGAAGCACAAAACTGGGATATTTTGGTTGAGTCCCATTTATTTGTTTTTTTTTTTTTTAAGTTGCTTGACTTTGGTGTTTGGCTGAGGAGCCGTTGTTAGATTCAAGACCACTAACATTTACCTTTGTGTTTTCTTCTGAAAACTTTATCATTTTACTTTATTTTTATTTTTTAAAAGATTTTATTTATTTGAGAATGAGACAATGAGAGAGAGCATGAGTGAGGAGAAGGTCAGAGGGAGAAGCAGACTCCCCGTGGAGCTTGGAGCCTGATGCAGGACTCGATCCGGGAACTCCGGGATCATTACCTGAGGAGAAGGCAGCCGTCCAACCAACTGAGCTACCCAGGCATCTCGAACTTTATCATTTTAATGCTTACATTTATGTCTTTGATGCATTTTGGGTTATTTTCTCTGTATGGTGTGAGGCAGGACTCCTGTTTCATTATTTGCATGTGGCTGCTTGGGAGTAAAATACTGTTCTTACCCCCATTGAATTGTTTGGCACCCTTGTCAACATTAGTTGACTGTAATTTATTTTCCTTTTTTTTTCACGTGCCATGTATATTATATTTCTAGGAAAAAGGAATCCCAGGATTTTCCCTCCTGCCTGGATTCTTCCTTCTTCATGGTGCATGATGCCAGAAGAATTTTTCCATGCAGTGAAACCAAACTGAGGGGATGGAAATATTCTGCCACTTTTCTAGATCTTTCAGTTATACAAGTCTAGGGCTGGTCATGCCACACTTGTTTAACTTGCCCGTGAGGTTCACAGCAGTTTTCCCAGCTCTGTGGTCATCAATAATTTCAAATTTGCCAATGTACTCATGCTTCGTCATCACAGTGAGGAAACGGGACGATGACTTTGGTGCAGGGCCTCCTAAGAACCTGGCCTTCGCCCCCCCTTTCAGCAGTGTTAATGTTCTTTAGGAGATCTGTGGGACATTTGTTCACACTGTTACTATGGCACGGAAAGATGGCAGAAAATGCTTTTTTCCCTTTTATTAATATTTGGTCTTGTTCTCCTTCCCTTTCTCATAACCGAATGCGTATTTCCTCTCCGTCATTTGAAAACTGCATACTGTTCTCCAACTGTTTTCCCCAGGCGAGACCTTGTGTATCAAGAATCCTTATTTCACGGTTATTATACACAATCTTAAAGATTTATGACTGTCCTCTTATTTTACACATGCATACACACGAAGCACTAAATACGGACTTTATCTGAATGGCTAAATGTTGGCCAAGACAGAAGCCAGTTGTAGGGGGAACTTCTAGGATAAAGATATAGTCTGAAGTTTTTTTTCTTTAAAAAAAAACCTTCATGGGGCACCTGGGTGGCTCAGTGGGCTAAAGCCTCTTGCCTTCAGCCCAGGTCATGATCCCAGGGTCCTGGGATCGAGTCCCACGTCGGGCTCTCTGCTCAGCGGGGAGCCTGCTTCCTCCTCTCTCTCTCTCTGCCTGCCTCTCTGCCTACTTGTGATCTCTCTGTCAAATTAATAGGTAAAATCTTTAAAAAAACAAAAAAAAGCCTTCATGGGGCGCCTTTGTGGCTCAGTGGGCTAAAGCCTCTTGCATTCAGCCCAGGTCATGATCCCAGGGTCCTGGGATCAAGCCCCGCATCGGATTCTCTGTTCAGTGGGGAGCCTGCTTCGTCCTCTCTCTGCTTGCCTCTCTGCCTACTTGTGATCTCTGTCTTTCAAATAAATAAAATCTTAAAAAAAAAAAGGCCTTCATATTTTATTAAAAATTTTAGGTGTCCGAATTCAAAAGGTTAACAATATGGTACAATAATAATAATAATAATATCATTTAATAATAATAATAATATAATAATAATTTCTCCTGCATAGTCACTGCTGCACACTAGTAAAATGAGATGTTTCTTTTCTTTTCTTTTTTAAAGATTTTATTTATTTTATTTATTTGACAGACAGAGATCACAAGTAGGCAGAGAGGCAGGCAGAGAGAGAAGGAGGGAAGTGGGCTCCCCGCTGAGCAAAGAGCCCGACGTGGGGCTCGATCCCAGCCAAAGGCAGAAGCTTAACCCACCCAGGTGCCCTGAGATGTTTATTTTCATTTGGGATTATGGAGGGGCAAGGTGTTTTTGGCTCTCCTGCTGAAGGAGGGACTCAGTCAGTATTGTCTCCACCTTTTTCACTAATAGTAGCTCTGAAGATGAAGATGTCCCTCCATCTCCCAGACATGAGGGTTTGACGAGGACATGGGATGGTATAAGCTCATTGACATAGTCTCATGAACTAAGCCCTGGTTTATTGGTCAAAGTCGTTCTCCAATTTAAAAATTGTATAGGGTTATACCTGGTCGTGGAATTTTTTTTTGTTCCTGGGTTTTTAAAGGTGGCAGAGTTGACTTTCTGATTTTAATTCATCTTCACTAGATGAAGAATTCACAAATAGGACTTTTTCTTGAAATAACCATAGCCTGGGGGCGCTTGGGTGGCTCAGTTCATGATCTCAGGGTCCTGGGATCGAGTCCCACATTGGGCTCCCTGCTCAGTGGGGAGCTTGCTATACTCCTTGCCTCCCCCTCTGCTTATGCTTTCTCTAATAAGTAAATAAATAAATAACCTAAAAACAAAAGAAGTTGTATTTGACTGGAGCTTCATGTGGAGTGACAGATCAACAGAAAGACAAAGGGATATGAGACAGGAAGCAATGAAGGAAAACACAGAGGCGCACAGTATAGACAGATGTTCCTCAGCTTATGACGGCCTCGGCTTCTAATAAACCCATTGTTCAGCTGGAAATCTCTTTAGTTGAAAATGCATGGAAAACACCTAAGCGACTGAACATCAGAGCTTAGCCCCGCCTAACTTAAATGTGTTGAGAAACTTACAGTATTGCACAATTGGGCAAAATCCTCTAACACAAAGCCTATTTCACAATAAAATGTCTGGTATCTCATGTAACTTACTGAACAGTGCACTGAAAGCCAGAACAGGACGGTTCAAGTGTGTTGGTTGCTGACCCTCGTGATCACGTGGTTTGCCTGGGGGCTGTGCTCGCTGCCCCTGCCCAGCATTACAAAAGAGGACCCTACTGTAGATCGCCAGCCTGGGAAAAGATCCAAACTAAATGCATATCACTTCTGCACTATTATAAAAAGTCAAAAAACCATAAACTGAACCAAGGTGAAGTCAGGGATCTTCTGTACCAGGTGTGTTAGGGAAGGTCAAGCGCTCCTGTCTGGCCAAGACCCATAGTGGTATGGGGGAAAGTTCCACAGTAAAAAGTTCTACAGCGGAGAACCACTAGGACTCCAGCACCAAGGGTCACAGGTTGCGCAGGAAGACTGGATGCTCCTCTGTGGGCGATGAGAAGCCACGAGCGACTCAGGAAGGCTGCAGAGCTCTGGGCAGGTGGGACAGCTGAAGGCTGCAATGAAGAGGGACAGGTGGAGCTGGGAGACCAGGTGGGGAGAGCCCGCTACCCTCGAACAAAAGGCGACAAAGGTCTGGACTGGGATGACGGAGATGGTGGAAGGTAATGGGATATTCATGAAACAGAAATGGAAAGCCATGGAAATGAAATAAGAGAGGGAGGGAAAACCGAACATGACTTTAATTGCCATCAGTATAAAACGTGTTGAATTAAAATGAATTGGTATTTCTAGACCGATGATGACATCACAATAATGGAAGGAAACCAATTCTGATTTTGAACCTGGTTAAGGAGAAAGTATAGACAAGAGAAAAGCAGAGGCTCTGGAGTCACACAAATGTCACCGTTGAGATTCGTCCACACTCTTCATTCCCTTCCCTGTAAACCCAGGCAAGCGACACCTGCCTCACAGCACTGGTAACAAATAGGGAAGAGCACACGTTCCCACGTTCCCGGGTCAGACAGGACAGCCAGGGATCAGCGGCACATGAGGAGGTGACAGGTGGTCACTAAACTGAGCTCAGGTGCATACACAGCATTTTACGTCACCTTGAGATGGCTCCTCCTGTGACCTCTCGAAGAAGGCGGCAGTGGTGAGGAACGAACTCCAGGAGCTTATTAGCATACATGATCTTCAGGCCGTCCAGATGAGACTACAATCACCTAGCAGAAGGAAGAGCGTTTTATTTTATTTGTTTGTTTGTTTGTTTGTGTTTTTGTTTGTTTTTAAAGCACCTAAAAGAGAAGTATGAACTATACACTACAGAGAAAAGAATCGAGTAAACCTTATAAATGCACTTCGTTCTTCCTCCTCCCCACTCAGTATGCTTTCTAAACAGGAGGTAAGTAACAATGGCATGAAAATCTAGGTCCCGGGATTTGGGAATACTGCTCCAACCCTGGGGGACACAGAGGCTGAGGGACAGAGACTGGCCTGAAGCTAAAACATCACACACACTCATTTGCTTCCCTTCTGAGCTTAAAAGCAAAATACTGTATCTGCAGACAACAGCTCTGTACCATCTTCACCCTGGCCTTATCCTCTACCGTCTCCAGAACAGGGAAGGGCTGAGATGGAAAGTGATGGAAGAAAACACATCTTATTTTGCTTTAGTATTTTATTTTTTTGGTGAGGCTGAGTTGGAGGAGGTGAATGACAAGCATACAAACTTAAAATACAAACGTGGCCACAGTTCACTTAACGACACGGAAACGTAAAGTACTTCCCTAATTTAGCATATTAGATTCAGTTCAATGAAAAGGGCATAAATTAAACAACTAAAATATTTTCACTTAGTGACAAAGAATAATGTAATCTTTTTCACCCCCACAGAGAGAGCTATGAACTATAATAGGATACATACAAAGAACTGACAGATCATTTACTTTTAGTAGTCTTAATGAAGCTGAGAAGATTACTGAAATTAATCCTTCAATTTCACTTCTATCACTGGGATACTGTCTCGTTTTAAAACTGGAAGCCTTTCATCCTGAAGTCATGGTGGGTAGCTTTATACTTACCGGACAGAAAGAACACTCGCACTGGCAGGTGACTGGAAGAAAGCCCTCAAACGCTGAGACTGGCTTCATAACTTCTGTCAGCCTGAACTAGATGAAACCAATGCTCTCTACGTTGGAAGCTGCTGATTGCTGGTGGTCTCACATGGTGCAGCCCATACTCCGGCTGCTCAGAGGCAGGATACACTGACTCCCTATATTTAACTGTATCCTTATAGGTCAAGAACACTGGGTAACCAAGTTCCGGACTTAAGGTACTACCCCGCTAACTCGCCCTTCAAAGCCCTTTATCTTTGAATATTCCCTCCCTCCCACCTTCCTAGCCTGGCAAACTCCCCCATGGTCTTCAAGACTTAAGCCACATCAATTCTGCGAAGACGCCTCCCCTCACAGACTTTCCCTGCGCACAGAGCTGTCTTCCAGCTCCTCCAGTGGGCACGGGCGCCTTGGTGGGGTCACGCTTTTCAGCAACTTCATTAACGTATAACTTATGGAAATGGAAATTGGCCTGAAAATGTTCTGATCCGTACCTTCTTCCGAGGCAAGTCCCTCACCCCTACTAAATTAAGATGATCCCTGAGTTATGGCATCACTGGAAGAGAAAAGAGCGCATGCCTGATTCCTGCCATGCTGATGGGCTCCAAGCGGGACCAACCTTTTCTTACATCCAGAAGAGCAGGAACTAAGAGCATCTTCAAGGAAGAGCCCTGAGCTCTCTCGCACCCAGTCAAGAAACGAAGCCAGATTAGATGCTCTGTGTTTGTGGAATGAGGTGCATGGGAGCACAAACCTCATCCATGTACAGTTTCACCAGTACTTGACCAACGAACGCCTCTGCATCCCGTGTCTTGTCAAATGTAGCTTAAGTCCGGAGGCAGTGCCGTATGATGTCCACATTGGAAGTCTGAAGCCCTTCTAGCAACAGGCCTCCCAGGGACTGCTGCAGCATGGCCGTAATGTGGGCTATACGCTGCAAGAACAGAGAGACCAGGAAAGAAGGTCCAGGCACAACAGTTTCTAAAAGCTCCAATATATGTGTATAATTTATATACATATGTGTTATATATATAAATCGAGCCTCTAATTCTACCAGAATATATGTAAGATTAAAATCCCAACATTTCCTAGAGAATAACAATGAATCTCTTCTCCCCATGATTGCTTTCTTTCTTTCTTTCTTTTTTAAAGGTTTTTATTTATTTATTTGTCGAGAGAGAGCACAAGCACATAAGGAGGCATAGGCAGAAAGAGAAGCAGGCTTCCTGCCAAACAAGGAGCCCAAGGTGGGACTTGATCCCAGGACCCTGGGATCATGACCTAAGCCAGAGGCAGTGGCTTAACTGACCGAGCCACTGAGGCGTCCCCTCCGTATGATTTCTTTGAAAGTAAGTCGGCTTCATCAAAGTGAAGTTTAGACAATTACGGAATGACAAAAAGTTATTTGCCTCTTAAGCTACGGAGTAAATCTGACAAACGTGCATTTAAACCCAGTCAAGGGCTTTGGATAAATGAACTCCGACTACATCATATGATGTGTCAAGTTACATGAAATTCAGAATTAATTTTACTTGCATAGTTTGGAGACTACGCTTGTGTCTTTACACAAAATCTATCTAGTGTGACATAATGGAAGAAGGGTCCCAAGCAGGAGATACTGAAAAAAAAAAATTCAAAGCTAGCTTCAAAATCCTGTAAAGTAGCAATTATCAGGGGGCAATGCTAGGTCAAATCAAAATCATCCAGGAAATTCGCAAACAGCAAATTGAAAATCGAAACCAACACTTACTGGTCTTACTTTGTCCAGAAGAGGCATGCCTTTGCTCTGAACAGCATGAAACTGTAACTGGTTAAATTCTGTGGCAATTCTCTCCAAAATCTCTAGTCCAGAGAGGGCTAGTAGAGACAATTAGAGAAGTGTAATTCCCAAAGTTAAAACCTGCCACCCCCACCGCCCCCCATGCCTTACAGCGCTCAGGCACCTGCACCTGCACGCCATCAATTTTCAGGACAAACTGTCTGTGCAGCAGGCCCCAGGTGCGAGGGGTGAGGAGCGGGGAGGTCATAGAAGCCACCGATGCAGCCTGGCCCGGGCCACAGGGCCCATGCAAGGGGATGGAGCTATTTTAGGTCAGTGTGGGTACAACTGCATGTTTCCACCACGTTCCTCGGGCTCTCCCATTCGTGCCCTTCTTCTCCCTTCTTCTCCCATTCTCTAACCCCCTCCTCTCTCTTGCCCTGTCCTACCGTTCATACGCGAATCCCCCTCTTCTCTGCCTGCCTCATTCTCCCTCCCAAGTACCTCCCCAGTACCAACTACTGCTGTCTCCTCAATCAGCTAAAACTGACCGCCTAGCAGCAACCTGGGAAATCGCTCAGAGCAGCGGACTCCAAGTTTACATTTACCCAACGGCAGAAAGAGCAAGCTCGGTGCTCCTGGAGCTGGTGAGAAATCACTCACAGTGCATCTGCCATCAAGTGGACTGGATACACTTCCCTCTTGCCCCCCACATTAGAAAGTGTCAACCCCATTCAAAAGGAAGCCGAACAGTGAAAGAAAAAAAAAAAAACACAACAAAGACCCCAAAGCCCCTGCTGGGCTCTATGAGGCATCCCACATCTGAGGATGGGCAGTCAGGTAGTGAGGAAACACACTGTAAGGAAACCCAAAAATGTCTGGAGACCTGCCACGGTGTGCTCCGTCCCAGAGCATCAGAACTGGTGTGGAGGGAAGGCAGGCGCTGGGCATGACCAATGAAGAAGCCTAATCCCAACCTCTACTGACTGATCCCATGCGCATTTCCTATTTATCCTTATCTCGGCATTTCTGGGCCTAGAAGAGCATGATGGATTTACCGTGCGCTGACTCTGCTCTGGCTTTCCTGACTCCAGAGCTCAGAGCTACTCTTCTGGAGAAAAAAGTCCTCCAAGGTAATTCTGAGCAAGAAAGTGCACAATATCTGTTTATCAAGGACAGTGCTGCAAAGGGACAGGATTGTAGACACAGAGCTCACTGAGGTGTTTCTATCCGAGGAGCACAGCAGCAACAGCAAAGACGGGAAGAACACTGGAAGGCCAGCTCCCCAGGGGCCGAACGTGGACATGGCCGGAGGGGCTGCAGGTGCTGCCAAGGGCTGCAGCAAAGCAGAGCCGCTGGAGACACATGGGCTGCAGAAGGGCCGCGTACAGACTGTCTGCTAAGTGTGGACGAACGGGGCAGAAGCACGAGTGCAACGGGCTAGAGACACAAGCACAGTGGAGGCTGACCACTTAGTTGAATACCTTGATGTGAAAGGGGGCAGAGACCTAGGACCAGAGAATCGCTTCCTTTGGGATGTGTCCGTTCTTAATCTCCATCATGAGACATGTGGAGCATATGGTCTCTCAAGTTCCTTCCAAATCTAAAACCTTAATTCCTAAAATTTAGAAACCTAACTCCGCCTGCAGGGGGAGGGACTGTTAGCCTCACATAACAGAGCACGCAGGGCACGCAGGGCACCATGCGACCTTGACGCAGGCAGCCCAGCTGGTATGTGCAGAACCAGCCCGGGCTACTCCCACTGCACCACTGTGTGTCTCACGGTGCTGACAGGACCTAACTACTCATTTTCTGAGTCACTCATCTACCCTGGCTGATTGAAAATTCACACCAGGAAGGGAACAAGACAATCACAGTATAACAAAGAGAGCCATCATCTTTTTCCTATTTCATAAGCTTTTTCTTTCCTGTTTGTAAATTTCAACTGGATGTGCCCTATACTGTTTCATAATAATATAATGCTGGTGCAAAATACATCAATGGTAATACTCTGGGCATGTCTAGGAAAAAAAATGAGATGGAGAAAAACCAAGATGAATGGTAGGTATGCCTTAAAGATCAACAGGACTTTGCTAGTCCTCAGGGAAGGTGGTTCCAAATATACTTTTCCACTGCAAGCATAATGACGTGTTGGAACTGTGATCTATAACCAAAGGGTTTATAGGAACGTGTTATAGATTTCACCATTTCATGCTCTCCACTCTCCTGGAGCTACATTCTAGCCACAAACCTGGATTTTCTTCTTGTTTAGAAATGAATTCTAACTAAGCCGTCCCCGCCTAATTAGACTGGATGTGAAGTATTAATTTATGTGCTACTTAGTTAAAAAAAAAAATGCTTACCTGCTTGCTTCTAGTGCAGAGGTTTCTTTAGAACTTTGTGAATTTAAGATTTTTTCAATCTTTTCAACTGATCAAATAACTTGTATAAGCATCAACACACACATCTATAAAAATAAAAATTAAGCAAAGAAAAAACGTCACCATCTTTACTCTTAATCATCTTTATTTCCCATGCCAAATGCAGGAAAATATAAGACCAAAAGTTAACTTCAAATATATAGGGCATGCTATATTTTGAATATTTCTATGAAACAAAGAATTCTCAAGAATGCAAATCTTAGTTCTAGAATAAGCATACTTCCATATTCTATTGCAAGTTTATATAGAAAAAAAAAAAAAAACCCTAGACTTTGCTTTCTCATATTCTATACTCTTATTTCTTCTTTTCCCCAACCTGAATCTTTCTATTGGCATTTCTTTCCTATTTTTTTAAAAAGATTTGTTTATTTGAGAGAGAGAGAGACTGCATGTGCACGTGCAGGGGAGGGGCAGAGGGAGAGAGAGAATCTCGAGTACACATCCTGCTGAGCATAGAGCTCAATGTGGGGCTCAATCTCATGACCCTGAGATCATGACCTGAGCCAAAATCAAGAGTCGGACGTTTAACCAACTGAGCCACCAGGCTCCCCTCCATTTGTTTTCTTATGGCCCTTTATTCATGTTTTAACTTTGGCTTCCGATCGTACTGATCCTCTCAGTTTACATGTGCATATACCTATATGGCCAAGCACCAAATCACTAAAGACCTTTTACACTACAAATATTATCAAAGAGGTTGAGGGACATTATGAAAACTCTCATCCTTAAAGAACAAAAAAATACAAAGTCATCCATTCAATAAATAGTTCCTGAACACCCCTGGGAGCTCGACATTCATTCCGACAGGGGGTGGGGGTGGGGGGGGCACGAGAAAATAAAGCAAGAAATACACCCTGCTCTCATAAAGCTTACTGTTTTGTCTGGAAGCGCATGACAAGCATTCTTTGGACAAAAGCTGTGAGGAGATCCAGAGGCGAATTAAACAGAAGGTCCCTCAAACAGGCTTTCTCCCCACTGAGATTTTAACAAATATGCTAATAATACACATAGAAAACATAGTACAGAGCAGCAGGCGAGAGTCAGAAGCCCAGACTCCCAATGCCCACTGTGCCCCTACATCGTTATGATCATGAATGACATCGGGGACACTTGAAACTGGAGATAGCACTAAGGGGCACACTCCCGGGGTGAGCCCTCAGATGTACAGAGCCGTTGCCTGTCTCACACACCTGAAACTAAGCCAACATCACATGCTAACTACTGGGAATTGAAAAAATTAAAGTTAACACCAGAACATAAAGAACACAGGATCAGAAAATAACAACAAACCTACGGCAGAATCCTGAGTTTGCTTTGGAAAGCCCACTTCTCCCCTAGTCTCTAATATAGGACTATTTTCTTTACAGGGCCGCTGACAATTTATACAGTCGTTAACTGTCAGGCGCTGCACCGACAACATTTATCACGGTTTCTTGTTCTGGAAAAAGTGGGTGATCTTGAGATTGTGTGGGTACCTCTGAAATTCTGTCTTATTATTTCAGGTAGATAACATGACGTAATGCATAAAATGCACATGCGTGAGAGCTTTGAAAAAAAGCTGAATAGTGCTGACAAGTTCGTGGAGAAAAGGGGAGAGGGCTTCAACTGGCATGCAGCATAAGAAATCTACTGGAGGGTACCTTTTTCTTCCTTATGTCCTGTTGTTTACACATTAGTTCATCTACTGCCCGAATTCCTTCACTGACTGATGACCTGAGACTCTTTAAAAGAATAAAAAATAAAACGTATTACAGACATTGTTTTGTCACATCATCAAGTTCCTACATCTCATTCAATTCCACAGAACTTAATACCTGTGCTCCAGTACTATGCAGATATTGACAAAAAAAAAAATGATATACCAGACATAGTTACTGTTGAGGGGACTCATGATCTGGGGGCATAATGACACGAAGGCAGGGTCGCATGGCCAGAAGAAGAATGACATATATACAGTGAAAGTTATGGGGATGAGGGGGCTTAGAATGGAGAACAGATAATATGAAGCAAAGTACAGGAGAGTCTGGACATGCGACGGGGCTCAAATCGGACTCTGAAAGCCATGTGTACACAGCTGCCGAGGTGGGGAGGGGATGGGGAGCAGATGTAAGTGCACACACACTCAGGGGCAGGGTCAGACAGGCATACAGCCATGTGCACTGCAGGCTTCCTTCTGGAGAGAAGCAGAAATAGGAATGGAGGGCCAACTTCACTGAGATGAGGTCTTTAGATTCTGCATATTTTGGAGAATGAGAGAATGTCAAAGCACTGATGCATGATGATGAAATGTGGGTATGGAAATACCAGGAATCAAGAATGAAGAACAGAAGACCAGAAAAAGGCAGAGCACAGAGGTAGAGAAACATGTCCAGAAGCTAATGAATAAAGAGATAATTAGGAATTAGGGCCAAAACAAAGGTTAACAGAAACAACTAGAATGAAGTAGGCATATCACAAAAATTCCACAGGAAGGTGAATTAATTCACTCCATCAACATTATGAAACACCTCCTGGACGTCAGTATGGTGGCAGCCCACAGGGATACAATAAAGACAGATATAGTCGTATCCCTCAGAGGTCTGAGAATCTCACAGAACAGCTTCAGAGTTTGGACCAGAAAGGCAGGTCAGGCCTATGGCTGAGCAGGACCACAGTGGCCATAAAAACAGCCCATGGAAAAGGGAGGGGATACAGTGATGGCAGGGGGTGAGGTGGGACAGGAGCTGTGTGAGTAGAGCAAATCTGCCTCCAGGGAGAGAAGAGTGGGAGGCCAAAGGAAGGCTAGGCTTGGGAAACAACACCACTATGAGGCCCCGGGAGGAAGAGGCACACCAAGGAGGCAGTGGGAGAGCCCCACAGCGGCTGGTGTGGAATCCAACAGCGGACCACGAAATTCCCTTCCATTCCAAGGAAAAGTACCTTTAACAAGATTTTGTAAAATTCAAATGAGACATAAACCATGGAAAGTATTGGCTACCTCAAGGCACAACTCAAGATTTTTACCTGTTTCACGAACTCTTTCCTGCCTGCCCCTCCCCTAGGCTTCTCAGCACTGATATTTCCATTACTCCGCATTTTTCTTGGTTCTAACCATGTACTGTGTCTTCCCTTAAATTATGTTCTCTTTATATTCTCTCTAGGATGCAGGCACTGTCTTAGCGGAGGGATGCACGAGGCCACTCAAGCTAGAGGAGACAGACAAGGAAGGATGGTGCAGTTTATGACAAATTTACGACAGGGCATCAGAACGGACAGAGGCCGTAAGTCAGGGCACCAGACACAGACGGGGGGGGTGGGGGGGGGAGACAGGGCAGCACAGTTTTCTGTTAGAAGTGATGCCACAACTGCCCCTCCACTGTTCACCCAGGTGGAGTTCCTATTCCCAATGGCTTAGAGGTGGGGAGTCCCATTCCCACAACAGAGATTTTTCTGAGAGAACATGCAAATGTAACATTTATTAAGTATTACATTTTATTTATATTATCCTTCAGTTCCATTAGGGATTACACAGTTTTTGTAGATCAGCCCAGGAACCTAACCACATGTAGATTACGTGGGGTGGGGGGGGATATTTACAAGATTACAAACTGTTAAAATACAAGTCATTCGTAAGTTAGAAACCACTTACATATGACCAAAGTGGCATTAATAAGTTGAATTTGGAAATATGCTTCCTCTCCCCTGACATTTTAAGGTTGTCTACTCTGAGAATATGTCTTCTTCAAATCGAACATTTTTTTTAGGTTTTTAGCATATGCAAAAACAAAATCATTTACAACTCTTCTGAAGGTGAATATTATAATCATGAACCGTTAAAATACAACCACCAGTACCACCAAACTAACAGATGAAAAGAATTCTTAGAGAAAAGCCGACGAGGACAACAGGCGTCACAGCAGACTGTTTTCATTAATTGGGGACTTACCAGAACTTCTCATAACTGTCCCAAAGGCACAGAAAGTTCATTGAGGGCTTTGTCCATGCCAACCTAAAGGCAAAACCAGGTTGGCACAAACACATCACGATAAGAAGTAATAGTGACGTATCTATTTAACGATCAAAGCAGTACCAGATTTAAGTTATTTTTTTGGCACAACCGTATTTTGCTACATAACTAGCTAAACAACAGAAGTGTTATTTGGCCATTAATGTTGTTCATAGAATATGAAAAAAATCTGTTGAAATACATGGAACTATAAAAATAAGGGAAGTCATGAGAAACGAAAGTTTCCTTAAGAACAATTTGCCTTTAGATGACATTTTAAATGAATGTGAAAAATTTTCACAGAAGGTAAACAGTTCTCTGTCTGTAATTGATGATACTCAGCCAGCTGATGTGAAAGTCTGACGGGCTACGTCTCTCTTAGTATATGTGCTGCCGAAGCGAGCACGGGCTACGTCTCTCTTAAACATTATTATAAGCCTTGAGAAAAATAGAAATTAAACAGAAGTAAAATTTTCTAGGTTTTAAATCCTATTGGGATATTTATCTTAGTGGTATATTTCCCAAAAGCAAATGTGCATCATTAATTTTAATGCTTCTTGAAATTCCCACGAAGCTGCAACTTTCTGTGCTTCTCTGGACAAACAGATTTAAAACAAAATGAAGCATCAACAAGGAGACTTTTCTGCCAAGTAACAAAATTCAACATTTCTTTTTTTTTTTTTTAAGATTTTATTTATTTATTTGACAGACAGAGATCACAAGTAGGCAGAGAGGCAGGCAGAGAGAGAGGAGGAAGCAGGCTCCCTGCTGAGCAGAGAGCCCGATGTGGGACTCGATCCCAGGACCCTGAGATCATGACCTGAGCCGAAGGCAGCGGCTTAACCCACTGAGCCACCCAGGCGCCCCAAAATTCAACATTTCTAAACAGCTTTTACAAACAATTGATAAGCTCACTGCAAATCATTCTTATATTTTTATAAAACCAAACTTTTAAAATATCAATATTGGCCAATGTTCCCTCAACCTAGCTCTGGCTAACAGATATACCTGGGAGTAAATTAAACATTGTAAGAGTGGTGGACATTTGCTCCTACAAATTAGTCTAAATCAAGGAAGACTTCAGGACTTAGCAACTAATAAAACAACCCCTTGGGTATTATTATCCTTTACTTTTCACTGTTGACTAATGAATTTGAAACATAATCAAACTAGAGCAACCTTAAATGAATAAAAACTAAAACAAACAAAAAAATGTATTCCAAAAAGTTTAGTTCTTTTATTAATGAAATTGGTAATTTCTTCAAGTTTCTGGTGGGGTTGGTGGGGTAATCAACTGAAAGGTTTCTAAAAACTCTGCCCTTTTAATAAATATGAAGGAGAGAGAAAATGTGTGTGTGTGTGTGTGTGTGTGTGTATAGGACTTGTGAATTTCAGGTTTACCAAGTTTGTGGAAAGGTTGACAAAATCTGCATAATCCTTGTTGATGAGCTCAACCATGGCTGTTTTAAAAGTTTATAGTAGAGTTCCAGATCTCCTCTTAGTTCCTCCAGCTGGACACGCTTCCTACAGTCAGACACAACGTGATCAACATCGAAATCTTCCTGAAAATCAAACCAGAGAGAAAAAATGATTGCACTGATACCACATTTTACATAGAAAAATTAAGATCAGAGAAAGAATAAGAGGCTGTATTACTGCAGGGGAACACACACAGGGACATCAGGGGGTCTGCTCACTTCCTAAGATTATGGGAAAGGGAGCCCCTCACCAAGACCATTCTCTCCAGTTGCCTAACTCTACAGGCATTTTATTTCTTTTAATTATACATTTCAAAGAGGCTCTTCTCAAAATAGAAACAGCTTTTTCTTCTTAATTTAATTTTATTTTTTTTAAAGTTTTTATTTATTTATTGGACACAGAGAGAGAGACCGCAAGTAGGGAGAGAGGCAGGCAGAGAGAGAGAAGTGGGAAGCAGGCTCCTCGCTGAGCAGAGAGCCTGATGCGTGGGGCTCGATCCCAGGACCCTGAGATCACGACCTGAGCCGAAGGCAGAGGCTTAACCCCCTGAGCCACCCAGGCGCCCCTTCTTCTTAATTTTAAAAGTAACAAATGTTCACTGTCAAACTTTCAACCAACCAAGAAATACTTATGTAAGAGAGAGAAAAAAAAATCACCCACTCTCTAATGCTCTGCAGTTAAGCACTGTTAATATTTATTTTTCTTCACTATTTAACACAGCGATTAACATCCTTCCAGACTTTGCTTTGGTCTTTCTCTTTACTTTTTTTTTTTTTTTAATTTTATTTATTTGAGAGAGAGAGATGGAGAGAACAAGTGGGAGGAGGGGCAGAGGGAGAAGCCGGCTCTCTGCTGAGCTGGGAGCCTGATGCCAGGGTTCATTCCAAGACCCTGAAATCAAGATCTCAACCGAAGGCAGATGCTTAACTGACTGAGACACCCAGGTGCCCTAGTCTTTCTCTTTAAAATATAAATTACTTTTGGGGTGCCTGGCTGGTTCAGTGGGTTAAGGCCTCTGTCGTTAGCTCAGGTCATGATCCCAGGGTTATAGGTTCAAGCCCCGCATTGGGCTTTCTGCTCAGCAGAGAGCCTGCTTCCCTGTCTCTCTCTCTGCCTGCCTCTCTGCCTACTTGTGATCTCTGTCTAATAAATAAATAATTTTTTAAAAAATAAAATATCAATTACTTTTTAAAGAAACTGACATATAATGGACACATGTTAGTTTCAGGCGTACAACATAAAAATTCCATATTTTTATCTGTTGTGAAATGATCACCCTAAGACTAGTTAACATCCATCACCAAACATACACATTTTTTTCTTGTGCTAAGAACTCTTAAGCTTTAGCAACTTTAAATATATAATAATATACGGCACTGGGTAGCTCAGTGAGTTAAGGCCTCTGCCTTCGGCTCAGGTCATGATTCCAGGGTCCTGGAATCGAGCCCCACATCAGGCTCTCTCCTCAGCAGGGAGCCTGTTTCCTCCTCTCTCTCTGCCTGCCTCTCTTCCTACTTGTGATCTATGTCAAATAAATAAATAAAATCTTAAAAAAAATATATATATATATAATATACTATGCAGCCATCAAAAGAAATGAAATCTTGCCATGTGCAATGACCTGGATGGAACTAGAGGGTATGCTGAGTGAAATAATCAGAGAAAGACAATTATCATACAATCTCCCTGATATGAGGAATTTGAGAGGCAAAGTGGGGGGTGTGGGGGTAGGGAAGGAAAAATGAAACAAGATTGGATTCGGAGGGGGGCACCTGGGTGGCTCAGTGGGTTAAAGCCTCTGCCTTCGGCTCAGGTCATGATCACACGGTCCTGGAATTGAGCCCCACATCGGGCTCTCTGCTCAACGGGGATCCTGCTTTCTCCTCTCTCTCTGCCTGCCTCTCTGCCTACTTGTGATTTCTGTCTGTCCAATAAATAAATAAAATCTTAAAAAAAAAAAGATTGGATTGGGAGGGAGACAAACCATAAGAGACTCTTAATCTCACAAAACAAACTGAGGGTTGCTGGGGGGAGGGGTGTAGGGAGAGGGTGGTGGGGTTGTGGACATTGGGGAAGGTATGTACTACAGTGAGTGCTGGGAAGTGTGTAAGCCTGACAATTCACAGACCTGTAACCCTGGGGCTAATAATACATATTTCTAATAAAAAATAATAAAATTAATATACAATAATACACAGTATTATTTACTACAGTCACTATGATGTACATTACATCCCCAAGGCTTATCTTATTAACTGGAAGTTTATACCACTGGACCCCTTCATCTATTTCCTCCACAACCTCGCCTCTGGCAACCACCAATCTGTTCTCTATGACTTCATTTTGTTTTGTTTTTTAGATTCCACATGTGAGGGAGATCATACAGTATTTCTCTTTCTCTGTCTGACTTATTTCACTCAGCACAATATCCTCAAGGTCCATCCATGTTGTTGCAAATGGCAAGACTTCCTTCTTTTTATGGTTGAGTAATATTCCATCGTATACACACACATTTTCTTTATCCATTCACCCCGTTGGTGGACACTTTAGTTATTTCCAAGTCTTGGTTGTTGTAAATACTGTGATACTCACTACCGTGAGTGTGAGTCTTGTTGGCCGCTAGAGCCAGGTGATCTAGAGTTATACCCTGGGTAGCAACTGCAAACCTCGGGGCATCATACGAGCATTCAAGCTCCTTTCCAGGAGATACCAGAAAGCAGAAGCGAGGTAGAGGGACAGCGCAAAGATGGTACCCATCAGCTCCATCTTTGGAGAATACCTTACTAGGCTCCCAGATCCAGGTTAAATTAGATGCCTGCCCCTCAGGGCTTTAAGATAAGCAAATGAGCCTCTTTCACAGAAATCTGAACCCATTTCAGTCTGCTGCTTCTGTGCTGAGTTCCAGGGTGGGTCAGTCTATTCGCGGGCGACTGCTTTAAGAACTGTTTCTCAGTTTGCTCTAGCCTTGTGGGTCTCATGGGTGCAAGCTCTGATGGCTTTCAAAGCTGGATGTTTTGGGGTCTTGTCTCTTAGATGTACGTCTTGGAAGTTGGGGTGCCAGAAGTGGGGCTCAAACCCTTTGCTCCTCAGGGAGAAGCCTGGGGTTTTGAGTACCCTCCCAATCCCAGGTCGCTGTACCAGGGGTGGGGTTTGTGGCAAGACTGATTCTTACTTCAACATAGGTTTTTTTCCTTACTCACCTAATGTGTAGGAGTCACTCAGCTAGTTGTAGGGTTTTTTCCATCTTGAATGGAAACCCCAGACCTTCTCTATGTATGTGTGTACACACACATATGTGTACACACACACACACACAAATATTCATGCTCTTCTAAACTATTTCCCATCTAGGGGCACCTGGGTGGCTCAGTGGGTTAAGCCTCTGCCTTCAGCTCAGGTCATATCTCAGGGTCCTGAGATCAAGCCTCACATCAGGCTCTCTGCTCAGCTGGGAGCCTACTTTCCCCCCTCTCTCTTCCTGTCTCTCTGCCTCCTTGTGACCTCTCTCTCTCTCTGTCAAATAAATAAATAAAATCTTAAAAAAAGAATAAAAAAATAAAAAATAAAAACCCATTCTTTTAAAAAAAAATTCCCATCTAAAAATATAACTTGAATGTCTTTACATAAAACACATACATTTCTATTAATATTTTACGTGCATGCTGAGTGTCCCATTGAACATATGTTCCAAATCTTTCATAACCTATTTCCAAGTATTGGTCTCACAGGATTAGCTATCCTGTGTTTCCCCTTTACAATACTGTGATACCCTGGTAGGCTTATATGCTTAGAGGCAATAAATTACTATCTAATTCCCCTGTGACTCTGCTACTCCATGACCTGTTTAGTCAGCAAGAATCAAATGTGATGATTCCCAAACTAGTTAAGGACACCTACACTTACTTTTCATTAAACACTATGTAAACCAACAAAATATGACTGCAAAAAAAAAATCACTGTTCTTTTGAAAACTAACACAGCTACTTTGGAAAGATTTGATACAAAGAAATCAATAAGAAAATTTTTGCTAAGTTAGGTATGGGTGAGATGACCAAGTACCAGGCAGGGAGGGAGTGATCACAGGATTCTCACTCAATTCAGTTAAAGAAACTGAAACTGAATGCAAAAAAAGACAACATAGAAAGCTTTTTTTAAAGATTCTTTTTATTTATTTGAGACACAGACAGACAGTATGAGCAGGGAAAGGGGCAATGGGAGGAAATTCCCTGCTGAACAGGGAGCCCAATGCGGGACTCCATCCCAGGACCCCAGGGTCATGACCTGAACCGAAGGTAGATGCCTAACCTATTGAGCGACCCAAGTGCTGTGATAACTCAGAAATCTAATCTGCAGGCCAGTTTCCAGAGAAAAGACCTGGCACTCTGTTTCAATGAAGAATAAATGTACATATATTTTTTCCAATTAAATGCTAAGAACTGTATGTACTATTCCCTAAGAATACTTGTTTAAACTGACTTTTTTAGTTACAACCAAAGACTGATCCTGCTAGTGTCAGAGAGAAGGACTTCATACCAAACCGTAATTTCACAGTCATCTACAGAGAGCCACCTGCTCCTTACACTGGTGACCAAATTAGCCTGGACCTTTCTCTCCTGAGACCATCTCAGACCTTACATCATAGTTATGTAGTACATCACGGGAGGGGGTCTCGGTTCATAATCCTGGCCATCCTACTCACCAACTGTATACCTTTAGGTCGATCACTTTCCCTGCCTCAGTTACACATTGTTGAAAGTTCTTGAACTTCATGATGGCATTCTAAATTGTATAACTGGGGTGCCTATGTGGTTAAGCATCTGCCTTTGGCTCAGGTCATGATCCCAGTCTCTTGGGTTTGAGTTCCACATCAGGCGCTCTGCTGAGCAAGGAGCCTGCTTCTCCCTCTGTCCCTTCCTCCTGCTCCTGCACTCTCTCACTCTCAAATAAAATCTTAAATAAATAAATAAATAAATCATATAACTTAGCCTCAGTGAACAAATGCTATTAGGTAATATTAGTACTCAATTTACCATTTATGCATTTGTTCTCAGATAAACAAAAGTTGCATAACACATGACTAAATAACTCGGAACATCTGTGAATACTGGGTTAGGCAGCGTTTGCTGTGAAAAGCAAACCCAAACTCACAGTGCCATAATAGAGACCCATTTCACTTAACCAAGAATGGTTTTACTACTTTAGGAATGGTTTTACTTTATAGTGTAGATTTCCCAAGTATTCAAAAAGAAAGTATTTACAACCCATACATTTACGGTCAACTGATTTTTCACAAGGATGCCAAGACCATTTAATGGGGGGAAAAACAGTCTTTTCGAGTGCCTACTACTGGGACAAGTGAATATCTACATGCAAAAGAATGAACTTGGAACAGCAACGTCACACATACACAAAAATATAACTCAAAATGGATCAAAGATTTAAATGTAAGGGTAAAAACTGTAACACTCAGAGAAAACAGGTGAAAATCTGTATGACTTTGGATCGGGAAAAGCTTTCTTAGACATGATACACAAAGCAATAAGAAATATTAGATAAGCTGAACTTGATCAAAATAAAAACTTTCATGTATCAAAGGACACTACGGAGAACTTGAAATGACAACCTACAGAATGGGAGAGAGTATCTGCAAATCATTTGTCTGACAAGGACCTAATAACCAGAATATGCAAATATACTCTTAGAACTCAACAACAAAAAGACAAATAACCTAATTTAAAAACAAGCCAAAGACTTTTGAATAGACATTTCTCCAAAGATGATACACAGACGGTCAAGAGCACATGTCGGGATGTTCGACATCCTTAGTCATTGGGGAAATGCGAATCAAAAGCACATGCAGATGCCACGTCACACCCACTAGGACAACTATGGTAAAATAAGAAAAAGAAAAAGAAAAAAAGAAGAAGAAAAGTGCTGGCAAGAAGGCGGAGAAGCTGGAACCCTCCTGTATTCTCGGTGAGAATGTAAAATAGTGTGGCTAAGGCAGCAAACAGCTCGGTAGCTCCTCAAGAAGTTACACACGTACAATTACCCAGCAGTTCTACGTCTAGGGGTATGACACCGACAGAACTGACAACAGATGTTCCTGCCACAACCTGTACATGAATGTGCACAGCAGCGCTGCTCGTAACAGCCAAAAGAGTATATACCCAACGTCCATCAACTGATGAATGGATACGTAAAATGTGGAAGAGCCTCTTACACAACCATAAAAAGGAATAAACTGTTACATGCTACAACACGAGTGAAGTCTGAAAACATTCTACTCTCAGGTTAAAGGAAGCCAGACACAAAAGGTCACGTGTTATACAATTCCACAGATATGAGATGTTCCAGAAAAGGCAAATCCATAAAAACAGAAAGTAGATTCATGATTGCCAGGGAATAAGGGGAGGGGAGAATTGGAACTAAGAGGTTTATTTTTCGGGTGATGGAAGCATTCTGGAATTAGACAGAAGTGATGTATGTACCATATACACAGTAAATATACTAAAAACCAGAGAAGAGTACACTTTAAAATGGCAACTATTATGCTTTGTGAATTATATTTTGATGAAAAATGAAACAACTTAAATATCAACAAGTTAAATGCTAGGATACATTAAAAATATCCAAAGTAACACTAATCACAGGAACAATGGAGTAGCTACATGAATTTCAGACAAAGCAGATTTCAGAGAAGGAAAATTATCAGGCATAAAGAGCAGCATTACATGATAAAGAAATCGACTGACCAAGAAGACACAATTATCCTTAATGTATGTGTACCTGATCAACACAGGTGAGACATAACCTAACAGAACTGCAGGGAGAAATAAACAATTCCATTATCACAGCTGGTGACTTCAACACTTCTCCATCATTAATGGGCCGATCCAGCAGCAGGGCAACAAGGATTTGACAGATGTGCACATTCAGTCCAGACATGGCACACTTAACACCACCATCAATTACCGTACAACAGATGTACACAGACAATTTCACCCAGTAATAGTGCAACACACATTCTTCTTAAGCTCATATGGAACACTCATCAAGACAGAATAATTCTGGACCACAAAACAGAACAAATTTTTAAAAATAAAAATTATACCAAGTATGTTCTCAGACCGCAATGGAATTAAAATAAATTAAAAAAAAAATCTTTAAAAATCAGTAACAGAAGATAGCTGAAGAAGTCCAAAATACATGGAGATTAAATGACACACTTCTAAATTACAGGAGACCAGTCTCAACAAAATACAATGTAGCAAAATGTGTGGAATGCTGCTTAAAGGGAAAATACAGTACTGAATGCAAATATTAGGAAAAAAAAGATTAAAGTCAATAATCTAAGCTTCCATTTTAGGCAACAACAACAAAATCAAATCTAAAGTAAGGAGGGGCTCCTGGGTGGTTCAGTTGGTTAATCATCTGCCTTTGGCTCAGGACATGGTCCTAGGGTCCTGGGACAGAGCCCTGCATCAGAGCTTCCTGCTCAGGGAGGCTGCTTCTCCATCTCCCATTCCTCCTGCCTGTATTCCCTCTCTCACTGACTCTCTCTGTGTCAAATAAAATCATTAAAAAATACCCTAAAGGAAGTAGAAAAAAATAAAAATTAGAGCAGAAATCAATGTAATTAAAACCAGGATTTTTTTTTTTAAATCAATAAACCCCAAGTCTGTTTCTTTGAAAACATCAATAAAACAGATACACCCTTAGTCAGGCAAACAAAGAAAAAAAGTTAGAAGACATAAATTACTAATATCAGATGAAAGAAGGGAGGGCTACTGCTAACAACCCCAATCACTGTAAATTCACCCAAACATTTATGGAATACTACACAATTCTCTAAAATCTCTTCCAGAAAGTAAAACTAGAAGGAATACTTCCTAAATCATTCTAGGAGATCATTATTACCCTGACACCAAAACCAATACTACAAGAAAAGAAACTACAAACTAGTATCTCTCATGAACACAGACACAAAAATCTTCAACAAAAATTAGCAAATAAAAGCAAACACTATATTAAAAAATTATACACCAGGGTCATGTAGGATTTATTCCAGGTATGCAACATTAGAAAATGTTCAACATTAGAAAATCAATGTGATCCATCATATCAACAGAAAAAAAATCACATGATCATATCAATGAAGGGAGGAAAAAAAACATTTAACAAAATCCACACCTCTTCATTATTAACCCTCAGGAAACTAGGAATAGGAGGACTTCCTCAACTTGATAAAGAATGTCTCCAGAAATCCACAGCTAACATGATATTAATACTGAGAAAATCGAAGACAGGGAATCAAGGCAATGATATCCCTCCTACTACTACTATTCAATACTATACTGGAAGGCCAAACTAATGAAATAAGGTAAGAAAAGGAAACAAAAGGTATACAACCTGGGAAAGAATAAAACTTTGTTCACAGATGACATGACTGTCTACAGAAAATACAAAGACTTCACACCCCACACCCTCCTGAAACTAGTCAAGTGATTATAGCAAGTCTGCACAATACACAGTTAAAATACAGAAGTCAATTGCTTTCCAATGATGTATCAGACAAAGGGCCAGTATTCAAAATTTATAAAGAATTTATCAAACTCAACATCCAAAAAACAAAAAAATCCAGTCAAGAAATGGACAGAAGACATGAACAGACCAAAGAAGACATCCAAATGGCTAACAGACACATTAAAAAGGGCTCCACATCACTCAGCATCAGGGAAATACAAATCAAAACCACAATGAGACACCACCTTACATCAGTCAAAATGGCTAAAATTAACAAGTCAGGAAACAACAGATGTTGGCGAGGATGTGGAGAAAGGGGAATCCTCCTACACTGTTGGTGGGAATGCAACTCTGGAAAACAGTATGGAGGCTCCTCAAAAAGTTAAAAATGTAACAACCCAACGACTTAGCAATTGCCCTATTAGATGTTTATCCAAAGTACACAAAAGGGGCAAAAGCACCCCAATGTTTATAGTCAAACTATTGAAAGAGCCCAGATGTCCATCAAGATGAATGGATAAAGAAGATGTGGTATACATACACACACACACACACATTACTCAGCCATCAAAAAGAACAAAATCTTGCCATTTGCAAGGACATGGATGGAACTAGAGGAAGACAAATACCATATAGTTTCAGTCACATGTGGAACTTAAGAAACAACAGATGAATTTAGGAGAAGGGAAGAAAAAATAGAAACAGACAGGGAGGCAAATCACAAGAGAATTAACTACAGGAAACAAACTGAGGGTTACTGGAGAGGGGAAAGTTGGGGTAACTGGGTGAGGGGTATTAAGGAGGGCACTTGTTGGGATGAGCTCTGGGTGTTGTATGCAACCAATGAATCACGAAATTCTAACCATGAAACTAAAAGTACACTATATGTTAATGAGATTGAATTTTAATTAAAAAATTTAAAAAGTCAATTGCTTTCGTATATACCAGCAATGTACAAGTGGAATTTGAAGTTAAAGACACAAGACCATTTACATTAGCATACCAAAAAAAATTAATACTTAGGTGCAAATCTAACGAAATATGCACAAGATCTATATGAGAAAAAGTATAAAATTCTGATGAAAGATAACAAGCAAGGTAAGATGTGAAGTGGAAAGTCCATAATCTTGGGTAAGAACACTCAATACTGTTAAGAGGTCAGTTCTTCCCAAACTGATCGACAGACTCAATGCAATCCCAATCAAAATGCCAGGAAGTTATTCTGTGGATACCAACATGTTGACTCTAAAATTTGGATGGAAAACTGGAAAACCAAGAGTCCCAGAGTAGTCAACAAAATATTAAAGAGCGGGGAAAAAAAGGAAATTGAGGATTGCCACCACCCAATCTCAAGACTTACTATTAAAGCTATAGTGATTAAGACAGAAGGTGCCTGGCAAAAGAGACAGGTCCTTGGAACAGAGTGGAGAGCTCAGAAAAACATCCACACACACAGGCAAAGGCAACTCAATGGCAAGGACAGTCTTCAACAAATGGAACCGAACAATGGGACATTGATAAGAAAAAACAAAGAAATGAAAAGAATAAAAACAAACTTTTCACACCTTTCACAAAACCTAAACGTAAAATGCAAAACTTCTTAAAGATGACATAAGAAAAAATGTAGGGATCCTTGGATTTGGCAATGACTTTTCAGATATAAAACCAAAAGCATGATCTACAAAAGAAAAAAATTGATGAGAGGGACTTTGTTAAAATTAAACTTCTCTGTAAAAGACACTGTTAAGAGAATGAAAAGATGGGATGCCTGGGTGGCTCAGTTGGTTAAGCAGCTGCCTTCGGCTCAGGTCATGATCCCAGCGTCCTAGGATGGAGTCCTGCATCCGGATCCTTGCTCCGCAGGGAGCCTACTTCACCCTCTGACTCTGCCTTCCACTCTGTCTGACTGTGCTCACTCTCGCTCGCTCTCTCTCTGACAAATAAATAAATAAAATCTTAAAAATAAAAAAAAAAAAGAGAGAGAATGAAAAGACCAGTCACAGAGTAGAGAAAATATCTGCAAAACACATCCATGGTAAAGGACTTAAAATAAGAAATATAATATAAAGATGTCTTAGTAGCAACAAGAAATCAAACCTAATTTAAAAATGTGAAAAGAGCGGTGGCTGGGAAACCCAGTCAGTTAAGCATCTGCCTTTAGCTCAGGTCCTGGGACTGAACCCCACACTGGGCCCCCGGCTCAGCGAGGAGCCTGCTTTTTTTCCCTCTCCTGCTGCCTGCTGCTACCTCTCCGTGTGCTTGTGGTGTTAATAAATAAATAGAATCTTTAAAACAGAAAAAAAAAAGGATCTGAAAAGATGCTCAACTTTGTATGTCATTAAGAAATTGCAAATTTAAACTAGGTACTATTACATATCACGTAGAATATAAAAAATCCAAAGCACTAGTAATACCAAATGCTAGCAAGGATGTGGGACAACCGAACACTCATTCACTGTTTGGTCAGAATGCAAAATGGGAGGCACTGTGTGAGACAGCTTGGCAGTTTCTCACAGAACTAAACACATTCTCACTATAAGATCAGTAATTGTGCTCCTTTGTATTTACCCAAAAGAGCTTAAAACTAGTGTCCACACAAAAACCTGCACACGGATATTTACAGCAGCTTTATTCTCTGAAGCGCCAAAACTTGGAAGCAATCCAATCTCCTTCAATAGGTGAACAGGTACACTGTGCCACACCCACACAACGGATTATTCGACAATTAAAAGATGAATTATTAAGCCACAAGACTTCGAAGAACCTTAAATGCATATTGCTAAGTGAAAGACCAGTTTCAAAGGCTAAATACTATAGGATTCCAACTCTATGGCATTCTGGAAAAGGTAAAAATTAACCAACATTATTTATTTTAATTTATTTTTTAGGTCATCTCTATACCCAATGTGGTGGATAGAACTCACAACCCCGAGATCAAGAGTCAGATGCCCTAGCAACTAAGCGATCCAGGTGCCTCTGAAAAGGTAAAACTCTAGACAGTAAAAACATCCCGGGCTGAGGGGTGAGCGAGGAGGGTGCAGAGAGAGGAGAAGAAACAAATAGATGAGGTACAGGGTTTTTCAAGGCAATGAAACTAGGCTGTAAGATACCAACAGTAGGTAAATAACATTATACATTTGTCAAAACCCACAGAACTTTAGAAAGAGGAGTGAACCCTAATGTAAACCATGGATTATTAATTAATACTGTATCAATGCTGGTTCATCAGTTGTAACACATGTACCACAACAATGTAATACATTAATAATAGGAGATAGTGAAGTTAGAAGAAAAATATCTTCTCTTTGTACTCAGGGGTATTTCCTATCTGAACCCAGTTAAAGTACAAATCCCCCAAAAGGCCAGAAGTTGGTAGATCACAAGAGGTGTTGGAACACAGGAAAATAAATGAGCAAACCAGACAAGCTGCAGGTAATTAAGAACCATTAACCATCAGAGGAGCAGTGACATCACTCAAAATTAAAACCAAGTAGAGTTTAAAAGTTTAGCTACTTTACTAACTAGCTGCAATCAGGGATGGCAAACAAAGACTAATTCAAAGTAACCTGGGAATTAATCATTTAAAACTTACCAATAATCTGAAATTAGTAGCTTTAATGCTATGAAAATTACATGGAATTTGGAAAGATTGAAGTTCTCTAAACTGCCAAGAAGTAAAACACTCCTTCCCAGATACATGGACTTATAAAATCACTATATACTATCTCCACGAGAAGCAGAATCCCCAGAACCATCACTCTGTAAAGATGAGAAGTACTAAGAGGGCATATGAAATTTATGAGCTCTGCCCTGAAACATGTCCCATTTCATCGAGACAAAAAACCAAAATAGTTAAGCACTAATCTGCACACTACATAGGGGTTGAAAGACATAGAAAGTTTGTGTGAGCTCACGTATGTGTGTGTTTCCAACCATTCTTGAAAACAATGGACAACAGAGATGAATAAATGTCCCTGTATATCCCATAAATATTCCTCAAATATTTATCATGCAACTCCAGCTCTGCTCTAAGACCTGGGGACACAGTCATGAAAAGAAAAGACAAGGTCTCTGCTTTTAAGAAGCAGATATTCTAATGAAGAAATGAGAAAATAAATATGTAAACAAACATTATATTAATGAACAGTGATCAAATAGTGATTAATGAATAGTGATCACAGCTAAAAAGAAAACAGGACAGAGTAAAGGTCTGAGTGACAAATGGGATGTATTTTAACTTGGATGAACCAGGAAATATAGAACAATGAGTTGAGATCCAAATGACACAAAGGGGCTAGCCACAGGAAATGTGGGAAGAGTGTTCCCGCCCAAGGTATCAGTATGTATACAAAAATGTCCTTGGAGCTCTTCCCTCCAGCGCCTGCTCTCAAATCTCTGACCCAGCTAGGTGGGGACATAATCTAGGACTTGTGTCTCCCAAAACTCATTCTAAATCTTTGTTCGGTGACTAAATTATTCAAGCTTGAGAAATTAAAAACATATGCTAACAAGATCTTCCCACCATCTACAGAGAAATCATCTTTAAAGATTTCATTTATTTTTTTTTTTTAATTTATTTGACAGAGAGAAATCACAAGTAGGCAGAGAGGCAGGCAGAGAGAGAGAGAGGGAAGCAGGCTCCCTGCTGAGCAGAGAGCCCGACGCGGGACTCGATCCCAGGACCCTGAGATCATGACCTGAGCCGAAGGCAGCGGCTTAACCCACTGAGCCACCCAGGCGCCCCTACAGAGAAATCATCTTAAAAGCATCATGAAATAGTAACACTGAAATTCTAAAAAACTTCTGTTCTAACATTTTCATCAATTTTATATCAAACTCCTTTGTTGAATTTATATACCCATTTGACATATTTATGAAGAGACAAAAAAAAAAAAAAAAACCTACATTCCGTAAATGTATTTATCCATCTAACAAATATTTGAGTACCTAAATACACTCTGTTCCAGCTGGTTTCTTCTCTTTATCTCTTTTTTTCCCCTCAATTTAACACCAATCATAATCTATGTAGGCTTTTAGTTCGCTTTTCATAATTAATTTCTTGAGCTATTTAAAGGAATTATCCAGTGCTAGAGTTCTCAACACTGGTCACACATTAGAATCACTTAAGGAACTTTTTTTTTTAAGATTTTATTTATTTGACACAGAGAGAGAGATCACAAGTAGGCAGAGAGGGAGGGAATCATGCTCCATGCTGAGCAGAGTGTCCCATGCAGAGCTCGATCCCAGGACCCTGAGACCATGACCTGAGCTGAAGGCAGAAGCTTAACCCTCTGAGCCACTAAGGCACCCCCTCACCTGAGGAACTTAAAAACAAAAAGCCCAAAGGGCACCTGGCTCATTCAGTCACTGGAGTGTGCAGGTCTTGATCTCAGGGTTGTGAGTTCAAGTCCCATGTTGGGTATAGAGATTACTTAAAAAAAAAAAAAAAAGAAAGAAAGAGCCCAAGTCCCAGTTTGTGATTAATTTGTTTAAATGTTTCAAGAAATTTGATGCTAAATGTTGTAAGACTAGTTAAATAACAAAAAGATATATTTACATAATACTTCTTGCTCTCAAATTTTGAACAAAGAACTTACTAATAATCAATAACTTAGTAGACCAACATTTTATTTAAATAAGTTTTATGGTACTACAAAGAGTGAATTAGAAAATCAAAAGCAAGGAGAAATGGGCATGATGTGAACATGGGGAAGCAAGAGAAAGCAAGAAAGTATGTGACCGGGAAGCGAATGCTTAGCTCTGAGATCCTTCTCTGAGAGAAGGACAGATTAAAACCTAAAAAGAAAGAAAAGAAGGATCCCATGCACTCAAGGAAAGAGAAGTCCCCCAACATCCCTCCTGCTTTTTCCAATATAAACACACAGCTGGGCCGACTTACCACATCCTGGTTGGTACCGACTTTATCAACTTTTCTATTTAGGCCAAACTTGACCGGTCAATGATGGACGGGCTGTGTGCCAAGTGTACCAGTTGTACAACTGACTGTGTAATGGCTGAAACTGAGAAACCGGGGTGAAAATATCAAGAGGCTCTAAGGATTGCGAAAGAGCCAAGATTCAAATGATTACCACGTACACACAAGACAAACTATGCAGATGACTGCTCAGTACAGAAGTAATTCAGAGTGTTATACTGTGGCATCAGCTGACCCAGACCCAGACCCAGAAGATTGCTGGAGTTCCCATCATGGACATCTCTAACCATATAGATGACACTGAGCAAATGCCAGATGATGATGGAGCCCCTCACTCCTATGTCTTAATAGAGTTCCTCAGCTCTCCTTTACCAACTTTTCCTGTTGCCAGTTCATACAAGCAATTTTCCTTACCCAGTTCCTCTGTTCTGAGCTATGGCTAAAGACACTCACTTTTTTATTTTTTGAAACTGATTATCTTGTACCATTTTACTTTTTGTTGCATCTTTTTATAAATCAGATGACCGCTCACAAGACCAAAAAAAAAAAAAAAAAAAAAAAAAAAAAAGGAATGGAAAGGAAAGATCAAAAGGGAGGACAAAAACAACAAAAAAACAGTTCTTTTTTGCCGGGAAACCTTCTTACAAGTGCCAATCAGATAAACTTTATCTGATGTTACATCGTCACAACTCCTCTACCATCAGGGAAAGTAGTTCACATAAGAAAATTTCTCTATAAAATGAGTTCCAGGCTTACATTCCATATTTGGCTAATTAGAATTTCATTACGATGTCTGTCTCAAACTGATGCGGAAGAGAATGGAATCTTGTCATCAAGATGTGACATCGAACTAAGAACCCACAGGGTAAGCACTCAGCTCCTGTGATACGAAGACAGCTCCTGGGGATGGGCCACCCTGGGCAACAGTGGCTGACCTGCGGGCCTGCGGCTATCTACCATCTGTCACTCTTCCCTCTTCCTCCTCTGTCAGCTGCTATCTCCAGCCACCGTCAACAAAGTCCACCTCAAACAGCCATCACTTCCCTCCGGTCCCATTTACCGTAGCTAAGCTCCAGGCCAGGCACCCAGATCACCAGCCCTGTGGGAACTTCTTCTAAGGTAAGAGGTGGCCCTATTGGTGAAATGCAGGTGCCAAGGCATGCGGACATTGTGCCATCTTCTGCGCTATTCTTAATGTTCTGATTGTCCCACTTCCCTCAGTTCCCACCTGTGGCCTCTGGAAAGGAACATATTACAGTAGGATTTCCAAGGACTGATGCATGGGGGTCAGGAGATCTGGCCTGTGATTGGCCCCAACTAGCTGTGTGGCTTTAAAGGAAGTCATCACACCTCAGGCCTCAGTTTCCTTATCTGCAAGCCAGGATGGACTAGAGTCTTTTCAGAGGAGCCGGCAAAGATCACATAGATAAGCACCACCTCATTATACTAACAAGCAAACAGAAGGCCGGAGGCGAGAGATTTGCCCCAAGTCAGACATAAGCAGGCAGAGAGCAGAGCCGAGGATGGGACCCACATCTGCAGGTCACAGCTAATCAGCCAGCACAGTACAAACAGATCTGAGCAGCTGCTCATTCTTCCCCTTTTCCGTTTTGTCCATCAGAATGCATGCTCCCTGCAAACAAGGACACACAGGACCTGCTTCCTGTCTCAAAATTCCCAGTTCACCCAATTAGAACAGGGAGGAGCCTCAACGACTTACCCCCTCACCCACACACACGGTTCTTTTACCTATGGAACATGAGGGTACATACATTCACCGTCCAGAGGGCTCCTGCCTTCACTTCTCATGGAAAAGGTCATCATGTGCCTACCCGGGGTGCCAACGAAGCCACAGGTTCCAGAGAGGAACTGACACAGAGAAGTTCGAAGGAGGCAGACTGGCTCAGCGCAGAAAGAAACTGTCTACCAAGGAAAACTACCCCATGGGGGACTGATTCTCTTTGAAATACGTTCGAGTGCATGGGAAAATGGTTTTTCAAGAGCTGGTGGACTGACCAGTCACCTGGTACATACAAGATCACATCCGCATTCTGACAAGAGTGGCTTGCCTGCAGTGTAGACCAGGGGCCAGAAAGACAAGGAAGGCGCATGGAGACTGGGTGAGAAGCTTCTACGGTGTGATGGCAAGGGCGCGCTGCAAAGGTACGAGAAGAGATGGAAAGAAGTATATGGACTCAAGAGGTTTAGGAAGCGAAATCCACAGGACTTGGTGTGACAGACTAGAGTTTGGAAAGGTGACAGAGTAGGAGTTGACTTCTGGTTTTCCGACTCCAGGCTAAATGGATGAAGTGTTTACCGAGAGAGGCAATAGAATAAGAAAGGTGGTTTTCAGTGGAGGAGGTGCTCATGAATTCCGTCTTGAACCTGATGAGTCTGAGGGGCCACAGACACATCCGAGAAGAAAGGTCAGCAAGTCCGATACACAGAACTGGTGCTCAGGAGGCGTGTGAGCCAGAGACAGGAATCTGCCTGACCTGCTGATAGGTGGTCATGAAGCTGCACAAAAGGTCATCTAGGGAAAGAAAGGAACACAGGGCTGAACCCATAATCAGCATTCAGTGGCTACCAGGAGCATGACTTTGCACAGGAGACACATCAGAGAGGTAGAAGAAAGACAGGAAGCAATGCAGAGCATTTGGTCTACTGTGATGTCGAGTAAGGAGACAGAGAAAGGTCAGGTGCGCTGACTTAGAAACAGTTTTGGTAAGAACTCTTTAGTGGAACGACAGGGCCTGAAGGGTGGAAGGTGGGAAAGTCAAGTCAACCCCTGAGCACTGGCTGTGATGCGCGACAGTGACAGGGCAATACCTAGAGGTGGGGCAGTCAAGTGGGAGAGGATCAAACAGGAGCGCATGATGGGAAGGAGTGCAGGGGAGAGGATCCTCGCAGGCTCCTGGAAGGGCAGGAGGGCATGGACTCCAAGCCAGAGTGAAGACTGAACCCGAGGAGGAAGGAGAGCCCCTCCCTGTACCAGGTGAGGAGGAGAAGGGGACAAATACAAGAATGGGATCATGATCAGCACGATGGAGGAGGTCCCGTGGGGTGGCTGCTAATTTTTCTGTACGACTGGAGATGAAGTCATATGTTGAGATGGAAGAGGAAGGCTACATGTGATGTCAATAGCACACCCATGTAAATGGTCTAATTTATCTGTTATGACACTTTCTCCCCCTACTACCAATACGTTATGTCCTGCTTATCTCTTAGTTGGCTGTCAACCCAAAGGATTTTCGTATTTCTAAGCCGACAAAGTATGATGTTGCCAGTGCCTTTGCCCCAGGTGACCCTTCCCCATCTGCCATTCCTGCACTTTGATCACCTACCTCTTTTGCATACCTTTCCCCTTCTATTTCTCATTAGATCTCATAAACATGACTTTTTAAGTAGTCTCCTGCCACCAGTCAGCTCGAACTCAACAGATATGACCATGCAACATCCTGCTGTAAACCTGACTGCAGCTCTACCATGAAGACTGCATCAACGTGGACCCCTCAATGTATGCAGTGTCCAAGGTGCAACCCACAGCCCCACCCCATCTCCCTTTACCATCCCAGTCTCATTCCAAAATGTGCCAAACAAGACACCTATGTAGAAATACAACCCTGCCAGCAAGCTCTCCACTCATTTCTTTTTTTTTTTTTTTTTTTTTAATTTTTAATTTTTTATAAACATATATTTTTATCCCCAGGGGTACAGGTCTGTGAATCACCAGGTTTACACACTTCACAGCACTCACCAAATCACATACCCTCCCCAATGTCCATAATCCCACCCCCTTCTCTCAAACCCCCTCCCCCCGGCAACCCTCAGTTTGTTTCGTGAGATTAAGAGTCACTTATGGTTTGTCTCCCTCCCAATCCCATCTTGTTTCATTTATTCTTCTTCTACCCACTTAAGCCTCCATGTTGCATCACCACATCCTCATATCAGGGAGATCATATGATAGTTGTCTTTCTCTGCTTGACTTATTTCGCTAAGCATGATACGCTCTAGTTCCATCCATGTTGTTGCAAATGGCAAGATTTCATTTCTTTTGATGGCTGCATAGTATTCCATTGTGTATATATACCACATCTTCTTGATCCATTCATCTGTTGATGGACATCTAGGTTCTTTCCATAGTTTGGCTATTGTGGACATTGCTGCTATAAATATTCGGGTGCATGTGCCCCTTTGGATCACTACATTTGTATCTTTAGGGTAAATACCCAATAGTGCAATTGCTGGGTCATAGGGCAGTTCTATTTTCAACATTTTGAGGAACCTCCATGCTGTTTTCCAGAACTCATTTCTGCCTCGGAACTGTAACTTAACAAAACATCTCTCTGACGGAAACACAAATTGCATATAACCTTTATCTCCAGCAGCCACATAGAAGATCAATACCACTTTACACAGAACAGCTGTTCTATGTATTTTCCTTCTATGTATGAAGGGGTCACGTTCATTAACACTACAAATTGTACATTATATTCAGAAATGTCAGAGCCTTGAAAGAATATGGAATTGCTGGCATTCTAGCCACTTTCCCAGTTTGCTCTCTTCCTACCTCTAAGTCCTACTTTAGAACTGCTATTTTGAGATTTCTATTTTCCGAAGCTGCTTTGACCAAAGGCATTCTGTCAGCTCAGAGTGAGAAAGATGGCGGGGCAAGGAAGTGCGAGAAAATGCTAGTGTTAGGCTCAAAGAAAGCCTGACGAAGTCCAAAGACAGACAAGCTAAAGAGACTTCCGTGCTTTGAGATTCTTTAAGTCTGTGTGTGTGCCTTTTCTTCTTCCAATGACCTCTCTCCTCATCACGTGTCGTTCATTAACAAAAGGTTTCTGGATCCGAGAATTCACTCTGTGCTCTCCTTCAGACACTCCATTCAATTTACACCTTTTATTACAGTGGCTTAACATCACCATACAAGAACAAGAGTACAATATACCTTCGTCTAGGCATCCCTACATATTAAAAATGATATGGCCACACTGCAGAGGATCCAGACATAAGCACTTTTTTTAAAAAAATATTTTATTTATTTATTTGACAGACAGAGATCACAAGTAGGCAGAGAGGCAGGCAGAGAGAGAAGTGGAAGCAGGCTCCCTGCTGAGCAGAGAGCCCGATGTGGGGCTCGATCCCAGGACCCTGGGATCATGACCTGAGCCGAAAGCAGAGGATTTAACCCACTGAGCCACCCAGGCGCCCCCAGACATAAGCACTTTTAAAGCCAGAGTTTGGGAGATGTGATCTGAATGCAAGTATCAAAAAGGAACTAGCTGGTTAACCCAAAAAAGAAAAAAACATATTATGACTTGAAGCCATAAAAAAGTAAGAAATTCAAACTCTTTTCAGAATTTTAGGTACCTACAGAGCCAAAACTTTTTAACACTGAAACCAGCTACTAAATCCCAATCCTTAGAAATTAAACATATACGTTTTGATAGTTTAAGTACAGACCCAGAGGGATACAGAAAACAGATAAAGCTCCTCCTGGCTCTGATTCAAACCTTGGGACATTTTCAAGGCTATGTCTGATGAACCTTTCCTGTCAGTAAAGTCTTTTCAGTTTAAATTTCTATTCTGTAAGTTTATGTCCTACAGTTATCTGCTGCCAGCTTCAGGCTGACCTCACCAAGAGAAGTAGGGCAACTTTAGAAAAGGAGCTTGGTATGCTTTGTAGTACTGGACCAGAACCAGTAACGACAGTACAGTCTTTCAGATTTCTCATTCCGGGAGCTTAAGACGAAAGTCAGGCATAAACGTTAGGTTAAGTGCCTTTTTGACCCGATTCCTGGTAAGTACGTGTATTCAGAGATGTGTTCAACGCACAGTCGCTCAGCTTCTAGGCACAAGGCACTGGGAGGCTTCTGTCAGGCCGGGGGAGCGGCGGTCTGACTGTGCCGCACGGTACCAGAGGCGGGTCCTACGCGTCCGGGGCTTTTACGTTTAGCTCAAAACCACTTGCCTTGAACTTTCAGGCCTTTTCATTCAATGTGCACGATTTCACAGGAGTGCTTTCTCCAGGCTGCACCTAGCCCACCCGAGGCCAAGAGACTCACTGTGAAGTGCAGTGAGGTCCCCGCCGAGGACCCGTCCGGGGCAGGGACGGCCCAGGAAGCCCGCAGGAGAAGCCCGAGGAGAGGCCCCGGAGGGCCAAGGAGGGCAGGCCACCCACGGCCCGGCTCCGGGGAGCAGAGCCCAGGTGCGCACCTTCATGAACTCGTCCTTGTCGAAGCAGAGCGTGTCCAGCCCCTTGGGCAGGTTCATCCTACTTCTCTCCATCCCGCCGGCCGCCGCCTCTCAGCACCGACACTCGAGCGAGGAGAAAAGGTAGGAGGCTGCGCTCCCCGACGCTACCGGTGAAGCCACGGCGTTTCCACCGCACAGAAGGCACTGCTTCCTCCAACATGGCAGCGTCCGCGCCTCGGCCAATGAAAGAGGATGCCGCAGGCCCGCCTGCGCCTGCCTCCGCCAAGAGAGGGGTGCAGACCGCTGCCGCTGAGCCAGCAGGTGATGCTGCCCCCATGCGGCAGAGGGCGACACTACAACCTCGCGTAAGTTTCTGCGGAGCAGCCGGGACGCTGGTGATGCTGGGTGAGCGGGAGAGGGGGGGCGGGGAGGGTCAGGGGCGCTCCCTCCCCACCTCGCCCTTTCCCTCGGAAAATCGGCCTGCGAGCCTCTTCCAGGACCTTCTCCCGAGATTGTCCCGCGGGAAGCACAGCCGTGGCCAGATGCTGGCCCTTTACTTCTGCGGCCGATTGTCCAGAGTGGGGGGCGCGTCCCGGTGTCAGGCCTCCGGTCCCCGTGCGCCGCCCCTGCAGCCGCCTGGGCGAGGAGGCCTCTGTGGGAACCCGGCTTCTGCCCTTAGCCCCGGCACCCACCTGCGAGCGTGGCTTCTCCCCCGCCGAGCTTGGCTCCAGCGATCAGTAGGGAGGAAGGTGGTCAGCTGGCAGCCTCGGGTCGTCAGGGCAGCTCCCAGCTCCACTTTGGCTCAGCTGCGGGGAGGCCACAAGTTTGGGTTCTCAGAGCTCTTAAAGAGTCACCTTGCTACCGGCTGACAAAACGCAGCCGACAAGTAGATGTGGGAGCATGTTTATGTCCAGTCCGCTCTAGAATGGGCGGAATCCTGTGTTTGTGGCTAGCGTTGGTTCGATCGCCACACCTGCCCCCAATTTCCGAGACCCCCTCCTCCTCCTGCCATCCACCCCACATTTATTTTGAGATTTTTCTTTTCTCTTCCCTTGCTCTTTCTCCCACTGTCCTCACCTTTAGTGGGAATGTCATGGTCAAATGATGATTCATTTCTCTTTTTTTTTTCTCCGTGAGGCTCTGACAGCTCAAACCACAGATCTCATGTGAGCCCTTCAGGCTGCAGCTTTGCTGTAGTAGCCCAGGCCTGGGCTGCCCCTCCCAATGCTGTGATCTCCCAGAGATAGCACAAGCAGTCCTTAGAAAGGGATGGGACACAGCAAGACAATGGCTTACAGTGAGTCTTGCATTCGAGTCACTCCAAACGGGAAACTGGTCACTTTTTTTAAAACGTGAGTACAGGGAAGCCTGTTAAGCAGCTGCCTTCGGCTCAGGTCATGATCCCAGCGTCCTCGGATAGAGTCCCACAAGGGCTCCTTGCTCTGCAGGGAGCCTGCTTCTCCCTCTGCCTCTGCCTGCCATTCTGTCTGCCTGTGCTCGCTCTCCCCCTCCTCTGATAAATAAATAAATAAATAATCTTTAAAACCTGAGTACAGAATCTAAAACAATACATTCCCTAGCGTGGGCCTGGCAAGGCCTTGTTGAGGAAAACGTTCCCAGTCAATATCCAGAGACTATGACTGGTAGGATGAGAGCTGGAATCTTATTTGGAGAATCAGAATAAATTGCCAGGGGAACAACTATGAAAGTGCATTCTATGCCCTGTTGTGGTCATTTGTATATAGGGAATGAAAGCCTCATTATTTGGTCTTTGTTTGTTTACTCTTATTATGAAAATTCTCAAGCACACACCAAAATGTGTAGAGCAGAAGGATCCCGGCCCTTCTGAGTACTTATCACTCTGCTTCCCCAACTGTTTCAAAGGCCCTCCTCCTTCTACTTCCCCCAAAGTGGCTGTATTTTTGCTTTTGGGGAGGGGGGAGGTTTGGAATATATTTTAAAGTAAATCCCAAACATCACATCATTCCCTGCTCCCCAAATACCTTGGTTTACACATCAAAGAAGGAGGAGGAAGAGGTGGAGGAGGGGAAGACTGAGAAGGAGGAGGGATGAAGAAGAGAGATTTCCGCACAGGCCCACTATGCCAGAATCAATAGGTCTAATAAGCTATTCCGATTGGCTCTGAGAGGCATGACTTTTAGCCTCTCAGACTTTTAGGACCACAGTGCTAATAAGCGACAAGGGCAAATTCAGGCAGCGCAAACAGCAAGGCCCACACTCATCACCAAGGCACCGAGGGGGGGGGCCAAGAGTGCCAGACCGACGAAACAAAGTTGTCTGGGAACCCCACCTGCCCTAGAAGTCCAGATGAGCGAGTAGTTGAACTGTTTTTTGCCTTCATTGTCATTCCTTTCTGAAATTATTGCCGGCCTTTGGTAAAGACATGAACCTGAGCTTGTGCAGCCTGGGGTTCTGATCTTGGGGTTGCTGAAGAGAGTAGGTGCCAACAAAGAATGAAAATCCCTGCTGCCTGTTCTCCTTCCAAGAGTAAGGAGGGAACAGTCAAGAGCCCATACAGTTCACTGCCACTTGGAGCCCTGGCTGTGGCAGTGGCGTGGCCCACCAAAGCCAGGAGCAACAGGCAAGACCCCAGACCCCAAATGCTAATGGAACACCCTGGGGAGGACGAAGGAAAGGCAGAGTCAGCGGAAACCTTCCCAAAGGACATTTCCCTCAGTTTCATCTGGGAGCTGACATTCAGCTGGTACACACCCCTTCAGCCACACAAAGTTTGGTGACTAGCCTCTGGCCAGAACCTGCGGTGTGTCTCCCTACCCTGAACCCTTCCCAAGATCCCTACCATGGCCTCACGGTCCAGGCACTGGGCATGTAACACTTGACTCTGCAGGGGTCCCCGGGCCAGCTTTTGGTTAGTTAGTTGTCCGCGCTGTTAAAGATTTGACTACTGTTACATGTTTGACTCTCGTCTTTGGTGATGGTACCTATTTCATAGGAAATAGAAGCTGGAATCCAGGAAACAGGCTGGAAGATTAAATTAAAAAGTGGATACAAAGCTTCTAATCAGAGCCAGACACAATCAGTGATCAACTATATCCCAGTCTCTCCCCTCTTCTCTGATATGTACTTTCCTTAATGAGGAATGAGACTTTAAGTTGACTTTTTTTTTTATCTTCAAGTCTCTCTCTCTCGATTCCCTAACTTCCCTCTCTTGCCTTCATTTCATCCTAGAACTTGTGCCCACGACTTCTTTTCTAAGTAAATATTAACCCCCTTTGACTCTGAATCTCTGGAAGATTCTCAGTTCCCTATTTTTGCTGGCACTGTGACAGGTCCTCATTTCTCCTTCCCACTCCTCTCTATTTATAGTTTTCACATTTTTTTTGGCAGGTTGGCTACAGAACACTCAAAAATTGCAAAGAGAAATATTGTGTTCTGGAAATTCGCCCGAGCATTTTTTTTCCAATATCGTCCTTATGCTCTTCTGATCCTCTCTTGAACTGTTGGACTAAAGCAGCTGACGCTTCCACCAGCAACCAGAGTCATCCTGTCCACTACTGTGGGACCAGAGGGTTTCCATTTGGAACTGCAGACTGAGCCTAAAGTCTGGTGGCCCTTTGGTGCCAGGATAGCAGGTATGGGATGGGTGGGACATGGAGTACAAGCATCATGGTAGAGGTCTCCATTCGACCAGGAAAGCTCACAATGAGCCAACAGGTCCATTTCAACATCTTCTGTATTTTCCTTATAACCTGTTTCATTCCAGAGTGGATTTGAGATCATTTAATTTGATTCTTAAATATTTCCCATTCCAACCGGAAACAGACTCATTCTAGGGGCTCCCAAATTCTGCCTCATCTTCCTAATCAGTTAGTACCCCAAATTGGGTATGATAGTGCCAGAACATTCTTCCATGTGTATTTTATAACAGACTAGTATTTTATTAGTTTTTTTTTCAAACTAATAAGAATAAGGGTAACTTTTTTTTTTTAAAGCATAGGCAAAATCACGAAAGACATTGAAATGAACCTAAAAGATTATACTGTCTTCCAAGGGAAAACAGGTGTTGTCTCATGTACCCTTCTGGGCTGACCAATTCTATGGGACATTCTGTGCCTTTCTTGTCTTTGAGCTATTTTCAACTCTATAGATTGTACATAATTGATTTGGATGCAGATGATCTTGTCTAGCTATATTTAAATGAATTTTGTCCACTGGAAGTACAGTTGACCCCCTTTCCTTTGGTAGAAGGCAGTTTTGCATCCATTTGCATTCTATTTGCATATCTATTTGCATCTATCAAAGCAAATTCGTTTAAGTATTACTGATTGTATATGTGTCTGCCTGGAGATTTTTGCTTGAAATGGTGGTAACATCTTAGTGGTTCCCGAGCTAATGAATGAATTAAACAAAATCCCTTCAGGCATTCATCTCATATTTGTAAAATGGTCCTTATTTAATCTTTTTGAGAAAATGATACACTAGCAAACCATGACAAGATTCTTGTAAATGAAAAGTGCAATGAAATCAAATCAGAATGAATTTTAGAATTACCTTCAATGTGGCCCATGCTATGCCAGAGGCAGAGAATGAATGAGTCTCAAAGCCATGGCTTCTGGCCTCCAGAAGTTACAATAATATGTGTCAACATTGGCATGCCTGAGAAATGCATGTGACTTTCCCATCAGGGTTTCCCCGGGGGTTCAGTTAACCTTTCTCTTCCAAGCTACCCTCTCTTGTAGTGATATCAACTGTGCCCTTGGTTTCAGCTCCTATTCCCTAGCCAACATCTCTCCCACTGATACATGACCATCTGTTTCTTTCCTACCCACCAGGCCCGTGTAACTGACTACCTACTCATGCTATTTCACTGATGTCCCACCTGTGCCTCAAAACCCAGCATGTTCAAAACTTGATTCATCATCGTTTCTGAAAGAACGGCTTATCCTCTTTTGTTTTGTTTCTTTAGAAATGATTCTACCAATGCCATTGGCATGCACCAGAAACCAGGAAGGAATCATACAGCTGAGCCAACCTGATGTACTTTAAAACACTTGACCACAATTCTCCAGTGGATACTCAACTCTGGCTTCAAACTCCCTTGTCTCTCCGGTGAGTTTGCTTTCCCTCTAATGGATGACCGTTTCACACCTTCAAGAATTGCCTCAACAATCCCTACCCCCACCTCTACTGAACTATGTCACCTCACTCCCAGCTCCTGTCCTAGGGATGAGGGAGCAGAAGGCAAGCTGAGGACAAAGCAGAAGCTGGCGCCCTACACCCTCTCCCCATGCCATATGTGTAACATTCCTCATGCACTCCCGGCTGCCCTAAAGGAAAAACGATGCTTAACTGATAGAGATCCCAGTCCTGCAGGACAGGAGTCTCCCTCCATCTACGAATGTCCTAGCGACTTACAAGGAAGGAAGAAGCTTTCTCATCAATAGCCTGACTTCCAGACACCCATACCTCAGTTTCCGGAAGTCCTAACATCATTCTCCCCTCCATAAAATTGAGGGAGGCTAAGGGGGAGGGAAGTGTAATAAAACTGAATTTTTTCTAAGCCCAAAGCCCACTGACAAGGATGTGTGATAGGAGGAATGTAACATATCTCCAGGAAACTCCCAGCTGTCTTCATGCTTTCCCTCATTAGAGGCAAAAACAGCCTTGACTTGACAATAACCAGGTCTCCCTTATCCTGAAATTCTTCTTTAGCATATGACAGTCCATCTGGACACCCCATTTGTCCTCACCTTCCTCAGCTCCCAGTCAACCATGCCTCTGTCTGAGCAGCTCTTTCTTCCCCTGGGTCCTGTCCCTGTGTTCTAATAAAACCACCATTTGCACCTAAGACGTCTCAAGAATCCTTTCTTGGTCATCGGCTCTGAACCTCACCCCACCAAACCTCACCTGTGTTCCAAAACTTCATCACTAGTGTCACACTTCAAGAAAATAAAAGCCCCTTGTGCAGGAATTTCCTTATCTTACCACCACCCAATCAAATCTATACCTACATTTGTATCCATTTTTAATTTGTTTTTAGACATTTACTCAACAAATATTTAGTCAGTACCTACTGTGTGCTACACACTGCCCTGAGTGTTTGTAAATCTGTGGCGAACGACACAGAAAAGTCCCTGGCATCATGGAATTTACATGGTAATTGGAGAAATGTACAAGAAACACAGAAAGAGTTGAAGACAGAGCAGGTTTATTGAAAAGAGCAGACATCCCCAGCTGGGGTTTGTTCTTCCTTGTGCCTGGGATTTGTTCCCTCCAGCCCTCTCCAGGACTCCACTCCCAGAGTCAATATCAAGTTCTTGTTCCAATGGATCCTTCCAGTCAGAAGACAAATGACCTTTTTCTTAAAAACAAAAGGAAAAAACCCAAAACAAAGACTTCCTTTAACCTTCTACCTTCCTATAACAACCTCCATATTTCTCTCCCCACCTCATTCCCAGCATAGCTTGTAAAATATTTGTCTACACCTGTGGGTGTAGGGTACCATGTCCCCAAGGGTAGTTGAAAAATCTCTATAAAGAATCCTTATGTGCAGATCATTTTAAGGGAGTCCATTTCCAGATCCAAACTCCATGTGTGCTTTGTAGGATAGGTGATATACCCATTATTGGGTCTGATATCAGGATACTCCTCTCCTTCCTAGAAGATCAAGACACTCCTCTCAGATCTTATTAGAGTGTAGGACTTGGGCTGATACCAAAGTTGAAATACCAATTTTGTTTCAAATAATGCCCTTCTGTGGGCAGTCCTGAGGCTCCGCCTTTAGAGCTTCCTCTCCTTATTAAGGGTAAAGGTTAACATCGGAAAGGGGATTAGGGCAGATGTTGGAAGTGCTCTGACATCAGAATAACAATCAGTTTTGGTTAGTGACACTCAATCCTTAATATTTAAATTAAACTACATATTTTTAGGGACATAATAGGAAAAAGCACAAGTAAGGATTTTAATGGTTTCATTCCATTCCAGTGTGGTTTGGGGAATAAAATAACAGAAAATGAGACTGTTCTGCTTTAAAAAAAAATCAACTTGTAGCAGGCAAATGTTATTCCAATGACGTCAATTTTTTCCTATCTCATTTTCTTTTTAAAGATTTATTTATTTATTTGGTAGAGACACACACACACACACACACACACACAGAGAGAGAGAGAGAGAGAGAACACAAGTAGGGAGAGCCGGGGAGGGAGAAGCAGGCTTCCTGCTGATCAGGAATGTGGGCCTTCATCCCAGGCCCCTGGGATCATTACCTGAGCCAAAGGCAGCTGCTTAGTGACTGAGCCACCCAGGTGCCCTCTACCTCATTTTTTAAATGTTTAATATTTTCAACACCTAGTTAATAAAATATACATATATTGTGATGAAAAGTTTATGATTAAAAAGTTTCAGATGTCCACTTAAAAATGTGCAAGGTGTGTGAATTCTCTTAGGCGGTCCATGCACCATACACGCCTATCACTAGCAAACGTGGATGTACTCGGTGTCTCTAGGTTCCAGCTTCCTTAGTGCCCTCTTAATCACATGGTTTCTCTTCCTACCATCCTGGACCTGTATTCTCAATTTGCTTCTCTATTTCATCTCTGCCCCTTTGAAGAGCTTGATTCTGGGTCTTCTGTAGCTATGCGTTCGCTCTCTCTCTCTCTCTCCCTCCATCAGGCTTTCGCAACCTAGCACTATTGATACCTAGTGGGTGATTCTCTGCTGTGGGGCTGTCCTGTGCCCTGCAGGACAGTTAGCAGCATCTCTGGTCTCTAGCCACTAGATGCCAGCAGCACCCACCCCCCCAAGTGGTGACCACCAAAAATGTCGCCAGATATTGTTCAATCGGCCCTGGGAGCAAAACTCCTTGCCTCCCAGCCCCAGTTTTAAAACCACTGCTTTGGCCGATTCCATTCAGCATCATTGATTTCAGTTCTTTGTAGAAGCTGAAGGCTCTGAAGTTAATGTCTTTAATCCTAACCCGCCCTTGGAGCTGAGATTCACATGGCCAACTGCCTGCAGCATATTTCTCCATGAATATGTAACAGGAGTCTTATTTTCACCATGATTTCTATCCTGCTCCCTCCTCAACCTGCTCCTGTCCCAGTCTCCCCATTTTAGTAAACAGCATCCCCACCTCCTACTGGCTAAAGCCTCAGCCCGTGGGATAAATTCCCCCTTTCCCTTTTCTCGTATCTAATCCATCAGCAAAACCAACTGATTTGACCTCCAAAACAGAAGTCAGACTTGCTCACTGCTCTTTATATCCACTGCTCCCATTTCAATCCAAACCCTGAATTTTTTTTTGCACTTCAGACACTGCTAACAGTCATTGGTCCCACGACTACACCTACACAGATATTTTACAAGATAGCTAATCACTGCCAAGTTGCCAAATCCAATGATTAACTTTCAGATCCAAATGACTCAACCTGTCAGTCCTATAGACAAGGAACTCCCTCCACTTCTCTGGAAATATTCTACCTTTTTCATCGTGATGTTGGCTCTCCCTTCCTCTTCCACACTGGTCAGTGATGATGGCTCCTTTCCTGGCTGGGTTTTGTTGAGCTTCCTGAACTTTAGACATCAGTCCTGTGCTCTGGGACTCGGACCTTCTGCTTGAGTTTTCTGTTGTGTTAAAAAAAAAATTCAGCTGAGTACATTTTAAAGAACCTATTGGCTTTATTCAATGATTCACGAAATGGGCAGCATCCTGCTTGCAGACTGAAAGGAGCTCGGAGGAGCAGTACAAAATGAAAGACGTTTATAGGCAGAAGAGAGGAGGAGCAAGGAAGTCACGTCAGGCAAACAAGGCAGGTTGGTTATGGCCAGGTGACTTGGCTTCTGGGGATGGCAGGGGTCTGAGGGAGTGGGGATCAGGTGGTGTCTGCTTGCCTGGGCTCAGATTCCATTTCTGGGACAGCTGAAATCATAATTAAGTCTGGTTTGGGGGACATGGGGCTTAGCATAAGCAACTCCATTTTGGGCCTCTTGTTTTGTTTTTAATAGTTACTTCATAACAAATAATAACAAGTTTAGTAACTTTAAACAGCTCAGTTTACTATCCTACCATCTCTAGCTGTCAGGAGGCCAGAAACAGCTTAACCAGGGTCCTTGGCTCTGGGTCTCACTCAAAGGAGGAGAGAAGGCACCCACCAAGCTGTGTTCTCACCTGAAGGTTCCACTAGGGATGGCTCTGCTTCCAAACTCACTCGGGTTGTTGGAAGAACTCATTTCCTTGTAGCTTTGTGATTTGGGGGGCAGCCCATGCTGGGGTGGGCCAGGGAGATTCTCCAGGCTGTTAACTGGAAACCATCCTCAGCCCCCAGAGGCTGCTTGCGGTTTCCTGCCATATAACTCTCTCCACAGGTGATTCTGAACTTGGCTCTTTGCTTCTTCAAGTCCAGGACAGCCTCTAACTCCTATCAGTAAAACAGTCTGATTTAATATAATGAGATCATAATAGTGACATCTTCTTACCTTGCCAAATTCTACTGGTTAAAAGCAAGTCCTAAGTCCCATACACACTCCCATCCATACTCACAGGACAAATACCAGGGGACAGATATCATGAAGCTGCCTTATCATGTTGCCAAACACACCTCTGTCCATACTCACTGCGTAGGTAAGCCCACTTCTTCTCAGAGCTTGAACCCTATGTCCTAACGGTGCTCATATTTGTGCCTCCAGCCTGGACCTCACCCATGAATGCCAGACTCCTGTGTTCAGCTGCTGGTTGGGCATCCCCATGTGGATTCAGCCACCATCTCCAGAAACAAACACCTGTTGCCCATCAAACTTGCTTCTCCCGTCATCTTTCCCATCTTAGCAAGTGGTAACGTCACTGTTCCAGGGCCTCGGGCCCCCAAAATTGTAAAATCATCCCAACTCTTGTCTTTTCCGAACACTCCACACTTAATATATTTACAAATCCTGCATGTTTTGTCTTCAATATACACCCAAAATCTCCCCCCTTCTCCCCACCCCTGCATCTACTGCTCTGGTCTGGGCCAATACCCCTTCTCACCCAAATAAGTGGTCCTCAACCAGGAGAGTTTTGTGTACCTGCTCCCCCACAGGGGATTTTGACAGGGTCTGGACACACTTTTCGTTGTCACAAGTTGAGAGTGGGAAAGGGCACTCCTGCGATCTAGTGGTCAGTGCACAGGACAGCTCCCCATAACAAAAATTAATGTGGCCCCAAATGTCAACAGTATAGAAATCTCAGTCTACATTAATGCAAGTAGCATCCCCACCCCACAACCCCGCAAGTCCGTTCTGCACACAGCAGCCTGAGTGATTCTTTTCTTTTCTCTTTAAGATTTTATTTATTTATTTGACAGAGCGAGAGAGAGATCCATGTAGGCAGAGAGGCAGGCAGTGGGAAAGGGAGAATAAGGCTCCCTGATGAGCAGAGAGCCCAATGTGGGGCTCGATGCCAGGACCCCGAGACCATGACCTGAGCTGAAGGCAGAGGCTTAACCCACTGAGCCACCCAGGCACCCCGATCCTTTTCTAATCTAAATCAAGTCAAGCCTCTTCAAAACCATCCAAGCTCTTCTCATCTGTCACAAAGTTAAAGGCAAATCTTTACAATGGCCTTGAATACTTTATGTGATCTGACCCCACTACCTTCCTTACCTACCTCCTACTGAAAGACCCCTCTCCCCTGCTAAAGGCTTGTTTAAGTCACCTGATGTCCCCACAGCACCCCCTCTCCCCTTGCTGAAGGCTTGATTGTCCCCATAGCCGGATGGCAACACATACCAGGATGTCTATTGTCTGTGATCACCCGGTCTGTCAAAAGAAAAGAGAAATGAGGAATAGAGTGTACCTGGGACTTTCCAGAGTGCTGAGGCAAGGCCCGCCAGAACAAATGACTGTGTCCTTGCCTTAAACCCAACGCCTGACTAATTAACCAATCAGATCCCTGTAACCATGCATCTGCTTCTGTAAGCTTTCTTCCCGCCACCCCAACCCTGCCCTATATAATCTGCTCCCCAACTTAGCCCGGCGCGCTCAGCCCACAAAGTCTGATGTGTCCGCAGGCGCCTGTGTAACCAATAAACCTCTTGCAGTTTGCATCCAGTGGAGGTGTGCTGTTTGATTCTTGGGTGCGGCTCCAGGGTCTTTCATTTGGAGGTCCCACCGAGATCTCTTGAAGTCCCACGCAAGACTCTAGCCGGTCCCCACCAGGAGGTAAGCTGGCCAGTATCCGTGTCTCTGTCATTCGTGTCTCTGTCTCTCTGTTTGTCTGTTTTTCTGTTCCGTACAACAACGTTGTTGCTCCGTATTTTTGGGCAGGCTGAGAAGGAGTTGACGAACTCAGACTTCTCCCCTGCTGCAACCGAGGGACGCCTCGGGGGTTTCAGTTTACTCCAGGGTATGCCTTGGGGTTTCCGAAGAGGGCCATTATCTTGGGCCACCTGTCGGTCAGAGAGGATCTTGCGTTCCTCCTGACCATAACCCGTAGTCTCGATTTCTGGACCGAACCCGCACAGCAATTTCTATTTTTGTCTCTTGTGTCCAGGCTGTCCTGTCGACGTCCTAAGTGTCTATATGTTCTTTGTTTCAGTTATGAAGGTAACATTCTGTTTAGGAAAAAATGTCTGATCCGTTTGAATCTGAGGAATGCCTGACTGTATGAATGTTTATGTGGCTCCACTGCCTTTAGCTATGGAGTCTGAGTGGGCTGCACCCTGAGTCTCGCGGAGCGTCATACGGCATAACGGTCATCTACTCCATGGAGTAGCCTGGTCCGGTGTTTATGTGGATAGACCTTAGCTAAGATGCTCCTAAGTTCCCACGAGGGACGTGAGCAGGACAGCACCTGAAAGGTCCCCCTCCCCTTGTCTGCAACATCATACATATCGGAAGGAAATATAAAAGATAGGTATTAAGAACTAAAACCAGATTCAATGAGTCAGCTAGTAAATTTCCTCCTGACATATTGGATAATAATTATGTAAATAAGCCTTCTTCTAGTAAACCCAGGTTGCTGGGCCATCCCTAGCAAAGGGGACTCTGGCTTTATTTCTCTCTGTTTCTCCTAATAGATGTGGGAGCTTCTCCCTCACTCACTTCCTATGTTGATGGCTATAACTGAAGCCAAATGGGGTTGGTCTGACTCGGGACAGAGACTATAGGGAATATTCCCAAGCAGCTGCCGAAACTCTTTGTTTCGGGGAGATTTCCCTGTGTTCTCTGGCCTGACTTGGACTGCCTAACCCCTCCCCCCTGGTTAATGAAAAAGCATGGCATCTGCTCCTCTGTTGGGGCTTAGGAGCTCCAAAACTGGGAATCCTTTCTCTGCCTCCTGGCAGCACTTTCTTTCTTCTGTTTCCCTCTTCTCCTATTTCTATACCAACGTGTGTGCAGCCCTCATGACTCGCCTCTAGATCATGCACCACAGCTCCTTCTCTCTTCACTGTCAAGGAGCAAGAAGAGCACCCCCTGGACCTAACACCCCCTCACTCCAGATCTTCCCAACCATGTCTCAGGTCCAGATGGAACGTAAATCAGTGTTGGAACTAAGTTAAGTTTGTTGGTTTAATTAAAATAAGACCTGTCTTTTAAGTTATCAGCAGTAAATGTAAAACTTCGAAGTTTACTGAAGGTCAAATAAGCTCATGTTATTTATTAAAATTTGTTAGCAAAGAAATAACTAAACTGGTGGTTAATTGTCTGTCTCAAAGTTCTAATGGGTAATTGCTGAAGTCGTTTTCAAAGTCTTTGATAATCTGAAAGCTTTAAAGTTTTGCTTGGATGACAAATAAAATTGAATTATAAACATCTAGGTCTTAACCAAGCAGGATAAAATGCTAGGTCATTAATTACTGGATATAGGTTTGTGCTTTTGACTTCTTACTGCAAAGAAACTAAGAGTATTTAAATCTGTTGGTAAACTTGTTTGCCACTTAACTGATTCATAAATTTGCCACCTGAAGAATTCTGTTGTAACAGTTCACAATTGGTTAATACTTAGTCTTCACTAGAGATTAAGGGGTTTCTAAGAGTATCAAATTCTGCTTAGTGTAACTAAGACTGATGGAAATAAGGGAAACTCTGTAGGAAAGTAGATGATAAGTAAAAAAATTTAAGGAATGGGAATACATTTTGTTGAAGGTAAGGGAAGGTAATTTTATCCTAAATGAGATGGTTGCTTAGTAAGAAATGGCTTAGGACAAGACCTGAGTGCAAAGGAAAGTTATAAAAGATTTATAAAGGGAAATCTTCAGAAAAGGAATTTTAGCTATGGTCAGGACGGACTAAAATAGACTAAATAAATGGGTTTTAAAAGTATATTACATTAGTACAAGACTAAAATTTTCTGTTCAAAGGACAAAGTTTTCTTAGATTAATTGATCTCCTGTTACGAGAATGTAAGTGATTTTCTCTTTGCCTGCCCAGAAAAACCAGTTTCTATGTTTTGTTTTATCAGGTGTTTAACATCCCTAATTATATTTAGGCATGTGCTTCAAAACTTTCTGAGATCTTAGCAAATGTTGACAAGATTTAAATTGTAAAATCTCTTTAACTCAGGCTTTTCCTTAATATATGAAGTTGCTCATGAAATACTACTGAACCGATGATAAACCTTGGATTACATTTGGGAAAATACTATAACTATTCTAGAGATTCTACGCACTTCCTAAAGTTTTAATGTTTTGAGAGATCATCGCTTGATACTGTAATTATGGAAATGTTATGTATCACAAAAATAACCTGATTTCCTTGCAGCTAAATTGTAAACTCCCGTGTCTCCTTAGCTTTAACCATATCCATTCTGAGTTTTTGTCATTTATAATTGTTTTAATTCTCTTATAAAATGAGTTTTATTTTCAAGGAGATTCCTATAAAGGACTTTCAGGACAAATACAGATATTTGATATACTTGAAAATCCTAAAACTGAAATGGGTAAAAATTTCCAAAACTGACTAAAGCCGCATTCACTAGATTTGGTAACACGGGACTAAATGAACTAAAAAATTATAATGTTATATCTCTTAATGTTTTGTCTTACTTTAAACTTACTTACTTTTCCAGACTAGGGATACTTCCTCCTAGTTATCTGTAACTTATAGAGATGTAAAAGTGCTCATTTATAAAAGAGCTCAAAGCATTCAAGCTTTTCTCTCTATCTGAACCCTCTGAAACCAAAAGGTCTCAGTAAGTAAACATTCTTCCATGACAATCAGTCATTTGCATAAGTCCAATAAGAATCTGTTCTCCTTGTAACAGGAAAGAATTGGAAACACGGTTTATTTTATCAAGGCGTTGGCTGGAATGTCATATTTAAAAAGACTCGGATATAACCAGACAGTTTAAAGGAACTAAGGTTGACTTTATAAAACCTAGAGCCATAAAGCCCCTTGGGACTGTTGGCCTGATACCTTGCTTACAGAGTTCCCAGCAGCCTCACCAGGTGAGTAAAGAATGTCACTCCTTGGTAGGTGCGGTCTCAGAAGAGGAATTCCCCAATGAGAGATTCGCCCAAATCGACAGGTATTGCAGGCATGCCTGATGGCCAGTACAGGGCTTGGCTTCTGGCCCAGAGAGGCTACTAAAAGTTCAACCTAGAGATTCCTTATTAAAAGTTCCAGCAAAGCAGATGCTAAAAGATCTATTGATCAAACTTATTGTTCTTGCTGAGCTTATGTAAATAATAGGCCAAGTTTGTCAAAACTAAACTTGTTTCACAAGTGAATTAGTCCTGATTTGGCTATCTCTGTAAATGAGGGTTATTTTAGAGAAAAAAATTCTATTTTAGTAAAACACCTTTATGGATGTTAAATTCTAGATTTGATTGTCTTTCAATGTTTGTTTACCTAAGCTAAACAATTTGAGGTAAACTTCAGAGAACTTGTAAAATAGCTTCTTTATTCAATCTTATTATTTTGTGGGGATATTAGCAGACCCCACGGCACATGATTAAACGACTGGAATAATGAAATTGCCTAAAAGCCAGCATACCGTACTCTTCTCCCACTTGACAATGATCCTCTGTCATTAGGATATTGTTAAGGCTGGACCACTCAAAGGTCTTCTTATTGGTTTCATCCCTTAGTCATATTTATCTAGAGGCCACCTCCATTGAGGTGCAATTGCAAACAGATGCTTTAGCAAAACCTAAAACAGCCCTCATAAAAGAGCCTCAAAGCTCACTATGGGACAGTCCCTAACTGTAATAATGTCACATCAGGTCCAGATTTGTCTTAGTAGCCAAAGGCCACCAATGGATGATGGAGGCCAACTTATTAAATACTGGGCTACATTAACAGAGATGCCAGAAATAAAACTTAAAATTTGTCAAACTTTAAACCTAGTTACCTGTATGCCTGAACCTGACCACTGTACTTCTTTCTCTATAGAGCAAAAATGTTCAGAGATTATTAATCTAGCTTATTCTATATGGCCAGGTTTAAGATGCCCCTGTTAAAATTACAAATGAAAGTTGGTTTTTTGATGAAAATAGTTTTCATAGAAAGAAGAAGAAAAGTTAGGTGTGCCATAGTGCTCACTAGCACTTTGCAATTGCCAAAGCCTAAGAATTAACATGTATACTGACTCCAAATATGCCTTCCTGGTACCACATGCCCATGGAGCTATTTGGAAGAAAAGGGTATTTTCCTGGAATCATGGGCGCATTACTAAAACCATTACAACTCCAGCTAATCTCCCCTACTTGAGACAAAGATGGACGCGATCTGTTTTTAAATGGTATGATCACTTAGCATCCATTTTTGTTCCATCTGCGGGACTAGGGGATATCATGTGGCATGAAGAAGCCTTTAATAAATATACTACAAAGGCACTCAATGATTCACTAAATAGCATCTCCCAGCTTAATACCGAAGTGTCACAGATACGCAAGGCAGTCCTACAAAATAGGATGGCCTTAGATGTCCTGACAGTAGCCCAAGGTAGCACATGTGCAATTATCAAGACAGAATGTTGTGTGTATATCCCAGACTATCACAAAAATGTCACAGGACTAATAAAAGATATGAATACCCAAATTAAGGCCTACAAGATCCTGCTCTCTCTCTCAGTGAATGGTTAAGTTCCTGGTTTGAAGGAGGACTATGACCGAATCTCCTTTTCGGGCTTCTCATTCTTATCACCTTATTAACCTTAATATGTTGCTTTGTTCCATGTTTCTCTACTTGGTGTCGAGACTCCATTGCTACAATGACTACACCACGACAGACGATCCTTGTCGCGTGCAAGGACACCTCTTCACTGTCAGCGCTGGATTCAGCTGCCTCCACCTTTCGAAACTCCCTTATACATTCCTACCCTGATCAATATTAACCCCAGTAGGTAGGGACAGCTCTACGCCCCTATTCAGCACGAAGAAGTTATAGAAGATGAGACCTTCCACCTTCAACCACCTTAAAAATTTAAGGGTCTTTAAAAGCTGGCGCCTTGCATCCCCCCTTCACCCGCTCCCCTCCATATGTGTAGCATTCCTCAGGCACCCCTGACTGCCATAAAATGATAAATAGTTGACTTGCTAAGATCACAATCCTGCAAGATAGGAGCCTCCCTTGGTTTGCAAATGTCCTTGAGATTACAACAAAGAAGTTACCTTATCAATAGCCCAATTTTCAATCGGCCCTTGTATCTTAAATAAACTCGTACAGTAAAAGATCGCTTGTCAGTAATCCAGACAATGGTACTGACACAGCAATATCAACTAATTAAACAAACCGGCTCTCAAACTGACTTACTTCATAAACAAATTGAATGGATATAGGATTCTATCCATGATAAAGAAAAAGGGGGGAATGAAAGACCCCTCCCCCCTTGCTAAAGGCTTGTTTAAATAACCTGATGTCCCCACAGCACCCCCTCTCCCCTTGCTGAAGGCTTGATTGTCCCCATAGCCAGATGGCAACACATACCAGGATGTCTATTGTCTGTGATCACCCGGTCTGTCAAAAGAAAAGACAAATGAGGAATAGAGTGGACCTGGGACTTTCCAGAGTGCTGAGGCAAGGCCCGCCAGAACAAACGGCCCTGATATGTATGTATATTTATTTGCTTCATTTCTCACTCAACAACTAAAATGAAAACTCCAAGAGGACATCAAATTTATTTTGTCTCTTGTTAACTATTCTGTCTTTAGGGTTTAGAACAGTACCTGACACATAGTAGATGTTCCGTAAATATTGGAGAATGATTTGTTACTATTTTTGCCTTTTCTCTATCCATTCTTTACACAGCAGCCAAAAATGACATTTTAAAAATGCAAAAGGAATCCCATGACCACCCTCCACCCACCAGTGTAAAACCCTTCAACGGCTTTTCGTTGTGATTAAGCCGCAGCTGACATTCTACAGCCCAGGCCAGATTAAGATTTCAGAGTTCTTAATCACTGGAAAGACGATGGTGTTGTCACCACCAGAGATATTTAAATATTTTTGAAGATTAGATCCCAAAGTAAGTGTGCTAAAAGCCTAGCAATATCCGATTTCACAAACTCAGATTTCATAAAGTCTCATTAGTCTTCTCACCTTGTGTAAGTTTAATCTTTCCTCGGCCCCCTTTTCTCTTCTGTTTCAGGCACTCACAATACTTTGCCACAATGACCATAACGGCCTTCCAACCTGTCATCTCATCTTCAGGAATATGCCCCTTTCCCTCCCCTCCTCACACCAATTCATCCTCTAAACTTATTCTAAGATGATCACTCTAAAATGTGCATCTCACTGTGTCCTTCCCCTATAGGAACTTACTCAATAGCTCCTAAGGACGTGTGAATTTCCTTGGTGTGGTATTTTTACAAGACCCTTTGCTTGCAAGTGGCAGCAATCCAAAGAAAACTGGAGGAACAAAAAGGGAAAAGCAAGCAAACAATCAAAAAACAAAGGAATGTCCAGGTTCCTGTAGGGATGGATACCACAGAAGTTCATAAAAATCCAAAAGAAGATGGGGCACCTGGGTGGCTCAGTGGGTTAAGCCTCTGCCTTCGGCTCAGGTCATGATCCCAGGGTCCTGGGATCGACCCCCACATCGGGCTCTCTGCTCTGCAGGGAGCCTGCTTCCTCCTCTCTCTCAGCTTGCCTCTCTGCCTACTTGTGATCTCTGTCAGATAAATTAAAAAAAAATCTTTTTAAAAATCAAAAGAAGAGCTGCAGAACTAAAATTTCAGAATCAAGAACAGGGACTGGAACCCGGCAAAACAGTTTTCTATTTGTCCATGTTTCATGTTTACTCGTCTCCATATGGCTGCTTTCTTCTCTGGTCAGACTCTTCAAGTGTCCAGGAAGATGGCCATGGCCAGCTCCTGAATCCCATCCAGCAAGGCCAGTCACTCGCCTAAAGAGAGAACCTCGTCTTCCTGTCATTTACATATCAATCCCAGGGAGACTCTGATTGGTCCTATTGGTGTCAGGTGGACTAATCACTATATGGGTTTATATGTGTGCCCATCCTCCTCCAGACTGCAGAAAGCACAGGTGAAATTTTTTTAAATTAACATATAATGTATTATTTGCCCCAAGGGTGCAGGTCTGTGATTCATCTGTGTTACACATTTCTCAGAACTCACCGTATCACATAACCTCCCCAATGTTCATAACCCAGCCACCCTCTCCATACACCCTCCATCCCCGCAAACCTCAGTTTGTTTTGTGAGATTAAGTCTGTTATGGTTTGTCTCTCTCCCCATCCCATCTTGTTTCATTTTAACCCTCTCTACCTCCCATGACCCCCTACCCTGCCTTTCAAATTCGTCATATCAGACAGATCATATGATAATTGCCTTTCTCTGATTGACTTACTTCACTTAGCATAATAAACTTTAGCTCCATCCAAGTCATTGCAAAAGGCAAGATTTCATTTTTGATGGCTGCATAGAATTCCTGTGTGTGTGTGTGTGTGTGTGTGTGTGTGTGTGTGTGTGCCTCGTTGTGTCTGTGTTTCTGTGTGTAAAGAGGACCTGGCCATGCCATCGTGGGTGGAGATGCCCCAAGCAGGATCAGGCTGATGAGCGGTTAGACGTCTGGTGGGCAAGTCATGTTCACACCACAGTTTAAGGCTGGTTAAGTGGGATCGGGTGGAGGGTCTACACCCTTCTGCCCAGGGTTTATCCTGAGACCATGAATGGATGGGTACATGACCCAGGAGCGGGGCTAACCCTAAGAGAAACCACTAACCCTGACCCTGACACTGACTGTGAGCCTGCACCAAACGCTAACCCAAGCCCTGACCCGACCCTGACCCTGAACCTGACTGTGATCCTGACCTGAAACCTAAGCCTAAAACTAAGCCTGACACTGACCCTGATGTGAACCCTGAACCTAAACCTAACTCTGACATTACCGTAACCATGACTCATACCTACACATGACCCTGACCCTGACCCTAATCCTAACCCTGACGCTGACCTAACACTGACCCTAACCCTACCCTGACCATGACTGTGAGCCTGATCCTAACACTAACCTAAAGGTAACTCTAACCATGACCCTAATACGGACCCTGAACCTAAACCTAACGCTGACCCTGACCCTAACACTAACCCCTACCCTAAACCAAACCCTAACCCTGATCTTACGCTGTCTAAACATAACCCTAAACATAACCCTACTTCTAACTCTAACCCTAACCCTAATCCCAAACCCTACCGCCAAAACCTAACTGTGACACTGAACTGAACATTGACCCTAAACCAAAGCCTGACCCTAAACCAGACCCTGGCCCTCACCTTCACCAAACCCTGACCCTGAACCTAATCCTAACCATGACACTAAATCTGACCACTACACAATCCTGTCCCTGACCCGAATGTGGACTTTAAACCAATACCTGAACCTGACCCTAAACCTGACACTGGCACTAAACTTCACCCTGACCCTGACCCAGACCATGACCATAAACCTAAGGCTGACCCTAACAGTGACCCCGACCCTGACCTGAACACTAAACCTGACCCTGATTGTGAGCCTGACACTAACTCTAACCCTAAATGTAACCCTGACCCTGACACTAACATGGACCCACCACCGAATCCTATCACTGACCTAACCCTAAGAGTAACCCCTAATCCTACCACGGACACTGATCCTAACAAGTTCTAACCCTAACCGTCAACTAAACACTAACCCTAAACTTTAACAATAACCCTGACCCTATACCTGACTATGATCATAAACCTAACCCTGAACTTTGCCTATACCAGACCTGACCCTAGCCCTGAGCCTAAACCTAACCATGACCCTAACACTGACCACTACATAACACTGTCGCTGACCAGAATTTGGACTTTAAACCAATATATGATCCTCACCGAAAACCTGACACTGGCGTTACACTTCACCCTGACCCTGAACCAGGCAAAGACCATAAACCTAACCCTGACCCTAACAGTGACCCAGACCACGACCCTAACAATAACCCTGACATTGAATGTGAGCCCGACCCTAACTCTAACCCTAAACGTAACCCTGACCCTGACACTAACACGGGCCCTGACAGAAACCTAACGCTGAACCTAACCCTAAAACTAACCCCTAACATTATCCCTGTCACTGACCCTAACCCGGTCTAACCATCAACCTACCTCTAACCCTAACCCTAACCCCACTTTAACAATAATACTGACCCTCTCCCTGACCCTCATCATAATCCTAACTCTGAACTTTGCCTATGTCAGACCTTAACCTTAAACCTGACCCTGGCCTTGACCTTAACACTGATCCTAACCCTGACTGTAAACCTAACTCTGACCCAATCCGTGATCCTAAACAGAATCATAACCCTAAAGCTAACCCTGATCCTGAACCTACTCATAAAACAGAACCTAAACATAAAGCTGACCTTACCATAACCATGAACCTAATGCTGACCCTGACCCTAACCCTGACACTAGACCTGTCCCAAACCTAACCCTGACCCTGACATGAACCTTGCCCCAAACCCAAAACTTGAACCTGACCCTAACTCTGACCATGACCCTGAACCTGAACCTAAACCTAACCGTCACCCTAACACTGACCCTGACCCTGACTCTGACCATAACCCTAACCCTGACCCTATGTGAGCCTGACCCTAAATCTAACCATGAACCTAACCCTAACCCTGACCCCTACCCTAAGCCTTACGCTAACCTTGACCCCAATGACGTCTAACTCTAACCCTGATCCTAAGTCTTTGTTAAACCTAACCCTAACACTAACCTTGTCTAAACCCAGCTCTGTTGCCTCCAGCGGGGACAACAGCTGCACCCAGGTCTCCCAGGAGCTTGGGGGAGTCTGTATGGGGGTCATAGGATAGGCACTGCATTGAGTGGAGAGTGAGCCTTGAGCAGCTTGGGGACTGGCGGCTCAGGGAGCTCTGGTGGAGCAGGAAGTTCGGTAAGGAGCCCCCAGGCAGTGGTGACCTCACTTTCCTGATGACAGAGCCCAACAGAATTGGAACCCACGTATCCAGGCACCCCATTATAGAGAAAACCCCCCTGCCCAGCTCATTTCTAGGCACATCCTAAAGGAAGCGACATGTTCTTCAGCTGTACTGAAGATGAGAGGATGCAGGGAGAAGAGAGCTCTCCCGCCAGACACGTCCCCTCCCTGGCAGGTCATATCAGGTTTCCCCAATGCGTCAGGCCCTTTGGCTACTAAAATCAAAAGGTGACACCAGGGGGCTCAGAGTCAGAGAGTCCCACACCTTCTGATCCACGGGTGTAGCCCTAGGTCTCCTCCCCATCTCTATCTCTCTCTGTGTGTGTGTGTGTGTGTGTGTGTGTGCCTCTGGGTGTTTGTGAGTCTGTGTGTAAAGAGGACCTGGCCATGCCATTGTGGGTGGAGATTCCCCAAGCAGGATCAGGCTGATGAGGAATTAGATGTCTGGTGGGCAAATTATGTTCACACCCAAGTTTAAGGCTGGTTAAGTAGGATCAGGTGGAGGGTCTACACCCTAATGCCCAGGGTTTATCCTGAGACCTTGAAGGGATGGGTCCATATCCAGGAGCGGGGCTAACCCCAACAGTAACCACCAGCCCTGACCCTGACTCTGACTCTGAGCCTGCCCCAAAACCTAACCGAAACCCTGACCCTGACCCTGACCCTGTCTGTACCTGACCTGAACCCTAAACCTAAACCTAAGCCTGACACTGACCCTGATGTGGACCCTGAACCTAAACCTAACATTAATATTACTGTAATTAAGACTGATTCCGAACCATGACCCTGACCCTGACCCTAATCCTAACCCTGATGGTGACCTAACCCTGACCCTAATCCTAACCCTGACTGTTACTGTGAGCCTGACCCTAACGCTAAACATAAAGGTAACTCTAACCATGACCCTAATACGGACCCTGAACCTAATCCTAACGCTGACCCTAACACTAACACTAACCCCTACCCTAAACCAAATCCTAACCCTGACCTTACGCTGTCTAACTCTAACCCTAACCATAACCCTACTTCTCACTCTAACCCTAACCCCAATCCCAAACCCTACCGCCAAAACCTAACTGTGACACTGAACCGAATATTGACCCTAAACCAAAGCCTAACCCTAAACCGGACCCTGGCCCTGACCTTCACCTGACCCTGACCCTGACCCTAATCACCTGACCCTGACCCTGACCCTAATCCTAACCATGACACTAACTCTGACCACTACACAATCCTGTCCCTAACTCGAATGTGGACTTTAAACCAATACTTGAACCTGACACTAAACCTGACACTGGCGCTAAACTTCACCCTGACCCTGACTCAGACCATGACCATAAACCTAACCCTGATCCTAACAGTGACCCCGACCCTGACCTGAACACTAAACTTGACCCTTACGGTGAGCCTGACCCTAACTCTAACCCTAAATGTAACCCTGACCCTGACACTAGCACGGGCCCTCCCCCGAATCCTATCGGTGAACCTAACATTAAGAGTAACCCCTAAACCTAACACGGACCCTGATCCTAACAAGTTCTAACCCTAACCGTCAACCAAACGCTAACCCTAACACTAACCCTAAACTTTAACAATAACCCTGACCCTGTACCTGACTATGATCATAACCCTAACCCTGAACTTTGCCTATACCAGACCCTGACCCTATACCTGAACCTGGCCCTGAGCCTAAACCTAACCATGACCCTAACACTGACCACGACATAACCCTGTCGCTGACCCGAATGTTGACTTTAAACCAATACCTGATTCTGACAGTAAACCTGACACTGGCCCTAGATTTCACCCTGAACCTGACCCAGACAAAGACCAGAAACCTAACCCTGACCCTAACAGTGACCCTGACCTTACCCTAACAATAAACCTGACATTGAATGTGAGCCTGACCCTAACTCTAACCCTAAACGTAACCCTGACCATGACACTAAAACGGGCCCTGACAGAACCTAACGCTGTACCTAACCCTAAAACTAACCCCTAACATAATTGCTGACACTGACCCTAACCCGGTCTAACCCTAACCCTCAACCTACCTCCTACCCTAACCCTAACCCCACTTTAACAATAATCCTGACCCTGATCATAACCATAACTCTGAACTTTGCCTATGTCAGACCTTAACCTTAAACCTGACCCTGGCCTTGACCTTAACACTGACCCTAACCCTGACTGTAAACCTAACTCTGACCCAATCCGTGATCCTAAACAGAATCGTAACCCTAAAGCTAACCCTGATCCTGAACCTACTCATAAAACAGAACCTAAACATAAAGCTGACCTTACCATAACCATGAACCTAACACTGACCCTGACCCTAACCCTGACACTAGACTGTCCCAAACCTAACCCTGACCCTGACATGACCCTGCCACCAAACCAAAACTTGAACCTAACCCTAAATCTAATCATGACCCTGAACCTAACCCTAAACCTAACCGTCACCCTAACACTGACCCTGACGTGACTCTGACGGTAACACTAACCTTATTGCTACTGTGAGCCGGACCCTAAACCTAACCATGAACCTAACCCTAACCCTGACCCCTACACTAAGCCTTACGCTAACACTGACCCCAAGGACGTCTAAACCTAACCCTGACCCTAAGTCTTTCTTAACCCTAACCCTAACACTAACCTAGTCTAAACCCAGCTCTGTTGCCTCCAGCGGGGACAACAGCTGCACCCAGGCCTCCCAGGGGCTGGGGGGAGGCTGTATGGAGGTCACTGGATGGCACTGCCTGAGTGGAGTGTGAGCCTGAGCAGCTTGGGGACCGGCGGCTCTGGAGCTATGGTACAGCAGGAAGTTCGGTAAGGAGCCCCCAGGCAGTGGTGACCTCAGTTCCCTGATGACAGAGCCCAACGGAATTGGAACCAACATATCCAGGCACCCCATTACAGAGAAAATCCCCTTGCCCAGCTCATTTCTAGGGACATCATAAAGGAAGCGTCATGATCTTCTGCTGTACTGAAGCCAAGAGGATGTAGGGAAAAGAGAGCTCGCCCGCCAGACACGTCTCCTCCCTGGCAGGTCATATCAGGATTTCCCAATGCCTCTGGCCCTTTGGCTAATAAAATCAAAAGGTGACACCAGGGGGCTCAGAGTCAGAGAGTCCCACACCTTCTGATCGACCGGTATAGCCCTAGGTCTCCTCCCCGTCTCTCTGTGTGTGTGCGTGTGTATGTCTGTGTGTGTGTGTGTGTGTGTGTGTGTGTGTGTGTGTGTGTGCCTCTGGGTGTCTGTGTGTCTGTGTGTAAAGAGGACCTGGCCATGCCATCGTGGGTGGAGATGCCCCAAGCAGGATCAGGCTGATGAGGGTTTAGATGTCTGGTGGGCAAGTTATGTTCACACCCCAGTTTATGGCTTGTTAAGATTGATCGGATGGAGTGTCTACACCCTTCTGCCCAGGGTTTATCCTGAGACCCTGAACGGATGGGTCCATGACCCAGGAGCGGGGCTAACCCTAACAGTAACCACTAACCCTCACCCTGACTCTGACTGTGAGACTGCCCCAAACCCTACCCGAAACCCTGATCCTGACCCTGACCCTGTCTGTGATCCTGACCTGAACCCTAAACCTAAACCTAAGCCTGACACTCAGCCTGATGTGGACCCTGAACCTAAACCTAACGTTGATATTACTGTAACCAAGACTCATTCCTAACCATGACCCTGACCCTGACCCTAATCCTATCCCTGATGCTGACCTAATCCTGACCCTAATCCTAACCCTGACCATGACTGTGAGCCTGACCCTAACCCTAAACCTAAAGGTAACTCTAACCATGACCCTAATACGGACCCTGAACCTAAACCTAACGCTGACCCTGACCGTAACACTAACCCCTACCCTAAACCAAATCCTAACCCTGACCTTACGCTGTCTAACTCTAACCCTAACCATAACCCTAATTCTAACTCTAACCCTAACCCCAATCCCAAACCCTACCGCCAAAACCTAACTGTGACACTGAACCAAATATTGACCCTAAACCAAAGCCTGACGCTAAACCTGACCCTGACCATGAAATTCACCTGACCCTGACCCTAATCCTAACCATGACACTAACACTGACCACTACATAACCCTGTCCCAGACCCGAATGTGGACTTTAAACCAATACCTGAACCTGACCCTAAACCTGACACTGGCGCTACACTTTACCCTGACCCTGAACCAGGCAAAGACCATAAACCTAACCCTGACCCTAACAGTGACCCTGACCCCGACCCTAACACTATCCCTGACCCTGACTGTGAGCCTGACCCTAACTCAAACCCTAAACATAACCCTGACACTGACACTAACACGGGCCCAACCCGAAACCTAACGCTAAACCTAACACTAAAACTAACCCCTAACATTATCCCTGACACTGACCCTAACCCGGTCTAACCCTAACCCTCAAATACCTCCTACCCTAACCCTAACCCCACTTTAACAATAATCCTGACCCTCTCCCTGACCCTGATCATAACCCTAACACTGAACTTTGCCTATGTCAGACCTTAATCTTAAACCTGACCCTGGCCTTGACCTTAACACTGACTCTAAACCTGAATGTAAACCTAACTCTGACCCAATCCGTGATCCTAAACAGAATCATAACCCTAAAACTAACCCTGATCCTGAACCTACTCATAAAACAGAACCTAAACATAAAGCTGACCTTACCATAACCATGAACCTAACGCTGACCCTGACCCTAACCCTGACACTGAAACTGTCCCAAACCTAACCCTGACCCTGACATGAACCTTGCCCCCAAACCAAAACTTGAACCTGACCCTAAATCTGACCATGACCCTGAACCTGACCCTAAGCCTAACCGTCACCCTAACACTGACCGTGACACTGACTCTGACCATAACGCTAACCGAGACCCTACTGTGAGCCTGACACTAAACCTAACCATGAACCTAACCCTAACCCTCACCCGCACCCTAAGCCTACGCTAACCCTGACCCCAAGGACTTCTAACCCTAACCCTGATCCTAAGTCTTTGTTAACCCTAACCCTAACACTAACCTTGTCTAAACCCAGCTCTGTTCCCTGAAGCAGAGAGAACAGCTGCACCCAGGTCTCCAAGGGGCTGGGGAGAGGCTGTATGGAGGTCATTGGATTGGCACTGCATTCAGTGGAGGGTGAGCCTGAGCAGCTTGGGGACTGCTGGCTCAGGGAGCTCTGGTGTAGCAGGAAGTTCAGTAAGGAGTCCCCCGGCAGTGGTGACCTCACTTTCCTGATGACAGAGCCCAACGGAAATGGAACCTACGTATCCAGGCACCCCATTACAGAGAAAAACCCCTGCCCAGCTCATTTCTAGGCACATCCTAAAGGAAGCGTCATGTTCTTCTGCTGTACTGAAGACGAGAGGATGCAGGGAGAAGAGAGCTCTCCCGCCAACACGTCCCCTCCCTGGCAGGTCATATCAGGTTTCCCCAACACCTCAGGCCCTTTGGCTAATAAAATCAAAAGATGACACCAGGGTGCTCAGAGTCAGAGAGTCCCACACCTTCTGATCCACCGGTGTAGCCCTAGGTCTCCTCCCCGTCTCTCTGTGTGTGTGTGTGTGTGGGTGTGGGTGTGTGTGTGTGCACCTCTGCGTTTCTGTGTCTGTGTGTAAAGAGTACCTGGCCATGCCATCGTGGGTGGAGATGCCCCAAGCAGGATCAGGCTGATGAGGGGTTAGATGTCTGGTGGGCAAGTTATGTTCACACCCCAGTTTAAGGCTGGTTAAGTGGGATGGGGTATAGGGTCTACACCCTTCTGCCCAGGGTTTATACTGAGAACCTGAAGGGATGGGTCCATGACCCAGGAGAGGGGCTAACCCTAACAGTAACCACTAACCCTGACCCTGACACTGACTGTGAGCCTGCCCCCAACCCTAACCCGAGCCCTGACCCTGTACCTGACCCTAACTATGACGTGATCCCGACCTGAACCCTAAAACTAAAGCTAAGCCTTACGCTGACCCTGATCTGGACCCTGGACCTAAACCTAACTCTGAGATAACCTAGCTATGACTCATCCCTAACATTGACCCTGACCCTGACTCTAATACTAACCGTGATGCTGACCTAACACTGACCCTAACCCTAAACCTGACCGTGACTGTGTGCCTGACCCTAATCCTAACCTTAAAGGTAACCCTAACCCTGACCATAATACAGACACTGAACTTAAACCAAACGCTGACCCTGAACCTAACACTAACCCCTACCCTAAACCAAACCCTCACCCTGACCTTACGCTGTCTAACCCTAACACTCACGATAACACTACTTCTAACTCTAACCCTAACCCCATCCCAAACTTTTCCCCTAAACCTAACTGTGAATCTGAACCGAACATACAGCAAAGCCTGAACCTAAACCTGACCCAGGCCCTGAACTTCACCTGACCCTGACCCTGACCCTAATACTAACCATGACCTTAACTGTGACCACTACATAACCTTGTCCCTGACCCGAATGTGGACTTTAGACCAATACCAGATCCTGACGCTAAACCTGACACTGGCCCTAAACTTCACCCTGACCCAGACCCAGGCCATGACCATAAACCTAACCCTGACCCTAACAGTGACCCTGACCCAGAACCTAACACTAACCCTGACACTGAATGTGAGCCTGACCCAAACTCTAACCCTAAATGTAACCCTGACCCTGACACTAACATGGGCCCTCCGCTGAATCCTATCACTGAAACTAACCCTAACACTATACCCTAAACCTACCACGGACCCTGACCCTAACCAGGTCTAAACCTAATCCTCAACCTAACTCTAACCCTAACACTAACCCTAAACTTTAACAATAACCCTGAACGTATACCTGATTATGCTCATAACCCCAACCCTCAACCCTGACCCTAAACCTGACCCTGGCCCTGACCCTAAACCTAACCATGAACCAGACAATGACCACTACATAACCCTGTCGCTGAACCGAATGTGGACTTTAAACTAATACCTGATCCTGACCATAAACCTGACACTGGCCCTAGACTTCACCCTGACCCTGACCCAGGCAAAGACCAGAAACCTAACCCTGACCCTAACCCTAACCCTGACACTGAATGTGAGCCTGACCCTAACTCTAACCCAAAACGTAACCCTGACCCTGACACTAACAAGGGCCCTGACCGAAAACCTAACGGTGAACCTAACCCTAAAACTAACCCCTAACATTATCCCTAACACTGACCCTAATCCGATCTAACACTAACCATACACCTACCTCTAACCCTAACACTAACCCCACTTTAACAATAATCCTGACCCTCTCCCTGATCATGATCATAACCCTAACTCTGAACTTTGCCTATGTTAGACCTTACCCTTAAACCTGACCCTGGCCTTGACCTTAACACTGACCCTAACCCTGACTGTAAACCTAACTCTGACCCAATCCATGATCCTGAACAGAATCGTAACCCAAAAGCTAACCCTGATCCTGAACCTACGCATAAAACAGAACCTAAACATAAAGCTGACCTTACCATAACCATGAACCTAACCCAGACCCTGACCCTAACCCTGAAACTAAACCTGTGCCAAACCTAACCCTGACCCTGACATGAAACGTGCCCCCAAACCAAAACTTGAACCTGACCCTAAATCTGACCATGACCCTGCCGGACCCTAAACCTAACCGTTACCCTAACACTGACCCTGACCCTAACACTAAACCTGATACTGAATGTGAGCCTGACCCTAACTCTAACCCTAAACGTAACCCTGACCCTGACACTAACACAGGCCCTGACCCGAAACCTAACAGTGAACCTAACCCTAAAACTAACAACCTAACATTGTCTCTGACACTAATCCTAACCCGATCTAACCCTAACCCTCAACTTACCTCTAACCCTAACCCTAACCCCACTTTAACAATAATCCTGACCCTCTCCCTGACCCTGATCATAACCCTAACTCTGACCCAATCCGTGATCCTGAACAGAATCGTAACCCTAAAACTAAGCCTGATCCAGAACCTACTCATAAAACAGAACTGAAACCTAAAGCTGACCATGAACCTAACCCTGACCATGACCCTAACATGACACTAAAACTGTCCCAAACCTATCCCTGACCCTGACATGAACCTTGCTCCCAAACCAAAACTTGAACCTGACCCTAAATCTGACCATGACCCTGCTGGACCCTAAACCTAACTGTGACCCTAACACTGACCCTAACCCTGACTCTGACCGTAACGCTAAGAGTGACCCTACTGTGAGCCTGACCCTAAACCTAACCATGAACCTAACCCTAACCCTGACCCCTACCCTAAGCCTAACGCTAACCCTGACCCCAAAGATGTCTAACCCTAACCGTCACCCTAAGTCTTTCTTAAACCTAACCCTAACACTAACCTGGTCTAAACCCAGCTCTGTTCCCTCTGGAGGGGAAAACAGCTGCACCCAGGCCTCCCAGGGGTTTGGGGGAGGCTACATGGGGGTCACTGGATGGCCACTGCATTGAGTGGAGTGTGAGCCTTGACCAGCTTGGGGACCGGTGGCTCAGGGAGCTCTGCTGGAGAAGGAAGTTCGGTAAGGAGCCCCCAGGCAGTGGTGACCTCACTTCCCTGACGACAGAGCCCAACGGAATTGGAACCCACGTATCCAGGCACCCCATAACAGAGAAAACCCCCCTGCCCAGCTCATTTCTAGGCACATCCTAAAGGAAGCGACCTGTTCTTCTGCTGTACTGAAGCCGAGAGGATGCATGGAGAAGAGAGCTCGCCTGACAGACAGGTCCCTTCCCTGGCAGGTCATATCAGGATTTCTCAACACCTCAGGCCCTTTGGCTAATAAAATCAAAAGGTGACACCAGGGGGCTCAGAGTCAGAGAGTCCCACACCTTCTGATCCACGGGTGTAGCCCTAGGTCTCCTCTCCCTCTGTGTGTGTGTTTGTGTGTGTGTGTGTGTGCGTGTGTGCCTCTGGGTGTTTGTGAGTCTGAGTGTAAAGAGGAGCTGGCCATGCCATCGTGGGTGGAGATGCCCCAAGGAGGATCAGGCTGATGAGGGGTTAGAGATCTGGTGGGCAAGTCATGTTCACACCCCAGTTTAAGGCTGGTTACGTGAGATCGGCTGTAGGGTCTACACCCTTCTGCCCAGGGTTTATCCTGAGACCTTGAAGGGATGTTTCCATACCCAGGAGTGGGGCTAATCCCAACAGTAACCACTAACCCTGACCCTGACCCTGACTGTGAGCCTGCGCCAAACCCTAACCCAAGCCCTGACCCTGACCCTGACCCTGACCCTGTGTCCTGACCTGAACCTTAAACCTAAACCTAAGCCTGACACTCACCCTGATGTGGACCCTGAACTTAAATCTGACATTACCATAACCATGACTCAAACCTAATCATGACACAGACCCTGACCCTAATCCTAACCCTGACGCTGACCTAACCCTGACCCTAACCCTAACCCTGACCGTACTGTGAGCCTGACCCTAACCCTAAACCTAAAGGTAACTCTAACCATGACCCTAATACGGACCCTGAACCTAAACCTAACGCTGACCCTAACACTAACACTAACCCCTACCCTAAACCAAACCCTAACCCTGACCTTACGCTGTCTAACCCTAAACATAACCCTACTTCTAACTCTAACCCTAACCCCAATCCCAAACCCTACCGCCAAAACCTAACTGTGCCACTGAACCGAACATTGACCCTAAACCAAAGCCTGACTCTAAACCTGACCCTGACACTGACCCTAATCCTAACCATGACACTAACACTGACCACTACACAATCCTGTCCCTAACCCAAATGTGGATTTTAAACCAATACCTGAACCTGACCCTAAACCTGACACTGGTGCTAAACTTCACCCTGACCCTGACCCTGACCATGACGATAAACCTAACCCTGACCCTAACAGTGAACCCGACCCTGAATGAACAACAAACCTGACCCTGACTGTGAGCCTGACCTTAACACTAACCCTAAATGTAACCCTGACCCTGACACTAACACGGGACCTCCCCCAGATCCTATCGCTGAACCCAACCCTAACACTAACCAATAACCCTACCATGGACCCTGATCCTAACAAGCTCTAACCCTAACCGTCAACCAAATGCTAACCCTAACACTAACCCTAACTTTAACAATAACCCTACCCTATACCTGACTATGATCATAACCCTAACCCTGAACTTTGCCTATACCAGACCTTGACCCTATACCTGAACCTGGCCCTGATCCAAAACCTAACCATGCCCCTAACACTGACCACTACATAAACCTGTCGCTAACCTGAATGTGGACTTTAAACCATATCTGCTCCTGACCGGAAACTGACACAGGCCCTAGACTTCACCTTGAACCTGATCCTGGAAAAGACCATAAACCTAACCCTGACCCTAATAGTGACCCTGACCCTGACCCTAACACTTACCCTGATACTGAATGTGAGCCTGACCCTAACTCTAACCCTAAACATAACCCTGACACTAACACGGGCCCTGACCCGAAACCTAACACTGAACCTAACCCTAAAACTAAAAACCTAACATTGTCCCTGACACTGATCCTAACCCGGTCTAACCCTAACCCTCAACTTACCTCTAACCCTAACCCTAACCCCACTTTAAAAATAATCCTGACCCTAACCTGACCCTGATCATAACCCTAACCTTGACCCAATCCGTGATCCTGAACAGAATCGTAACCCTAAAACTAAGCCTAATCCAGTACCTACTCATAAAACAGAACCTAAACATAAAGCTGACCTTACCATATCCATGAACCTAACCCTGACCCTGACCCTAACCCTGACACTAAAACTGTCCCAAACCTATCAATGACCCTGACATGAACCTGCCCCCAACCAAAACTTGAACCTGACCCTAAATCTGACCATGACCCTGCCTGACCCTAAACTTAACCGTCACCCTAACACTGAGCCTGACCCTGACTGTGACCGTAACGCTAACCATGACCCTACTGTGAGCCTGACCCTATACCTAAACATGAACCTAACCCTAACCCTGACCCCTACACTAAGCCTTACACTAACCCTGACCCCAAAGACGTCTAACCTGACCCCAATGAGGTCTAACCCTAACCCTGACCCTAAGGCTTTCTAAGCCTAATCTTAACACTAACCTGGTCTAAACCCAGCTCTGTTCCCACCAGCAGGGACAACAGCTGCACCCAGGTGTCCCAGGGGTTGGGGGGAGGCTGTATGGGGGTCACTGTATGGGCAATGCATTGAGTGGAGTGTGAGCCTTGAGCAGCTTGGGGATCGGGGACTCAGGGAGCTCTGGTGGAGCAGGAAGTTCGGTAAGGAGCACCCCGGAAGTGGTGACTTGGCTTCCCTGATGACAGAGCCCAACGGAATTGGAACCCACGAATCCAGGCACCCCTTTACAGAGAAAACCCCCCTGCCCAGCTCATTTCTAGGCACATCCTAAAGGAAGTGACATGTTCTTCTGCTGTACTGAAACCGAGAGAATGCAGGGAGAAGACACGTCCCCTCCCTGGCAGGTCATGTCAGATTTCCCCAATGCCTCATGCCCTTTAGCTAATAAAATCAAAAGATGACACCAGGGAGCTCAGAGTCAGAGTCCCACACCTTCTGATCCACGGGTATAGCCCTAGGTCTCCTCCCCGTCTGTGTGTGTGTGTGTGTGTGTGTGTGTGTGTGTGTGTGCCTCTGGGTGTTTGTGAGTCTGTGTGTAAAGAAGAGCTGGCCATGCCATCGTGGGTGGAGATGCCCCAAGCATGATCAGGCTGATGAGGGGTTAGATGTCTGGTGGGCAAGTCATGTTCATACCCCAGTTTAAGGCTGGTTAAGTGGGTCGGGTGGAGGGTCTACACCCTTCTGCCCAGGGTTTATCCTGAGACCCTGAAGGGATGGGTCCATACCCAGGAGCGGGTCTAACCACAAAAGTAACCACTAACCCTGACCCTGACACTGACTGTGATCCTGAACTGAACTCTAAACCTAAACCTAAGCCTGACACTAACCCTGATGTGGACGCTGCACTTAAACCTAATGCTGATAATACTGTAACTAAGAATCATATGTAACCATGACCCTGACCTTGACCCTAATCCTAACCCTGACGCTGACCTAACCCTGACCCTAACCCTACCCCTGACCGTGACTGTGAGCCTGATGCTAACCTTACACAAACCTGTCCCTGACCCGAATGTGGACTTTAAACCAATACCTGAACCTGACCCTAAACCTGACACTGGTGCTAAACTTCACCCTGACCCTGACCCTGACCATGATGATAAACCTAACCCTGACCCTAACAGTGAACCCGACCCTGAATGAACAACAAACCTGACCCTGACTGTGAGCCTGACCTTAACACTAACCCTAAATGTAACCCTGACCCTGACACTAACACGGGACCTCCCCCAGATCCTATCGCTGAACCCAACCCTAACACTAACCAATAACCCTACCATGGACCCTGATCCTAACAAGCTCTAACCCTAACCGTCAACCAAATGCTAACCCTAACACTAACCCTAACTTTAACAATAACCCTGACCCTATAACTGAGTATGATCATAACCCTAACCCTGAACTTCGTCTATACCAGACCCTGACCCTATACCTGACCCTGGCCCTGATCCTAAACCTAACCATGACCCTAAAACTGACCACTACATAACCCTGTCGCTGACCCGAATGTGGACTTTAAACCAATACCTGATCCTGACCGTAAACCTGACACTGGCCCTAGACTTCACCCTGACCCTGACCCAGACCATGACCATAAACCTAACCATGACCCTAAAAGTGACCCCGACCCTGACCTGAACACTAAACCTGACCCTGACTGTGAGCCTGACCCTAACTCTAACACTAAACATAACCATGACCCTGACACTAACACGGGCCCTGACAGAAACCTAACGCTGAACCTAACACTAAAACTATCCCCTAACATTATCCCTGACACTGACCATAACCCGGTCTAACCCTAACCCTCAACCTACCTCTAACCCTAAACCTAACCCCACTTTAACAATAAACCTGACCCTCTCCCTGACCCTGATCATAACCCTAACTCTGAACTTTGCCTATGTCAGACCTTAACCTTAAACCTGACCCTGGCCTTGACCTTAACACTGACCCTAACCCTGCCTGTAAACCCAACTCTCACCCAATCCGTGATCCTGACAGAATCGTAACCCTAAAGCTAACCCTGATCCTGAACCTACACATAAAACAGAACCTAAACATAAAGCTGACCTTACCGTAACCATGAACCTAACCCTGAACCTGACCCTAACCCTGACACTAAACCTGTGCCAAACCTATCCCTAAACCTGACAAGAACCTTGCCCCCAAACGTAAACCTGAACCTGACCCTAAATCTGACCAAGACCCTGAACCTGACCCTAAAACTAACCGTCACTAACACTGACCCTGACCCTGACTCTGACCATAATGCTAACCGTGACCCTACTCTGAGCCTGACCCTAAACCTAACCATGAACCTAACCCTAAACCTGAAACCTACCCTAACCCTTACGCTAATCCTGACCCCAATGAAGTCTAACATTCACCGTGATCCTAATTCTTCCTTAACCCTAACCCTAACACTAACCTAGTCTAAACCTAGCTCTGTTGCCTTGACCGGGGACAACAGCTGCACCCAGGCCTCCCAGGGGCTGGGGGGACGCTGTATGTGGGTCATTGGTTTGGCACTGCATTGAGTGGAGGGTGAACCTTGAGCAGCTCGGGAACTGGGGGCTCAGGGAGCTCTGGTACAGCAGGAAGTTTGGTAAGGAGCCCCCAGGCAGTGGTGATCTCACTTCCCTGACGACAGAACCCAAAGGAATTGGAACCCACGTATCCAGGCACCCCATTACCGAGAAAACCCCACTGCCCAGCTCATTTCAAAGCACATCCTAAAGGAAGCGACTGTTCTTCTACTGTACTGAAGCCGAGAGGATGCAGGGAGAAGAGAGCTCGCCCGCCAGACAAGTCCCCTCCCTGGCAGGTCATATCAGGTTTCCCCAATGCCCAAGGCCATTTGGCTAATAAAATCAAAAGGTGACACCAGGGGGCTCAGAGTCAGAGAGTCCCACACCTTCTGATCGACCGGTGTACCCTAGGTCTCCTCCTCGTCTCTCTGTGTGTGTGTGTGTTTGGGTGTGTGTGTGCCTCTTGGTGTCTGTGTGTCTGTGTGTAAAAAGGACCTGGCCATGCCATCGTGGGTGGAGATGCCCCAAGCAGGATCAGGCTGATGAGGGCTTAGATGTCTGGTGGGCAAGTCATGTTCACACCGCAGTTTAAGGCTGGTTAAGTGGGATGGGGTGTAAGGTCTATACCCTTATGCCCAGGGTTTCTCGTGAGACCCTATAGGGATGGGTACATGACCCAGGAGCGGGCCTAATCCTAAGAGTAACCACTAACCCTGACCCTGACACTGACTCTGAGCCTGCCCCAAACCCTAAGTGAAGCCCTGACCCTGACCCTGACCCTGTCTGTGATCCTGACCTGAACCCTAAACCTAAACCTAAGCCTGACACTCAGCCTGATGTGGACCCTGAACCTAAACCTAACTCTGACATTACCGTAACCATGACTCATACCTAAACAAGACACTGACCCTGACCCTAATCCTACACCTGACGCTGACCTAACCCTCACCATAACCCTAACCCTGAACGTGACTGTGAGCCTGATCCTAACCCTAAACTAAAGGTAAGTCTAAACATGACCCTAATACGGACCCTTCATAAACTTAATGCTGACCCTGACCCCCATATTAACCCCTACCCTAAACCAAACCCTAACTCTGACCTTAAGCTGACTAACCCTACCACTAACCATAACCCTACTTCTAACTCTAACACTAACCCCATCCCAAACCCTACAGCCAAAACCTAACTGTGACACAGAACCGAACATTGACCCTAAACCAAAGCCTGACGCTAAACCTGACCCTGTCCATGACCTTCACCTGACCCTGACCCTGAACCTAGTCCTAACAATGACTCTAACACTGACCACTACATAACCCTGTCCCAGACCCGAATGTGGTCTTTAAAACAATACCTGAACCTGACCCTAAACCTGACACTGGTGCTACACTTCACCCTGACCCTGACCCAGGCCAAGACCATAAACCTAACCCTGACCCTAACAGTGACACTCACCCCGACCCTAACAATAACCCTGACAGTGAATGTGAGCCTGACCCTAACTCTAACACTAAACGTAACCCTAACCCTGACACTAACATGGGCCCTGACCTGAAAACTAATGCTGAACCTAAGCCTAAAACTAACCCCTAACAATATCCCTGACACTGACCCTAACCCGGTCTAACTCTAACCCTCAACCTACCTCCTACCCTAACCCTAACCCACTTTAACAATAATCTTGACCCTCTACCTGACCCTGACCCTGATCATAACCCTAACTCTGAACTTTGCCTATGTCAGAACTTAACCTTAAACCTGACCCTGGCCTTGACCTTAACACTGACCCTAACCCTGCCTGTAAACCTAACTTTGACCCAATCTGTGATGCTGGACAGAATCGTAACCCTAAAGGTAACACTGATCCTGAACCGACTCATAAAACAGAACCTAAACATAAAGCTGACCTTACCATAACCATGAACCTAACCCTGACCCTGACCCTAACCCTGACACTAAACCTGTCCCAAACCTAACCCTGACCCTGACATGAACCTTGCCCCCAAACCTAAACTTGAACCTGACCCTAAATCTGACTATGACCCTGAACCTGACCCTAAACCTAACCGTCACCCTAACACTGACCCTGACCCTAACTCTGACCGTTACGCTAACCGTGACCCTACTGTGAGCCTGACCCTAAACCTAAACATGAACCTAACCCTAACCATGACCCCTACCCTAAGCCTTACGCTAACCCTGACCCCAACGACGTCTAAACCTAACTCTGACCCTAAGTTTTTCAAAACCCTAAACCCTAACACTAACCTAGTCTAAACCCAGCTCGGTTGCCTCCAGCGGGGACAACAGCTGCACCCAGGCCTCCCAGGCGCGGGGTGGAGGCTGTATGGGGGACACTGGATGGGCACTGCATTGAGTGGAGTGTGAGCCTGAGCAGCTTGTGGACCGGAGGCTCAGGGAGCTCTGGTGAAGCAGGAAGTTCGGTAAGGAGCCCCCAGGCAGTGGTGACCTCACTTCCCTGACGACAGAGCCCAACGGAATTGGAACCCACGTATCCAGGCACCCCATTACAGAGAAAACCCCCCTGCCTAGCTCATTTCTAGGCACATCCTAAAGGAAGCGATATGTTCTTCTGCTGTACTGAAGCCGAGAGGATGCAGGGAGAAGAGAGATCGCCCGCCAGACACGTGGCCTCCCTTCAGGTCATATCAGGATTCCCCAATGCCTCAGACCCTTTGGCTAATAAAATCAAAAGGTGACACCAGGCGGCTCAGAGTCAGAGAGTCCCACACCTTCTGATCCACTGGTGTAGCCCTAGGTCTCTTCCCCGTTTGTGTGTGTGTGTCTGTGTGTGTGTGTGTGTGCCTCTGGGTGTCTGTGTGTCTGTGTGTAAAGAGGACCTCGCCATGCCATCGTGGGAGGAGATGACCCAAGTAGGGTCAGGCTGATGAGGGTTTAGATGTCTGGTTGGCAAGTTATGTTCACACCCCAGTTTAAGGCTGGTTAAGTGGGATCGGGTGGAGGGTCTACACCCTTCTGCCCAGGGTTTATCCTGAGACCCTGAACGGATGGGTCCATGACCCAGGAGCGGGGCTCACCCTAACAGTAACCACTAACCCTGACCCTGACACTGCCTGTGAGCCTGCCCCAAACCCTAACCCAAACCCTGACATTGACACTGACCCTGACACCATTATGCCCCGCCAATGCTTAAGTACAAAGAGGGCACAAACATGCATTGTGACCCTCAGCGTGAGTCCTCTCAGTGGCTGGACCATTAGATGTCATAATGGGCTTGCCATGCCCCTAGGCCCCAAGTTTTAACCAGCTTTCTGGTTGTCCAGTCGCCCCTCCCCAGGGCTCTGCTCTGGAAACTCTCTTTTGGTGGGACACCTGAGGTAAAAACAAAACAAAACCGACTCCTCCCATCTCAAAGAATAACCCCAAACTCTTGGGATCGGGCCAAATGCCCAGAGAGGAAGACTCGTCCATGGCCCATGAGGCCACCCGGACATTCCACGGCCATCAGTGACACAATATCCAGAGACAAAATCTTGAGCAAGCGTCTCACACTCGCCCCCTTCTTCATATCCTGAAGAGTTCTCCTCACGGTCTGTAGATCAGTCCTGCAATACCTACGACCCGAAACCTAAGCCGAGTTTGTGTTTTCAGACAACTGTCCCCACAGCCCTGGCCCACAAAACCTACAGGCACAGGTTCTTGGAGCCAAACCTGAGGACTGTGCCTGGGAATTCTGCCCATTCCATTGGCCACAAACCTAGAAATAGGATGATAAACCTCCAAAGTGCCCGGGGCCATCCCAATAGTGTTGACTGCCCAGGAATAACAAGGGTGGTCTGACACCAGCTGAGCCTCTACCTGCACTTAGACCCGTGGACAGATGTCCCCAGAGGTAAATTGGAATGAGCAGGCCCCTAGATCCTAATCGGATCCATTGCTTTGTTGTCCAGTCATCTCTCCTCAGAGGCCTGGATTCCAATAGCAGCATATGGCTGTTTCTTGAGGCACCCATCAGAACAAATCTCGTCTCCACGTGGGAATCTTGCACGTTGGAGCTGTGTCAAAGCCTCTGGTTAGGAGAACCCATCAGGGACCCTGTGCCACTGCTTCATTCCACGTTCTCCATGGACACAAACCCACATTAGGACCCATCCACAAGAGAGTCCATTTCAACTCAACCCTCTCAGTTTCTCCCCCAGATCCAGCAGATCTAACCTGTCTTGTCACTAGGAACAAGAGGAATGAGAGTCGGGCTTCCCAGCCATCCATCCTTAGAACCCTACTCGGAATCGATCCGTATGGGAAGTCCTGGAGCCAAACAACAGGTCTCAATCGTCCCGCAGAAGAATCTTTACGGTTTGGAGCATCTCACAACTCCCATCGTGGGAAAAATTCCATGGCCTCGTGATCCACCACCTCTTCATGAAGAGGGCCATAAGGGACAGAAACTCCAACCTGAGCGTTCGTCAGATCCTCACCTGATTTCAGATGCACGAGTTCTCGATTCAGCTCTGCAGAGCGTACCTGCCTTGCCCTCGCCCAGAAACCTAAGGTTGCTTGTGTTCTCCGTCTTCTGTCCTCAACTCCTGGCCCACAAGCCCTCCAGTTTGGCAATTCCAGAACAACAATGCAGCCCTCTGCCTCCAGAAGAAAAAACATTGCCCTCTGGGGCTAACCAGAAACCCCAAATGAGGATCAACCTTTTTGCCACTTGACTGTACCCCAATTCTACAGGATGCCCTGGGCACTCATGCCCTTTCTGTCACAGCCTGAGCCTGGACCTCCCGACCCACACCCAGCCAGCTGGACTCACGCTGAACACATCGGACCTGCCAAAGCCTTAGGTCGTCATCTCTTCCCAACTTCGGTTTTCAGGCTTCAGAACCTAGACGTTTTCTCCAATCACTGCCCAGGGTTGAACATGAGGCAGAAATCAGAAATCCTTCCCCATGGCAAGAAATCTTGGGGTTGGCGTTCTGTGTAGTTGATAGCAGTGTGGCCCTTTGACCCCGCCATGCTTGAGGGCCACGTTGGTCACAAATACGCATTGTGAGCCTCAGCGTGAGCCCAGTCCCCAAGTAAGGTCTCACAGTGCTGGACCAAGAGACGGCATATTGGGCTTGCCATGCCCCTAGGCCCCAATTTTTAACCATAGTTCCTGTTGTCCATTCGCCCCTCCCCAGTGCTCTGCTTTAGAATGAGGTAACCAAACTGAAAGGACTCCTCCCATCCCACAGATTGACCCCCCAATTGGGATCGGGCCAAATCCACAGAGAGAAAGACTCATCCATGGCCCATTAGGCCTCCCCGATATTCCAAGCCCATCGTTGACACAAAATCCAGAGACAAAAGCCTGAATAAGCGCCTCACACTCGCTCTTTCTTCATATCCTAAAGAGTTCCCCTCACGGTCTGTAGATCGGGACTGCCATACCTACGTCCCCAAAACAAGCCGAGTGTGTGTTTTCAGACTTCTATCCCCACACTCCTGGCTTCCATACCCTCCAGCCTGGGGACCCTGGAGCCACACATCAGGTCTCTGCCTCTCAACTCCACGGGAATTCTGCCCCTTCCATTGACCACAATCATACAAACTAGGAGAAACCTCCAAAGTCCCCAAGGCCATCCCAATAGCATAGAACGCCCAGGACAAACAAGGGCTGCCTGGAACCAGCTGAGCTTCCATCTCCACCCATACTGTAGATGGATGTCCCCAGAGAAGGAGATTGAACGGGACAGGGCCCTAGGCCCTAATGGGGTCCATTGTTTTGGTTTCCTGCTATCTCTCATCAGAGGCCTGGTTTCCAATATCAGCATGTGGGGCTTTCCTGAGGCACCAATCAGATCAAATCTAGTCTCCACATGGGAAACTTGTCTTTTGGAGATGACGCAAAACCTCTGGTTAGGAGAAGCATTCAGGGTCCGTGTGCCACCGCCCCGTGCCAAGGTCTCCATGCACATAAACCCACATTAGGACCTATCCGCAGGAGAGTCCATTTCAACTCAGCCCCCTCCATTGCTCCCCTAGAGCTAGCATATCAAAACTGTCTATTAACTAGGAGACAGTTAGAATCGAGGCAGTCTGCCCAGGGTTCCATCCTTCGATCCCTGCTTTGCTGTCATTCCGTATGAAACATCCTGGAGTGATCCAACAGATCTCAATTGTTGATCAGAAAAAATCCTTGTGGCTTGGAGCATATCCCAACTCCCCTCCTGGGTAAACCTCCATGGCCTCGAGATGCTGCCCCCTTCAAGAAAGGGCCATAATGGACAGAAACTCCAACCTGAGCCTAGGTCTGAACCTCTCCCTGACTTCAGATGCACGAAGTCCCGATTCAGATCTGCAGAGAGTGCCTGCCGTGCCCTCGTCCCGAAACCTACACCTAACTTGTGTTCTTATTCTTCCGTCCTCACACTCCTTGCCCAAAGGGCATCCAGTTTGGGAATTCCGGAGCCACAAAGCAGCACTCTGCCTGCCCTCCAGAAGAAAAACGTTGCCCTTGGGGCTACCCAGAAACGCTAAATGCGGATCAAGCTGCACGGCACTCGACTCTCCCCCAATTATACAATATACCCTGAAATCTAATGCCTGGTCTCACGCAGCCTAGGCCTGAACCTCCCGACCAACACTCAGCGAGCTGGCTCCACACTGAGCACGTCGGACCTGACATGGACTTAAGTCGTCATCTCTTCCCAAGCTCGGTTTTCAGACTACACAACCTAGACCTTAACTCCAATCACGGCCCAGCGGTGAAACAGATGAAAAAATCAGAACTACTACTTCCCCATGGCAAGAATACATGTGGTTGGCATGGAGCCCAACGTTCAGTGTAGGAGCAACAGCGTGGACCATGATTCCCGCCCATGCTTGAGCGCCTAGAAGGCATAAACACACATTGTGACCCTCACCGTGAGTTCTGTCCTCAAGGAAGGCCTCTCAGTGGCTGGAAGTAACCATAGATCGGTTTGTCCATTCGCCCCCCCACCCCGGGTTCTGCTTTGAAATCCCTCTTTTGTTGGGACACCTGAGGTAACCAAACTGAAAGGACTCCTCCCATCCCCAAGATGGACCCAATACAATTGGGTTCGTGCCAAATGCCCAGAGAGGAAGACTTGCCCATAAGGCCTCCTTGACATTCCACGGCCATTGTTGACACAAAATCCAGAGACAAAAGCCTGAATAAATGCCTCACACTCACTCTTTCTTCATATCCCGAAGAGTTCTCCTCACGGTCTGTAGATCGGGCCTGCCACACTTATGTCCCCAAACGTAAGCTGAGTTAGTGTTTTCAGACTTCTATCCCCACACTCCTGGCCCACACACCCTCAAGGCTGGGGCCCCTGGAGCCACACATCAGGTCTGTGCCTGCCCACTCCACTGGAATTCTGCCCATTCACTTGACCACACGCCTCCAAATTAGGAGAAACCTCCACAGTCCCTGAAGCCATCCCAATTGTGTAGGCCGCCCGGGACAAACAAGGGCGTCTGACAACAGCTGAGCATCTACCTCCACTCATACCGTAGTTGGATGTCACCAGGGTAGTAGATTGAACCTCACAGGTCCCTAGGCCGTGATCGGATCCATTGCTTTGGTTTCCAGGCATCTCTCCTCAGAGGCATGTTTTCAAATACAAGCATGCGGGGGTTTCCGGAGGCAAATCTTGTCTCGACATGGGAAAATAGCAGGCTGGAACTGTGTCAAAACTTCCGGTTAGGAGAATCCTTCAGGGCCTGGTGCCACCACCCCTTTCCAAGGTCTCCATGGACACAAACCCACATTAGGATCCATCCGCAGGAGAGTCCATTTCAACTCTGGCTTCTCGGTTGCTCCCCCAGAGCCAGCAGATAGAACCTGTCTTGTTGCTAGGAGACAATTGAGATGCGAGGCGGGTTGCCCAGGGCTCCGCCCTTAGAACCCTGCTCTGGCGTCCTTCCATATGGAACGTCCTGGACCCATCCAAAAGGTCTCAAATGTCCTGCAGAAGGAATCCTTGCGTTTTGGAGCATCTCACAACTCCCAACGTGGGAAAACCGTGATGGCTTTCTGAAGCCCCCACCCCATTTCTGAAGGGGAAATCATGGACAGGAACTCCAACCTGAGCCAACGTCTGATCCTCGCCCTGAATTCGGATGCACGACATCTCGATTCAGCTGTGCAGAGTGTGCCGGCCTTGCCCTCGCCCTTAAACCTATGTGAAACTTCTGTTCTCCAATGTCCGTCCTCACACTCCTCGCCCCCAAGACCTCACGTTTGGCAATTCTGGACCCACAAGGCAGCACTCTGCCTGCCCTCCAGAAAAAAGAACAAAATGTTGCCCTATGGAGCTTCCCAGACACCCCAAATGAGGATAGACCTACACGGCACCCTTCTGTACACAAATTATATCGACAAATCTGGGCACTAATACACTGTCTGACACAGCCTGAGCCCGGACTTCCTGACCAACACCGAGACAGCTGACCGCACACTGAGCACAACAGACCCGCCATGGCCTTAGCTCGTCATCTATTCCCAACCTAGCTTCTCAGACTTCAGAACATAGACCTTAACTCCACACCCCGCCAAGGGGTGAATGTGATGAAGAAATCAGAACTCCTCCTTCCCTATGGCAAGAAACCTTGTGGTTGGCATGTAGTCCCACGTTCAGTGTAGGAGAAACCAGCGTTCACCATGAGGCCCCGCCCATGCTTGAGTACGAAGAGGGCACAAACACGCATTGTGACCCTCAGCGTGAGTCCTGTCCTCTAGTAAGTCCTCTCAGTGGCTGGACCATTAGACGTCATAATGGGCTTGCCATGCCCCTAGGCCCCAAGTTTTAACCAGCTTTCTGGTTGTCCAGTCGCCCCTCCCCAGGGCTCTGCTCTGGAAACTCTCTTTTGGTGGGACACCTGAGGTAAAAACAAAACAAAACCGACTCCTCCCATCTCAAAGAATAACCCCAAACTCTTGGGATCGGGCCAAATGCCCAGAGAGGAAGACTCGTCCATGGCCCATGAGGCCACCCGGACATTCCACGGCCATCAATGACACAGTATCCAGAGACAAAATCTTGAGCAAGCGTCTCACACTCGCCCCCTTCTTCATATCCTGAAGAGTTCTCCTCACGGTCTGTAGGTCAGTCCTGCAATACCTACGACCCGAAACCTAAGCCAAGTTTGTGTTTTCAGACAACTGTCCCCACAGCCCTGGCCCACAAAACCTACAGGCACAGGTTCTTGGAGCCAAACCTGAGGACTGTGCCTGGGAATTCTGCCCATTCCATTGGCCACAAACCTAGAAATAGGATGATAAACCTCCAAAGTGCCCGGGGCCATCCCAATAGTGTTGACTGCCCAGGAATAACAAGGGTGGTCTGACACCAGCTGAGCCTCTACCTGCACTTAGACCCGTGGACAGATGTCCCCAGAGGTAAATTGGAATGAGCAGGCCCCTAGATCCTAATCGGATCCATTGCTTTGTTGTCCAGTCATCTCTCCTCAGAGGCCTGGATTCCAATAGCAGCATATGGCTGTTTCTTGAGGCACCCATCAGAACAAATCTCGTCTCCACGTGGGAATCTTGCACGTTGGTGCTGTGTCAAAGCCTCTGGTTAGGAGAACCCTTCAGGGACCCTGTGCCACTGCCTCATTCCAAGTTCTCCATGGACACAAACCCACATCAGGACCCATCCAAAAGAGAGTCCATTTCAACTCAACCCTCTCAGTTTCTCCCCAAGATCCAGCAGATCTAACCTGTCTTGTCACTCGGAGACAAGAGGAATGAGAGTCGGGCTTCCCAGCCATCCATTCCCAACCCTACTCAGAATCGATCCGTATGGGAAATCCTGGAGCCAACCAACAGGTCTCAATCATCCTGCAGAAGACTCTTTACGATTTGGAGCATCTCACAACTCCCATGGTTGGAAAAATTCCATGGCCTCGTGATCCACCACCTCTTCTTGAAGAGGGCCATAAGGGACAGAAACTCCAACCTGAGCGTTCGTCAGATCCTCACCTGATTTCAGATGCACGAGATCTCCTCTCAGCTCTGCAGCGCGTAACTGCCATGCCCTTGCCCAGAAACCTAAGATTGCTTGTGTTCTCAGACTTCTGTCCTCAACTCCTGACCCAAAGCCCTCCAGTTTGGCAATTTCAGAAGTACAATGCAACCCTCTGCCTGCCCTCCAGAAGAAAAAACATTCCCTCTGGGGCTAACCAGAAACCCCTTAAATATATGGCGAAAAAATCCCTAGAAAAACATCAATAATAACTGGCTGCCCTTTATTGATCCAGATCCTGTGTTAGGGAAAGAACAGCTGCTTTTAGGCAGAGGATGATCTTCGTTTGTCTTTATGATCTGGCATTTCCTACAAGCCAGGCATGGGGCTCTGCACTGGAGCTTCAAATGCTGGGGGGCCCTCACTGTCCCTTTTCTCTTCTCAGTGGGCCAAAGGGCATGTCCATGGTGCAGTGTGACAGGCTTTACCACAGGGAGAGAAAAGACTGCCAAGAGTAGGTTGGAGCTGGGAAAAGCCACTTAGGAACAGATTTTCAGGGGAGGTGATAGACAAGGGCAAAGAGAAGAATGAGGACGAGTGTGTCAAGTTTCAAAGTGCCAGGAGGCAGCACAGTGCATTCGGGAAACTACAGCAAGTTCATGACAACCGACAGCTGATCTGGCATCATCACCTGAGGATGGAGGCTGAGCCGCGGGGTTAAAACTGGGGGTGACATGGTTTGTATACTATGCTGAGGAGGTGAGGTACTACACTGTGGGGGCACAGGGAGCTACCGGAGGATTTCAAGTATCAGAATCGTAACCATAATAGAGTATTTAATTGCATCCTAGCTTTCATCAAGTGTAAGATGCAATATAGTTTATGTTCGACTAAGAAAGAGAAATGCTGTCAGTTAAACCAGGATATGTCCTCAAGTGCAAGGTGAGTGCCACCTTAAGAGATATTAAAATGGGGGGGGAGGACAAATCTTAGAACAAGTAAATTGTGGTACTAGAATAATTAAGAAAGGTCGAACACTTGGATCAACTAAAAAAGTGATTATTGCTTACCATGTGCCCCAAACTATATTAAGTCTTAGAACAAGAGACGTTCTCATCTTGATGCCCCGCAGCTGTTAGACCCAAAGTACAGAGCGCAGTAGCCAACGACCAGCAGGCCCCAAGTGCCATGTGCAGACTCTAAGAGCAACTGCCTTTGTGAGAGGAAACGGTTGAGAGTGGGCTTTATGAGGTAGAGAATTATTAGCTGGGAAAGTAGGAAAATTGACACAGAATCGGAAATGATGCCCCTACATGACAGTGTTGGTGAAATTTCCCTTCTCAGAGATCTTGAGGCTCCTCAGAAATGTAATTTTCATTTTGGACGGAACATTCAGGATAAATATGATCTGTTCGAGTTCCTGGTTCTCTCATCAGGACTGTTTCTTAGGCTTCACTGGCACAAGAAAAGGGTTTTGACAGTCCAGGGTAAATCCTGACAAAGCACGGTATCTATGAAAAACTAACCACTCAGAAGAGAACAACAGATAAAAGGCCAGGCCGACCTGACCCTGCAGGATAGGTAAGGTTGGTCCGGCAACAGGGGTAGAGGGGAAGTGCCCATCTCCTGCTAGAAGAGCTAGAGAAGACCCCTTCCGGAGAGACCACCAGGAGAGAAGAGCAGTAGGTGCTGATGATGAATATGTTAATCAGCCGAGAAGGTCATAATGACAAAGTTCCACGATCAGAGTAAACGTATGGGATTAAAAATTAAAAAAAAAAAAAAGAGTTTTTTAAACGGACATTTTTTTTTTAAGGAGTTTAAACAAAAGTCCTTTTTAAGAGACAGTTGGCTGTTTAAACCAAAAGTACAACTCACTGAGAGAATCGCCACATTATTTATTGGGGTAGAAAGGACCTGGAATGTAGAAAGACCCATTCTGCAGAAGAAAAAATAGAATCACTAACAGGCCTCATGCCTTGCACAGCCAGTGGCTAGAATCCCTGCCTCATGAGACCCTGTGCTAGAAGGCCGCTAGAACCATCTCAACTATGTTAGTCTTTCTTGGATACCAACAAGTGTTTGCCCAGTTAAGAGCACGGTAACAATCAGTCACATTATGTTATAATGATTGTCGATATCTTTAAAAGCCTTGTCAAGTTCCTTTTTGAGTAACCCTCACCCAAACCTTAGAGAAATTTATCTGTGGTTCACCTCTTTGAAATACTTCATTTTTGTTCCACATTTATCATAGCCAAAAAAAAAAAAAGCTTTTTATTAACAAAGTGTTCAGAAGGGGGCGCCACTGTAAACAATAAGAGTTTACGCTGCTGGGACAATTTTGTTGCAGAAACAGCTGAAAGCAATCAGGTCAGACAGAGCCAAGGGCTGGAGGGATTTTTAAAATTACAAAAACCGAACCAAATCAAACCAAAACAAAAATCAAAAATCAAAACCAATGGCCAAGATTTCAAGTTTGCTACTAAAGGCATGACATTCTCCTAAGACATGTGAGTGACTTGATCAATATATTTATATATTTATATTTGAAGAAGGAACTATTTGATGCAGCAAATCCACGTTGATTAAAAATTACAGATGTGGGGGCTCCTGCGTGGCTCAGTGGTTTAGGCCTCTGCCTTCGGCTCAGGTCATGATTTCAGGATCCTGGGATGAAGCCCCACATCGGGCTCTCTGCTCAGCGGGGAGCCTGCTACCCTCCTCTCTCTCTGCCTGCCTCTCTACCTACTTGTGATGTGTCTGTCAAATGGGTAAATAAGATCTTTAAAAAAAGAATTACTAGGTGTGAAATACATCGAGGACATCGAGGGTATGCGAAGGAAAATGATTTCATCTGATCTGACTAGGAAGTGGTTGAAGCCTGAATTAAAGTGCTATAAAAAGAGTAAAGACCTGGGAAATATATGGGGAAAAAAATCCCTAGAAAAACAGCAATAATAACTGGCTGCCCTTTATTGATCCAGATCCTGCGGTAGGCAAAGAAGGGCTGGTTTTTGCCAGAGGATGATCTCCGTTTCTCTTCATGATCTGGCATTTCCTGCAAGCCAGGCATGGGGCTCTGCACTAGAGCTGCAAATGCTGGGGGGCCCTCACTGTCCCTTTTCTCTTCTCAGTGGGACAAAGGGCATGTTCATGGTGCAGTGTGACAGGCTTTACCACAGGGAGAGAAAAGACTGCCAAGGGTAGGTTGGAGCTGGGAAAAGCCACTTAGGAACAGATTTTCAGGGGAGGTGATAGACAAGGGCAAAGAGAAGAATGAGGATGAGTGTGTCAAGTTTCAAAGTGCCAGGAGGCAGCACAGTGCATTCGGGAAACTACAGCAAGTTCATGACAACCGACAGCTGATCTCACAGCATCACCTGGGTATGGAGGCTGAGCCGCGGTGTTAACACTGGGGGTGACATGGTTTGTATACTATGCCGAGGAGGTGAGGTACTACACTGTGGGGGCACAGGGAGCTACCGGAGGATTTCAAGTATCAGAATCGTAACCATAATAGAGTATTTAATTGCATCCTAGCTTTCATCAAGTGTAAGATGCAATATAGTTTATGTTCGACTAAGAAAGAGAAATGCTGTCAGTTAAACCAGGATATGTCCTCAAGTGCAAGGTGAGTGCCACCTTAAGAGATATTAAAATGGGGGGGGAGGACTAATCTTAGAACAAGTAAATTGTGGTACTAGAATAATTAAGAAAGGTCGAACACTTGGATCAACTAAAAAAGTGATTATTGCTTACCATGTGTCCCAAACTATATTAAGTCTCCAAAAATTTTATATCATTTGGTAGGTCAGATATATATAAAATTACATTTAAAGTTTTAAAAATATCAGCAAATATTTTCATTTAAATGCAAATTTCAAAGAAAATCTACTTTTCCTAACACGACTTTTTATCCTATTTTTTTTTAATTTGTCGACAACTGATAAAATGTTTAGCGAGACTATAAATGTTTGATCAAATAAAATGATTAATAGGTGTAGGTTCAAATTATTATGTTCCATTAAAAATGATTTAGTCTTTGATGAACATCTGTTTGGTAATATTCTGTATCCAGATATAGTAAATTAATGACATATATAAAATTATAGGGAAATGACACCTTCCATTCCATTATGAGTAGAGGTTTTAAAATGCTATTTGTCACAACCTGTCATCTTGTTATTATGTAGCATTATGTAATATTTAGAAAATGTATACTCTTCACTTTGTAGTCTTTTAGAAATCTAAAATATGACTTTCCATGGTTTGTGTTTCCATATTCCTTTATTGCCAGTTTGAACAAATCCACATGCTTTGATTCAAAGGTAATAAATTCCTCTTATTTGGAAAAATGATGTTTATTTTTGTTCTCTCACCCTTAGCAGGTGGTTTCATTTTAGCACACTTCAGAGTTATAACTTCATGCTTATTAAAAACATTTATTATGATCTACATAGATGAATGAAACTTTTATTTTATTAAATTATTTGCCAAAATTCTGTTATTTTTAAAAATGTATTTCCTTTGAAGGGTTATTTTAGAGCATTCAGAGAGGATCTAGGAGTGTGGTATTATGCAATTTTTAAGTAGGTATGAAATGGTTATTTATATGATTGTTTCTTTAAGGCTTATGTATATTGTCCATTATATGCTATAAAATATTTTGAAAGTAAATTTAAGGTATGCTTACATAGTTTATTTTTTGGAAAAAAATATTGAAATGACTTATGAAATTCAGTATACTCTCAACATTAATTTTTTCTGAAATTTACCAATTGTGTATTGAACCTATTATATGGCAGATATTACTTCAGACTACACTGGTAAATGAAATACTTGGCTTTGTAAAACTTTTATTTTAATGAGTGAGACAATTAAAAGCTATAAACCTTAATAAAAATTGCATAGTGCATTCAAAAATGATGAGTACAATGGGGAAAAAGAAAAATTAGATCAGGGTGAGAAAAATCAAGGTTGCTAGGCAGGGGATGGGGAGTTAAGAATTTTAATAGGAACATCAGGATAGTTACAATGAAGCTGACAATTGAACAAAGGTATGGAAAGGTGATGAATTTGCCCAGAACTATCAGCAATAGGGTCACTCCAGACAAAGGAATTGGCTATCTTGAAAACCGTAAGGTTGGATCGTGCCTGGCATATCTGAGGAATAGCAAGGAGGCCACTGTGAGGGACTGAAGAGTAGCAGGGAAAGAGGTCACAGAGGTTAAATGAGTGGCTAGATCATGTAAAAGCTTAGAAGTCATTGTAAAACTCTGGCTTTTATATTTGGAAACTTACTGTGTGATAGAATTTCTGCTAATAACTGAGAGTTCAAATGTCCATAAAATTTCAAAGATTCTTTTTCTTGTAAGACAGAATAAAGAAAAAGAGTTCATATATTTTCATATGGTGTAACAAATGCTTGGAGATCCAAGTGTAGGAAGCTATGGGAGCACAGAAGAAGGCACTAAAATCACACCAATATATTTGATGACTGTGACTATATATAAATTTGTATTTTCTAGATTTTTTTATAGTCATGAAATCACACAGTATATACTATTCATTGCCTGGCTTTTCTTTTCTCAGCACCATTACTTTGAGAATCTCCAATTGTAAATACTTCATTTTGATGTTGAACAGTAATCTCTTTAATGAATAGATCATAATTTGTCTTTGCTCTATTGATGGACATTGATGAACATTTCCACTGTTTTCAATTCTTAAAAATAAAGCTGCTATGAAATTCATATACAAGTCCTTGTATGAACATAGGGTTTGTTTCTCTTGGTTAAATGCCTAGAAGTAAAATGGCTATTTGTGTAACTGCAACATATTTTGCATTTAAAAAATTTTTCAAACTCTTTTCCAAAGTGGTGGTATCATGATATATGCCAACAACAGTTTAAATTTTTTGTTGCTTCTCAATCTAGCTCAGACGAAGTACAATTAGCCTTTATAATTTTAGCCATTCTAATAGATATGTAAGCATGTCTCATTATGATTTTAATTTGTATTTCTTTAATGTCTAAATGTTGAGAAATTTGTCATGTGCTTATAAGCCATCCATATCCTTTTGGTGACATGTCTCTTCAATAATTTCCTTCACATGTAAAATTGGTTACTCTGTTTGGTTATTAGTAAGGTTTTTTATTTTTATTCATTTTTTAATAATCAGAGGAGATGTCCATTATCAGATATATAATTTGCAAATCCCTTCTACATCTTTACGGTTTCTCAATGGAGCTTTGATAGCTGTGTCTTTCAAGAAATGTTCTACTTCTTTCCTGGTACACGGAGGTATGACTAGAACATTATCAATGTTGACCTTTGCAAAGAAAATCATGGCTTAAGATATATGTAGTCTGGGGTTGTTGGGAGTGTTCTGTAATATCAAGCATATCTAGTTAGTTGATAATTTTGTGGAAGTCTTACATATCTTACCAATTTGATGACCATTTGTCTATATAATCTTAAAATAAAGGTGTTGAAATTTTTTTCCGTTTCTCTTCTAAGGTAGAACTTATGATTTTTCTTATTAGTTTTTCCCTATATATCCCCAAATCTGTTATTAAGTATTAAAAGTCAAGAATTATTATACTCCCTGATCAATTCATCCTTTTAGTCTTCTGTAATTTTGAATTGATCATTATGTCTGATAATGAAATTTGCTTTAAAATCACTTTTAATTATCTTGATATAACCACCAAAGTTATAGTGTGATTAGTGTTAATATAGCATAGTTTTTCTTTTACTTTATAAAGCACTTCTATATTTAATCCTGAAAAAAAAAAACAGATTTTTAGCTCTGGAAGCATCTTTCTAAATTATCTTTTTTTTTTTTTTAAAATGAAGCAGTAGCAATTATTGTTAAGGGACCTAAACTGAAAGTAGATTTATTTATTTATTTATTTAGTAAAAGATTTTATTTTGTTTATTGACAGCAAGAGAGAGAGAGAGAGAGGAAGCGCACAAGCAGGAGGAATCACGTGCAAAGGGAGAGGAAGAAGCAAGCTCCTTGGGGTGCAAGTAGTCCCATGCAGGGCTGGATCCCTGTACACTGGAATCATGACCTCAGCCAAAGGCAAATATCTGCTTAAACAACTGAGTCATCCAGGCACCCCTAGAAAATTAAAAAAAAAAAAAAGACCTTTTAAAAACATTTTGTGTGTTTCTTTTTTTTAAATATTTTATTTATTTGACAGACAGAGAGACAGGAATAGGAACTATAAGCAGGGCAGAGGGAAAAGGAGAAGCAGGTTTCCCACTGAGCAGAGAGCCTGATGTAGGGCTCCATCCCAGGACCCTGGGATCATGACCTGAAAAGAAGGGACACTTATGGAGGAAGCCACCCAGACACCTCTTTTCTTTGTTTTTAATATATGGCAACTGATGCTTCCCAGCCACGAGGAGCATATTACCCATTGAATAAATCTTTGATAACAACCTATTTAAAGAGGTGTGTAAATATATACTTACTCAGATTTATACACTTTGTGTTTTCTTCATAGTTTGGGGCTGGACCCCATGGTCACAACACTGCTTCCAGTCTTTGCCTTCCCATCTTTTGATACCAGGTATTTGGTCAGCAAAGCAAATTAGTATCAAAATTATTAAGCCCTTGGCACCATATCTCTGGAGCAGGGGTTGCTCTTAGCCAAGGCCCAGAGCAGTTGACCTCCCCTCGCTAGTGCTATAGCCCCAAGGACAAGGTCCCTGCCACCAGAACTCAGTCTTACATGTTATGCTAAGCAGACAAAACCAAAGCAGGAAAGCTCTGACAGCTTTCACTGGCATGCCTCATCTCCCACTCCCTCGACGTCCAGGCAGTACCAGATGCCAGGGAGGGGTCTTGGTGCAACATATGGGAGGGAAGGAAGTAGCCATGAGCAAGTACCTGCCTCTCTGTGCCTTTCTTTCATGAGCAGGTTGTAAGGAGGAGGAAGAGGAAGGGGAAGAGAGGTGAACTTCAAGGGGTGAAGGCCTCAGGTACGCAGCTGGCTCCTGCCAGTAGGAAAGGGACAAAGGAGAAGGCAGTGAGTCTTGCAGGGAGGGTGGGGGGTAAGGGTTATAGCTTATGACGGAATCTGGACAGGAGTAATAGGGATACTAGTCATTTGAGTTCACCATTGGCAAGCTGGGCTAGATGTCAGGGCAGATAGGCCTCCCTGGGCAATGGCACATGAGATAAGGTGGAATTCTTCTCTGAGGAGCAGGTGGAGCTTTGGGTGTTGGGAAAGCATAGACAGTATTGTTCCAGGGCCAAGTACAGGTCCGGGTACTCCTGGTTGGAGGTCAAGGCCACAGTATGATCCAGGTCTTCTACCAGCAGATTGAAGGTACCACATGCCAGCCACCCCTCATTATTGTGTATAACTCTCTGGTGCACCTATTGGCTTATCCATCAAATGACTCCTTCAGCAACTTGAAAACCACCTCCATAGGCACTCCAGGATATGGGAGGCTTCCAGAGTGAAGATTTTGCACAGGATCACCCCAAAAGACCAGAAGTCACTCTGGTCGATGTAGATCTGGTCAAACATGGCCTTAGGGACCATCCACTTCACAGACAGTCCACTGTTGGTTGTCTTTTTATAGTAACTGATGTGGTGATATCTCTGGCAATGCTGAAGTCTGAGATCTTCATCATGTTGTCCTTTGTCACCAGCACTTCCCTGGTGGCCAGGTCTTGGTGTATGCACTTCTTGGAGGCAAGGTACTCCATGCCTCAGGCTACCTGATAGGCACAGGATACCAGGTCCTTGGAGGTGAGTTGCTCTGCTGCATTGTGGATGATATTGTAACAGTACTGCAGGTCATGAGGCCTCTGGGCCTGCAGGTACTCCTGTATTGTCTTTGGAGGCATATTCCATGAGAGTGTACAAAGGACCTTCCTGTGTGCAGGACCCAGCAGGTTGATGGTGTCCTTGTGCTGTCCAATCATCTTCATCATCTCCATTTCTGAGATTAGGTTTGACAGGTCTTTCTCTGTTGCATCTGACTTCAACATCTTCACAGACACTTTAGTCAAATGGTTGGATTTGTCTTTGTCCAGCCCAATGGCCTCCTCCAACACCACCTGCCCAAAGTAGGCCTGTCTTACGGGTCTGCCTAAACTGCCTACAACCAGCCTGTCTCAAGGCAGTTATGAACTCTAGATTATCCTCAAAAATATTAAACCACAAGCTAAAAGTTCTCTTCACTAGGTCTCTGTCGCAGGTCTAATTTTCTTATCTTTCATCATTTATCTTTTTCCTAATTCTTATTTTCAGTATAGTTTATTTTGCTTCCAGGTGTTTCTCCTGGTTTCTGTATGCTGTTTCATAGGGAAGAATTATCCTGTCATAAAATTATTTCTTGAGCATTCATTACATCTCTCAGTTAAAATGGGTTCTTTTATGGTATTGATTCATTTGGGTTTTCTCAAAATGGGAAGAATTTTCAAAATGGTGTTTTCCTCAAGGTTCAGAGTATGTCTTAGCCTCATTTTACTCTTTTTGAAATTCACTTTTCCAATTCTTGTCCCTCTTTTTATCTTTTTAAATTAAAATGTTTTATTTTTACTATTCTTTTATTTGAGTATAGTTGATATTCAGTGTTACATTGGTTTCAGGTTTGAGATATCTCCATACATTATTCTATGATCATTACAAATATAGCCACCATCTGTCACCATATAACACTATTATAATATCATTGACTATATTCTCTACACTGTCCCATATCTCTTTTTAAAATCTCTGATTTTTATGTTTTCTGTTATTCCAATTTTTGACCATCATTTTACTTGGTTACTTTAATAAAATATGCCTGATTACACACTCTTTGCTGAAAACCATAGCATTTGATTTATAGTAGTCTTCTTCTTCTTTTTTTTTTAAATTAACATATAATGTATTATTAGCCCCAGGGGTACAGGTCTGTGATTTGCCAGGTTTACACACTTCACAGTACTCACCACAGCACATACCCTCCCCAATGTTCATAACCCTACCACCCTCTCCCTACCCTCCCCACCCCCATGGCAACTCTCAGTTTGTTTTGTGAGATTAAGAGTCCCTTATGCTTTGTCTCCCTCTCGATCCCATCTTCTTTCATTTACTCTTTTCCTGTCCCCCAAACCCCCCACATTGCACCTCCATTTCCTCATATCAGGGAAATCATATGATAGTGTTTTTCTCTGGTTGACTTATTTTGCTAAGCATAATACCCTCTAGTTCCATCCATGTCATCGCAAATGGCAAGATTTCATTTCTTTTGATGGCAGCATGGTATTCAATCATATATATCTATATCTATATGTATATCTATATCTATATCTATATATATATATATATATAATTCATTTTTTAATGGACATCTAGGTTTTTTCCATAGTTTGGCTATTGTGGATATTGCTGCTATAAACATTTGATGCACGTGCCCCTTTGGATCATATAGAAATCTTTACCTCTATCAGAACCCCAGGAAGCTTTATTTATTTATTTACTCACATAAACAGATGATCCAACACAACGTTTTTTGATGTTCAAATGTATTATAATGTCTTACCGCTTAACACTATGCTTACTGTTCTCTTTCACTCTCTGACTAAATCCTCATCATCACTATGCCATTTAATCAGAAAGAACATTTGAACTCAGAGTTCTCTCCATATCAGGGAATGAAGACTCCACCCTTCCGTTTGTGCAGGTAAAATAAATGTTGATATTGTCTGTCCTGCACATACTCCATCCTGTTCACCAGAATATTCACCATCCAAATATATACAAAATAAAAACCATACCTCACCACTTCTATTACCACCCAGCATGCTAAAAACACCATCATATGTTCCTCAATTATTGACTTGATTGATAACCCCACTTCCACACATACTGCACTCCTTTCTCCCTGCAAATTTATTTCGGTACAGCAACTTAACCTAAAAATCAAGTCAGATGATTTTATTCTGCTGTTGAAAGTCTTTTGGTATCTTCCCCTTTCATATTGAATAAAAACTGAAGGCGTTTCAATGTACTAGAAGGTCACGCATCAATACGTTCTTCCTCTCTCCACCACTATGAACTCCTCATTGGCCTCCTTGCTTTTCCTCAAAAGTAACAGACCAGCTGTTCACACAAAGTCTATATACTTACTTGCTCTGCCTAGAGCAATCTTTTCCTTTAATATGTGTATAACACCCTCCTTCACTTCCTGGGTCTTTGTGCAAATAACATCTCATAAATGAGATATAACAGCCCAAGACAAAATAAAATTAACTTTCATCCCAGCATTATCCAATGGCTTTTACCTTTCTTGTATTTCTTTGTAACACTTATCACCATCAACCATCAATCATTATACTATTACTGGTTTATTTTGTTATTGGAGACAGAGGGAGAGATAATTGGGAGGGGGCACAGAGGAAGAAGAAAACACCCCATTGCCTAGAAAGCCTGCTGGGGAGTTACATCCCAGGACCCTGAGATCATGACCCAAACCAAAGGCAGTCACTCAATGGACTGAGCCACCGAGGTGCCCCTCTGTTATTGGTTTATTTCACTATTATATTTCAAAAGAATGTAAGCTCTTTGTGGTCAGGTATTTTATATGTTTCATTAATTGAAGTATTCTAAGAAAGGTAGCTGGCAGATTGTAAGGGCTCACTAAACTGTATTTTGTTGTTATTATTGGGCTCTTTTATGGGCTTTACCTCTTACGCTAGAAGTCTATCCTTCAGATGTAAGCAATAAGAATAGAGCCCTGCTGCCTGTTCCAATGAGTAAAAAGCCTGTATTAAGTGGATATTTTAAAAGCTAAATGAATGGCTTAATAGTTGTATATAGGGGGAAAGGGAACATATTTTCCACGGTTTAGAAGTGGAGTTCTTTTATAGAGTTCTTGTACAAGCCGACACTATTGAACGATAATGGGCAGTTGTACATTCCAATTATACAAACACTTTGGTAATTTATATCCTTGTTTTGTAATTCATGACTGGATCATTTAATTCCTTAGGAGCATTATAGCATTTCAACTTTTCCTGTTCAATAAACTTATTGGGGTTGCTACCTTTTTTATTCAAATGGAGAAATGTCATGATTTAATCTAAATAAAGTGTTATTGATTGTGTTGTTTTCTAGGAATGAGTCGCACAGGCTAGTTTAAAAGTTTTGTTAAATTCCCAAGTCTGTCACCGATAAAAGCCTTTTGTAGATTAGTAACTTGATCAAAACAGAAAAGTTATGTAACACTCAATTGTTATACTATCTTTGTTTCCATCTTGCATTGTAATAACGCCCATCTTAACTCTATTTAAGGCAAGTCATCACCAGATGGCTTTCTGGCATTGATTGCATGATATGAAATCTAATATAACTAAAAGTTTTTGGTTTTAGTAGCATATAAATCAATTTAGAAAAATATATGTATCTGAATATAAGGTAAAGTTTTAAATTATTTGACAATATTAAACTAAACTGGTTTTTTTTGTAAATTTTTATTTTCTCTAATTTCATTGAGCTCTTTTGCAATAAGAAACAAGTTACAAAAAATTAAGGTTTATTTACCCCAATTCAAAATTATTAGGAATATAATCATAGAGGTTGAAGTATTTAAAATATTGAAACCAAAACATTTTATTATGTAAATTCGTGATGCTGAGCATTCACTGTTAAAATATACTAATACTATTGATAGACTGGTAGAAGCCTAAATCAAATATTTATTAAATATTTATATCCATATCTTTTCATGGCGTGGTAATTCATTTCTCTAGCATTAAATAATATTCCATTGTTTGCATGTACTACACTTTATTTGACCTTTCACCTATGGAAGTATATCTTGGTTGCTTCCAAGCTTTTGTCAGTTATGAATAAAACTGCTATAGACATCTTTGTGGGTATAGATTTCATCTTCTTTGGATAAATACCAAGAACTGCTACTGCTGAATCATCTGGCAAGAATATGTTTAGTTTTGTAAGAAACTACCAAGTTGTTTTCCATTCTTTATTCTCAATAGACATGGAAGAACATTCCTGTTGCTCCACATCCTCACCAACATTTCGTGTTCTGTTGTCAGTGTTCTGGATTCTGGGTATGTACTGGTGTCTCTTTTTTGTTTTAATTTGCATTTTCCTGATGACATATGATGTGAAGCATCTTTTTATATGCTTATTTGCCATCTGTAATATTTTCTTTTGTGAGGTATCTGCTAATGTCTTTGGCTCATTTTTAATCAGGTTTCTCCCCCATTGTTGAGTTTTAAGGGGTCTTTGTGTATTTTTGATTAACAGTCCTTTGCCAGATGTGTATTTTGAAAATTTTTTCTCATAGTCTGTGCTTTGCCTTTTCATTCTCTTGGCATTGTGTTTCACAGAGTAGACATTTTTAAATTCAGTGCTTGTGCTTTTGTAGCTAAAGTTATTTCCAAAACCAAGGTCATTTAATTTTTCTTCTATATTACCTTCTACATGTTTCATGTTTAGGTTTATAATCCAATCTGAATTAATTTTTGTGAAGAGTGTATGATATCTGCCTGGATTTATTTTATTTTATTATTTTATTTTATTTTTATTTTATATTTTTACATTTAGCTTCACCATTACTCCAGAACCATTTGTTTAAAAGATTGTATTTTGCTCTCTTTTATTGCTTTTGCTTTTATATTAAATATAAAATATAATTGATAATATATATTCTGTTCCTTTAATCTAGTCTTTCTGTGGTATTACAATATCTTGCTTACAATTATCATTATGGTATACTTTTTTTTAAGATTTTATTTTTTTGACAGAGAGAGAGATCACAAATAGGCAGAGAGTCAGACAGAGAGAGAGATGAGGAGAAGCAGGCTCCCTGCTGAGCAGAGAGCCCACTGCGGGACTTGATCCCAGGCCCCTGGGATCATGACCTGAGCCTTCCTGAGCCGAAGGCAGAGGCTTAACCCACTGAGCCACCCAGGCACCCCATCGTTATGGTAAACTTTGAAGTCAGTCCTCAGTCTTTGTTCTCCTTCAACACTATGTTGAATATTGTGAGTCTTTGCCTCTCCATATAAACTTTAAAATAAGTTTGTTAATATTAAAAAAAAAGAACTTGCTGGAATGCATTAATTGTATAGATAAACTTGGAAATCAGTGACTTCTTGAGCTTAGCAGGAGATAGACCATGGACTTCAGTTGTCACAGTGGTGCCTCTGGCAGAACCTATTGCAAATCCCTAGGCAAAATGAGACCTCAAGGATCTGAGAGAACGTCTAAGAAGTACTTGATACATCCCTTGGGTATGGTTTATTGAAGTGTCCACCTGTCTGAAAGCTGGGGAATCTAGATAAGGGAAGCAAAATTAGTTATGATAAAACATATCAACTAACATCAATAAATTTTGTAAAACTAATTGTCATGACTCATATACAATATGACCAACAGAGGGACCATCAAAAGGAAAGCATCCGTTATGTTCATTGTGAAATTTTTTATTCAAAATAAAGCAATGAGAGGGGAAGGCACAATGAGAAAATTACCATTTTTTAAATGGTAAACTTCTTACAAAATGGAATAGGTTTTATATTCTAAGTAGTATATTGAAAAGTAAAACATTGGGGCACCTGGGTGGCTCAGTGGTTTGGGCTGCTGCCTTCGGCTCGGGTCATGATCTCAGGGTCCTGGGATCAAGCCCTGCATTGGGCTCTCTGCTCCACAGGAAGCCTGCTTCTCTCTCTCTCTCTCTCTGCCTGCCTCTCTGCCTACTTGTGATCTCTGTCTGTCAAATAAATAAATAAAATCTTTAAAAAAAAAAAGAAAAGTAAAGTAAAACATTAAAAAATAAAATTTTAATTTAAAAAATATGTAATTTTTTAAAAAGCTTAAAAATAGCAGAACTATTTTTCTTATAACTGGAAAATACATTATATATATATATATATATATATATATATATATATAATAACTTGTCGGGCTCCTGGGTGGCTCAGTGGGTTAAGCCGCCGCTGCCTTCAGCTCAGGTCATGATCTCAGGGTCCTGGGATGGAGCCCCACATCGGGCTCTCTGCTCAACGGAGAGCCTGCTACCTCCTCTCTATCTTTGCCTGCCCCTCTGCCTACTTGTAATCTCTCTCTGTCAAATAAATAAATAAAATCTTTAAAAAAAATAACTTGTCATGGGGGCACCTGGGTGGCTCAGTGGGTTAAAGACTCTTCCTTTGGCTCAGGTCATGATCCCAGGATCCTTGGATTGAGTCTCACATCGGGCTCTCAGCTCAGCAGGGAGCCTGCTTCCCCATCTCTCTCTGCCTGACCCTGCCTACTTGTGATCTCTGTCAAATAAATAAATAAAATCTTCTATAACAAAAATTTTAAAAAATAACTTTCATGTCTGGAAACAGGAGCATATGGAAAAAAATAATATCTGAGGACAATACTTCTGCCATGTTTTGTGCCTTGTTAATATTTTTAAACAGTCAGGCAACTTTTCGCTTTATTAAAATACCTGCTAAGATACCAGCAGTGCCTTTTGGAGCTCTATGAATATAAAAATTAATTGCAAATATTCAAAATGTTTACTATGGTGTCACTATTTAGGGCCAACACCAAGCATGTTTCAGAAGTAAACATAACTGTTACTCTTCTGTAAGGCAAAAGGGCATGTTTTCAGGAGTTCCATCTGCTGTACCAGGAGGTGAATCAAGTAATGATTTTTGTCTATAAAATAATTCACTTTTCAATCTAACATTCCTCATTCCACATTATAATAATAAAAACTAGGAGGAGACTAAAACAAACAAACAACTGTAACTACAACAACCAGCTTTTCCTTCAGTGGAAAAGTATATAGAACCTTATGAGTAGCCTGAAATTTATTTTTAAATATTTTTAAGATAAACGTTTTTGTTAGAAAACCATATATTTTATATTGCTAAGAAATAACAGGTAAAGTTTTATTAACTTCTAAAAAGTCTAGTTACTTCTATTTATCTATTAACTCATCTCTTTATGAAGTAGAACATGATCACACCTATTGTATCTACCCAAGTTAGTATGCTTTGGTTATTTTATGTTTGCTATTTCCTTGCTTAATTTTTACAATATTTGACACATAATAGTATCTTTAAGTCCATCTACAGTTTCACAGAATTTGTTTGAACTTCATAAAAATGTACCATACTTTTTGCACTGTCCTTGTTTTTCTTCTCTATTTACTTTCCAAGATTTATTCACTTTAGAGTGTGTAGCTATCATTTATTTTTATTCCTCCATAATGCTATGTTTACAAATTTGTATTTATCTGTACCTTTAAAAATATCTTAATTATATACCATTTCTCATCTCACGTAACACTCATGTTACTTCTACACTTATCAGATATTATGTAACTGAAAACCACAACTCAGCAACAATATAGCACCATTTTTCAAAATTAAATGGCTTACCAGAATTCTTTAATTCTATCCTTTATTTGTATTAGATAACCCTTTATTCTGGTATTTGGCTTTGTTCATATGGAGGAAAGCTTATAAGTTGATATTCCTAAATAGAAGGATTTATTATGATTGATTAATTATTTTCATTTAGAATGCATAGAATATGGTTGATTTAATATTTGTTTCTTACTCTCTGCCTGGAACATAGTGCTATCTATGTAATAGCCACTAAAATATTAAGTTAATTACCTAGACTTTAAACTTCATATGAATAGGAATAACATACAGAACTCTTCTCAGATTGGGACACCTGGGTGGCTCAGTCAGTTAAATGCCTGAGCCTTTAGCTCAGGTCGTGATCTTAGGGTCCTGGGACTCAGTTCTGCAACAGATTCCCTGCTTAGCCGGGAGTTTGCTTCTCCCTCCCCCTGCTGCTCCCCCTGCTTGTGCTCTCTCTCACTCTCTCTCTTACAAATAAATAAAATTAAACAATGAATTCTTCTCAGATAGCTAATATAGAATATCGTCTTTGAATTCATCAAAGGGAAAGTGCCATATAATAATGAAATTCAGACTACTTCAAATTCATTTTTTAACCAGTAAGAAAGTACTGGAAACAAGCCAAAAATGTCTTTAATGAATCAAAGAAATAGATTGATTTTCAATATCTTAATGTTTCTAAAATAAATTGCAAGAGTTTTATACTAGATATCAGTGTAAATATTCATTATACAAGGACATTCTAAATATAAACCTGAGAAAACTACTTGACATATATGATGACAAAAACGAGTTTGACAAAAGTCAGTTTGGGTAAAACTTACAACACCTACCACCTGAAACTCTAGTTCTATAATTTAATTATTTTAATTTACAAAAATACAAAAATAATATATCAGAGTAAGTATATTGATAGCTTTGAAGGTATGCTCTGGTTGTGCACTGTTTACTATTGAAAGCTGAATCAAATATGTGATGCTTATGGTGTGACTATATTAAAATTCAACAATTTCAGAAGCATACGAGGAATAGAATAAAGACAAAAGATGACCCTTACTTATCCTAAAGATAGACAATGGTATATATGTGCTAGTTGGGGAGAGCATCCAGTCAGTAGATGGAGGATGTGGTAGTGGAAAAAAAAAGAAACAACGTTTTTGTTGAACGTTTAGCACTATATTTAACAAAGTGAATTTGTGTTAACAGCCTTGAATAAAATCCAAAGCATATTTTCAATTCATTGAAGATTATTTAGGAAAAACTTGAAAAATACAACTTGATAAGGATTCCAATAAAAGATTCATAAGCAATACAAGTTTCAGAATTTTTAGTATATTTTCCCTAAAAAGCCATTTGATTTAAATTAAAAAGAATGCTATTTACCTGCCACTTAAATAAGAGGAAATTATTTGGTTTTGTAATAAGTCAATAAAATAAATTAACATATCTTCAGAAAACAGATATGCACACTAATTTTAAAATAATAGCGTTTAAGCTGTTCAGCAAACATTTGCAAAATTTCTTGCTATCAGCTAGCTCTGGAGTTCTGCTAGGTGAGTAAGGCCATGTATGTTACTGCTCAGAGTACTGACGCAAAGCAATTGTCCCCTTCACCTCCATTTTTTGCCGTTGATATGTCATGCTATGTTGTTTAGAGATACATAGATGGCCCTACATGAAGGCCTTTTTTTGTGTATATATGGGTGACTGTGATTTAACTTTCAAATCAGATGGCTCCTGATTTACAATGATTCAACTTATGATATATTTGGAAATGATGTGAAAGTGAAAATGATTCAGTAGAAACTGTACTTTGAATTTTGAATTTGGGTCTTTATAAAAAGGGCCAGTGACATGTGGTATGGTGCCGTCTTGTGATGCTGGGCAGGGGCAGTGAGCCACAGCTCCCAGCCAGCTAGAAGATTACAGGGGTGAACACCTGATATTCTTACAACCATTCTATATATAACCATTCTTCTTTTTTTTAGTGTAATATTTAATAAATTGCATATGATATTTGATACTTTGTTATAAAATAGGCTTTGCTTAAGATGATTTTGCCCAAATTCAGGCAAATGTAAGTGTTCTGAGTATGTTTAAATAAGCTTAAGGTAAGCTATGATATTTGATAGTTTAGGGGTATTAAAGGCATTTTCAATTTTTTATGTGTTTCTCTGTACATAGCCCCCTTGTAAGCTGAGGAACATCTCTATATGTATATGTAGCCTTGGTATGGCTTACATATTATTGGCATGAAACATCTAGAACAGTACGTGTGCCATATAATTGTCTACAACATCAAACAAATTTCTTGAAAACTTGTGCCAAAGGGGTTATGTCTTTAAGGATTCTTATTTCAGAGGGGTTCTCTCAAACGTAAGATTTTTCAGAAGTTAAGTGAAAATCTGACCAGACTAAACATTTTTCCATTTTCCCTAGTGAGCAAAGATAGCTAAAATCTATCTGCCGTTTTCAACACTGTTCTCAACGACTGTAATTCTAATTTAAGAACAGATTATTTATGTCAAAACCACATGTTGGCCTAATCTTACACAATTTCATAAATCTCACTCAGAGCCTTGGACACTTTTATTTGTTGAGTCTATATGGTACTACGGACATTCATCCCTTTTGACCTCATAGCTTCATGTATGTCTATACTTTTGAAAATACATGCATCATAGTTCCATTGTAAAATGTCTGGGTTATAAAATGTGCTATGCTATCAAAATGGTAATAAGAACATACAAATGACCTGATGTAATGAACTGGACCAGATTGCCATATATCACATTTCATACCAGAAAGATTCAGTGGTAAGTTTTAAAATGGCCAGCTATACTTCGACTGAATTATAACTCATTTAACTTCTTTCTTTGTGTAGAGTATTATACATTAGTCAGTATTAGAGTAAATAAGTACTTAGGACAGATGTAAATATGCTGTAATAAAAATGTTTTTCTTCTTTCTTTTAGTCCTTTTTACTTGTAAGACTAGCCACAAATACCATGCCTCCCTCAAAATAATTTGCAATCCAAATTTATCTCTAAATGAATTTATTGCACAGAAAAAATATATATATATACACTTACAGTAGACATATTAAAAAATAGTTACACAACAGCAGGTCCCTAAATGTAAGTGGTATAGTTGTTTTGTTTTTTTCTTTAAAAAAAAAAAAAGAGGTTATGTGAAATATTGGAATTCTATTTCCAGGCCTAGTATTTCAAGACAGTTAACTACTCTTACAGTGTCAACAGCCTCTTGTTGGCAGTATGATTTTATAGGCTCCATGGATTAACAGCAAGAATTTACTATTGCTTCCTTCTTTTATGACACACACAGAAAAAAAAATTTGAAACATTTGCTCAAGACCATCCAGAATCATTTTATTTTTTTAATTTTTTTTTAAAGATTTTATTTATTTGACAGAGAGAAATCACAAGTAGATGGAGAGGCAGGCAGAGAGAGAGAGAGAGAGAGGGAAGCAGGCTCCCCGCTGAGCAGGGAGCCCAATGTGGGACTCGATCTCAGGACTCTTGAGATCATAACCTGAGCCGAAGTCAGCGGCCCAACTCTCTGAGCCACCCAGGCGGGACTAGCTAGCAAACATTTATGAAAATATCCGGTAACCACACATATAATATGCTGCATTATGATGCTGTTGATTCAGAACATACCACTACCTGATCCTGTAGCTCTTTGAGGATTTGCAAATCAATTAATTCTATGTTTATTGGATTCTTCCCATACAATTAGAAAATTTATAATAGAGTCCATGAACATTATTAGTTTTACCATTTTAAACCAGCAATCACACTTTGATTTTACAACAAAAGCAGAAATATAAACACACACATTTGGATCAGTTTTCTATTAGTCTGTCTGGACTTCAAAATCCTATTCCTCAAGATAATGCACACCAAAGTTCTGGATTAAACAAGAAATTAGATGGCACCTGAACACTTGGTTTAATATTCTCAAAAGGACTATGTAACTTATTTTTTACATTATGACATTGTTTTACAAAGATTCACACTTTTATAATGTTAGTATTTTTAATAATCAATAAAGTCAATTAATCATGATTAAAAATCAAACACAAACATTTCTACTTTTTGCTTTTGCCCCCTCCATTTAAAACTTATTTATAGCCTGATAATTCAAAGGTCCCTATGTTTATGAAAATCTGGACAGAAATAGCTCTAAGATCCCATTCAGAACTTGATATTAATCTAAGTCTTTTGGCTCCATTTATCCTGAGAGCAAAGGGTAGGACAAAGGATTTGGGCACTGTTAGTTTATCTGGGAGATTATCCAAGGTAGAAAAGAATGGGAAAGTGATACAGTGAAGAAGCAACTTTGTCAAAGAGGTACATTGTTGATATAATTGTTGTGGATAGAAAATGAAGGCTTGATTTTACTGAAAGGTCTTGAGAAACTTCTTTAAGTTGTCCTCATGAAGACCTGAAAACTGACAATTTTATCTATGGTTCTTATTTCCACTTTACTGAGAGCTGTCCTCAGAGGACATTAACTCTCCTCCTACACTTTTGGGTTGTGTTGGAGACATTCTAAAAAGAGAGAGAGAATGAGATGCTATTAGTGTTAAGTAACTGCAATTTCCCATGGAACTATCCACCACAGGTTTGGCTATAATCAGGTGTTGGGCCTTGATATCAGAGGGATTTGAGGCAGTATCATTTTAGGTTAATCATTATATCTGAAATTTCCAAAAACTTCAACTGATGAAACTTTGATTATAAATCTATAAATATAACAATAAATGTTCAGTATTCAAATTATTTTCATAGAAATACACAGACAAAGCATCAATTGATTAATATTTAAATGTTACAAAATACTCAACTGAAAGAATTTGGTCATATAACAACGTGTAAGAAGTAGAACTTAGGTTTAGGTTAGAACTCAGGATGCATTTGAGACTCAGTTAAGAAATTGAATGGAGGGACGCCTGGGTGGCTCAGTGGGTTAAGCCACTGTCTTCGGCTCAGGTCATGATCCCAGGGTCCTGGGACCGAGCCCCAAATCAGGCTCTCTGCTCAGCAGGGAGCCTGCTTCCTTCTCTCTCTCTGCCTGCCTCTCTGCCTGCTTGTCAACTCTCTCTGTCAAATAAATAAATAAAATTTTTTTAAAAAAGTAATTGAATGGATGTCTGACTATCTTATAGGTTTGCTAAAAATCAGTGACTTTGTGTTCACGTGTGGCTATGCAGGAATTTTTAACTTTCTCTACGAAGTTATTAGATTTGATTATATAATGGCAGTAAAGGATGGGGAAAAGCAAAGTACAAACCCCATAAAGACAAAGACACTGAGTATGAGAAAAGAGTAGTAGATAAGAAGAATCAATGCATTTGAGGAAAATGGGAATTGAAATACACAATGATTGTTGTTTTTTTAGATGGAGAAAACAAAACTAGCTTGCAAGAAGGAAATAACAGAAGACATGTTGTGATGTGAGACAGAATCCTGGAAAAGGCAGTAACGTGGAATAAAGGAGTAGGGAGAGCATATCAGGTAATTTGGATACAAGGTATTAGGAGATAAATGCTTGATAAATTTTATATGGCCCACTTAAATGCACAGATTTCTTTTCTTTAATTTATGTGGAGAACAGGGTGTCCTTTCTCTTCCCTTTCAGAGCACCAGAGGTGTACTCTTTCAGACTGAAAACCTGAAAAGCTCAGGACTCAGTTGCTTAAGCACAGCTGAGAGGACATATTTTAATTAAGGTTTACATTTTGCTGTATGTAGTAGACTGTCAAAAGTGGTTTAACCATATTTTTTCATTTAACAAGAAGACTACAGAGAGTGTTTTCTGGTGTTGGTTCAGAGTGTCCATCCCTCTGAACAGATTTTTCTCTCAAAGTCTGGGGCAAGAAATCAATTGTTACATATGTATTCACTATAAAAGCAGCTGGAAGATGCTGAGCACTGTGGCCCATGAGATCAAGGCACCAGCACACACTTGTGAGTGGTGAGCTACCAAGGCTGGAGGAAAATTCTAGAATAAAGTGCTTATTAGAGAGCCATACCTTTTCTCCTGTTTCCTTACCTCTCTGCACTACCCTCTTGTATCCACAGCTTTGGAAATGCTTTTAGCAAGACACCACAATGAATCACCTCAAATTATGTGATTCTCTTGGTGGAAAACCAAACACTGTGTAAAAACTGTGGTTTTCTAGTTCATGCTTCTGGATTGAAAATAATTCAGAATAAGCTGATAGGAGTAGCCAAGAGAGATTTTATCTTCTGTTTGGAAAAGGCCTTCTATATAAGTGAGTAGAGGAACCTTTAAGAATTATTCATGTTTAGGGGCACCTGGGTGGCTCAGCGGGTTAAGCTTCTGCCTTTAGCTCAGGTCATGATCTCAGGGTCCTCGGATCAAGTCCCGCATCGGGCTCTCTGCTTGGCAGGGAGCCTGATTCCTCCCCTCTCTGCCTTCCTCTGTGCCTACTTCTGATCTGTCTCTCTCAAAGGAATAAATAAAATCTTAAAAAAAAGAATTATTCCTGTTTAGGTGCACCTGGGTGGCTCAGTGGGTTAAGCCTCTGCCTTTAGCTCAGGTCATGATCTCAGGGTCCTGGGATCAAGATCCACATCAGGTTTTCTGCTCAGCGGGGAACCTTTTTGCCCCTCCCTCTTTCTGCCTGTCTCTGCCTACTTGTGATCTCTGTCAAATAAATAAGTAAACATTTTTTTAAAAAATAATTATTCATGTTTACATATATGCACCAGAATGCTATGTCCCTTGTCAAATAGGCTTCAAATCAACAAAAATGATAATATTTTACTTAATAAGTTTTTTAATTCCTCTATTAACATTTTGGAATACATCATTTTAATGCACATCTGCAAATTTGTAATCACTTCATGTGAGACAAGGAATGCTTAAAAAGGCAACCAGGGGCACCGGGGTGGCTCAGTGGGTTAAGCCTCTGCCTTTGGCTCAGGTCATGATTTCAGGGTCCTGGGATCGAGCCTTGCATCAGTCTCTCTGCTTGCATCAGTCATAGGGGACCTGGGTGGTTTTGCCGTCGGCCTTTGGCTAAGGTCATGAGCCTGCATCTCTCTCTCTCTTTCTACCTGCCTCTCTGCCTGCTTGTGATCTCTCTCTGTGTCATATAAATAAATACAATCTTTAAAAAAAAAAAAGGGCAACCAAAAAACATTTACAGTTTTGGACAGGAGTTTCCCTTACATTTGGATAAGGATGCAAATTCATAATAAATTACACTGCATCATAAAGATTAAATGCACTCAGGGATTGCGTTCTCTCCTCCCTCCACCCTATCGTACACACAGCTGCCCGACTAATCTTCCAAAAACACACATTTTCATGTGCTGCTTTTCAAAACTAGCTTCCTGGCTTCCTGTTGCCTGAAAAAATAGCCTCAAATGCTTTTGTCTGGCATTCAGGGCTCTCTAGGATGGGCACTCTGGCCAACACATCACAGCTCATTTGTTCCACCACACACAAGTGGATCTCGGGCTAGTTATTCAGAGACCCACCTCCTCACCGACCCAGCAAAGGTCTCGTGCATCTACTAAACTCGCGGCTCACTCAATGATGTTCTCAAAGGCCATTAGTGGGTGACATGCCACTGCTAGAGTCAGGAGCCAGTGTGAAGTTGCCGCTGCCTAAGTGCATGGACTGAAAGCGGGAACGTTGATTCTCCAGGAGAAAACTGGGGCATTGTTATGAGAAGGCAGACGGCAAAACCACCCAGGACCCCTATGACTGCTTTAACACACTCTGGACAAAATTTAAGGAGACAAGTGAACGTATTAACTCCCACTTAGGCTGTAGAAGGCAAATGCAACGGAGGGAAGGCGTTATCTTCTTCTGGAACAAACCACTTAGCTCCAGCTACTTTTATAAATAGATCAGACCCTGTCCAGGAACCCACTTAGCTGGCTTCATTTGTGTACAATGTCCATACCCTCAGGAATATTAACATTTTATCTCAGATTGCATTAATTTAAATAAAACTTAACAAAAATGGTGTGAAATGAACAAAAACACCATATTCTGTGATGAATCAAATGAAATACATTTTCAGTTGCTGTTTTCCCCCATTTAAAGATAAAATTTCTGATAACTGTCATTATTTGTGAAAAGACACAAGACCAACAGTTTGTGTGTATGTGTGTTTTGGTTTTTGGTTTTTGGTTTTTTTCTTCCCCTTAAGGCTATAGCCATATTGTCACTAATAAAGATCTCAAATTTGCCTGGAAGCTTTCATGGCAAATTGTCAGTCTGAGGGTAGTCACCATGCAGCCAAATGGCTTTAAACATCATCAGTGCCTTTCTTCCACACACATTCTCTTCCTGGTTTAAACATTAGTTACCCTGGTTCTACACTGACACAGTATTTGCATCTCTCTCCTGTCCAAAACTCCTAAAAGTTGGGGACCTCTCACTTTGGTTTCCCCAGAGCATGACATTTTATTTGGTGCTTGAGGGGCAATGGGCAGTTCAAGAAGTATGTTAATACTATCACTCAATATATTGATCCATGCTATGCACCAACAGTGTAGTAAATATCGTTCATTTCTTTTTTTTTTTAATTTTATTTATTTATTTGTCAGAGACAGAATGAGAGAGAGCGAGTGAGCACAGGCAGACAGAGAGGCAGGCAAAGGAGAGGGAGAAGCAGGCTCCCCGCCAAGCAAGGAACCTGATGTGGGACTCGATCCCAGGACCCTGGGATCATGACCTGAGCCGAAGGCAGCGGCTTAACCAACTGAGCCACCCAGGCATCCCAATATCGTTCATTTCTTGTAACAAAGGCAGTAGGAACTTCTCCCAAGGGACGGAATTCCAAGGACAGAATGAAGGCAGGAAGGGAGCTGGTCTATTTGGACCTACTTTGTGAGAGACACTGGTTTAGGTATTTTTATGTATACATTATACCACTGAAATGTCACAATCCTGCAAATTCTTACATGCTTGGGTTTCTATGTAGCAAGTTTAGCAAGCCACCCAAATTCACAGTGACAGGCCCGTGAGTCAAATCCAGCATGCTTGACTCCATGATTGTCAAGTCCACTAGCCCCATATATCATGAATCTGAGATTCATGAGTGTGTAGGTGCTATCAGGAACTGTCAAAAATGCCCATTTCAGGGACACATGGATGGCTCAGTTGGTTAATTGTTTACCTCCAGCTCGGGTCATAATCCCAGCATCCTGGGATTGAGTCCCCCATCAGGCTTCTTGCTTACCAGGAGCCTGCTTCCCACTCTGCCTGCCTCTCCCTCTGCTTGTGCTATCTCTCTGACAAATGAATAAATTAAATCCTTTGTAAAAATCTTGTTAAAAAGGCCCATTTTAAAGAATGTTTTAAAACATTGTTTGGACAGCAATAGAAGCGAAAGCAGAATGACATAATGTAATGACAGATAGTTTATGTGGGAGCCCTTTGGGTACTCTGGTGGATGAATGTTTTTAAATTAGTTTTTCGTGGACATGGGGAGTTAGAGAGGAGAATGGAGGTGGGAGAAATTCGAAGGGGAGCTGAACCATGAAAGACTATGGACTCTGAAAAACAATCTGAGGGTTTTGAAGGGGCGGGGGGTTGGGAGGTTGGGGTACCAGGTGGTGGGTATTATAGAGGGCACTGCTTGCATGGAGCACTGGGTGTGGTGCAAAAAGAATGAATACGGTTATGCTGAAAATAAATAAAAAATAAATTTAAAAAATTAGTTTTTTGTAAACTGCAAAAAAAGAAAAGCACTCCCATTTATAGCATACACTTTATGGTTCACTAAGCATGTGCCAACAATAAAAATAATGATGGGTTACCGTTACAATTCATAGAAAAGGAGGTACAGGGAAATTGAATGAAAGGGAATAACAAAGTAGGCTCATAAGTCCATCTTCCTTGTAAAAAAAAATTAACCTGAAAGTGCGTTTCTGCCACCTCTCTCCTGTTTGATCTGATAAAGAATGACCACGATACATAAATTATAGTTCGGGGTTTTGAAAAGCATAATAGCTTTATACCAACACTTGAGCTTTTATTTATTTATTTATTTATTTATTTATTTATATTTGCTAACAAGATAGCTCGATTTGATATGCGGTTCCTGACAACCAACCTCAGAAGTAATTCCATCTTCATGAGAAGTCAGAAAGAACCACAAACCAAACCTCAAAATAGATTCAAAGAGAAAATTCTCTTAAAAAAATTTCCCTTCCTGGGGCACCCGAGTGGCTCAGTGAGTTAAAGCCTCTGTGTTCGGCTCAGGTCATGAACGTAGGGTCCTGGGATTGAGCCCAATGTCTGGCTCTCTGCTCAGCGGGGAGCCTGCATCCACTTCTCTCTGCCTACTCTCTGCCTATTGGTGATCTATGTCTGTCAAATAAATAAATAAAATCTTTAAAAAAAAATTTCCCTTCCTATCAGAAGCAGACCAAACCACTAACAAATTCCCCCAGAAAGCTTCATCTAAAGGGTTGTACTTTCTTCAGACACCCAGCAGGACCTTCTTCTCTGGGCCTGGTATTTCTTCAACGGCCTATTCCAGAGAATAAGACACTAAACTACTGAGCTCCATGGGCCTCAGAACCACGAAAGAGATGATGAGGGGCACAAAGCACGCCTCTGGTCACGAAGAAAGTATGTAAATGTTTGCTGCTTTTCTGCATTTTTCAAAGCTGAATTTTTAGCTGGAGGCCGTTCCTTTATGATAAATTGCTGATACCATATAGTAAAAGCTGTTATATGATCTTTTACAAACCATTTCCTATCTTTGCATTCTCATGTGCCAAGACAGACATGGATTATTTCAAACCCTGAAGAGAGTGCTATTGCATTTAAATTGCCTGTAACCTTCGTGCAATAGATTTATGATTGATGATAGATTTAGTTAAAAGATAACTGTTTTAAATATTTATTCTCAGTAAACGATTTCAACCTATGCTCATTTAAGTAAGTTGGTGCATAATCCCTTTTCTATTAAACCATAGTGCAAGGACCAATGCCGCGCTTCCACGAGAACCCCAAGCTCTTTTTCTAGAATGGCCATATGCCTATGTACCAGGCGTCCTCTTTTCACTTGCTTTGTGGAGCACCTACCATGGAGGTCATGTAATAACCAATGACCAAAAAACAAACAAAAAACCCAAACATCCAGGTCGAAGTTATTCGCGCCTGCCATCATGCAAAGGCAGACCCTGCCTGAAGACCAGGAGACTGCTCAAATAGCAGGCAGGCATCTCAGCCCAGGCCTGTGCTGGGGAAGCTGGTTCCGGGCTTCTGGCCCAATCAGGAAGCCAGCGAAGTGACCCGAGAGTGCAGCCGGGTTTAGGGCTGATGATCTTTTCGCACCCAGGCTGCGCGCGGACACCCGCTCCGGGAGCCAGGCTAGGAGGCCACTGAGCGCTGGCGCTGGCCACGCTCGCAGGCCCCCGGGGCTTCACCCCGTGCCCAGGCCCGGGCCTTGGCCTCAGGAAGGAGGGTGGCGGGGGCGGCCCGGAGAATGGGCCTTGCTAATTGCCGAAGCGGGAAGTGAGCTCGCTGAGGACGTGGCGGAGAGTCTGGGAGGAGGTGGAGGGGCTGGCGGAGGAGGGGCGTGCAGCGCCGCGGTGCTGTGCTGCGGCCCAGTCGGGACTGCAGGACCCACAGGACGCTCCTGCGCTCCTGCGCTCCTGCGCTCCTGCGCTCCTGCGCTCCTGCGCTCCTGCGCTCCTGCGCTCCTGCGCTCCTGCGCTCCTGCGCTCCTGCGCTCCTGCGCTCCTGCGCTCCTGCGCTCCTGCGCTCCTGCGCTCCTGCGCTCCTGCGCTCCTGCGCTCCTGCGCTCCTGCGCTCCTGCGCTCCTGCGCTCCTGCGCTCCTGCGCTCCTGCGCTCCTGCGCTCCTGCGCTCCTGCGCTCCTGCGCTCCTGCGCTCCTGCGCTCCTGCGCTCCTGCGCTCCTGCCCAGCCCCTGAGCCTGCGCTGTCTCGCTCCAGGGGCCCGCTGCCCCTCCCAGCCCCAGGGCGTCTCCAGAGGACCCTCTGCGCGGAGGCAAATTGAAACCGCGCTGCGCCCTCACCTGGAGCAGAAAGCGCGGGCCTCGAGCTCGCAGGGATGTGGGGACCCAGCCTCCCGCGACCCCCAGGGCACCGGGACCACCCCGGGCGCCGCGCCGCACCGAGGTCCACACGGGATCGGGCAGGGGATGGCACCGCCCGAGGTGCCCCCCGCCAGCGGGTGCGCTAGCCCCCATCGTTCGGCACCCCCATGTGTGCATGCCAAGGTCCCCCTTCCCTTGTCTCCCGCCATGGCCCCACCGCTTTTGTTCTGGACTTGGGATCCTAGGTGGAAACTAGTCCCTCAGACCTCCCTGGCAGCAAGGAGCGCAGGGAGGGATTCTCGGTTTTTCCACCCTGGCTCTTCCTCTCTCCACATTCACATGCCTTCTGGCCTCCCTTTCCTCTCCTCATTGTCACTTTTATTAAATGGTTTTGTTCTGCATGTTGACCCGCAGAGCGATTTCATGAATGAATATACAGGAAACTGAGTCAGAGCCCACCTGTGAGAGCCCACCTGTGGAGGCCTTTCATTAGAATGGTCTCTGTTTCTAGCCTCAGTTCAGAATACTGCGTGTACCTGAGGACCGAGTCCAGATGTTTCTTTCATCTCTGACTTGAAATTGAAATCCTCCTCAGACTTCAGCTTCCGGGATTGCTCCCATCCTTGCTCTCCCACTGTCTCGTTTGGGATCCGCCATGAGTGTTGAACACAGGAATGAATGAATGATATATACCCCCAGGTCGCTGGGGCTTTTTCTTGTTTTGCTGAGGTTGGAAAGGCTTGGGAGAGACCCCCTGTACGCAGATACAGAGCTGCATGCAATTGCTTAGATAAACGTATTCCCCACTTAATTGCTTAGGCATTGAACATTTCGCCCTTAACCTGTGGCTTGGGCAGTTAGGAGGAGACAATCTGCAGGTGAATCAGAAGATGGCTGAACCCACATGGTGGTGGGCTGGGTTTGGGAGATTTTCCTGGAGATTCTAAAGAAAGATCTAAATTCTTCCAATGGGGAGTGGTAAACATTTTATCAATGGGAGATGAAAAATAAACTGTCTGGTTAACCTTTCCCTCCCCCTCAAAACCCATTATTTGAAAAAACAAAAAAGGAAGTGAAGGGAGAAATCCACCCACTCCCATCCCCACTCACCTCCATAGCCACCTCCTCTTCCAAGAACTAACAGACAAGGTGCCAAGAAGTGTTAGGTACCAGCAGTGGTCTCAGAGCTCATTCAAGGATCATGGTGAAAGTCATTCAAAGAGATTGTGGGGGCACAGGGATCCAATTAAGGGGGACAAGTTTAAGGTTTGCCTGGTCCCCTAAAAATTAATGGCACTAGAGAAGATGAGCTTTGGGAACTATAGCTTAATGGATACAACATGTAAAAAGCTTCAGTGAGTCATGGTGGGAAGAGGCCATGAGGGCAGCAAAGACAGTCTTAGATGATGTTATTAATAGCACTACAGGCTCTAGATTTCCTGTGGTGGTGTTCTTGGCGAGACCAGCCCGGCCAAAGTGGATACTCACAACCTGGAAAAGAGCGTCTTGGAGATCCCAGCAAGTGTGGTATTATGAGAGCGTAAAATGATAGGAGGTGTCCTTTGGAAGGACTGTCTTCTTGACTTTAAAAGGGAGAACCCAAATCTGTAGGTGAAATCTTCTTGGCTACAAAGAAGGCCAAGGCCTCCTAAGGTCAAGGTCTCCTCGTCACTTGCAAAGATGTCGAAGAACATATTCAGACATTTCAAAGATGTCCTCATGACCGCCCGTTCCCACTCTGGAATTCTATCAATAAGGTGAGAGTTCCTCTAGTTGGAAAAAAGATCTAAAAAGACTTCCCTTTCTCATGTAATTTCTGTAACCTCCAGGACACACCCACCTACCCCTTCCAGCGCTGTAATGAAGCTACAGCTGGTGCCAATTTGTGGAACTCATTAAAGGCTACTTTCCCTTATATACCCCCGGACCAAGTTCCCATGCTCCCTCACCTGATTTCCTGCACTCACCTCCCACCTGGTGTGTTCACACCTGCACGTGCCTTTTACCAAACCCTTTGCCACAAGGCAGCCAGAGTGACCTTTCAAAGACCTATCAGTTCCTGGCATTTGTCTCCATAGAAAACTGCACTGATCTTCTAACAAATTCTCAGTCCTCCAAAGGCATCCATAATCCTCCCATCCGTCCCTTCTTACCCTTCCAATTGACTGATGCCTGTTCTGCCCTGTCTTTCTGCCCTTCAACCACGCTGCCTCCCTCTTCCTGTGGAGACCCCTCATGGTGCCTGCCTCCAAGCACAGGTGATTCCCATTGATGGGAAGACCCTCTTCCTCTCCCCCGTCTCCCCACTCCAGTTACTCCCACTTATTCGTGAGCTCACGAGCCCCATGGTACACACTCTCCATGCAGCCTGCTCTCTCTTTTCTAGCACTGGCCTCCGTTTCTAGCTGTGGTTGTGTCACGGATGTCCCTCCTCAGCCTGCCTCCAAGCTCTCTGTCCGTTTAGCTCCAACACCTGACACAGTGCCTGGCACGTAGTAAGCCCTGGCTAGCTTCTAAGAGCCTCACTGAGGGACTGAAAGCGTTTTAAAAATGTCACCACGTAGGCTCCGAGCTGTAGGTAGAAAAAGCTTTGCCTGGATTGACATTTCAGTGACGTATTTGTCAAGTTAGATGTGTTCACTGACTTTACCTTGTAAAATTAAAAAAAAAAAAAAGGACCTCTGTATCGCTTCACATCTAACGAAGGCACATGTATACTATTAGACCACGTTATGAGCTTAATGGAAGGAGACAAGATTTTTTTGCTAAGAAAATGTATAAGACTGTTGTGGTCACGTGGGAGGAAATAGTTCGTTTGTTAGAGCATTGCTATCTTACTCTATCACAGCCACTAATAAAAATCTGACATGGGGTGAGTCAGAATTGTCTGTCGGAGATGAGATAGATCTGGCTCATGTTCGTACAGACATGAAAGCCAGGAACGAAGAAGCAGGCTTTGAAAACCTGGGTTGAGGAGGCGGTGTGGTTCACTGCGATGAGCTAAGTGCCCAGGGCCACCTGCAGACATGCGGGCCTGTGTCCTTTGTTCTGGGGTCTGTCTTGCACCATGTGGTGAGGCTAGCAGCTGGGAGCAGCTCAGGACAGGATCAGGTGGCATCTTAACTCTCCGACCCTCCTGTGGGCTCCCGTGGGCTCCAGTGGGTCCCAGGGGACAGCCTGCCTTCCTTGCAAAGCCCAGTAGCACTGGGAGCAGAAACTGGGACCAAAGAGTGAGCACCCTGTTTGACAAGCTGGACCAGCCACCTCTTCTTCAGATGCAGGGGGAGCCCTGGCGTGCTGACTCCTCCCTTCTTCCTTTCCCCTTTCCTCCCTCCCTCCCTCTTCCCTTCCCCTCTCTCCTTCCCTGGTGGTGCCCTTTCCCGATGCCCACTTCATCCCTTTTCCTTTCTTACATGCCTGTCTTCTAGAGTTACTTCTCTTTCCTCCCAATTACTTCCCTTCGTCTGAATCTCCTCTTTGGTCCCTTTGTCCCTGCTCTCTGCTCCTCCTCCCCTTCCCTGGCCCCTCATCAGCTCCATCCAGGATGGAGGACTAACACGCTCACTAACACTAACACATCCAGGACTAACACGCTCACTCGCTCGCTCAGCCACCCTCCAGAGAAGTCACTCTTCGGTGGCCACCTTCCTGACCCCCTGGTCCTTTCTCCTCTTATTCAGATATTGCTCTGAAGTCTGAGGAGGACAGAGCGGGGCTGCCGCAGAATCAGGCCAGAGGAGAAACCAAACCATGTGTCCTAGAGAGCCCTGAATGCCAGACAGAAGCATTTGAGGCTATTTTTTCAGGCAACAGGAAGCCAGGAAGCTAGTTTTGAAAAGAAGCACATGAAAATGTGTGTTTTTGGAAGATTAGTCTGGCAGCTGTGTGTACGATAGGGTGGAGGGAGGAGAGAACGCAATCCCTGAGTGCATTTAATCTTTATGATGCAGTGTAATTTATTATGAATTTGCATCCTTATCCAAATGTAAGGGAAACTCCTGTCCAAAACTGTAAATGTTTTTTGGTTGCCCTTTTTTTTTTAAAGATTGTATTTATTTATATGACACAGAGAGAGATCACAAGCAGGCAGAGAGGCAGGCAGAAAGAGAGAGAGAGATGCAGGCTCCCGGCTGAGCAGAGTGACTGATGCAAGGCTTGATCCCAGGACCCTGAAATCATGACCTGAGCCAAAGGCAGAGGCTTAACCCACTGAGCCACCCCGGTGCCCCTGGTTGCCTTTTTAAGCATTCCTTGTCTCACATGAAGTGATTACAAATTTGCAGATGTGCATTAAAATAATGTATTCCAAAATGTTAACAGAGGAATTAAAAAACTTATTAAGTAAAATATTATCATTTTTCTTGATTTGAAGCCTATTTGACAAGGACATAGCATTCTGGTGCATATATGTAAACATGAATATTTATTTTTTTTAAAAATGTTTATTTATTTATTTGACAGAGATCACAAGTAGGCAGAGACAGGCAGAAAGAGGGAGGGGGAAAAAGGTTCCCCGATGAGCAGAGAACCTGATGTGGAGCTTGATCCCAGGACCCTGAGATCATGACCGGAGCCGAAGACAGTGGCTTAACCCACTGAGCCACCCAGGCGTCCCTCCATTCAATTTCTTAACTGAGTCTCAAATGCATCCTGAGTTCTAACCTAAACCTAAGTTCTACTTCTTACACGTTGTTATATGACCAAATTCTTTCAGTTGAGTATTTTGTAACATTTAAATATTAATCAACTGATGCTTTGTCTGTGTATTTCTATGAAAATAATTTGAATACTGTAGATTTATTGTTATATTTATAGATTTATAATCAAAGTTTCATCAGATGAATTTTTTGGAAATTTCAGATATAATGATTAACCTAAAATGATACTGCCTCAAATCCCTCTGATATCAAGGCCCAACACCTGATTATAGCCAAACCTGTGGTGGATAGTTCCATGGGAAATTGCAGTTACTTAACACTGATAGCATCTCATATTCTCTCTCTTTTTTTAGAATGTCTCCAACACAACCCAAAAGTGTAGGAGGAGAGTTAATGTCCTCTGAGGACAGCTCTCAGTGAAGTGGAAATAAGAACCATAGATAAAATTGACAGTTTTCAGGTCTTCATGAGGACCACTTAAAGAAGTTTATCAGGACCTTTCAGTAAAAGCAAGCCTTCATTTTCTTTCAACAACAATTATATCAACAATGTACCTCTTTGACAAAGTTGCTTCTTCACTGTCTCACTTTCCCATTTTTTTCTACCTTGGATAATCTCCCAGCTAAACTAACAGTACTCAAATCCTTTGTCCTACTCTTTGCTCTCAGGATAAATGGAGCCAAAAGACTTAGATTAATATCAAGTTCTGAATGGGATCTTAGAGCTATTTCTGTCCAGATTTTCATAAACATAGGGACCTTTGAATTATCAGGCTATAAATAAGTTCTAAATGGAGGGGGCAAAAGCAAAAAGTAGAAATGTTTATGTTTGATTTTTAATGTTCATGGACTCTATTATAAATTTTCTAATTGTATGGGAAGAATCCAATAAGCATAGAATTAATTGATTTGTAAATCCTCAAAGAGATACAGGATCAGGTAGTGCTATGTTCTGATTCAACGGCATCATAATGCAACATTTTATATGTGTAGCTACCAGATATTTTCATAAATGTTTGCTGGCTATTCAGCCAATACAGAGAAATATTAGGTAGGGAAATTACTCACAGTTGTGTTTAATAAAATGAGAGAAAACTATCAAATGACACTAATAATAATTATCCTATAGCAGGCTAAATAATTCAATGATAATTACAAGTATTAATCTAGCTTTCTTCCCTGATTATGACTCTTCTCTCCTTTATCATAATGGGAGTAGCAGATTGTCTGCAATGAATTGTGAAAACCCAGCAGTGACTTTGGCAGTGAAGGCCTCCCATCAATTTTGATAGGTTAAAATGATTCTGGTTGGTCTTGAGCAAATGTTTCAAATTTTTTATTCTGTGTGTGTCATAAAAGAAAGAAGCAATAGTAAATTCTCGTTGTTATTCCATGGAGCCAATAAAATCAAACTGCCAACAAGAGGCTGTTTACACTGTAAGAGTAGTTAACTGTCTTGAAATACTAGGCCTGGAAATAAAATTCCAGTATTTCACATAACCTCTTTTTTTTTTTTTAAAGAAAAAAACAAAACAACTATACCGCTTACATTTATGGACCTGCTGTTGTGTAACTATTTTTGAACATGTCTACTGTAAGTGTATATATATATTTTTTTTCTGTGCAATAAATTAATTTAGAGATAAATTTGGATTGCAAATTATTTTGAGGGAGGCATGGTATTTGTGGCTAGTCTTACAAGTAAAAAGGACTAAAAGAAAGAAGAAAAACATTTTTTATTACAGCATATTTACATCTGCCCAAAGTACTTATTTACTCCAATACTGACTAATGTATAATACTGTACACAAAGAAAGAAGTTAAATGAGTTATAATTCAGTCGAAGTATAGCTGGCCATTTTAAAACTTACCACTGAATCTTTCTGGTATGAAATGTGATATCTAGCAATCTGGCCCAGTTCATTACATCAGGTCATTTGTATGTTCTTTTTTTTTTTAATTTTATTTATTTATTTGACAGAGAGAAATCACAAGTAGATGGAGAGGCAGGCAGAGAGAGAGAGAGAGAGAGAGGGAAGCAGGCTCCCCGCTGAGCAGAGAGCCCGATATGTGACTCGATCCCTGGACCCTGAGATCATGACCTGAGCCGAAGGCAGCGGCTTAACCCGCTGAACCACCCAGGCGCCCCCATTTGTATGTTCTTATTACAATTTGATAGCATAGCACATTTTATAACCCAGACATTTTACAATGGAACTATGATCCATTTATTTTCAAAAGTATAGACATACATGAAGCTATGAGGTCAAAGGAGATGAATGTCCGTAGTACCATATAGACTCAATAAATAAAAGTGTACAAGGCTCTGAGTGAGATTTATGAATATTGTGTAAGATTAGGCCAACATGTGGTTTTGACATAAATAATCTGTTCTTAAATTAGAATTACAGTCATTGAGTACAGTGTTGAAAACGGCAGATAGATTTTAGCTATCTTTGCTCACTAGGGAAAATGGAAAAATGTTTAGTCTGGTCAGATTTTCACTTAACTTCTGAAAAATCTTACGTTTAAGAGAACCCTTCTGAAATAAGAATCCTTAAAGACATAACCCCTTTGGCACAAGTTTTCAAGAAACTTGTTTGATGTTGTAGACAATTATATGGCACACGTACTGTTCTAGATGTTTCATGCCAATAATATGTAAGCCATACCAAGGCTACATATACATATAGAGATGTTCCTCAGCTTACAAGGGGGCTATGTACAGAGAAACACATACAAAATTGAAAATGCATTTAATACCCCTAAACTATCAAATATCATAGCTTACCTTAAGCTTATTTAAACATACTCAGAACACTTACATTTGCCTGAATTTGGGCAAAATCATCTTAAGCAAAGCCTATTTTATAACAAAGTATCAAATATCATATGCAATTTATTAAATATTACACTAAAAAAAAGAAGAATGGTTATATATAGAATGGTTGTAAGAATATCAGGTGTTCACCCCTGTAATCTTCTAGCTGGCTGGGAGCTGTGGCTCACTGCCCCTGCCCAGCATCACAAGACGGCACCATACCACATGTCACTGGCCCTTTTTATAAAGACCCAAATTCAAAATTCAAAGTACAGTTTCTACTGAATCACTTTCACTTTCACATCATTTCCAAATATATCATAAGTTGAATCATTGTAAATCAGGAGCCATCTGATTTGAAAGTTAAATCACAGTCACCCATATACACACAAAAAAAGGCCTTCATGTAGGGCCATCTATGTATCTCTAAACAACATAGCATGACATATCAACGGCAAAAAATGGAGGTGAAGGGGACAATTGCTTTGCGTCAGTACTCTGAGCAGTAACATACATGGCCTTACTCACCTAGCAGAACTCCAGAGCTAGCTGATGGCAAGGAATTTTACAAATGTTTGCTGAACAGCTTAAGCACTATTATTTTAAAATTAGTGTGCATATCTGTTTTCTGAAGATATGTTAATTTATTTTATTGACTTATTACAAAACCAAATATTTTCCTCTTATTTAAGTGGCAGGTAAATAGAATTCTTTTTAATTTAAATCAAATGGCTTTTTAGGGAAAATATACTAAAAATTCTGAAACTTGTATTGCTTATGAATCTTTTATTGGAATCCTTATCAAGTTGTATTTTTCAAGTTTTTCCTAAATAATCTTCAATGAATTGAAAATATTTTTTGGATTTTATTCAAGGCTATTAACACACAATTTCACTTTGTTAAATATAGTGCTAAACGTTCAACCAAAACGTTGTGTCTTTTTTTTTTTCCACTACCACATCCTCCATCTACTGACTGGATGCTCTCCCCAACTAGCACATATATACCATTGTCTATCTTTAGGATAAGTAAGGGTCATCTTTTGTCTTTATTCTATTCCTCGTATGCTTCTGAAATTGTTGAATTTTAATATAGTCACACCATAAGCATCACATATTTGATTGCCCTTTCAATAGTAAACAGTGCACAACCAGAGCATACCTTCAAAGCTATCAATACACTTACTCTGATATATTATTTTTGTATTTTTGTTAATTAAAATAATTAAATTATAGAACTAGAGTTTCAGGTGGTAGGTGTTGTAAGTTTTACCCAGACACTTTTGTCAAAATCGTTTTTGTCATCATATATGTCAAGTGGTTTTCTCAGGTTTATTTTTAGAATATCCTTGTATAATGAATATTTACACTGATATCTAGTATAAACATCTTGCAATTTATTTTAGAAACATTAAGATATTGAAAATCAATCTATTTCTTTGATTCACTAAATACATTTTTGGCTTGTTTCCAGTACTTTCTTACTGGATAAAAAATGAATTTCAAGTAGTCTGAATTTCATTATTATATGGCACTTTCCCTTTGATGAATACTAAGACAATATTCTATATTAGCTATCTGAGAAGAATTCATTTTTTTAATTTTATTTATTTGTAAGAGAGAGAGTGAGAGAGAGCACAAGCAGGGGGAGCAGCAGGGCGAGGGAGAAGCAAACTCCCGGCTAAGCAGGGAATCTGTTGCAGAACTGAATCCCAGGACCCTAAGATCATGACCTGAGCTAAAGGCTCAGGCGTTTAACTGACTGAGCCACCCAGGTGTCCCAATCTGAGAAGAGTTCTGTATGTTATTCCTATTCATATGAAGTTTAAAGTCTAGGTAATTAACTTAATATTTTAGTGGCTATTACATAGATAGCACTATGTTCCAGGCAGAGAGTAAGAAACAAATATTAAATCAACCATATTCTATGCATTCTAAATGAAAATAATTAATCAATCATAATAAATCCTTCTATTTATGGAATATCAACTTATAAGCTTTCCTCCATATGAACAATGCCAAATACCAGAGTAAAGGGTCATCTAATACAAATAAAGGATAGAATTAAAGAATTCTGGTAAGCCATTTAATTTTGAAAAATGGTGCTATATTGTTGCTGAGTTGTGGTTTTCAGTTACATAATATCTGATAAGTGTAGAAGTAACATGAGTGTTACGTGAGATGAGAAATGGTATATAATTAAGATATTTTTAAAGGTACAGATAAATACAAATTTGTAAATGTAGCATTATGGAGGAATAAAAATAAATGATAGCTACACACTCTAAAGTGAATAAATATTGATAAGTTAATAGAGAATTAAAACAAGGACAGTGCAAAAAGTATGGTACATTTTTATGAAGTTCAAACAAATTCTGTGAAACCGTAGATGGACTTAAAGATACTATTATGTATCAAATATTGTAAAAATTAAGCAAGGAAGTAGCAAACATGAAATAACCAAAGCATACAACCTTGGGTAGATACAATAGGTGTGATCATGTTCTACTTCATAAAGAGATGAGTTAATAGATAAATAAAAGTAACTAGACTTTTTAGAAGTTAATAAAACTTTGCCTGTTATTTCTTAGCAATATAAAACATATGGTTTTGTAACAAAAACGCTTATCTTAAAAATATTTAAAAATAAATTTCAGGCTACTCATAAGGTTATATTTACTTTTTGACTGAAGGAAAGGCTGGTTGTTGTAGTTGTAGTTGTTTGTTTGTTTTAGTCTCCTCCTAGTTTTTATTATTATAATGTGAAATGAGGAATGTTAGATTGAAAAGTGAATTATTTTATAGACAAAAATCATTACTTGATTCACCTCCTGGTACAGCAGATGGAACTCCTGAAAATATGCCCTATTGCCTTATGGAAGAGTAACAGTTATGCTTACTTCTGAAACATGCTTGGTGGTGGCCCTAAATAGTGACACCATAGTAAACATTTTGAATATTTGCAATTAATTTTTATAGTCATAGAGCTCCAAAAGGCACTTCTGGTATCTTCGCCGGTATTTCAATAAAGTTAAAAGTTGCCTGACTGTTTAAAAATATTAACAAGGTACAAAACATGGCAGAAGTATTGTCCTCAGATATTATTTTTTTCCATATGCTCCTGATTCCAGACATGAAAGTTATTTTTTAAAATTTTTGTTATAAAAGATTTTATTTATTTATTTGACAGAGATCACAAGTATGCAGACTCAGGCAGAGAGAGAGGAGGAAGCAGACTCCCTGTTGAGCTGAGAGCCTGATGTGGGACTTGATACAAGGATCCTGGGATCATGAACTGAGACAAAGGCAGAGGCTTTAACCCACTGAGCCACCCTGTGCCCCCATGACAAGTTATTTTTGAAAGATATATATACAATGTATTTTCCAGTTATAAGAAAAATGGTTCTGCTATTTTAACCTTTTTAAAAAATTACATAATTTTTTTAAATTAAAATTTTATTTTTTAATGTTTTACTTTTCTTTTCTTTTTTTAAAAGATTTTATTTATTTATTTGACAGATAGAGATCACAAGTAAACAGAGAGGCAGGCAGAGAGAGAGAGAGAGAGAGAGAGAGAGGGAAGCAGGCTTCCTGTGGAGCAGTGAGCCCAATTCAGGGCTCGATCCCAGGACCCTGAGATCAGGACCTCAGCCAAAGGCAGCAGCCCAAAGCACTGAGCCACCCAGGCGACCCAATGTTTTACTTTTCAATATACTACTTAGAATATAAAACCTATTCCAGTTGGGAAGAAGTTTACCGTTTAAAAAATGGTAATTTTCTCATTGTGTCTTTCCCTCTCATTGCTTTATTTTGAATAAAAAATTTCACAATAAACATAACTGATGTTTTCCTTTTGATAGTCCCTCTGTTGGTCATATTGTATATGAGCCATGACAATAAGTTTTACAAAATTTATTCATGTTTGTTGATATGTTTTATCATAACTAATTTTTCCTCCATTATCTAGATTCTCCAGCTTTCAGACAGGTGGACACTTCAATAAACCATACCCAAGGGATGTATCAAGTACTTCTTAGACATCTCTCAGATCCTTGAGGTCTCATTTTGCTTAATATTAACAAACATATTTTAAAGTTTATATGGAGAGGCAAAGACTCACAATATTCAACATAGTGTTAAAGGAGAACAAAGACTAAGGACTGACTTCAAAGTTTACCATAACGATAGGGCGCCTGGGTGGCTCAGTGGGTTAAGCCTCCACCTTCGGCTCAGGTCATGATCCCAGGGGCCTGGGATCGAGTCCCTATCCACATAGGGATCTCTGCTCAGCAGAGAGCCTGCTTCACCTCATCTCTCTCTCTGTCTGTCTCTCTGCCTATTTGTGATCTCTCTCTCTGTCAAATAAATAAATAAAATCTTTTTAAAAAGGTATACCATAACGATAATTGTAAGCAAGATATTGTAATACCACAGAAAGACTAGATTAAAGGAACGGAATATATATTATCAATTATATTTTATATTTAATATAAAAGCAAAAGTAATACAAGAGAGCAAAATACAATCTTTTAAACAAATGGTTCTGGAGTAATGGTGAAGCTAAATGTAAAAATATAAAATAAAAATAAAATAAAATAATAAAATAAAACAAATCCAGGCTGATATCATACACTCTTCACAAAAATTAACTCAGATTGGATTATAAACCTAAACATGAAACATGTAGAAGGTAATATAGAAGAAAATTTAAATGACCTTGGTTTTGGAAATTACTTTAGCTACAAAAGCACAAGCACTGAATTTAAAAATGTCTACTCTGTGAAACAATGCCAAGAGAATGAAAAGGCAAAGCACAGACTAAGAAAAAATTTGCAAAATACACATCTGGCAAAGGACTGTTATTCAAAAATACACAAAGACCCCTTAAAACTCAACAATGGGGGAAAAACCTGATTAAAAATGAGCCAAAGACATTAGCAGATACCTCACAAAAGAAAATATTACAGATGGCAAATAAGCATATAAAAAGATGCTTCACATCATATGTCATCAGGAAAATGCAAATTAAAACAAAAAAGAGACACCAGTACATACCCAGAATCCAGAACACTGACAACAGAACACGAAATGTTGGTGAGGATGTGGAGCAACAGGAATGTTCTTCCATGTCTATTGAGAATAAAGAATGGAAAACAACTTGGCAGTTTCTTACAAAACTAAACATATTCTTGCCAGATGATTCAGCAGTAGCAGTTCTTGGTATTTATCCAAAGAAGATGAAATCTATACCCACATAGATGTCTATAGCAGTTTTATTCATAACTGACAAAAGCTTGGAAGCAACCAAGACATCCTTCCATAGGTGAAAGGTCAAATAAAGTGTAGTACATGCAAACAATGGAATATTATTTAATGCTAGAGAAATGAATTACCACGCCATGAAAAGATATGGATATAAATATTTAATAAATATATGATTTTAGGCTTCTACCAGTCTATCAATAGTATTAGTATATTTAAACAGTGAATGCTCAGCATTCATGAATTTACCTAATAAAATATTTTGGGTTCAATATTTTAAATACTTCAACCTCTATGATTATATTCCTAATAATTTTGAATTGGGGTAAATAAACCTTAATTTTTTGTAACTTGTTTCTTATTGCAAAAGAGCTCAATGAAATTATAGAAAATAAAAATTTACAAAAAAAAGTTTAGTTTATTATTGCCAAATAATTTAAAACTTTATCTTTATTCAAATACATATATTTTTATAAATTGATTTATATGCTACTAAAACCAAAAAGTTATATTAGATTTTATATCATGCAATCAATGCCATAAAGCCATCTGTCGATGACTTGTCTTAAATAGAGTTAAGATGGGTGTTATTACAATGCAAGATGTAAACAAAGATAGTATAACAATTGAGTGTTATATAACTTTTCTGTTTTGATCAAGTTACTAATCTACAAAAGGCTTTTATCGGTGACAGACTTGGGAATTTAACAAAACTTTTAAACTAGCCTGTGCGACTCATTCCTAGAAAACAACACAATCAATAACACTTTATTTAGATTAAATCATGACATTTCTCCATTTGAATAAAAAAGGTAGCAACCCCAATAAGTTTATTGAACAGGAAAAGTTGAAATGCTATAATGCTCCTAAGGAATTAAATGATCCAGTCATGAATTACAAAACAAGGATATAAATTACCAAAGTGTTTGTATAATTGGAATGTACAACTGCCCATTATCGTTCAATAGTGTCGGCTTGTACAAGAACTCTATAAAAGAACTCCACTTCTAAACCGTGGAAAATATGTTCCCTTTCCCCCTATATACAACTATTAAGCCATTCATTTAGCTTTTAAAATATCCACTTAATACAGGCTTTTTACTCATTGGAACAGGCAGCAGGGCTCTATTCTTATTGCTTACATCTGAAGGATAGACTTCTAGCGTAAGAAGTAAAGCCCATAAAGGAGCCCAATAATAACAACAAAATACAGTTTACTGAGCCCTTACAATCTGCCAGCTAACTTTCTGAGAATACTTCAATTAATAAAACATATAAAATACCTGACCACAAAGAGCTTACATTCTTTTGAAATATAATAGTGAAATAAACCAATAATAGAGGGGCACCTCGGTGGCTCAGTCCATTGAGTGACTGCTTTGGCTTGGGTCATGATCTCAGGGTCCTGGGATGTAACTCCCCAGGAGGCTTTCTAGGCAGTGGGGTGTTTTCTTCTTCCTCTGCGCCCCCTCCCAATTCTCTCTCTCTGTGTCTCCAATAAGAAAATAAACCAGTAATAGAATAATGATTAATGGTTGATGGTGATAAGTGTTACAAAGAAATACAAGAAAGGTAAAAGCCATTGGAGAATGCTGGGAGGAAAGTTAATTTTATTTTGTGTTGGGTGGTTATATCTCATTTATGAGATGTCATTTGCACAAAGACCCAGGAAGTGAAGGAGGGTGTTATACACATATTAAAGGAAAAGATTGCTCTAGGCAGAGCAAGTAAGTATATAGATTTTGTGTGAACAGCTGGTCTGTTACTTTTGAGGAAAAGCAAGGACGCCAATGAGGAGTTCATAGTGGTGGAGAGAGGAAGAACGTATTGATGCGTGACCTTCTAGTACATTGAAACGCCTTCAGTTTTTATTTAATATGAAAGGGGAAGATACCAAAAGACTTTCAAAAGCAGAATAAAATCATCAGACTTGATTTTTAGGTTAAGTTGCTGTACCAAAATAAATTGCAGGGAGAAAGGAGTGCAGTATGTGTGGAAGTGGGGTTATCAATCAAGTCAATAATTCAGGAACATATGATGGTGTTTTTAGCATGCTGGGTGGTAATAGAAGTGGTGAGGTATGGTTTTTATTTTGTATATATTTGGATGGTGAATATTCTGGTGAACAGGATGGAGTATGTGCAGGACAGACAATATCAACATTTATTTTACCTGCACAAACGGAAGGGTGGAGTCTTCATCCCCTGATATGGAGAGAACTCTGAGTTCAAATGTTCTTTCTGATTAAATGGCATAGTGATGATGAGGATTTAGTCAGTGAAAGAGAGCAGTAAGCATAGTGTTAAGCGGTAAGACGTTATAATACATTTGAACATCAAAAAACGTTGTGTTGGATGATCTGTTTATGTGAGTAAATAAATAAATAAAGCTTCCTGGGGTTCTGATAGAGGTAAAGAAGACTACTATATGATCCAAAGGGGCACGTGCACCAAATGTTTATAGCAGCAATATCCACAATAGCCAAACTATGGAAAGAACCTAGATGTCCATCAACAAATGAATGGTATATATGATGGAATACTATGCAGCCATCAAAAGAAATGAAATCTTGCCATTTGCGATGACATGGATGGAACTAGAGGGTATTATGCTTAGCAAAATAAGTCAACCAGAGAAAGACACTATCATATGATCTCCCTGATATGAGGAAATGGAGGTGCAATATGGGGGACAGGAAAAGAGTAAATGAAAGAAGATGGGATCGGGAGGGAGACAAACCATAAGAGACTGTTAATCTCACAAAACAAACTGAGAGTTGCCGGGGGGGTGGGGAGCGTAGGGAGAGGGTGGTGGGGTTATGAACATTGGGGAGGGTATGTGCTGTGGTGAGTGCTGTGAAATGTGTAAACCTGGCGATTCACAGACCTGTACCCCTGGGTCTAATAATGCATTATATGTTAATTAAAAAAAGAAGAAGAAGAAGAAGACTACTATAAATCAAATGCTATGGTTTTCAGCAAAGAGTGTGTAATCAGGCATATTTTATTAAAGTAGCCAAGTAAAATGATGGTCGAAAATTGGAATAACAGAAAACATAAAAATCAGAGATTTTAAAAAGAGATATGGGACAGTATAGAGAATATAGTCAATGATATTATAATAGTGTTATATGGTGACAGATGGTGGCTATATTTGTAGTGATCATAGAATAATGTATGGAGATATTGAAAACCTGAAACCAATGAACACTGAATATCAACTATACTCAATAAAAGAATAGTAAAAATAAAACAATTTAATTTAAAAAGATAAAAAGGGACAAGAATTTGAAAAGTGAATTTCAAAAAGAGTAAAGATGAGGCTAAGACATACTCTGAACCTTGAGGAAAACACCATTTTGAAAATTCTTCCCATTTTGAGAAAACTCAAATGAATCCATACCATAAAAGAACCCATTTTAACTGAGAGATGTAATGAATGCTCAGGAAATAATTTTATGACAGGATAATTCTTCCCTATGAAACAGCATACAGAAACCAGGGGAAACACCTGGAAGCAAAATAAACTATACTGAAAATAAGAATTAGGTAAAAGATAAATGAGGAAAGATAAGAAAATTAGACCTGCGACAGAGAACTAGTGAAGAGAACTTTTAGCATGTGGTTTAATGTTTTTGAGGATAATCTAGAGTTCATAACTGCCTTGAGGCAGGCTGGTTGTAGGCAGTTTAGGCAGACCCGTAAGACAGGCAACTTTGGGCAGGTGGTGTTGGAGGAGGCCATTGGGCTGGATAAAGACAAATCCAACCATTTGACTAAAGTGTCTGTGAAGATGTTGAAGTCAGATGCAACAGAGAAAGACCTATCAAACCTAATCTCAGAAATGGAGATGATGAAGATGATTGGAAAGCACAAGGACACCATCAACCTGCTGGGTCCTGCACACAGGATGGTCCTTTGTACACTCTCATGGAATATGCCTCCAAAGACAACATACAGGAGTACCTGCAGGCCCAGAGGCCTCATGACCTGCAGTACTGTTACAATATCAGCCACAATGCAGCAGAGCAACTCTCCTCCAAGGACCTGGTATCCTGTGCCTATCAGGTAGCCTGAGGCATGGAGTACCTTGCCTCCAAGAAGTGCATACACCAAGACCTGGCCACCAGGGAAGTGTTGGTGACAAAGGACAACATGATGAAGATCTCAGACTTCAGCCTTGCCAGAGATATCACCACATCAGTTACTATAAAAAGACAGCCAACAGTGGACTGCCTGTGAAGTGAATGGTCCCTAAGGCCATGTTAGACCAGATCTACATCGACCAGAGTGACTTCTGGTCTTTTGGGGTGATCCTGTGCAAAATCTTCACTCTGGAAGCCTCCCATATCCTGGAGTGCCTGTGGAGGTGGTTTTCAAGCTGCTGAAGGAGTCATTTGATGGATAAGCCAATAAGTGCACCAGAGAGTTCTACACAATAATGAGGGGTATCTGGCATGTGGTACCTTCAAGCTGGTGGTAGAAGACCTGGATCATACTGTGGCCTTGACTTCCAACCAGGAGTGCCCGGACCTGTCCTTGGCCCTGGAACAATACTCTCTATGCTTTCCCAACACCCAAAGCTCCACCTGATCCTCAGAGAAGAATTCCACCTTCTCTCATGTGCCGCTGCCCAGGGAGGCCTATCTGCCCTGACACCCAGCCAGCTTGCCAATGGTGAACTCAAATGACTAGTATCCCTATTACTCCTGTCCAGATTCCATCATAAGCTGTAACCCTTACCCCCCACCCTCCCTGCAAGACTCACTGCCTTCTCCTTTGTCTCTTTCCTACTGGCAGGAGCCAGCTGCCTACCTGAGGCCTTCACCCCTTGAAGTTCACCTCTCTTCCCCTTCCTCTTCCTCCTCCTTACAACCTGCTCATGAAAGAAAGGCACAGAGAGGCAGGTACTTGCTCGTGGCTACTTCCTTCCCTCCCATATGTTGGACCAAGACCCCTCCCTGGCATCTGGTACTGCCTGGACGTCGAGGGATTGGGAGATGAGGCATGCCAGTGAAAGCTGTCGGAGCTTTCCTGTTTTGGTTTTGTCTGCTTAGCATAACATATAAGACTGAGTTCTGGTGGCAGGGACCTAGTCCTTGGGGCTATAGCACTAGTGAGGGGAGGTCAACTGCTCTGGGCCTTGGCTAAGAGCATCCCCTGCTCCAGAGATATGGTGCCAAGGGCTTATTAATTTTGATACTAATTTGCTTTGCTGACCAAATACCTGGTATCAAAATATGGGAAGGCAAAGACTGGAAGCAGTGTTGTGACCATGGGGTCCAGCCCCAAACTATGAAGAAAACACAAAGTGTATAAATCTGAGTAAGTATATATTTACACACCTCTTTAAATAGGTTGTTATCAAAGATTTAATCAATGGGTAATATACTCCTCGTGGCTGGGAAGCATCAATTGCCATATATTAAAAACAAAGAAAAGAGGTGTCTGGGTGGCTTCCTCCATAAGTGTCCCTTCTTTTCAGGTCATGATCCCAGGGTCCTGGGATGGAGCCCCACATCAGGCTCTCTGCTCAGTGGGAAACGTGCTTCTCCTTTTCCCTCTGCCCTGCTTATAGTTCCTCTTCCTGTCTCTCTGTCTGTCAAATAAATAAAATATTTTAAAAAAGAAACAAGCAAAATGTTTTTAAAAGGTCTTTTTTTTTTTTTAATTTTCTAGGGGTGCCTGGATGACTCAGTTGTTTAGGCAGATGTTTGCATTTGGCTGAGGTCATGATTCCAGTGTACAGGGATCCAGCCCTACATGGGACTACTTGCACCCCAAGGAGCTTGCTTCTTCCTCTCCCTTTGCACGTGATCACCCCCACTTGTGCGCTTCCTCTCTCTCTCTCTCTCTCTCTCTCTCGCTGTCAATAAACATAATAAAATCTTTTACTAAATAAATAAATACATAAATAAATAAATTTTTAAACCTACTTTCAGTGTAGGTCCCTTAACAAAAATTGCTACTGATTAATTAAAAAAAAAGAAAAGATAATTTAGAAAGATGCTTCCAGAGCTAAAACGCTGTGTTTTTTTTTTTCAGGATTAAATATAGAAGTGCTTTAAACATAAAAGAATAAATATGCTATATTAACACTATTCACACTATAACTTTGGTGGTTATATCAAGATAATGAAAAGTGATTTTAAAGCAAATTTCATTATCAGACATAAAGATCAAGGCAAAATTACAGAAGAGTAAAAGGATGAATTCATCAGGGAGTATAATAATTCTTGACTTTTAATACTTAATAACAGGTTTGGGGATATATAGGGAAAAACTAAGAACAAAAATCATAACTTCCACCTTAGAAGAGAAATGTAAAAAAAATTTCAACACCTTTATTTTAAGATTATATAGACAAATGGTCATCAAATTGGTAAGATATGTAAGACTTCCACAAAATTATCAACTAACTAGATATGCTTGATATTACAGAACACTCCCAACAACCGCAGGCTACATATATCTTAAGCCATGATTTTCTTTGCAAAGGTCAACTTTGATAATGTTCTAGTCATACCTCCGTGTACCACGAAAGAAGTAGCACATTTCTTGAAAGACACAGCTATCAAAGCTCCATTGAGAAATCTTAAAGATGGAAAAGGGATTTGCAAATTATATTATCTGATAATGGACATCAACTCTGATTATTAAAAAATGAATAAAAATAAAAAACCTTACTAATAACCAAACAGAGTATCCAATTTTACATGTGAAGAAAATTATTGAAGAGACATGTCAGCAAAAGGATATGGATGGCTTATAAGCACATGACAAATTTCTCAAGATTTAGACATTAAAGAAATACAAATTAAAATCATAATGAGACATGCTTACATATCTATTAGAATGGCTAAAATTATAAAGGCTAATTGTACTTCGTCTGAGCTAGATTGAGAAGCAACAAAAAATCTAAACTGTTGTTGGCATATATCATGATACCACCACTTTGGAAAAGAGTTTGGAAATTTTTTTAAATGCAAAATATGTTGCAGTTACATGAATAGCCATTTTACTTCTAGGCATTTAACCAAGAGATACAAACCCTATGTTCGTACAAGGACTTGTATATGAATTTCATAGCAGCTTTATTTTTAAGAATTGAAAACAGTGAAAATGTTCATCAATGTCCATCAATAGAGCAAAGACAAATTATGATCTATTCATTAAAGAGATTACTATTCAACATCAAAATGAACTATTTACAATTGGAGATTCTCAAAGTAATGGTGCTGAGAAAAGAAAAGGCAGGCAATGAATAGTATATACTGTGTGATTTCATGACTATAAAAAAATCTAGAAAATACAAATTTATATATAGTCACAGTCATCAAATATATTGGTGTGATTTTAGTGCCTTCTTCTGTGCTCCCATAGCTTCCTACACTTGGATCTCCGAGCATTTGTTAAACCATGTGAAAATATGAACTCTTTTTCTTTATTCTGTCTTACTAGAATAAGAATCCTTGAAATTTTATGGACATTTGAACTCTCAGTTATTAGCAGAAATTCTATCACACTGTAAGTTTCCAAATATAAAAGCCAGAGTTTTACAATGACTTCTAAGCTTTTACATGATCTAGCCACTCATTTAACCTCTGTGACCTCTTTCCCTGCTACTCTTCAGTCCCTCACAGTGGCCTCCTTGCTATTCCTCAGATATGCCAGGCACAATCCAACCTTATGGCCTTCAAGATAGCCAATTCCTTTGTCTGGAGTGACCTTATTGCTGATAGTTCTGGGCAAATTCATCACCTTTCCATACCTTTGTTCAATTGTCAGCTTCATTGTAACTACCCTGATCTTCCTATTAAAATTCTTAACTCCCCATCCCCTGCCTAGCAACCTTGATTTTTCTCACCCTGATCTAATTTTTCTTTTTTCCCATTGTTCTCATCATTTTTGAATGCACTGTGCAATTTTTATTAAGGTTTAGAGCTTTTAATTGTCTCACTCATTAAAATAAAAGTTCTACAAAGCCAAGTATTTCATTTACCAGTGTAGTCTGAAGTAATATCTGCCATATAATAGACAGTAGACAATTGGTAAATTCAGAATAAATTAGTGTTGAGATTATACTGAATTTCATAAGTCATTTCAATATTATTTCCAAAAAATAAACTATGTAAAACATACCTTAAATTTACTTTCAAAATATTTTATAGCATATAATGGACAAAATAAGACAAAATAAGACAAAAAACAAAACCCAAAATAAGACAAAAGCCTTAAAGAAACAATCATATGAATAACCATTTCAAACCTACTTAAAAATTGCATAATACCACACTCCTAGATCCTCTCTGAATGCTCTAAAATAACCCTTCAAAATAAATACATTTTTAAAAATAACAGATTTTTTGGCAAATAATTTAATAAAATAAAAGTTTCATTCATCTAGGTAGATCATAATAAATGTTTTTAATAAGCATGAAATTATAACTCTGAAGTGTGCTAAAATGAAACCACCTGCTAAGGGTGAGAGAACAAAAATAAACATCATTTTTCCAAATAAGAGGAATTTATTACCTTTGAATCAAAGCATGTGGATTTGTTTAAACTGGCAATAAAGGAATATGGAAACACAAACCATAGAAAGTCATATTTTAGATTTCTAATGACTTCATAGTGAAGAGTATACATTTTTTAAATGCTACATAATGCATAATGACAAGATGACAGGGTGTTACAAATAGCATTTTAAAAGCTCTACTCATAAAGGAACGGACGGTGTCATTTCCCTATAATTTTATATATGTCATTAATTTACTATATCTGGATACAACATATTACCAAACAGATGTTCATCAAAGACTAAATCATTTTTAATGGAACATAATAATTTGAACCTACATCTATTAATCATATTTTTCGATCTAACATTTATAGTCTCGCTAAACATTTTATCAGTTGTCGACAAAATTAATAAAAAAATAGGATAAAAAGTCGTGTTTGGAAAAGTAGATTTTCTTTGAAATTTACATTTAAATGAAAATATTTGCTGATAGTTTTAAAAATTTAAATGTAATTTTTTATATATCTGACCTATCAGATGATATAAAATTTTTGGAGAAAATATGACATATTTTTTTGATTTTGGTTGAAGGTATTAATAAAGAGCAACTGTTTGTATTATTTGTATTGTGATATCTTAGTTAATAAACATGAATAACTGGTATAAAATATGTTTTTTTAAAATTTTATTTATTTACTTGACAGAGATCACAGGAAGGCAGAGAGGCAGGCAGAGAGAGAAAAATGGAAGCAGGCTCCCTGCTGAGAAGAGAGCCCACTGGTGGACTCAGTCCCAGGAACCTGGATTCATAACCTGAGCCGAAGGCAGAGATTTTAACCCACTGAGCCACCCAGGAACCCTAATATATGTTTTTTTTTAAATATATAGAATTATAGTTCTTGCCAAAATATGGAACTAGCTGGAACTGAATGCCTCCTTCAAAGTCAGCTCTGGAGAAATTATGCAAGTGTAATATGGAACTATTTTGGATATGAACCAAAAACAAAGAAATGATGATAAATTCCTTAAAAGACTCAAAGTTGCTCTTGACTGGTATGTTTCAAGCTCTATTCCTGGTTTGAGGACAGGTTTTAATAGGCCTGCCACTGTAGAAATCAGCTGGATGATTAGAGGCTATCAGAACTGTACAAAAACCTTGAAGGGGTAAAGGCTTGAAAATTCTTTAGAGAGATCAGCTCCCTAAGGCATTATTAATCCACACATTTTCCTCCAAACATTTAAGACTGATGGATGAGGGGCACCTGAGGGGCTCTCTCATCACGTGCGTGGTGGCTTAAGCCTCTGCCTTCATCTCAAGTCATGGTCTCTGGGTCCTGGGATCCAGCCCCACATCCGGCTCTGCTCAAAAGGAAGCCTGCTTCCCTCCCTGCTTGCCTGCCTCTCTGCTTACTTGTGATCTCTCTCTCTCTCTATGTCCAATAAATAAATAAAATCTTTTAAAAAAGGCTGATGGATGCTAAATTATGAAAACTGCTCCCTCCAAATGATGCTTCTTCATAAGGATTTAAGAATTTAAAATTGTAAGAATTTAAAATTGAAACTTGATCGTAGGATTTATCTTATAGAATAACATCAAGTGAAGGCCGTTATTATTAGTTCTGAAGTATTTGTGATTCTGAATTCTTGGCCTCATTAGTAAATTTATTTTTAATAAATTATTATTTAATATATAATATATATATAATACATAACATATATAATATATATAATAAATTCATTCATTCATTTATTATTTATTATTATTATTTATTCATTTATTAACTCAAACACAAGAAAATGAATGACTTGATTGAAAAATTGGCAAGGACTGGAACAGACACCTCACTTAAGAAGATACTGAGATGGCAATAATGATATGAAAAGATGCTGTGATGATCCACAGCATGTCTAATTAAGGAATTGTAGATTAAAAGAACAATGAGGGGCACCTGGATGGCTCAGTGGATTAAGCCGCTACCTTTGTCTCAGGTCATGATCTCAGGGTCCTGGGATCGAGTTCCACATTGGGCTCTCTGCTCAGCAGGAGCCTGCTTCCCTTTTTCTCTCTCTCTGACTGCCTCTCCATCTTCCTGTGATCTCTCTCTGTCAAATAAATAAATAAAATATTTTTTTAAATAAATAAATAAATAAAACAATGATATATCACTACACATCTATTAGAATGGCTAAAATCCAAAATACTGACAACATAAAATGCTTTTGACGATGAGGAACAAGAGAAACTCTCATTCATTCTGGTGTTAACACCAAAATGGTGCTACCACTTTGGAAGACAGTTGGGCAGTTTCTTACAAAACTAAACATGTTCTTACCATATGATCCAGCAATCGTGCTCCTTGGTACTCACCCAAAAGAACGAAAACTTTGTGTACACAGAATCCTGCATATAAACCTGTGTTTGTAACAGCTTTACCCATACGTGCCAAGAGTTGGAAGTAACCAAGATGTCCTTCAGGAGGAGAATGGATAGATAAACTGTGGTCCATTGAAACAATGGGATATGATTCAGCGATAAAGAGAAATGGCTATCAAGCAATGAAAAGACATGGAACAAACTTAAAATCCGTCATAATCAGTGAAAGAAGTCAATTTGAAAAAGCTTCATGTTGCAAGGTTCCAACTATATGACCTTCTAGAAAAGGCAGAACTATGCAAATGGTATAAAGGTCAGCGGTTTGTAGCAGTTAGGAGAGGAGCAGGATGAACAGGCAGAGCACAGAGGATTTTTAGGCCAGTGAAACTGTTCTGTATGACATGTATGATATTTTAGATATATATCGCTACACAGTTGTCAAAATGCATAAGATACTATACCAAGAGTGAACTCTATGAGAAAAGGTTTTTTTAAGATTTTATTTATTTATTTGACAGGCATCAAAGCAGGCAGAGAGGCAGGCGGGGAAAGCAGGGGTTGGGGGAAAGCAGGCTCCCTGCCAAGCAGAGAGTGTGGTCTGGGGCTCGATCCCAGGACCGCGAGATTATGACCTGAGCCGAAGGCAGAAGCCTTAACCCACTGAGCCACCCTGGTGCCCCACCAAGAGTGAACTCTAATGTAAACTGTGGACTTTGGGGTGATAATGAGGTGTCAGTGTAGGGTCAGTGAGCGTGAAAAATTATCACCATGGTACAGGATGTGGATAATGGGGAAGGCTGTGTGTATGTGGGGAAAGGGAATTTTACTTTGATCCCCAAACTACTCTAAAAAATGCAGTCTGTTAAAAAAAACTTTATAATGCAATATAATATAAAACAAGAATGCATATCAAGAGAGAAATAATGTTTAAAGGGAACGAAGAACTTCAGTAATGTGTACCTAGGGATTTTGATTGCACATTTGTAGGAAGTTCACATTGTCATTAGCAATTGTTTATCTGTGAAGTAGAAGTAACATAAAGAGTGATGAAAACTCAAAAATGCAACATTAAAAAAATGCCATCTATGGGCTTTTAAAAAATGGAACAAAATTTGCTTGGCTTTTTAAGCTTTGTGGGGAATGAAGGGACAGAATTTAAATTCAGCTTTATAAAAGATTGGATAATGTGTTTCTACAAAGAAGGCTCCTCTGAATAACATAGAAATAAACATGGTAGCAGAAAGTGGAAAAAAGGTTACATCTCTGTGAACTCACGTTCTCTGAAACCCTGTCACTTAGTGGAGACAGTAACTGTTCGATGAATAGCAAATGGTAGTCTTTCAGATTCCCGGGATTTTCACTAAGAATCGTGAATGGATTTTTAAAAAAATATGTAAAGAATGTCTACAGTGCAAGTACCTGCAAATAACTAACATTTTAGAGAGAATATTTTAATCAGCAGAGAAGGTCAAAATGACAAAGTTCCACGATCAGAGTAAATATATGGGATTAAAAAATAAAAGATAAAAAAAATTTATTTTGAAAGGACTTTTTTTTTAAAGGACTTTAAACAAAAGTCCTTTTTTAGAGACAGTTGGCTGCTTAAACCAAAAGTACAACTCACTGAGAGAATCGTCGCATTATTTACTGGGGTAGAAAGGACATGGAATGTAGAAAGGCCCATTCAGCAGAGGAAAAAATAGAATCACTAACAGGCCTCATGCCATGCACAGCCAGTGGCTAGAATCCCTGCCTCATGAGACCCTGTGCTAGAAGGCCGCTAGAACCATCTCAACTATGTTAGTCTATCTTGGAAGCCAACAAGTGTTTGCCCAGTTAAGAGCATGGTAACAATCAGTCACGTTATGTTATAATGATTGTCGATATCTTTAAAAGCCTTGTCAAGTTCCTTTTTGAGTAACCCTCACCCCACCCTTAGAGAAATTTATCTGTGGTTCACCTCTTTGAAATACCTCACTGTTCCACATTTACCATAGCCAAAAAAAAAAAAAGAAAAAGCTTTTTATTAACAAAGTGTTCAGAAGGGGGCGCCACTGTAAACAATGAGAGTTTTTGCTGCTGGGACAACTTTGTTGCAGAAACAGCTGAAAGCAATCAGGTCAGACAGAGCCAAGGGCTGGAGGGATTTTAAAATTACAAAAACCGAACCCAATCAAACCAAAACAAAAATCATAACCAATGGCCAAGATTTCTAGTTTGCTACTAAAGGTATGACATTCTCCTAACACATGCGTGTGACTTGATCAATATATTTATATATTTATATTTGAAGAAGAAGGAACTATTTGATGCAGCAAATCCATGTTGATTAAAAATGACCAGATATGGGGCTCCTGGGTGGCTCAGTGGTTTAGGCCTCTGCCTTCGGCTCAGCTCATAATTTCAGGGTCCTGGGATGGAGCCCCACATCAGGCTCTCTGCTCAGCGGGGAGCCTGCATCCCCCTCTCTATCTGCCTGCCTCTCTAGCTACATGTGATCTGTCAAATGGGTAAATAAGATCTTTAAAAAAAGAATTACTAGGTGTGAAATACATCGAGGGTATGGGAAGGAAAATGATTTCACTTGATCAGACAAGGAAGTAGTTGAAGCCTGAATTAAAGTGCTATAAAAAGAGTAAAGACCTGGGAAATATATGGGGAAAAAATCCCTAGAAAAACAGCAATAATAACTGGCTGCTCTTTAATGATCCAGCTCCTGCGGTAGGCAAAGAAGAGCTGGTTTTAGCCAGACGATGATCTCCGTTTGTCTTCATGATCTGGCATTTCCTACAAGCCAGGCATGGGGCTCTGCACTAGAGCTGCAAATGCTGGGGGGCCCTCACTGTCCCTTTTCTCTTCTCAGGGGGACAACCGGCATGTCCATGGTGCAGTGTGACAGTCTTTACCACAGGGAGAGAAAAGACTGCCAAGGGTAGGTTGGAGCTGGGAAAAGCCACTTAGGAACAGGTTTTCAGGGGAGGTGATAGACAAGGACAAAGCGAAGAATGAGGATGAGTGTGTCAAGTTTCAAAGTGCCAGGAGGCAGCACAGTGCATTCGGGAAACTACAGCAAGTTCATGTCAACCGACAGCTGATCTGGCAGCATCACCTGGGGATGGAGGCTGAGCCCCGGGGTTAACACTGGGGTGAGATGGTTTGTATACTATGCCGAGGAGGTGAGGTACTACACTGTGGGGGCACAGGGAGCTACCAGAGGATTTCAAATATCAGAATCGTAACCATAATAGAGTATTTAATTGCATCCTAGCTTTCATCAAGGGTAAGATGCACTATAGTTTATGTTCGACTAAGAAAGAGAAATGCTGTCAGTTAAACTAGGATATGTCCTCAAGTGCAAGGTGAGTGCCACCTTAAGAGATATTATAATGAGGGGGGGGAGGACAAATCTTAAAACAAGTAAACTGTGGTACTAGAATAATTAAGAAAGGTCGAACACTTGGATCAACAAAATAAGTGATTATTGCTTACCATGTGCACCCAACTATATTAAGTCTTAGAACAAGAGACATTCTCATCTTGATGCCCCGCAGCTGTTAGACCCAAGGTACAGAGGGCAGTAGCCAACGACCAGCAGGCCCCAAGTGCCATGTGCAGACTCTAAGAGCAACTGCCTTTGTGAGAGGAAACGGTTGAGAGTGGGCTTTCTGAGGTAGAGAATTATTAGCTGGGAAAGTAGGAAAATTGACACAGAATCGGAATTGATGCCCCTACATGACAGAGTTGGTGAAATTCCCTTCTCAGAGATCTTGAGGCTCCTCAGAAATGTATTTTCCATTTTGGACGGAACATTCAGGATAAATATGATCTGTTCGAGTTCCTGGTTCTCTCATCAGGACTGTTTCTTAGGCTTCACTGGCACAAGAATAGGGTTTTGACAGTCCAGGGTAAATCCTGACAAAAGCAAAGCACGGTATCTATGAAAAGCTAACCACTCAGAAGAGAACAACAGATAAAAGCCAGGCCGACCTGACCCTGCAGGATAGGTAAGGTTGGTCCGGCAACAGGGGTAGAGGGGAAGTGCCCATCTCCTGCTAGAAGAGCTAGAGAAAACCCCTTCCCGGGAGACCACCAGGAGAGGAGAGCAGTAGGTGCTGATGATGAAGAATATTTTAATCAGTAGAGAAGGTCAAAATGACAAAGTTCCAGCATCAGAGTAAACCTATGGGATTAAAAAATAAAAAATAAAAGATTTTTTTGAAAGGACTTTTTTTTTTTAAAGGAATTTAAACAAAATTCCTTTTTAAGAGACAGTTGGCTCTTTAAACCAAAAGTACAACTCACTGAGAGATTCGCCGCATTATTTATTGAGGTAGAAAGGACCTGGAATGTAGAAAGACCCATTCTGTAGAGGAAAAAATAGAATCACTAACAGGCCTCATGCCTTGCACAGCCAGTAGCTAGAATCCCTGCCTCATGAGACCCTGTGCTAGAAGGCCGCTAGAACCATCTCAACTATGTTAGTCTATCTTGGAAGCCAACAAGTGTTTGTCCAGTTAAGAGCACGGTAACAATCAGTCACGTTATGTTATAATGATTGTCGATATCTTTAAAAGCCTTGTCAAGTTCCTTTTTGAGTAACCCTCACCCCACCCTTAGAGAAATTTATCTGTGGTTCACCTCTTTGAAATACCTCACTGTTGTTCCATTTTTACCATAGCCAAAAAAAAAAAAAAAAAAGAAAAAGCTTTTTATTAACAAAGTGTTCAGAAGGGGGCGCCACTGTAAACAATGAGAGTTTTCGCTGCTGGGACAACTTTGATGCAGAAACAGCTGAAAGCAATCAGGTCAGACAGAGCCAAGGGCTGGGGGGATTTTTAAAATTACAAAAACCGAACCCAATCAAACCAAAACAAAAATCATAACCAATGGCCAAGATTTCAAGTTTGCTACTAAAGGTATGACATTCTCCTAAGACTTGCGTGTGACTTGATCAATATATTTATATATTTATATTTGAAGAAGAAGGAACTATTTGATGCAGCATATCCACGTTGATTAAAAATTAGCAGATATGAAGATGGCGGAGAAGTAGCTGGCTGAGACTACTTCAGCTAGCCGGAGATCAGCTAGATAGCTTATCTAAAGATTGCAAACACCTGAAAATCCATCTGTAGATCGAAGAGAAAAAGAACAGCAATTCTGGAAACAGAAAAACAACCACTTTCTGAAAGGTAGGACCGGCGGAGAAGTGAATCCAAAGCGACAGGAAGATAGACCCCGGGGGGAGGGGCCGGCTCCCGGATTGCGGCGGAGAAACCGCGCAAAAAATCAGGACTTTTAAAAGTCTGTTCCGCTGAGGGACATCGCTCCAGAGGCTACCCGGGGAAAAGCCCACACGAGTTCAGTGTGGCCTCAGGTCCCGCAGGGTCACAGAAGGATCGGGGGTGTCTGAGTGTCGCAGAGCTTGCGGGTATTGGAACGGGAAAGCCGGCTGCAGAGACAGAGCCGACAGTAAGCTCGCAGCTTGGTGTTACTTTGAACCGGTCGTAGGCTCAGTGAGCTCAGAGCGCGGCCGGAGGTCAGGCAGACGGGAGTAACTGGGCACTGTTCTCTGAGGGCGCACTGAGGAGTGCGGCCCTGGGCTCTTGGCTCCTCCGGGCCGGAGACCAGGAGGCTGCCATTTGTATTCCCGTCCTCCGAAACTCTACGGAAAGCGCTCAGGGAACAAAAGCTCCTAAAAGCAAACCCAAGCGAATTACTCACCCTGGCCCTGGGTAAGGGCGGTGTAATTCCGCCTGGGGCAGACACTTGAGAATCACTACAACAGGCCCCTCCCCCAGAAGATCAACAAGAAATCCAGGGGAGACCAAGTTCACCTACCAAGGAGAGCAGCAGAATTCCAGAGGAGGAGAAAGCCAAGCACGGAACTCATGGCTTTTTCCCTGTGATTTTTTTTAGTCTTGCAGTTAATTAAATTTTTTTCTTTTTCATTTTTTGTTTTTTTTTTCTCGCCTTTGGGTAAATTTTTTTTAAAAATGTTACCGTTTTCTTTTTTAACGATTTTTTACTAGTTTATCTAATATATATATTTTTTCTTTTTTATATTTTTCTTAGGTTTTTCTTATTTTTAATTTTTTTCTTTTTTTTTTCTATCTTTCTTCCTTTTTGAACCTTTTTTTATCCCCTTTCTCCCCCCTCACGATTTTGGATCTCTTCTAATTTGGTTAAAGCATATTTTCCTGGGGTTGTTGCCACCCTTTTAGTATTTTACTTGCCCCTTCATATACTCTTATCTGGACAAAATTACAAGACGGAAAAATTCAACACAAAAAAAAGAACAAAAGGCAGTACCAAAGGCTAGGGACCTAATCAATACAGACATTGGTAATATGTCAGATCTAGAGTTCAGAATGACAATTCTCAAGGTTCTAGCCGGGCTCAAAAAAGGCATGGAAGATATGAGAGAAACCCTCTCGAGAGATATAAAAGCCCTTTCTGGAGAAATAAAAGGACTAAAATCTAACCAAGTTGAAATAAAAAAAGCTATTAATGTGGTGCAATCAAAAATGGAGGCTCTCACTGCTAGGATAAATGAGGCAGAAGAAAGAATTAGTGATATAGAAGACGAAATGACAGAGAATAAAGAAGCTGAGCAAAAGAGGGACAAACAGCTACTGCACCACGAGGGGAGAATTCGAGAGATAAGTGACACCATAAGACGAAACAACATTAGAATAATTGGGATTCCAGAAGAAGAAGAAAGAGAGAGGGGAGCAGAAGATATACTGGAGAGAATTATCGGGGAGAATTTCCCCAATATGGCAAAGGGAACGAGCATCAAAATTCAGGAGGTCCAGAGAACGCCCCTCAAAATCAATAAGAATAGGCCCACACCCCGTCACCTAATAGTAAAATTTACAAGTCTCAGTGACAAAGAGAAAATCCTGAAAGCAGCCCGGGAAAAGAAGTCTGTAACATACAATGGTAAAAATCTTAGATTGGCAGCTGACTTATCCACAGAGACCTGGCAGGCCAGAAAGAGCTGGCATGATATTTTCAGAGCACTAAACGAGAAAAACATGCAGCCAAGAATACTATATCCAGCTAGGCTATCATTGAAAATAGAAGGAGAGATTAAAAGCTTCCAGGACAAACAAAAACTGAAAGAATTTGCAAACACCAAACCAGCTTTACAGGAAATCTTGAAAGGGGTCCTCTAAGCAAAGAGAGAGCCTACAAGTGGTAGATCAGAAAGAAACAGAGACCATATACAGTAACAGTCACCTTACAGGCAATACAATGGCCCTAAATTCATATCTCTCAATAGTTACCCTGAATGTGAATGGGCTAAATGCCCCTGTCAAAAGACACAGGGTATCAGAATGGATAAAAAACAAAACCCATCTATATGTTGCCTCCAAGAAACTCATTTTAAGCCCGAAGACACCTCCAGATTTAAAGTGAGGGAGTGGAAAAGAATTTACCATGCTAATGGACATCAGAAGAAAGCAGGAGTGGCAATCCTTATATCAGATCAATTAGATTTTAAGCCAAAAATTATAATAAAAGATGAGGAAGGACACTATATCATACTCAAAGGGTCTGTCCAACAAGAAGATTTAACAATTTTAAATATCTATGCCCCCAACGTGGGAGCAGCCAACTATATAAACCAATTAATAACAAAATCAAAGAAACACATCAACAATAATACAATAATAGTAGGGGATTTTAACACTCCCCTCACTGAAATGGACAGGTAATCCAAGGAAAAGATCAGCAAGGAAATAAAGGCCTTACACGACACACTGGACTAGATGGACATCACAGATATATTCAGAATATTTCATCCCAAAGCAACAGAATACACATTCTTCTCTAGTGCACATGGAACATTCTCCAGAATAGATCACATCCTCGGTCCTAAATCAGGACTCAACCGGTATCAAAAGATTGGGATCATTCCCTGCATATTTTCAGACCACAATGCTCTAAAGCTAGAACTCAACCACAAAAGGAAGTTTGGAAAGAACCCAAATACATGGAGACTAAACAGTATCCTTCTAAAGAATGAATGGGTCAACCGGGAAATTAAAGAAGAATTGAAAAAAATCATGGAAACAAATGATAATGAAAATACAACGGTTCAAAATCTGTGGGACACAACAAAGGCAGTCCTGAGAGGAAAATATATAGCGGTACTAGCCTTTCTCAAGAAACAAGAAAGGTCTCAGGTACACAACCTAACCCTACACCTAAAGGAGCTGGAGAAAGAACAAGAAAGAAACCCTAAGCCCAGCAGGAGAAAGAAATCATAAAGATCAGAGCAGAAATCAATGAAATAGAAAACAAAAAAAAACAATAGAACAAATCAACGAAAGTAGGGGCTGGTTCTTTGAAAGAATTAATAAAATTGATAAACCCCTGGCCTGATTTATCAAAAAGAAAAGAGAAAGGACCCAAATAAATAAAATCATGAATGAAAGAGGAGAGATCACAACTAACACCAAAGAAATACAAACTATTATAAGAACATACTATGAGCAACTCTACGGCAATAAATTTGACAATCTGGAAGAAATGGATGCATTCCTAGAAACATATAAACTACCACAACTGAACCAGGAAGAAATAGAAAGCATGAACAGACCCATAACCAGTAAGGAGATTGAAACACTCATTAAAAATCTCCAAACAAACAAAAGCCCAGGGCCAGACGGCTTCCCGGGGGAATTCTACCAAACTTTTAAAGAAGAACTAATTCTTATTCTCCTGAAACTGTTCCAAAAAATAGAAATGGAAGGAAAACTTCCAAACTCATTTTATGAGGCCAGCATCACCTTGATCCCAAAACCAGACAAGGATCCCACCAAAAAAGAGAGCTATAGACCGATATCCTTGATGAACACAGATGCAAAAATACTCAACAAAATACTATCCAATAGGATTCAACAGTACATTAAAAAGATTATTCACCACGACCAAGTGGGATTTATTCCAGGGCTTCAAGTTTGGTTCAACATCCTCAAATCAGTCAATGTGATACAACACATCAATAAAAGAAAGAACAAGAACCATATGATACTCTCCATAGATGCTGAAAAAGCATTTGACAAAGTACAACATCCCTTCCTGATCAAAACTCTTCAAAGTGTAGGGATAGAGGGCACATACCTCAATATCATCAAAGCCATCTATGAAAAACCCACCGCAAATATCATTCTCAATGGAGAAAAACTGAAAGCTTTTCCGCTAAGGTCAGGAACACGGCAGGGATGTCCATTATCACCACTGCTATTCAACATAGTACTAGAGGTCCTAGCCTCAGCAATCAGACAACAAAAGGAAATTAAAGGCATCCAAATCGGCAAAGAAGAAGTCAAATTATCACTCTTCGCAGATGATATGATACTATATGTGGAAAACCCAAAAGACTCCACTCCAAAACTGCTAGAACTTATACAGGAATTCAGTAAAGTGTCATGAAATAAAATCAATGCACAGAAATCAGTTGCATTTCTCTACACCAACAGCAAGACAGAAGAAAGAGATATTAAGGAGTCAATCCCATTTACAATTTCATCCAAAACCATAAGATACCTAGGAATAAACCTAACCAAAGAGACACAGAATCTATACTCAGAAAACTATAAAGTACTCATGAAAGAAATTGAGGAAGATACAAAGAAATGGAAAAATGTTCCATGCTCCTGGATTGGAAGAATAAATATTGTGAAAATGTCTATGCTACGTAAAGCAATCGACACATTTAATGAAATTCCTATCAAAGTACCATCCATCTTTTTCAAAGAAATGGAACAAATAATGCTAAAATTTATATGGAACCAGAAAAGACCTCGAATAGCCAAAGGGATATTGAAAAAGAAAGCCAACGTTGGTGGCATCACAATTCCGGACTTCAAGCTCTATTACAAAGCTGTCATCATCCAGACAGCATGGTACTGGCACAAAAAGAGACACATAGATCAATGGAACAGAATAGAGAGCCCAGAAATAGACCTTCAAATCTATGGTCAACTAAACTTCGACAAAGCAGGAAAGAATGTCCAATGGAAAAAAGACAGCCTCTTCAATAAATGGTGCTGGGAAAATTGGACAGCCACATGCAGAAAAATAAAATTGGACCATTTCCTTGCACCACACACAAAAATAGACTCAAAATGGATGAAAGACCTCAATGTGCGAAAGGAATCCATCAAAATCCTTGAGGAGAACACGGGCAGCAACCTCTTCGACCTCTGCCGCAGCAACATCTTCCTAGGAACAACACCAAAGGCAAGGGAAGCAAGGGAAAAAATGAACTATTGGGATTTCATCAAGATCAAAAGCTTTTGCACAGCAAAGGAAACAGTTAACAAAATCAAAAGACAACTGACAGAATGGGAGAAGATATTTGCAAACGACATATCAGATAAAGGACTAGTGTCCAGAATCTATAAAGAACTTAGCAAACTCAACACCCAAAGAACAAATAATCCAATCAAGAAATGGGCAGAGGACATGAACAGACATTTCTGCAAAGAAGACATCCAGATGGCCAACAGACACATGAAAAAGTGCTCCATATCACTCGGCATCAGGGAAATACAAATCAAAACCACAATGAGATATCACCTCACACCAGTCAGAATGGCTAAAATCAACAAGTCAGGAAATGACAGATGCTGGCGAGGATGCGGAGAAAGGGGAACCCTCCTACACTGTTGGTGGGAATGCAAGCTGGTGCAGCCACTCTGGAAAACAGCATGGAGGTTCCTCAAAATGTTGAAAATAGAACTGCCCTATGACCCAGCAATTGCACTATTGGGTATTTACCCTAAAGATACAAATGTAGTGATCCAAAGGGGCACATGCACCCGAATGTTTATAGCAGCAATGTCCACAATAGCGAAACTATGGAAAGAACCTAGATGTCCATCAACAGATGAATGGATCAAGAATATGTGGTATATATACACAATGGAATACTATGCAGCCATCAAAAGAAATGAAATCTTGCCATTTTCAACAACATGGATGGAAGTAGAGCATATGCTTAGCGAAATAAGTCAAGCAGAGAAAGACAACTATCATATGATCTCCCTGATATGAGGAAGTGGTGATGCAACATGGAGGCTTAAGTGGGTAGGAGAAGAATCAATGAAACAAGATGGGATTGGGAGGGAGACAAACCATAAGTGACTCTTAATCTCACAAAACAAACTGAGGGTTGCTGGGGGGAGGGGTTTTGGGGGAAGGGGGTGGGATTATGGACATTGGGGAGGGTATGTGCTTTGGTGAGTGCTGTGAAGTGTGTAAACCTGGTGATTCACAGACCTGTACCCCTGGGGATAAAAATATATGTTTATAAAAAAATAAAAAATTAAAAAAAAAAGAGCTGACCTGAATTACCCCCAGAAACCTTGCTGCTGTCCTTATCTCTGGTACCACAGAACGTGACCTTATGTGGAACTAGAGTCCTTACATATGCAATCACATTACAGTGAGGTCGTTAGAGTGGGCCCTAATCTCCTGTAACTGACCTCCTTATGTAAAGGGAAAATCTGGACAGAGAGATGCCCCTACTGTCAGTGGTGGGCAGTTCATGAACTTCTAGAACCCTGACAGTAGTGGAAAACAGACTCAGGCTGGGCACTAGGTAAATGGGAGCTCTAGTGGAATTTCAGATGAAGATGCTGTGGACCTCGGCTTCCCAGGTCATAGTGACGTTAGGATTTCAAACTCAAGTCAGAGATGAAAGAAACATCTGGACTCGGTCCTCAGGTACACGCATTATTCTGAACTGAGGCTAGAACCAGAGACCATTCTAATGAAAGGCCTCCACAGGTGGGCTCTCACAGGTGGGCTCCCACTCAGTTTCCTGTATATTCATTCATGGAACCGCTCTGCGGGTCAACATGCAGAACAAAACCATTTAATAATAGTGACAATGAGGTGAGGAAAGGGACGCGAGAAGGCATGTGAATGTGGAGAGAGGAAGAGCCATGGCGGGCTGAAAAACCGAGAATCCCTCCCTGTGCTCCTTGCTGCCAGGGAGGTCTGAGGGACTAGTTTCCACCTGGGATCCCAAGTCCAGAACAAAAGTGGCGGGGCCACGCCACGGGATGAGGGAAGGGGGTCCTCGGCACCCGCGCGTGGGGTACCAAACGATGGGGGCTATTGCGCTCGCTGGCGGGGATCACCTCGCATGGCTCGGTCTCCGACACGACCCCGTGGGGTCCCGGGTGCGGCGTGTCCTCTGGGGTGATCCCGCTGCCCCAGGGGTCGCAGGCGGCTGGGTACCGACACCCCCGCGAGGTCGCGGCCCGCGCTTTCTGCTCCAGGTGAGGGTGCGGCGCGGTGTCACTTTACCTGCTCACAGAGGGTCCTCCGGAGAAGCCATGGGGCGGGGAGGGGCAGCGGGCACCGGGAGCAGGACAGCGCGGCCTCAGGGGCTGGGCTGGAGCTCGGGAGTGCAGGGGCGGCGAGGCAGGGGGTCCTGAGTCCCGACTGGGCCGCAGCACAGCACCGTGGCGCTGCGCGCCCCTCCTCTGCCAGCCCCTCCACCTCCTCTCAGACTCTGCGCGGCCTCCTCCACGAGCTCACTTCCCGCTTCCGCAATTAGCGAAGCCCCTTCTCCGGGCCGCCCCCGCCCCCGCACCCCTCCCCCTCCGTCCTGAGGCGCGGGCCGGGCACAGGCGCCCGCGAAGCCCCGGGAGCCTGCGATCGTGGCCAGCGCCAGCGCTGGGCAGCCTCCTATCCTGGCTCCCCAAGCGGGTGTCCGGGTGCTGCCTGGCTGCGAAAAGATCATCAGCCCTAAACCCGGCTGCACTCTCGAGTCACTTCGCTGGCTTCCTGATTGTGCCCAAAGCCGGGAACCAGCTTCCCCAGCACAGGCCTGGGCTGAGATGCCTGCCCGCGATCTCTTTGAGCAGTCTGCTAGTCTCCAGGCAGGGTCCGCCATTGCATGATGGCACGCGCGAATCACTTGGACCTGGATGTTTGGGTTTTTTGTTTGTTTTTTGGTTATTCGTTATTACATGACCTCCATGGTAGGTGCTCCACAAAGCGAGTGAAAAGAGGACACCTGATACATACGCATATGGCCATTCTAGAAAAAGAGCTTGGGGTTCTCTCGGAAGCGCGGCATTGGTCCTTGCACTATGTTTTAATAGAAATGGGATTATGCACCAACTTACTTAAATGAGCATTTAAAACAGTTATATTTTAACCAAATCTATCATCAATCATAAATTTATTACACGAAGGTTACAGGCAATTTAAATGCAATAGCACTCTCTTCAAGGTTTTAAATAATCCGTGTCTGTCCTGGCACATGATATTGCAAAGATTGGAAATGGTTCGTAAAAGATCATATAATAGCTTTTACTATATGGTATCAGCAATTTATCCTAAAGGAGCGGCCACCAGCTAAAAATTCAGCTTTGAAAAATGCAGAAAAGCAGCAAATGTTTACATACCCTCTTGGTGACCAGAGGCGTGCTTTGTGCCCCTCATCATCTCTTTCGTGGTTCTGAGGCCCTTGGCGCTCAGGAGTTTAGTGTCTTATTCTCTGGAATAGGCCATTGAAGAAATACCAGGCCCAGAGAAGAAGGTCCTGCTGGGTGTCTGAAGAAAGTACAACCCTTTAGATGAAGCTTTCTGGGGAATTTGTTATTGGTTTGTTCTGATTCTGATAGGAAGGGAAATTTTATTTTTAAAGATTTTATTTATTTATTTGATGGAGATCACAAGTAGGAAGAGAGGCAGGCAGAGAGAGAGGAAGAAACAGGCTCCCTGCTGTGGAGTGAGCCTGATGTGGGGCTCCATCCCAGGACCCTGGAATCATGACCTGAGCCGAAGGCAGAGACTTTAACTCACTCTGCAACCCAGGTGCCCAAGGGAAATTTTTTAAAAAGATTTTATTTATTTATTTGACAGACAGAGATCACAAGTAGGCAGAGAGCAGGTAGAGAGAGAAGTGGAAGCAGGCTCCCTGCTGAGCAGAGAGCCAGACATGGGGCTCAATCCCAGGACCCTAGGATCATGACCTGAGCCGAACGCAAAGGCCCAGTGAGCCAAACTCACTGAGCCACTCGGGTGCCCCAGGAAGGGAAATTTTTTTAAGAGTATTTTCTCTTTGAATCTGTTTTGAGGTTTGGTTTGTGGTTCTTTCTGACTTCTGATGAAGATGGAATTTCTTCTGAGGTTGGTTGTCAAGAACCGCATATCAAATCGACCTATCTTGTTAGCAATAAATAAATAAATAAATAAATGCTCAAGTGTTTGTATAAAGCTATAATGCTTTTCAAAATCCCGAACTATAATTCATGTATCTTGGTCATTCTTTATCAGATCAAACAGGAGAGAGGTGGCAGAAACGCACTTTCAGGTTAATTTTTTTACAAGGAAGATTGACTTATGAACCTACTTTGTTATTCCCTTTCATTCAATTTCCCTGTACCTCCTTTTCTATGAATTGTAACGGTAAACCATCATTGTTTTTATTGTTGGCACGTGAGAGTTAGATATCAATGCCCAAGTGAAAGCAGAAGGCAGGTTTATTAAAGCAACAGCACACTATCTAAGGGAGAGCAGGTGGTATTCCATTAGGTGGAGCTGGCCCTTGCTTTGTTTTGGGATTGGATATTTCCTGGTCTTTTTGAAGTGGGAGGACCTTCAACATGCAGTGGATTGATCTCTAATGGAGGCTGCTTCCAATCATTTGGGGGATTCCTACCACATGTTGGGAAAAGGAGTTGTTGTCATTTTTATTTTTTTTCAGGGTTCCAAAATTCACTGTTTATGCACCACACCCAGTGCTCCATGCAATATGTGCCCTCCATAACTCCCATTAACAGGCTTACCCAACCCTCTGCCCCCTCCCCTAAAAACTCTCAGTTTGTTTCTCATAGTCTCTCATGGTTTGTCTCCCCCTCCAATTTCCCCCCACTCACTTCTCCTCTTGATCACCCAGTGTCTTCTGTGTTATTCTTTATGCTCCACAATTAAGTGAAACCATATGGAAATTGACAATCTCTGCTTGAATTATTCCACTCAGGATTATCTCCTCCAGTCCCGTGCATGTTGATACAAAACTTGGGTATCCTTCCTTTCAGAAGGAAGCATAATACTCCATTGTAAAAATGGATCATATCTTCTTTATCCGCTCATCCATTGAAGGTCATCTTGGTTCTTTCCAAAGATTAATGACTGTGGCCATTGCTGCTATAAACATTAGGGTACAGATGTCCCTTCTTTTCACTGCATCTGTATCTTAGGGGTAAATACTCAGTAGTGCAATTGCAGGGTCATAGGGTAGCTCTAATTTTAATTTCTTAAGGAGTCTCCACACTGTATCCCAAAGTAGCTGCACCAACTGGCATTCTCACCAATAGTGTAAGAGGGTTCCCCATTCTCCACATCCTCTCCAACACTTGTTGTTTATTGCCTTCTTAATTTTGGCCCTTCTAACTGTGTAAGGTGGTATCCCAATGTGCTTTTGATTTGAATCTCCCTGATGGCTAATGATGATGAACATTTTCTCATGCATCTGTTTGCCATTTGTATGTCTTCTTTGGAGAAGTGTCTGTTCATGTCTTCTGCCCATTTTTTGACATGATTATCTGTTTTGTGTGTGTTGAGTTTGAGGAGTTCTTTATAGATCTTGGATATCAGCCCTTTATCTGTAATGTCATTTGTGAAAATCTCCCATTCTGTGGGTTGTCTCTTCATTTTGTTGACTGTTTCCTTTGCTGTGCAGAAACTTTTGATCTTGATGAAGTCTCAAAAGTTCATTTTTGCTTTTGTTTCCTTTGTCTTTGGGGACATGTCTTGAAAGAATTTGCTGGGGCCAGTGTCCAAGAGGTTACTGCCTATGTTCTACTCTGGGATTTTGATAGATTCCTGCCTCACGTTGAGGTCGTTTGTCCATTTCGAATTTATCTTTATGTATGGTATAAGAGAATGGTTGAGTGTCATTCTTCCATACATAGCTGTCCAATTTTTCCAGCACCATTGATTGAAGACGCTGTCCTTTTTCCACTGTTTAATTTTCTCTGCTTTGTCAAAGATTTTTTGACCATAGAGTTGATGGTCCATATCTGGGCACTCTACTCTAATCCACTGGTCTACATGTCTTTTTAACCCACTGAGCCACCCAGGTGCCCCTTTTAAGCTATTTTTTAAAAGTACAGTCATTCTTTTTTTTAAGATTTTATTTATTTATTTATTTGACAGAGAGAGATCACAAGTAGATGGAGGGCAGGCAGAGAGAGAGAGAGTGAGAGAGAGAGAGAGAGAGAGAGAAGCAGACTCCCTGCTGAGCAGAGAGCCTGATGCAGGATTTTATCCCAGGACCCTGAGATCATGACCTGAGCTGAAGGCAATGGCTTAATCCACTGGGCCACCTAGGCGCCCTTAAGCTATTTTTAAAATTCCTGTTCCAATAACACTTGGATTGCCATATAAAGTTAACCACATCATCTTTTTTAGGTAAGTAATTGTACTTTCTATGTGCATAGTGATTTTGGTCCATGAGTTCAGCTCCTCGTAGAATCATCAAATCTCTGTAAAGTCTGGGTATGCTAGGATTTTCTAAGCAACAATAAAATACATTGAAACCTGGTAGCTTAATTAAACCAGGAATAGAGCTTGAAACATACCAGTCAAGAGCAACTTTCAGTCTTTTTAAGGAATTTATCATCATTTCTTTGTTTTTGGTACATATCCGAAATAGTTCTATATTACACTTGCATAATTTCTCCAGAGCTGACTTTGAAGGAGGCATTCAGTTCCAGCTAGTTCCATATTTTGGCAAGAACTATAATTCTATATAAAAAAGAACATATTTTAGAGCACCTGGATGGCTCAGTGGGTTAAAATCTCTGCCTTTGGCTCAGGTTATGAATCCAGGTTCCTGGGATTGAGTCCCACAGTGGGCTCTCTTCTCAGCAGGGAGCCTGCTTCCATTTTTCTCTCTCTGCCTGCCTCTCTGCCTTCCTGTGATCTCTGTCAAGTAAAAAATAAAATTTTAAAAAAACATATTTTATACCAGTTATTCATGTTTATTAACTAAGATATAACAATACAAATAATACAAACAGTTGCTCTTTATTAATACCTTCAACCAAGATCAAAAAAATAAGTCATATTTTCTCCAAAAATTTTATATCATCTGATAGGTCAGATATATAAAAAATTACATTTAAATTTTTAAAAATATCAGCAAATATTTTCATTTAAATGTAAATTTCAAAGAAAATCTACTTTTCCAAACACGACTTTTTATCCTATTTTTTTTAATTTTGTCTACAACTGATAAATTGTTTAGCGAGACTATAAATGTTAGATCGAAAAAATGATTAATAGATGTAGGTTCAAAATATTATGTTCCATTAAAAATGATTTAGTCTTTGATGAACATCTGTTTGGTAATATGTTGTATCCAGATATAGTAAATTAATGACATATATAAAATTATAGGGAAATGACTCCTTCCGTTCCATTATGAGTAGAGCTTTTAAAATGCTATTTATCACACCCTGTCATCTTGTCATTATGTAGCATTATGTAGCATTTAAAAAATGTATACTCTGCACTTTGAAGTCTTTTAGAAATCTAAAATATGACATTCTATGGTTTGTGTATCCATATTCCTTTATTGCCAGTTTGAACAAATCCACATGCTTTGATTCAAAGGTAATAAATTCCTCTTATTTGGAAAAATGATGTTTATTTTTGTTCTCTCACCCTTAGCAGGTGGTTTCATTTTAGCACACTTCAGAGTTATAATTTCATGCTTATTAAAAACATTTATTATGATCTACAAAGATGAATGAAACTTTTATTTTATTAAATTATTTGCCAAAAAATTTGTTATTTTTAAAAATGTATTTCCTTTGAAGCGTTATTTTAGAGCATTCAGAGAGAATCTAGGAGTGTGGTGTTATGTAATTTTTAAGTAGGTATGAAATTGTTATTTATATGATTGTTTCTTTAACGCTTATGTATATAGTCCATTATATGCTATAAAATATTTTGAAAGTAAATTTAAGGTATGTTTTACATAGTTTATTTTTTGGAACAAAATATTGAAATGACTTATGAAATTCAGTGAACTCTCAACATTAATTTTTTCTGAAATTTACCAATTGTCTACTGAACCTATTATATGGCAGATATTACTTCAGACTACACTGGTAAATGAAATACTTTGCTTTCTAGAACTTTTATTTAAAGGGTGAGACAATTAAAAGCTATAAACCTTAACAGAAATTGCATAGTGTATTCAAAAATGATGAGTACAATGGGGAAAAAGAAAAATTAGATCAGGGTGAAAAAATCAAGGTTGCTAGGCAGGGGATGGGGAGTTAAGAATTTTAATAGGAAGATCAGGGGAGTTACAATGAAGCTGACAATTGAACAAAGGTATGGAAAGGTGATGAATTTGCCCAGAACTATCAGCAATAAGGTCACTCCAGACAAAGGAATTGGCTATCTTGAAGGCCATAAGGTTGGATTGTGCCTGGCATATCTGAGGAATAGCAAGGAGGCCACTGTGAGGGACTGAAGAGTAGCAGGGAAAGAGGTCACAGAGGTTAAATGAGTGGCTAGATCATGTAAAAGCTTAGAAGTCATTGTAAAACTCTGGCTTTTATATTTGGAAACTTACTGTGTGATAGAATTTCTGCTAATAACTGAGAGTTCAAATGTCCATAAAATTTCAAGGATTCTTTTTCTTGTAAGACAGAATACAGAAAAAGAGTTCATATTTTCACATGGTGTAACAAATGCTCGGAGATCCAAGTGTAGGAATCTATGGGCAACAGAAGAAGGCACTAAAATCACACCAATATATTTGATGACTGTGACTATATATAAATTTGTATTTTCTAGATTTTTTTATAGTCATGGAATCACACAGTATATACTATTCATTGCCTGGCTTTTCTTTTCTCAGCACCATTACTTTGAGAATCTCCAATTGTAAATAGTTCATTTTGATGTTGAATAGTAATCTCTTGGTTAAATGCCTAAAATTAAAATGGCTATTTCTGTAATAGCAACATATTTTGCATTTAAAAAAAATTTCAAACTATTTTCCAAAGTGGTGGTATCATGATATATGTCAACAACAGTTTGGTTTTTTTGTTGCTTCTCAATCTAGCTCAGACGAAGTACAATTAGCCTTTATAATTTTAGCCATTCTAATAGATATGTAAGCATGTCTCATGATTTTAATTTGTATTTCTTTAGTGTCTAAATATTGAGAAATTTGTCATGTGCTTATATCCTTTTGGTGACATGTCTCTTCAATAATTTTCTTCACATGTAAAATTGGATACTCTGTGTGGTTATTAGTAAAGTTTTTTATTTTTATTCATTTTTTAATAATCAGAGTAGATGTCGATGATCAGATATATAAGTTTCAAATCCCTTCTCCATCTTTACGGTTTCTCAATGGAGCTTTGATAGCTGTGTCTTTCAAGAAATATGCTACTTCTTTCCTGGTACACGGAGGTATGACTAGAACATTATCAATGTTGACCTTTGCAAAGAAAATCATGGCTTAAGATATATGTAGTTTGCAGCTGTTGTGAGTGTTCTGTAATATCAAGCATATCTAGTTAGTTGATAATTTTGTTCAAGTCTTACATATCTTACCAATTTGATGACCATTTGTCTATATAATCTTAAAATAAAGGTGTTGCAATTTTTTTCCATTTCTCTTCTAAGGTAGAAGTTATGATTTTTGTTCTTAGTTTTTCCCTATATATCCCCAAATCTGTTATTAAGTATTAAAAGTCAAGAATTATTATACTCCCTGATGAATTCATCCGTTTACTCTTCTGTAATTTTGCATTGAACTTTATGTCTGATAATGAAATTTGCTTTAAAATCACTTTTCATTATCTTGATATAATCACCAAAGTTATAGTGTGATTAGTGTTAATATAGCATATTTTTTCCTTTACTTTATAAAGCACTTCTATATTTAATCCTGAAAAAAAAATAAACAGCTTTTTAGCTCTGGAAGCATCTTTCTAAATTATATTTTCTCTTTTTTTTAATGAATCAGTACAAATTTTTGTTAAGGCACCTAAATTGAAAGTAGGTTTAGAATTTTATTTATTTATTTAGTAAAAGATTTTATTTTGTTTATTGACAGCGAGAGAGAGAGAGAGAGAGAGTTAGCGCAAAAGCAGGGGTAATCACATGCAAAGAGAGAGGAAGAAGCAAGCTCCTTGGGGTGCAAGTAGTCCCATGCAGGGCTGGATCCCTGTACACTATAATCATGACCTCAGCCAAAGGCAAACATCTGCTTAAACAACTGAGTCATCCAGGCACACCTAGAAAATTAAAAAAAAAAAAAAAAGACCTTTTAAAAACAATTTCTTTCTTTCTTTTTTAAAAATATTTTATTTATTTGACAGACAGAGAGACAGGAGGTGGAACTACAAGCAGGGCAGAGGGAAAAGGAGAAGCAGGTTTCCCACTGAGCAGAGAGCCTGATGTGGGGCTCCATCCCAGGACCCTGAGATCATGACCTGAAAAGAAGGGACACTTATGGAGGAAGCCACCCAGACACCTCTTTTCTTTGTTTTTAATATATGGCAACTGATGCTTCCCAGCCACGAGGAGCCTATTACCCATTGATTAAATCTTTGATAACAACCTATTTACAAAGGTGTGTAAATATATACTTACTCAGATTTATACACTTTGTGTTTTCTTCATAGTTTGGGGCTGGACCCCATGGTCACAACACTGCTTCCAGTCTTTGCCTTCCCATCTTTTGATACCAGATATTTTGGACAGCAAAGCAAATTAGTATCAAAATTAATAAGCCCTTGGCACCATATTTCTGGAGCAGGGGTTGCTCTTAGCCAAGGCCCAGAGCAGTTGACCTCCCCTCGCTAGTGCTATAGCCCCAAGGACTAGGTCCCTGCCACCAGAACTCAGTCTTACATGTTATGCTAAGCAGACAAAACCAAAACAGGAAAGCTCCGACAGCTTTCACTGGCATGCCTCATCTCCCACTCCCTCGACGTCCAGGCAGTACCAGATGCCAGGGAGGGGTCTTGTTCCAACATATGGGAGGGAAGGAAGTAGCCACGAGCAAGTAACTGCCTCTCTGGGCCTTTCTTTCATGAGCAGGTTGTAAGGAGGAGGAAGAGGAAGGGGAAGAGAGGTGAACTTCAAGGGGTGAAGGCCTCAGGTAGGCAGCTGGCTCCTGCCAGTAGGAAAGGGACAAAGGAGAAGGCAGTGAGTCTTGCAGGGAGGGTGGGGGGTAAGGGTTACAGCTTATGATGGAATCTGGACAGGAGAAATAGGGATACTAGTCATTTGAGTCCACCATTGGCAAGCTGGGCTGGGTTCAGGGCATATAGGCCTCCCTGGGCAACGGCACATGAGAGAAGGTGGAATTCTTCTCTGAGGAGCAGGTGGAGCTTTGGGTGTTGGGAAAGCATAGACAGTATTGTTCCAGGGCCAAGGAAAGGTCCGGGTACTCTTGGTTGGAGGTTAAGGCCACAGTATGATCCAGGTCTCCTACCACCAGCTTGAAGGTACCACATGCCAGCCACCCCTCATTATTGTGTAGAACTCTCTGGTGCACTTATTGGCTTATCCATCAAATGACTCCTTCAGCAGCTTGAAAACCACCTCCACAGGCACTCCAGGATATGGGAGGCTTCCAGAGTGAAGATTTTGCACAGGATCACCCCAAAAGACCAGAAGTCACTCTGGTGGATGTAGATCTGGTCAAACATGGCCTTAGGGACCATTCACTTCATAGGCATTCCACTGTTGGCTGTCTTTTTATAGTAACTGATGTGGTGATATCTCTGGCAAGGCTGAAGTCTGAGATCTTCATCATGTTGTCCTTTGTCACCAACACTTCCCTGGTGGCCAGGTTTTGGTGTATGCACTTCTTGGAGGCAAGGTACTCCATGCCTCATGCTACCTGATAGGCACAGGATACCAGGTCCTTGGAGGTGAGTTGCTCTGCTGCATTGTGGCTGATATTGTAACAGTACTGCAGGTCAGGAGGCCTCTGGGCCTGCAGGTACTCCTGTATGTTGTCTTTGGAGGCATATTCCATGAGAGTGTACAAAGGACCGTCCTGTGTGCAGGACCCAGCAGGATTATGGTGCCCTTGTGCTTTCCAATCATCTTCATCATCTCCATTTCTGAGATTAGGTTTGACAGGTCTTTCTCTGTTGCATCTGACTTCAACATCTTCACAGACACTTTAGTCAAATGGTTGGATTTGTCTTTATCCAGCCCAATGGCCTCCTCCAACACCACCTGCCCAAAGTGGCCTGTCTTACGGGTCTGCCTAAACTGCCTACAACCAGCCTGCCTCAAGGCAGTTATGAACTCTAGATTATCCTCAAAAATATTAAACCAGAAGCTAAAAATTCTCTTCACTAGGTCTCTGTCGCAGGTCTAATTTTCTTATCTTTCATCATTTATCTTTTTCCTAATTCTTATTTTCAGTATAGTTTATTTTGCTTCCAGGTGTTTCCCCAGGTGGTTTCTGTATGCTGTTTCATAGGGAAGAATTATCCTGTCATAAAATTATTTCTTGAGCATTCATTACATCTCTCAGTTAAAATGGGTTCTTTTATGGTATTGATTCATTTGAGTTTTCTCAAAATGGGAAGAATTTTCAAAATGGTGTTTTCCTCAAGGTTCAGAGTATGTCTTAGCCTCATCTTTACTCTTTTTGAAATTCACTTTTCAAATTCTTGTCCCTCTTTTTATCTTTTCAAATTAAAATGTTTTATTTTTAGTATACTTTTATTTGAGTATAGTTGATATTCAGTGTTACATTGGTTTCAGGTTTTCAATATCTCCATACATTATTCTATGATCACTACAACTATAGCCACCATCTGTCACCATATAAAACTATTATAATATCATTGACTATTTTCTCTACACTGTCCCATATCTCTTTTTAAAATCTCTGATTTTTATGTTTTCTCTTATTCCAATTTTCGACCATCATTTTACTTGGTTACTTTAATAAAATATGCCTGATTACACACTCTTTGCTGAAAACCATAGCATTTGATTTATAGTAGTCTTCTTCTTTTTTTTTTTTAATTAACATATAATGTATTATTAGCCCCAGGGGTACAGGTCTGTGAATCGCCAGGTTTACACACTTCACAGCACTCACCACAGCACATACCCTCCCCAATGTTCATAACCCCACCACCCTCTCCCTACCCTCCCCACCCCTCCGGCAACTCTCAGTTTGTTTTGTGAGATTAAGAGTCTCTTATGGTTTGTCTCCCTCCCGATCCCAACTTGTTTCATTTACTCTTTTCCTGTCCCCCATATTGCACCTCCATTTCCTCATATCAGGGAGATCATATGATAGTGTCTTTCTCTGGTTGACTTATTTTGCTAAGCATAATACCATCTAGTTCCATCCATGTCATCGCAAATGGCAAGATTTCATTTCTTTTGATGGCTGCATAGTATTCCATCATATATACCATTCATTTGTTGATGGACATCTAGGTTCTTTCCATAGTTTGGCTATTGTGGATATTGCTGCTATAAACATTTGGTGCACGTGCCCCTTTGGATCATATAGTAGTCTTCTTTACCTCTATCAGAACCCCAGGAAGCTTTATTTATTTATTTACTCACATAAACAGATCATCCAACACAACGTTTTTTGATGTTCAAATGTATTATAACGTCTTACCGCTTAACACTATGCTTATTGCTCTCTTTCACTGTCTGACTAAATCCTCATCATCACTATGCCATTTAATCAGAAAGAACATTTGAACTCAGAGTTCTCTCCATATCAGGGAATGAAGACTCCACCCTTCTGTTTGTGCAGGTAAAATAAATGTTGATATTGTCTGTCCTGCACATACTCCATCCTGTTCACCAGAATATTCACCATCCAAATATATACAAAATAAAAACCATACCTCACCACTTCTATTACCACCCAGCATGCTAAAAACACCATCATATGTTCCTCAATTATTGACTTGATTGATAACCCCACTTCCACACATACTGCACTCCTTTCTCCCTGCAAATTTATTTTGGTACAGCAACTTAACTTAAAAATCAAGTCAGATGATTTTATTCGTCTGTTGAAAGTCTTTTGGTATCTTCCCCTTTCATATTAAATAAAAACTGAAGGCGTTTCAATGTACTAGAAGGTCACGCATCAATACGTTCTTCCTCTCTCCACCACTATGAACTCCTCATTGGCCTCCTTGCTTTTCCTCAAAAGTAACAGACCAGCTGTTCACACAAAGTCTATATACTTACTTGCTCTGCCTAGAGCAATCTTTTCCTTTAATATGTGTATAACACCCTCCTTCACTTCCTGGGTCTTTGTGCAAATAACATCTCATAAATGAGATATAACCACCCAACACAAAATAAAATTAACTTTCCTCCCAGCATTCTCAAATGGCTTTTACCTTTCTTGTATTTCTTTGTAACACTTATCACCATCAACCATCAATCATTATTCTATTACTGGTTTATTTTCTTATTGGAGACAGAGAGAGAGAGAATTGGGAGGGGGCGCAGAGGAAGAAGAAAACACCCCACTGCCTAGAAAGCCTGCTGGGGAGTTACATCCCAGGACCCTGGGATCATGACCCAAGCCAAAGGCAGTCACTCAATGGACTGAGCCACCGAGGTGCCCCTCTATTATTGGTTTATTTCACTATTATATTTCAAAAGAATGTAAGCTCTTTGTGGTCAGGTATTTTATATGTTTTATTAATTGAAGTATTCTCAGAAAGGTAGCTGGCAGAATGTAAGGGCTCACTAAACTGTATTTTTTTATTATTATTGGGCTCCTTTATGGGCTTTACCTCTTACGCTAGAAGTCTATCCTTCAGATGTAAGCAATAAGAATAGAGCCCTGCTGCCTGTTCCAATGAGTAAAAAGCCTGTATTAAGTGGATATTTTAAAAGCTAAATGAATGGCTTAATAGTTGTATATAGGGGGAAAGGGAACATATTTTCCACGGTTTAGAAGTGGAGTTCTTTTATAGAGTTCTTGTACAGGCTGACACTATTGAACGATAATGGGCAGTTGTACATTACAATTATACAAACACTTTGGTAATTTATATCCTTTTTTTGTAATTCATGACTGGATCATTTAATTCCTTAGGAGCATTATAGCATTTCAACATTTCCTTTCAATAAACTTATTGGGGTTGGTACCTTTTTTATTCAAATGGAGAAACAGTCATGATTTAATTTAGTAATGTGTTATTGATTGTGTTGTTTTCTAGGAATGAGTCGCACATGCTAGTTTCAAAGTTTTGTTAAATTCCCAAGTCTGTCACCGATAAAAGCCTTTTGTAGATTAGTAACATGATCAAAACAGAAAAGTTATGTAACACTCAATTGTTATACTATCTTTGTTTCCATCTTGCATTGTAATATCACCCATCTTAACTCTATTTAAGACAAGTCATCGCCAGATGGCTTTCTGGCATTGATTGCATGATATGAAATCTAATATAACTAAAAGTTTTTGGTTTTAGTAGCATATAAATCAATTTAGAAAAATATATGTTTTTGAATATAAGATAAAGTTTTAAATTATTTGGCAATAGTAAACTAAACTTTTTTTTGTAAATTTTTATTTTCTAAAATTTCATTGAGCTCTTTTGCAATAAGAAACAAGTTACAAAAAACTAAGGTTTTTTTTACCCCAATTCAAAATTATTAGGAATATAATCATAGAGGTTGAAGTATTTAAAATATTGAACCCAAAATATTTTATTAGGTAAATTCATGAATGCTGAGCATTCACTGTTAAAATATACTAATACTATTGATAGACTGGTAGAAGCCTAAAATCATATATTTATTAAATACTTATATCCATATCTTTTCATGGTGTGGAAATTCATTTCTCTAGCATTAAATAATATTCCATTGTTTGCATGTACTACACTTTATTTGACCTTTCACCTATGGAAGGATATCTTGGTTGCTTCCAAGCTTTTGTCAGTTATGAATAAAACTGCTATAGACATCTTTGTGGGTATAGATTTCATCTTCTTTGGATAAATACCAAGAACTGCTACTGCTGAATCATCTGGCAAGAATATGTTTAGTTTTGTAAGAAACTGCCAAGTTGTTTTCCATTCTTTATTCTCAATAGACATGGAAGAACATTCCTGTTGCTCCACATCCTCACTAACATTTCGTGTTTGTTGTCAGTATTCTGGATTCTGGGTATGTACTGGTGTCTCTTTTTTGTTTTAATTTGCATTTTCCGGATGACATATGATGTGAAGCATCATTTTATATGCTTATTTGCCATCTGTAATATTTTCTTTTGTGAGGTATCTGCTAATGTCTTTGGCTCATTTTTAATCAGGTTTTTCCCCCATTGTTGAGTTTTAAGGGGTCTTTGTGTATTTTTGATTAACAGTCCTTTGCCAGATGTGTATTTTGAAAATTTTTTCTTAGTCTGTGCTTTGCCTTTTCATTCTCTTGGCATTGTTTCACAGAGTAGACATTTTTAAATTCAGTGCTTGTGGTTTTGTAGCTAAATTTATTTCCAAAACCAAGGTCATTTAAATTTTCTTCTATATTACCTTCTACTTGTTTCATGTTTAGGTTTATAATCCAATCTGAGTTAATTTTTGTGAAGAGTGTATGATATCAGCCTGGATTTAATTTATTTTATTATTTTATTTTATTTTTATTTTATATTTTTACATTTAGCTTCACCATTACTCCAGAACCATTTGTTTAAAAGATTGTATTTTGCTCTGTTGTATTGCTTTTGCTTTTATATTAAATATAAAATATAATTGATAATATATATTCTGTTCCTTTAATCTAGTCTTTCTGTGATATTACAAAATCTTGCTTACAATTATCGTTATGGTATACTTTTTTAAAAAGATTTCATTTATTTATTTGACAGAGAGAGAGATCACAAATAGGCAGAGAGACAGACAGAGAGAGAGATGAGGAGAAGCAGGCTCTCTGACCTGAGCCGAAGGTAGAGGCTTAACCCACTGAGCCACCCAGGCACCCTATCGTTATGGTAAACTTTGAAATCAGTCCTCAGTCTTTGTTCTCCTTCAACAGTATGTTGACTATTGTGAGTCTTTGCCTCTCCATATAAACTTTAAAATAAGTTTGTTAATATTAAGCAAAATGAGACCTCAAGGATCTGAGAGATGTCTAAGAAGTACTTGATATATCCCTTGGGTATGGTTTATTGAAGTGTCCACCTGTCTGAAAGCTGGGGAATCTAGATAAGGGAGGAAAAATTAGTTATGATAAAACATATCAACAAACATGAGTAAATTTTGTCAAACTTATTGTCATGGCTCATATGCAATATGACCAACAGAGGGACTCTCAAAAGGAAAGCATCAGTTATGCTTATTGTGAAATTTTTTATTCAAAATAAAGCAATGAGAGGGGAAGACACAATGAGAAAATTACCATTTTTTAAACGGTAAACTTTTTACCAACTGGAATAGGTTTTATATTCTAAGTAGTATATTGAAAAGTAAAACATTGGGGCGCCTGGGTGGCTCATTGGTTTGGGCTGCTGCCTTTGGCTCGGGTCATGATCTCAGGGTCCTGGGATCGAGCCCTGAATGGGGCTCCCTCCTGCGCAGGAAGCCTGCTTCCCTGTCTCTCTCTCTCTCTCTCTGCCTGCCTCTCTGTTTACTTGTGATCTCTGTCTGTCAAATAAATAAATAAAATCTTTTAAAAAAAGAAAAGAAAAGTAAAACATTAAAAATAAAATTTTAATTTAAAAAAATTATGTAATTTTTAAAAAAGGTTAAAAATAGCAGAACCATTTTTCTTATAACTGGAAAATACATTGTATATATATCTATCAAAAATAACTTGTCATGGGGGCGCAGGGTGGTTCAGTGGGTTAAAGCCTCTGCCTTCGTCTCAGGTCATGATCCAAGGATCCTTGTATCAAGTCCCGCATTGGGCTCTCAGCTCAACAGGGAGCCTGATTCCTCCTCTCTCTCTGCCTGACTCTGCCTACTTGTGATCTCTGTCAAATAAATAAATAAAATCTTCTATAACAAAAATTTTAAAAAATAACTTTCATGTCTGGAATCAGGAGCATATGGAAAAAAATAATATCTGAGTACAGTACTTCTGCCATGTTTTGTGCCTTGTTAATATTTTTAAACAGTCAGGCAACTTTTAGCTTTATTGAAATACCTGCGAAGATACCCGCAGTGCCTTTTGGAGCCCTATGACTATAAAAAATAATTGCAAATATTCAAAATGTTTACTATGGTGTCTCTATTTAGGGCAACCACCAAGTATGTTTCAGAAGTAAGCATAACTGTTACTCTTCCATAAGGCAAAAGGGCATATTTACAGGAGTTCCATCTGCTGTACCAGGAGGTGAATCAAGTAATGATTTTTGTCTATAAAATAATTCACTTTTCAATCTAACATTCCTCATTCCACATTATAATAATAAAAACTAGGAGGAGACTAAAACAAACAAACAACTACAACTACAACAACCAGCTTTTCCTTCAGGGAAAAGTAAATATAACCTTATGAGTACCCTGAAATTTATTTTTAAATATTTTTAAGATAAGCGTTTTTGTTAGAAAACCATATATTTTATATTGCTAAGAAATAACAGGTAAAGTTTTATTAACTTCTAAAAAGTCTAGTTACTTTTATTTATCTATTAACTCATCTCTTTATGAAGTAGAACATGATCACAACTATTGTATCTACCCAAGTTTGTATGCTTTGGTTATTTCATGTTTGCTACTTCCTTGCTTAATTTTTACAATATTTGATACATAATAGTATCCTTAAGTCCATCTACGGTTTCACAGAATTTGTTTGAACTTCATAAAAATGTACCATACTTTTTGCACTGTCCTTGTTTTACTTCTCTATTAACTTTCCAAGATTTATTCATTTTAGAGTGTGTAGCTATCATTTATTTTTATTCCTCCATAATGCTATGTTTACAAATTTGTATTTATCTGTACCTTTAAAAATATCTTAATTATATACCATTTCTCATCTCACATAACACTCATGTTACTTCTACACTTATGTAACTGAAAACCACAACTCAGCAACAATATAGCACCATTTTTCAAAATTAAATGGCTTACCAGAATTCTTTAATTCTATCCTTTATTTGTATTAGATGACCCTTTATTCTGGTATTTGGCAATGTTCATATGGAGGAAAGCTTATAAGTTGATATTTCATAAATAGAAGGATTTATTATGATTGATTAATTATTTTCATTTAGAATGCATAGAATATTGTTGATTTAATATTTCTTTCTTACTCTCTGCCTGGAACTTAGTGCTATCTATGTAATAGCCACTAAAATATTAAGTTAATTACCTAGACTTTAAACTTCATATGAATAGGAATAACATACAGAACTCTTCTCAGATTGGGACACCTGGGTGGCTCAGTCAGTTAATCGCCTGAGCCTTTAGCTCAGGTCGTGATCTTAGGGTCCTGGGACTCAGTTCTGCAACAGATTCCCTGCTTAGCCGGGAGTTTGCTTCTCCCTCACCCTGCTGCTCCCCCTGCTTGTGCTCTCTCTCACTCTCTTACAAATAAATAAAATTTAAAAAATGAATTCTTCTCAGATAGCTAATATAGAATATCGTCTTTGTATTCATCAAAGGGAAAGTGCCATATAATAATGAAATTCAGACTACTTGAAATTCATTTTTTATCCAGTAAGAAAGTACTGGAAACAAGCCAAAAATGTATTTAGTGAATCAAAGAAATAGATTGATTTTCAATATCTTAATGTTTCTAAAATAAATTGCAAGATGTTTATACTAGATATCAGTGTAAATATTCATTATACAAGGATATTCTAAAAATAAACCTGAGAAAACTACTTGACATATACGATGACAAAAACCAGTTTGACAAAAGTCAGTTTGGGTAAAACTTACAACACCTACCACCTGAAACTCTTGTTCTATAATTTAATTATTTTAATTTACAAAAATACAAAAATAATATATCAGAGTAAGTTTATTGATAGCTTTGAAGTTATGCTCTGGTTGTGCACTGTTTACTATTGAAAGGGGAATCAAATATGTGATGCTTATGGTGTGACTATATTAAAATTCAACAAGTTCAGAAGCATACAAGGAATAGAATAAAGACAAAAGATGACCCTTACTTATCCTAAAGGTAGACAATGGTATATATGTGCTAGTTGGGGAGAGAATCCAGTCAGTAGATGGAGGATGTGGTGTTGGAAAAAAAAAGACACAACGTTTTGGTTGAACGTTTAGCACTATATTTAACAAAGTGAAATTGTGTGTTAATAGCCTTGAATAAAATCCAAAAAATATTTTCAATTCATTGAAGATTATTTGGAAAAACTTGAAAAATACAACTTGATAAGGATTCCAATAAAAGATTCATAAGCAATACAAGTTTCAGAATTTTTAGTATATTTTCCCTAAAAAGCCATTTGACTTAAATTAAAAAGAATGCTATTTACCTGCCACTTAAATAAGAGGAAATTATTTGGTTTTGTAATAAGTCAATATAATAAATTAACATATCTTCAGAAAACAGATATGCACACTAATTTTAAAATAATAGCGTTTAAGCTGTTCAGCAAACATTTGCAAAATTTCTTGCTATCAGCTAGCTCTGGAGTTCTGCTAGGTGAGTAAGGCCATGTATGTTACTGCTCAGAGTACTGACGCAAAGCAATTGTCCCCTTCACCTCCATTTTTTGCCGTTGATATGTCATGCTATGTTGTTTAGAGATACATAGATGGCCCTACATGAAGGCCTTTTGTGTGTGTGTATATAGGTGACTGTGATTTAACTTTCAAATCAGATGGCTCCTGATTTACAATGATTCAACTTATGATATATTTGGCAATGATGTGAAAGTGAAAGTGATTCAGTAGAAACTGTACTTTGAATTTTGAATTTGGGTCTTTATAAAAAGGGCCAGTGACATGTGGTATGGTGCCGTCTTGTGATGCTGGGCAGGGGCAGTGAGCCATAGCTCCCAGTCAGCTAGAAGATTACAGGGGTGAACACCTGATATTCTTACAACCATTCTATATATAGCCATTCTTCTTTTGTTAGTGTAATATTTAATAAATTGCATGTGATATTTGATACTTTGTTATAAAATAGGCTTTGCTTAAGATGATTTTGCCCAAATGCAGGCAAATGTAAGTGTTCTGAGTATGTTTAAATAAGCTTAAGGTAAGCTATGATATTTGATAGTTTAGGGGTATTAAATGCATTTTCAATTTTTTATGTATTTCTCTGTACATAGCCCCCTTTTAAGCTGAAGAACATCTCTATATGTATACGTAGCCTTGGTATGGCTTACATATTATTGGCATGAAACATCTAGAACAGTACGTGTGCCATATAATTGTCTACAACATCAAACAAGTTTCTTGAAAACTTGTGCCAAAGGGGTTATGTCTTTAAGGATTCTTATTTCAGAAGGGTTCTCTTAAACGTAAGATTTTTCAGAAGTTAAGTGAAAATCTGACCAGACTAAACATTTTTCCATTTTCCCTAGTGAGCAAAGATAGCTAAAATCTATCTGCCATTTTCAACACTGTACTCAACGACTGTAATTCTAATTTAAGAACAGATTATTTATATCAAAACCGCATGTTGGCCTAATCTTACACAATTTCATAAATCTCACTCAGAGCCTTGGACACTTTTATTTGTTGAGTCTATATGGTACTACGGACATTCATCTCTTTTGACCTCATAGCTTCATGTATGTCTATAATTTTGAAAATACGTGCATCATAGTTCCATTGTAAAATGTCTGGGTTATAAAATGTGCTATGCTATCAAAATGGTAATAAGAACATACAAATGACCTGATGTAATGAACTGGACCAGATTGCCAGATATCCCTTTTCATACCAGAAAGATTCAGTGGTAAGTTTTAAAATGGCCAGCTATACTTCGACTAAATTATAACTCATTTAACTTCTTTCTTTGTGTACAGTATTATACATTAGTCAGTACTATATTAAATAAGTACTTTGAACAGATGTAAATATGCTGTAATAAAAAATGTTTTTCTTCTTTCGTTTAGTCCTTTTTACTTGTAAGACTAGCCACAAATACCATGCCTCCTCCAAAATAATTTGCAATCCAAATTTATCTCTAAATGACTTTATTGCACAGAAAAATATATATATATATTAACTTACAGTAGACATGTTCAAAAATAGTTACACAACAGCAGGGCCCTAAATGTAAGCAGTATAGTTGTTTTGTTTTGTTTTTTTCTAAAAAAAAAAAAAAGAGGTTATGTGAAATATTGGAATTTTATTTCGAGGCCTAGTATTTCAAGACAGTTAACTACACTTACGGTGTCAACAGGCTCTTGTTGGCAGTATGATTTTATTGGCTCCATGGAATAACAGCAAGAATTTACTATTGCTTCTTTCTTTTATGACACACACAGAAAAAAAAAATTGACACATTTGCTCAAGACCAACCAGAATCATTTTAACCTATCAAAATTGATGGGAGGCCTTCACTGCCAAAGTCACTGCTGGGTTTTCACAATTCATTGCAGACAATCTGCTACTCCCATTATGATAAAGGAGAGAAGAGTCATAATCAGGGAAGAAATCTAGATTAATACTTGTAATTATCATTGAATTATTTAGCCTGCTATAGGATTATTATTAGTAGTGTCATTTGATAATTTTCTCTCATTTTATTAAACACAACTGTGAGTAATTACCCTACCTAATATTTCTCTGTATTGGCTGTCTAGCTAGCAAACATTCATGAAAATATCCGGTAGCCACACATATAAAATGTTGCATTATGATGCTGTTGAATCAGAACATACCACTACCTGATCCTGTAGCTCTTTGAGGATTTGCAAATCAATTAATTCTATGTTTATTGGAATCTTCCCCTACAATTAGAAAATTTATAATAGAGTCCATGAACATTATTAGTTTTACCATTTTAAACCAGCAATCACACTTTGATTTTTACAACAAAAGCAGAAATATAAACACACACATTTGGGTCAGTTTTCTGTTAGTCTGTCTGGACTTCAAAATCCTATTCCTAAAGATAATGCACACCAAAGTTCTGGATTAAACAAGAAATTAGATGGCACCTGAACACTTGATTTAATATTCTCCAAAGGACTATGCAACTTATTTCTTACATTATGACATTGTTTTACAAAGATCCACACTTTTATAATGTTAGTATTTTTAATAATCAATAAAGTCAATTAATAATGATTAAAAATCAAACATAAAATTTTCTACTTTTTGCTTTTGCCCCCTCCATTTAGAATTTATTTGTAGCCTGATAATTCAAATGTCCCTATGTTTATGAAAATCTGGACAGTAATAGCTCTAAGATCCCATTCAGAACTTGATATTAATCTAAGTCTTTTGGCTCCATTTATCCTGAGAGCAAAGAGTAGGACAAAGGATTTGAGTACTGTTAGTTTATCTGGGAGATTATTCAAGGTAGAAAAGAATGGGAAAGTGATACAGTGAAGAAGCAACTTTGTCAAAGAGGTACATTGTTGATATAATTGTTGTGGATAGAAAATGAAGGCTTGCTTTTACTGAAAGGTCCTGAGAAACTTCTTTAAGTTGTCCTCATGAAGACCAGAAAACTGACAATTTTATCTATGGTTCTTATTTCCACTTCACTGAGAGCTGTCTTCAGAGGACATTAACTCTCCTACACTTTGGGGTTGTGTTGGAGACATTCTAAAATGAGAGAGAGAACATGAGATGCTATCAGTGTTAAGTCACTGCAATTTCCCATGGAACTATCCACCACAGGTTTGGCTATAATCAGGTGTTGGGCCTTGATATCAGAGGGATTTGAGGCAGAATCATTTTAGGTTAATCATTATATCTGAAATTTCCAAAAACTTCAACTGATGAAACTTTGATTATAAATCTATAAATATATCAATAAATCTACAGTATTCCGATTATTTTCATAGAAATACAGAGACAAAGCATCAATTGATTAATATTTAAATGTTACAAAATACGGAACTGAAAGAATTTGGTCATATAACAACGTGTAAGAAGTATAACTTAGGTTTAGGTTAGAACTCAGGATGCATTTGAGACTCAGTTAAGAAATTGAATGGAGGGACGCCTGGGTGGCTCAGTGGGTTAAGCCACTGTCTTCGGCTCAGGTCATGATCCCAGGGTCCTGGGACCGAGCCCCAAATCGGGCTCTCTGCTCAGCAGGGAGCCTGCTTCCTCCTCTCTCTCTGCCTGCCTCTCTGCCTGCTTGTCTTCTCTCTCTGTCAAATAAATAAATAAAATCCTAAAGAAAAAAGAAATTGAATGGATGTCTGACTATCTTATAGGTTTGCTAAAAATCAGTGACTTTGTGTTCACGTGTGGCTATGCAGGAATTTTTAACTTTCTCTAAGAAGTTATTAGACTTGATTATATAATGGCAGTAAAGGATGGGGAAAAGCAAAGTACAAACCCCATAAAGACGAAGACACTGAGTATGAGAAAAGAGTAATAGATAAGAAGAATCAATGCATTTGAGGAAAATGGGAATTGAAATACACAATGATTGTTGATTTTTTTTAGATGGAGAAAACAAAACTAGCTTGCAAGAAGGAAATAACAGAAGACATGTTGTGATGTGAGACAGAATCCTGGAAAAGGCAGTAACGTGGAATAAAGGAGTAGGGAGAGCATATCAGGTAATTTGGATAGGAAGGGGTTAGGAGATAAGTGCTTGATAAATTTTATATGGCCCACTTAAATGCACAGATTTCTCTTCTTTAATTTATATGGAGAACAGGGTGTCCTTTCTTTTCCCTTTCAGAGCACCAGAGGTGTATTCTTTCAGACTGAAAACCTGAAAAGCTCAGGACTCAGTTGCTTAAGCACAGCTGAGAGGACATATTTCAATTAATATTTACATTTTGCTGTATGTAGTACACTTTCAAAAGTGGTTTAACCATACTTTTTCATTTAACAAGAAGACTACAGAGAGTGTTTTCTGGTGTTGGTTCAGAGTCTTAAGAAAGTCAAGTGAACTATTTAGAGGTTTTCATGGCTTTTTATTCACAGTTGCAAAAATTGCTGTTGGAGTTCTCACTATTAAGCCCACATTTCTGGCAGAAAGATAGAGGTAAAAGAGCATGATAGCTTGTACGACTGATACTTTGTCGTATGGTTACAATATCACTAGAAAAGAGACAATAAAATATTTGATGTTGTTTTCAGTTTCCTTGTTGTCAATCCTTCAGTGCTTTCTGATATTAAAGGAAAAAGTAGATGTATATTGACCTGGCAACTATCAACACCTGTCAATCTCTCTTGGATAACCAATATCTCTATAATCTCTCTTCCCAGTATAAAAAAATATATATATATTCATAACCCACACTGTGCCATCTCAAGTTACTGCACCAAGATAAAATTACAATGATTTTCAGTTGTTCCAAATGGACAGAATACGCTTCCTTATGATATCATGTCTTATAAGATAGATAATTGGCTTGCTACCAATATACCCAGATGTGACTGTGGAAGATACAGGAAAAAAATAATATTTATTTATTCCTTGGGTTGACCCTGTTTACACAGATGCATTACTATTAGAAAAGGTTGGTTTGGGACATTGGAATGAATTTACTTAATGGGTCTGTATGTAATTGGGTTGGAGGAAATTTTTAATTTCTACAAAAATTATTAGAATTCTATCTTATTCTCTTTTGTTAATTTTCACGTTAACAAAGCCAACGTTTTTTTCTAGCAGACAAGATCTTAAATCATAACGAAACTCAATTATTTCCTTTTTTAAAAAAAAAAAAGCCTCATCTTCTCTCATGCTGCTTTAAATACAACTCAAAAAAAAAAAACGGAGCTAAGTGGGGTAGTAAGACCAGAATTTTTATTTTATTTTATTTATCTTATTTTTAATTAAAAATTAAAGATTGTATTTATGTATTTGAGAGAGAGAGCATGAGTTGGGCAGGGGGAGGTAGCTGCAGAGAGAGACTGTGAAGTATACTCCCTAATGAGCAGGAAGCCCGATATGGAGCTCGATCCCAGGATCCTGACTGAGATCATGACCAGAGACAAAGGCAGATACATGTGCAAAATCCCTTTCTTTCTGGGAAACAATACTTTACAAGAGATGTGTGAAAAAGTACTGGGGAATCAACTTTAATAGGAGACACAAAAATTTAATTGACTTTTGTAAAGCTACATGGATCCAAATGATGGGAATCCCAGCCCGTTTAGGTTGTGGACCACAGAGTATTCTTCTCTGTAATATTTTATTTTCTTCCATGTCTACTAACTCCAGTCCAAGTTCACTGATCTCTTTTTAGATAGTGCAAAACATGGCAAAGAATACCAAACGAGTGCCCAATATTCTACATTTATTACATCATTTCTAACATATAGAAGTGTGTTATCAAGGCTGGTTCTGTGAAAGAACATAGTTATGCTAAAGTGTGTTTTGTTCTCCAAGAAATTAAATGCATGATTATCACACAATTATAAAATACTTGTGTCAAGAATTTTTATTCAAAAATTAAGAAGAGAAGCAGATATTAAAACTAGTTCACATGGTTATTTGGGATATAAGCAGAGTTGTGCAGCAGAAGTGCTCTGGGCCCATAATTTGGGATATAGCATTTATGTTTTCTAATGAAAAATCACTAACTTGCATTATTGTTAACAAGAATCTTGTGCATTACCATCAGTTTTCTACATTATAACCACTTGCTCTACAGTTTGTAAATAACTTTGTCAATAGCAAGCTAATAAACGGGGTGACTCTAATGGATTGAGATAATCTCCAGAGTTTCTGCTACATAATGCCCAGGACTCCATTGAAAGGACACCTAAGAATTTATTTTGCCCCAAAATTTCATCATTTTTTTCACTGTCCTTACCTATTTTCCAAACCTAGTCCTTTTGCTTCACCTTTCAGTCTACGGACAACCCTGTATCTGACTGACTTGTTAATTCTGGGAATGTCTTGCAGATTAATTTGCTTGCCAGAGGTGGTTCCTCTAATTGATGTCTAAGAACCCTAATTAGTTAAGAAAACTTTTTTTAACATTTTCATTGCTATTTATTATTATTATTATTATTGCTAATATCTCTATTATAAATAATTCACAAGGGCATCTTTCTGACAAAAGACAAAGAGCCGGCTACTAGTAGAAAAAGTACATTTGATTCTGTCAGTGAAAGTGGTAAAGGGATTTGAGAAAATAAGGCAAAGCACTGGAATTATGTGTTAAAACTTTAAATATTATAGACACATTTACTTAATTTCTAATACTGTTGTTGCTTATAATTAAATAAGATGTTTTACATGAACCACGCATTACAGCAAATATATTGTTTATACAGATTAAATTTTCATCAAAAGGGATGCCTGGGTGGCTCAGTTGGTTAAGCAGCTGCCTTTGGCTCAGGTCATGATCCCAGCGTCCTGGGATCGAGTCCCGCATCGGGCTCCTTGCTCGGCCGGGAGCCTGCTTCTCCCTCTGCCTCTGCCTGCCATTCTGTCTGCCTGTGCTTGCTCTCTCGCCCATTCTCTCTGATAAATAAATAAAATCTTAAAATAAATAAATAAATTTTCATCAAAAAATTGTAAGTGTATTTTATTGTAGGATCATGATCAGCATTTTGCAGATGAGAAAAGTGAAATTTAGAAAAGTATGTCTCTTCAAATCCCTCATACAATATCTGGCCTAGATAGAAGGATATACTATCACAATTGAGGAAGATAATTGAGATTACTTAAAATGATAAACTTTACTGTATAGGGTTTTTTAAAAGTCTGCCACAGATTCAGATTCTTTTAAAATATATATCTATTTTGTGCAAAGAGAATGCACTGAGAAGTAAAAAGAAAGTGATATATCAGTGCTACCAACTAATGGTTATAATATCATCACCTTATTTATTAACAATGAAACAGTGTACAATATTTAAATAAATTTAAATAAATTCCTATTTATTTTATATATTTATAAATCTAAATAAATTCCTATTTATTTATTATTAAAGAAATTCCTCTAACAAACAGTATGTTTTGAAGGTTGCTAGCAGGAAAGTGTTGTACTACATGGAAGTAATCAGAAAATATGATCTAAAATTCTGCTTTTTTAGGGCGCCTGGGTGGCTCAGTGGGTTAAAATTCTGCTTTCAAGAAGCTATAACAGTAAGTACTGAGCATTAGCTATTATATGCTATGGATGAATAACTGAAATCTACATTTGAAACTAATGGTACACTATATGCTAACTAATTGAATTTTTAAAGGTTAATTAAAAAAAACCACTATTTTATAAAACAATATTCCCAACAGGCTCTTTTGCTTTAAAATACTCACTCTGTAATGAGAGTCATTACTTTTGTCTAGCCAATTCTTACATCACTGTTTATCCCTTCCCTGCTTTATCCCTTCCCAGTATCAATAAAGGCTCACTTGGGTTACCTAGAAGCCATGAGAAAGCTTGTAATAGATCTGGCTGGTTTTCACCAGCAATTTGACCACCATGTGCACAGGGAAGTCTATTGATAAAGGCTTTATTGAAATAAATTGCAAATACATGGATGATTTTGAATTCTTTTTCTTGAGGTCTTGTTTCATGATAATAAATTTAGGGTGGCTTATTGGAATGGATGTTATTAACATATTTTCATAGTTCTAAGTACATGGAATTGTAAAAGAGATTAATGAATGTGGCATTACTGACAACTGTCCTCATTTTGAAATCAAATTACAGTGTACTAAGATGAGGAAGCAAAGCAGATTTGGGATTATGAGTGAACTAATTTTAAAAAGTCTTAGGGGTATGATCAGACTATTGGGTAATTCAGTAGAAAAATGTCAACTGATTGAGATTCTGTGTTCCCTGATTTCAGAGAGAAGTTAAGATAAATAAGTAACACGAGGAGACTAGGAAGCCAAACATAAGTGATAATTTTGTGCCAGGGTGTGTATACATCTGTTTATCTTCTTGTTTTACCACTAAGGTTGCTCCTATGTGTTGGAGCTAATCTCTGTGGATTACACAAGAAACCACATCCTACAGCTCTCCCTGAAACACCCCTTAGGATTTCAATGTAATTTGGTTTTTGCATTTTTAGAAATAACAAAATACTTTGAAAACTCTTCTACTTTATTACCACCACAAGTGAGTCAGCTGACTCCACATTTTAACACAGTGACAGTCACAGAGGAATGGAGGAATGAGTAGAGTTATCAATATATGTGCTTTTAAGAAGTATGACCGGGTAGCAGCTATTTCCAGGAACCAAAACATGGGTCAGCAGCTGTGCAGGAAAAGTGATGGAATAAATGACTCATTTCAGAGGAGTTCTATAACATATTAGTTCTATAATGTATCTTCAGCACCCAATTACCCGCTTTGATCTAAAGATAAGGATTTACAGTTAAGGTCCCATTTATGATTTGACTTGTAGGGTCTGAATCATGTTTACTATTGTTTTGACTATTACTTGAAACCTATAGTAGTACTTGGGATATGTGTTGTGTATTCTGTGAACATGTGCTATTTTTAGATTAGATAATTCCTGTCTCGAACCCCTGTTAATTTGTTTGTTTTTGTTTATTTCATAGTGGTTTCAGTAAATGGATATATCTGAAAAATTGCAAAGCCACTATTAAAATAAGTTATTATTATATATAGCATGGAATTGCACATTCCTCCTTTGAATCCGACAGAGCTTCACCATATCCTTAACAATTTGGGAAAAACATGCTGTTATTTTTCTTTATAAATTTTCTCCTGTCAGGCTGTGATGGTTGTCATCAGCAGTAACTCCTCTGAAGGCTTTGTCAAAAGAGTTAAAAAAAATTGGAAAGGTGTGAATGAATCTTTGCTGAATATAAAGAAAAGAGCATTGAAGTACAATTCACACTCTTACTTCTCCTTCTATGCTTTCAGATGTTTGACATTTGAAAATTTTGCCTCTAGAAGAGATGCCCGATATAATTCTTACTTTAAGGAGCAAGTTGCTTTTATAATTTTTTTATTATTCTACCATTCAAGTATTTCCATTTAAATAAAATTCAATACCATTTTAAAAAAATCAAAAGTGCAGCCAGTATGCAATTCTTGGGCTAAATAATTTTAGAAAGCTTTGTGTTATTGAACCTACGGGGTTTTTCTGTAGTTTTAACTCTTTCTTTCTGTGATTTTCCCCATTAGTCACGTAAGTGACTGCAATATAACAGACATTGAGGATAAAGAAGGACTGAATAGAACAATCCTTGGCCTCATGAAGTTGAGAATCTAGCAAGGGAGTCAAACAATTCAATCATTCAGAGACAATTTATTGAGTGCCTGGCCTAAGATGAGCACAAAAAAACTCCAGCCCAGAGGAATCATTTTAATTGGAGAGATATATAATAGGTAAGCCAACTTTAAAAAGAAAAAAATCGTACTGGTTTTTCTTTAATAGTGATGCATATTTGAACTAAATAAGCACATTTTAAAAAGAGCAGTGATTGAGAAGAGGTTTTGTAACTGAGTGGTCCGAAAGGGCCTCCCTGAAAAAGTCTGTTTTGAACAGATTTCTGAATAATATCAGCAAGGAAGCGGCATAAAAATCTCAGGGATGGGTGATTTTTCCAGTCCAAAAACTGTAAAGGCTCCAAAGTCACAATACAGCTGTAAGTTTCTCTAATAAAGTAACTTCTGAAAAAAAATGAGAAGAAATAACTAACCCAGGTTTGAAAGAAAAGGGACAGACTTTCTATGGAATTAATATTTAATTAAAGCTCTAAAGGACAAAAATACAATAGAGCAAAATTCTGGTGACGCTGATATACCTAATGAAAGTTCATAAACAAGGTGTGCGTAGCAAAGAGTGTGTAGGAATGTTGGTAAGAACAGTGGGGAAGGGTCATCCCTGAACATGTTCTTAAATGAAGCAATTCTTGTGTTGTTTTAAAGGGTAAATTGGAGTTTGCCTAAGTGATTAGAGAAGGATGCCTCGGCTTATGGAAGTTCAAAGTCATAAAGATGTGATAAACTACTGCAGATATTTTCATGTATATTTGTTGTTGCTTCTAGTAATGGTGATCTAAAAACTCCTACTTAAGACAACTTAAAAATCCAGACAAAATAGCTTTTAAAGTTAAAAATATCAGAATGATTATAAAAATAAGTGAGGGATTACTGGGCCAAAATACGAAACACAATGAGAGTCTAAAGATATATGCCTGAAGCCATTTTAGTTATGAGAGCATTTGAAACTGCTAAAACACACTGAGCTGTGTTTTTAATAGACACTTGATACTAGAGAAACAAAATTCAAAATCCAGCAGCAATCAAATTTGAGGACTTTGGTACAACCCAAATTTAAGTTGAGATCCCCAAAGCACAAGGAGAAGCAGAAATAAGACTATAGCCTACCTTGCCTTCTGTGTAAACTGAGAAAGTCAATCACTGAATTTGGAGTATGATTGTCTTGTAGAGTCTCAGATATAAGAGAAAATCCTGCCAAGGAGGACCATACCATTATTATAGCTCTTAATTATCCCTACTCAATAAGAGTTTCAAATATAATGTCTTGAACATAGCAAAATGTAACAAAGCACACAAAGAAAAACCATTAACAAGATTTGATAGACAAAATGGGATTAAGTATGATGTTAAAATGATCGATAAAGATTGTAAAATGGCTTGATTACTCTGCTCAAAGAAATGAGAGGGGAAGCAAATTGAACAAAAAACTGAAACTAAAAATGATATTGAAAAAGGTTTTATAAATGAATTAAATGGATACTCTAGAACTTTAAAGATATGACAGCCAATTTAAGATACCACAGGGGTGCCTGGGTGGCTCACTTAATTAAACCTCCAATTCTTTTTCCTTTTTTTTTAACACCTTAATTTTATTTTATTTCTTTCATTTTGGCTCAGGTCATGATGTCAGGGTTGTGAAATAGAGCCCAGAGTTGGGCTCTGTGCTGAGCCTGGAGCCTGCTTAAGATTCTTTTCCCTTCTTTTTCTATCCCTCCCTGCGCTCTCACTTGCTCGCTCTCTCTTGCTTGCAAATAAATAAATAAATAGATAGATAGATAATAGACAAAGCAAAATAAAAGCAGATTATGAAAATAAATATAAAGATTTTGAAATGAAAACAAGTTCAAAATAAAATAGAGAAGACCTACACAGCTAAAAGTTCATTCAGAAAATCTACTATTAAAGAAGTCAGTATGACACAATGTTAAGATATCAAATGATTTGAGCATGTACTTTACAGAAAGGGTAATCCAAATGGCCACTCATATATAAAAACTGTTTATCTTTATTATGAATCTGGAATTAAATTAAAAATAAATTAAAACCTAGAATGACATACTATTACACACTTACCATATTGGGCAACAGTGAAAATGTCTTGCAAGAATGTGAAGGAATGACAGTGCACATAATAAAAACATATGAGGTAAGTTGGACAATATTTAGAAAACTTAAAAATTAAAAAAAAATTTGGTCCATTCCTAGAAATACAACATGGAACTAAATGAATATTTTCACCAGGATATGCAAACAGATGATTATAGTTATTTCATTCATAACGGCAGATCAGTAGTGGTATATTTGCACAATGTTACATTAAATAAGAGAGAATATTAACAAACTGGGAGGAGGGGCTAGGTTGTTATCATAAACAGATCTTCTATGGTGCTAATTATGTTCTATTTCTCAAAATCTTTTAGTTAAAAAAGTTTTCAAATTTATATCTAGATAGATAGATAGATAGGTAGGTAGATGATAGATATCCCAGAAGCTGCAATGCTAGGCTAAGACCAGGCTTTAAAGGGCTTTTCTATGCTCTACTAAATACTTTAAACCATTCATTATATCATAGCTCAGTGTTCAAATCTCCATTTGTTTACTCAGTTTCCTAATATTTATCTTAAGGTGACCTGATCCAGACTTTTGATCACCTTTGTCTAAATATTTCTATTTTAACAAAGTCCTTTTGAACACTCAGAGACTAAAACTTAGAAAAATACTCTGATTTTTATCTCACTAGAGTGGAAAATATATAGTTACCCATTAACTAATGATATCCATGTCTACATTAGATCCATGACATTTTTAATTCTTGGGAGCTTTTGGCTAAATGAATTTTTTAAGCTTCCTTTAAATGGAGCTTTAAGCCATCGTCACATGAATAAAATTAAAGAACTAAATGAAAACAAGCCGAGTATTTACAGAGTAATAGAATGTGTAGTGGAAAGAGTACAATTCTGAAATCATAAAGCCTAAATTAGTGTGATGCATCTTTACTAGCCATGTAATCATAAACCAGTTATCTAAATGTGTTAGCCTCAGTTGTTTCACCCATGAAATGGTGATGATAATACTTATTATGCAGAGTTGTTGTGTGGATGTAATGAAGCATGGAGCACGAGAGTCTCATATTCCATGCTAAAATGATAGCTATTTTTATACTTATAATAATTCTAATAATAGTAATTAAATTGTTCAAAATGATAATATTCATTTATATTGAGGCATTGTATTGACTATTCATAGACACATTTACCAAAATAAATTTCATTTTACTTTACCCCCTCTGAGGATATATATTCCCTAATTCAATATGAATCTCATTATGAATAATAATTATCATAATAAATATGCTGATTTTTCTTCTTTTTAGGGAAGTATCCTTTACTGTTGAACATAAAGAAACCTAAGCAAGTCTGTCTTATTCAAGATTTGCATGCTGCTTTCTTATGAAACTAGATTATAGAGTTGTATGAAATAAATTCATGCAGTTAAGACATTTATGTTTGGAAAAATGGGTGGTGAGTTTAGTATTTCAAAAGAAGATTTTAAATTTAAACCTTAAAACTGAGTTCTTTCAGCCTTATTTATAGACTGCCCTTCATGCTTCATAAGTACTCCTTCATTGTAAACTAACTAATAGTTTTTGTCACAGTGTATATAACTAAAATGGATTTTGTATTCTATTATTTCAGAGTTAGTTGCAGTTTCTACTTCCTTACTTCCTTTTTTGAAAATTAGATTAATTCTACAAAAAGTTTTTTCCAGCTTTATTGAAAAATAATCGACATATTATAATTTGTAAATATAATAAATGGTTTCTTATAACATTGCAAACTTTTAACATTGTGTAAATTTTGTACAATTTGATAAATTGGCATACATCTGTATTGCAATATAATCTACATAAAAATGTTAATACATCTACTATCTCATATAGTTGCCACTGTTTTTTATGCATGTATGGTAAGGAATTTTAAGATCTACTCTCTTAGCAACTTTTATGTATATAGTACAGTAGAGATAAACTTCAGAGGTCTTGTGGGTTTTGTTCCAGACCGCCTCAATAAAGTGATTATCTCAATAAACTAAGTCAAATTATTATTATTTTTTTTTGGTTTCCCAGTGCAAATAAAAAATTATGTTTCTCTGTGCATATAAAAAATAAACACTATACTGTACTGTTCAAAAGCATTATGTCTTTAAGGAAAAACAATGTATATACCTTAAGTAAACTAGTTCTGAGTTTTCAATGGGTCATAATTACTTATCACAGATCACCATAACAAATACAATAATAATGAAAAAACTTGAAATATTGCAAGAATTACCAACATGTGACAGAGAGACACAAAATGAACAAATGTTGTTAGAAAAATGGTGGCAGCAGACCTCTTTTATACAAGATTGCTATAAACTTTCAACTTGTAAGAATGTGATATATGCAAAGTTTAATAAAGGGAAGCACAATAAAAATGTATGTATAGATTATTAACTATGATCATCATGCTGTACATTAGATCCCCAGAACTTTTTCATATTATAGTTGCAAGTTTGTACCCTTTGACCACCTTATTCCACCCCAGGTTCACCTCTTGTCAACTCAACTCTAAGTTTCCATTAGTTTGCTTTTTCTTCAGATTCTGTATGTAAGGGATATCATAATACATAAATTAAAAAATATATATAAAATCTTTGAAATATTTCCCTTAGTATAATACCTTCAAGATCCATCCATGCTGTTGTAAATGGCAGTATTTCTTAATTTTTCATGGTTAAGTAGTATTCCATAGTATATATTTACCATACTTATTTTATTCATTCATCCATGAATGGATACTGAAGTTATTTCCATCTCTTGCTTAGAGTTAATAATTTTATAATGAACATAAGAGTGCCGATATGTCTTCGAATAGTGACTTCGTTTCCTTTAGATATATACCTAGAGGTGGGATTACTGAATCATATGGTAATTTTACTTTTAATAATATGAATAATCTCCATACTGTTTTCCATACAAATTTATATCCCTATCACAGTGCATAAGTTCCCCATTTTCCCCAATATTTACCAAAATTTGTTAGTTTTAATTTTTTAGTAGTATATATTCTAATAGGTAGTAATATCTTGTTGTGTTTTTCAGAGGTAAACAACAACAACAACAACATAATGACTTTGCCCTGAGTTTTTACGTTGAGCACTTTTTAATGCTCCTGTTGGTCATTTATATAACTTTTATAAACATATATTTTTTATAAACATATATTTTTATCCCCAGGTCTGTGAATCACCAGGTTTACACACTTCACAGCACTCACCAAATCACATACCCTCCCCAATGTCCATAATCCCACCCCCTTCTCCCCAACCCCCTCGCCCCGGCAACCCTCAGTTTGTTTTGTGAGATTAAGAGTCACTTATGGTTTGTCTCCCTCCCAATCCCATCTATATAACTTTTTTGAAAAAAAAGTCTATTGAGATCCTTTTGCTATTTTTTTAATTATATATATTTTTCTATTTGTATCTGTTGGTTATTAACCTCCTTTCAGATATAAGATTTGTGAGTATTTTCTTCCATTCTGTGGATTGTGTTTTCATTCCCCCCCCCCTTTTTTTTTTTTGGCAATGCAGAAACTTTAGTTTGATACATTTATTTTTGCTTCTTTTGCTTGTGTTTTTGGCCTGGTATCCAAAAAACTATTGGCAAGACCAATGTCAAGGAGAATTTTTCCTATGTTTTCCTTTAGGAAATTTAGTTTCATGCATCACATTTAAGTCTTTAATCTATTTCAAGTTAAGATTTATGAGTGATATAAGGTTCCAGTTTCATGCTGGTTTATGTGACTATTCAGTTTTAAATATCATTTATTGAACAGACTATCTTTACCCATTACATATGTTGGCCCCTGTCAAATATTAGGTGACTGTATGAAAGGATTTATTTCTAGACTCTCAATTCTGTTCTACTTGTTTATTGGTCTATTTTTATGCCAGTATACCTTATTGTTTTGAGCATGAGGGCTTTGTAGTATAGTTTCAAATCAAGAGTGTAATTTCGCTTCTTCATTCTTTCTCAGAACTGCTTTAATTATTTGTTGTCTTTTATGGTCTCATATAAATTTTAAGATTCTTTACTTCTGTAAAAAAAATATTGGATTTTTTAAAAAGATTTTTTTTTTATTTATTTGACAGAGAGAGATGACAAGCAGGCAGAGAGGCAGGCAGAGAGAGAAGAGGTAGCAGCTTCCTGCTGAGCTGAGAGCCTGATGCAGGGCTCGATCCCAGGACCCTGGGATCATGACCTGAGCCGAAGGCAGCGGCTTAACCCACTGAGCCACCCAGGCGCCCCTAACATTGGATTTTTGATAGGAATTGAATTTACAGATGGTTTTTGGTAGTATGGACATTTTAACAATGTTAATTCTTACCATTCATAAATATGAGCTATCTTTACATTTATGTCTCCTTCAATTTCTTTATCAATGTCATAGTTTATGGGGTACAGATCTTTCATCTTCTTAGTTAAATCTTTTCCTAAGTATTTTATTATTTTTGATGCTATTGTGAATTAGATTGTTCTCTTTAGTTTTTCAGATAGTTCATCATTAGAGTGTTAAAATGCTCCTGTCTTGTGCTTACTTTGGCAGCACATATACTAAAATTGGAATGATGCAGAGAAGATTAGCGTGATCACTGAGCAAGGATGACATGAAAAACTATTTTAAAAAACGAAACAAAACAAAATTCTTGTCTTTTATATATTGATCTTGTATTTGGCAGCTTTATTAAATTTGTTTATTCAAAATTTTTTGTGAAGTTTTTAGGATTTTTTTACATGTAAGTTCATGTTATCCAAAAAAAGAAAATTTTACTTCTTCCTTTTTTTCTTTTGGAGTCTTTTATTTCTTTGTGTTCCTTGTTTCTCTGGCTAGGACATCCAGTACTATGTCAAATGAGAGTAGTGAAAGTGGACACACTTGTCTTTTTTCTGATCTTTAAGGGGAAAACATTCAAACTTTTTTGATTGAATATGAGATTAGCTCTAGGCTTGCAATATGTGTTTTTTCTTTAATGGATTTTTTAAATTATTTTTAAAAATTTTTATAAACATATAATGTGTTTTTATCCCTAGGGGTACAGGTCTGTGAATCACCAGGTTTACCCATTTCACAGCACTCACCATCACTCACCATAGCACCTGCCCTCCCCAATGTCCATACCCCCACCATCCTCTCCCAACACACCTCCCCCCAGCAACCCTCAGTCTGTTTTGTGAGATTCAGTCTTTTATGGTTTGTCTCCCTCCCAATCCCATCTTCTTTTATTTTTCTTTTCGTATGCCCGAAACCGCCTATGTTGCATCTCCACTTCATCATATCAGGGAGATCATATGATAGTTGTCTTTCTCAGATTGATTTATTTCGCCAAGCATAATACCCTCTAGTTCCATCCATGTCATCACAAATAGCAGGATTTCATTTCTTTTGATGGCTGCACAGTATCCCATTGTACATATATACCACATCTTATTTATTGATTGATCTGTTGAAGGACATTTAGGTTCTTTCCATAGTTTAACTATTGTGGACATTGCTGCTATAAACATTTGGGTGCATGTGCCCCTTCAGAATGCCACGTTTGTATCTTTAGGGTATATATCCAGTACTATAATCACTGGGTCATAGGGTAGTTCTATTTTCAGCTTTTTGAGGCACCTCCACGCTGTTTTCCAGAGTGGTTGCACCAGCTTGCATTCCCACGTACAGTGTAGGAGGGTTGCCCTTTCTCCACATCCTCACCAGCATCTGTCATTGACTGACTTGTTCATTTTAGCCATTCTGAAAGGTGTGAGGTGGTATCTCATTCTGGTTTTGATTTGTATTTCCCTGATGCCGAGTGATGTGGAGCATTTTTTCATGTGTCTGTTGGCCATTTGGATGTATTCTTTGCAGAAATGTCTGTTCATGTTCTGCCCATTTTTTCATTCGATTATTTGTTCTTAGGGTGTTGAGTTTGATAAGCTCTTTATAGATTTTGGATAGATACTGGCCCTTTATCTGGTATGTCATTTGCAAATATCTTCTCCCAGATAACTTCTGACAGTCAACTTTTGGCTTTGTTAACTGTTTCCTTTGCTGTGCAAAAGCTTTTTGATCTGATGAAATCCCAATAGTTCATTCTTGCCCTTGCTTCCCTTGCCTTTGGCGATGTTCCTAGGAAGAAGTTGCTGCTGCTGAGGTCAAAGAGGTTGCTACCTGTTCTCTCCTCAAGGATGTTGATGGATTCCTTTCTCACATTATGCTTCTTCATCCATTTCCAGTCTATTTTCATGTATGGTATAAGGAAATGGTCCAATTTCATTTTTCTGCATGTGGCTGTTCAATTTTCCCAACACCATTTGCTGAAGAGGCTGACTTTTTTCCATAGGACATTCCTTCTTGCTTGGTTGAAGATTAGTTGACCATAGAGTTGAGGGTGTATTTCTGGGCTCTCTATTCTGTTCCATTGATCTATGTCTGTTTTGGGGACAGTTCCCTACTATCTTGATGATGACAACATTGTAATAGAGCTTGAAGTCTGGAATTGTGATGCACACAACGTTGGCTTTCTTTTTCAATATTCCTCTGGCTATTCGAAGTATTTTCTGGTTCCATATATATTTTAGGATGATTTGTCCCATTTCTTTGAAAAAAATGGATGGGATTTTGATAGGGATTGCATTAAATGTGTAGATTGCTTTAGGTAGCATAGACATTTTCACAATATTTGTTCTTCCAATACAGGAGCATGGAACATTTTTCCATTTCTTTGTGTCTTTTTCAATTTCTTTCATGAGTACTTTAGAGTTTTCTGAGTATAGATACTTTGTTAGGTTTATTCCTAGGCATCTTAGGGTTTTGGGTGCAATTGTAAATGGGATTCACTCCTTAATTTCTTTCTTCAGTCTTGTTTGTATAAAAAAATGCAACCAATTTCTGTTCATTGATTTATATCCTGACACTTTACAGAATTTCTATACAAGTTATAGCAGATTTGGAGTGGAGTCCTTTAAGTTTTCCACATACAGTATCATATCATCTGCAAACAGGGATAGTTTGACTTCTCTTCTGCCAATTTGGCAAAATTTGGATGCCTTTAATTTCTTTTTGTTGTCTGATTGCTGAGGCTAGGACTTCTAGTACTATTTTGATGAGCAGTGGTGATAACGGACATCCCTGCCGTGTTCCTGACCTCAGCGGAAAAGTATTCAGTTTTTCTCCATTGAGAATGATATTTGCAGTGGGTTTTTCATAGATGGCTTTGATAATATTGATAATATGTGCCCTCTATCCCTACACTTTGAAGAGTTTTAATCAGGAAGGGACACTGCACTTTGCCAAATGCTTTTTCAGCATCTATGGAGAGTATCATATATTTTATTGATGTGCTGTATCACATTGATTGATTTGCAGATGTTGAACCAACCTTGTAGCCCTGGAATAAATCCCAGTTGGTCGTGGTGAATAATCCTTTTAATGTACTGTTGAATCCTATTGGCTAGTATTTTGGTGAGAATTTTCGCATCTGTGTTCATCAAGGATATTGGTCTGTAGTTCACATTTTTTATGGGAACCTTGTCTGGTTTTGGGATCAAGGTGATGCTGGCCTCAGAAAAAAAAAGTTTGGGAGTTTTCCTTCCATTTCATTTTTTTGGAACAGTATCATGAGAATATGAATTAATTCTTCTTTAAATGTTTGGTAGAATTCCCCTGGGAAGCCATCTGGCCCGGGGCTTTTGTTTGTTTGGAGATTTTTGATGACTGTTTCAATCTCCATACTGGTTATGGGTCTGTTCAGGTTTTCTATTTCTTCCTGGTTCAGTTGTGGTAGTTTATATGTCTCTAGGAATGTATCCATTTCTTCCATATTCTTGAATTTGTTGGCGTAGATTTGCTCATAGTATGTTCTTATAATTGTTTGTATTTCTTTGGTGTTGGTTGTGATCTCTCCACTTTCATTCATGATTTTATTTATTTGGGTTCTTTCTCTTTTCTTTTTGATAAGTATGGAAAGGGGTTTATCAATCTTATTAATTCTTTCAAAGAACCAGCTCTTAGTTTCGTTGATTTGTTCTATTGTTTTTTTTGTTGTTGTTGGTTTATTGTGGTTTTTGTTTGTTTGTTTGTTTGTTTCTATTTCATTGATTTCTGCTCTGATCTTTATTATTCCTCTTCTCCTGCTGGATTTAGGCTTTCTTTGTTGTTCTTTCTACAACTCCTTTAGGTGTAGGGTTATGTTGTGTATTTGAGATCTGAGAGAGAAGCGTGGTTGCACACGTCTGTCACTGCACTCCCCAGGAGAAAGTCTGGGGAGGGCGCAGCACGCCTCCCCCAGAGAAGAGAAGGAGCCTTTGGCCTTGTGGTCGGGAAAAGGACGGGAAGCAGGGTAGCCTGCCATGGCAGGAATAGCAGGCCGGTGGCAAGACAAGTGTCACCCGCCCTCTGTGCGGAGAGACAAAGCCTGGTTCCTAAGGAGACATGAGGGGACAACTAGGGCAGGGACACATGCTCCACTCTGAGGAAGGAGTCTGGGCAGAAGGCAGGCCTGTCCTGTGCCTCTGGTCCCAAGGGGATAGCATCTCCTTGACCTCCTGTCTGTAGGGCAGACTTGGGCTAGCTACCAGGTGCCATACCCGGAACTCGCAGAAACAGCTCAGTCGAGAAACGGGCAGTCACATGCCATATTCCTCCAACATGTGACAGCGTTTTCGGTGGCAGGGGGTTTGCGGGGGAAGGAGTGGGGACAATCCCCAAAACTCCCCATTCCAGTGAACGGGCGGTTATCAGGGATCCTGTCACCTCTCCTTTCCTGTGGGGAAACACTGGCCTTGTCCGCGAGTCAGCCTGAGGTCCAGTTCCAAAGGCCAAGCGTTGCCTACACCGGGAGACTGTAGTGTGCATAGAGTGCCATCTTAGGCCACGCACGCTGCTGCAGGGTTGTGACTGTGTCTGCTTAGTTCGGCCTGGCAGGGTGAAACCAGGGCGCCAACATGGAGCCCGGGAAAGCAAGCCACAAGAGACACCGGCTCTACCGCAGCTCTTCTTCCCTGATGCGACAGAGCAAACACCCAAAGCCTTGCTGAGGAAGCAGCAGCGAAGTGCGGTTCGCGCCAAGCTGAAAACCTCTGCGAAAGCATAGCAGTCGCTGGGAAATCAGAGTCGGTTCTGTGGGCTGCTTTTGTTGCTTGCCTTAGCCTAGTATTCGCAGCACTATGGGAGAAACCCGCATAGAGCGAAAGCCTCTTTGCCCTGGCATCCCCTCTGGGAAAGCACAGCATTCTTTGGGAAATCAGAGTCCAGTCTGAGGGATTCTCCTGTTGCCTGAGCTGGTCTTCTCAGCACGGAGTAATAAACCGCATGGAGCGAAATCCTCTATGCCTAGGCATCACCTCTGCCTGAGAGAGAAGCACGCTTGCGCCTTTGGAAAGAGCCTTAAGGAAAAAGAAATGTTTTTCACTGCACTCCCCAGGAGCATGTCTGTGGAAGGTGCAGCAGGCTGCCTGGGGAGAAGAGCAGGAGCCATTGGCCTTCTGGTCTGGAAACAGTTGCGAAGCAAGAGAGCCGGCCCTGGCAGGCACAGCGGCCGGTGGCAATACAAGTGTCACCCGCTCCCAGTGCAGAGAGACCGAAGACTGGCTGCGAAGGAGACAGGAGGGGATGAGGTGGGCAGGGCGCGTGATCCACTCTTAGGAAGGAGTCTGGGCAGAGAGCATGCCTGTCCTGAGCCTCTGGGCCCAAGGATACAGCAGTTCCTTGGCCACCTGTCCCTGGGGCACACATGCGCTAGCCACCAGACGCCTACGCTGAACTCGCAGAAACAGCTCCCTGAAATAACGGGGAGTCAGATGCCTACTTCCTCCAGGATGTGGAAGCTTGGAGGAGGCACGGGGTTTAAGGGGAAGGAGTGGAGACAGTCCCCCAAAGCTCACTATTCAGTGGACGGGCGGTGTGCAGGGATCCTGTCCCCTCTCCTTTCCTGTGGGGAAAGCACTGGCCTAGTCCGAGAATCCGCCTGAGTGTCAGTGTAAAAGGCCAAGGGATGCCTACACTGGGAGATGGTAGTGTGCATAGAGTGCCATCCTAGGCTATGCACGCTACTGCAGGGTTGTGGCTGTGTTTGATTAGTTCGGTCTGGCAGGGTGAACCCAGGACATGAACAAGGAGCCGGGGAAAGCAAGGCCCAAGAGGCACCAGCTCTCCCACGGCTCTTCTTCCCTGACGCGACTGAAGCCTTGCTGAGGAAGCAGCAGCGAAGTGCTGTTCGCTCCAAGCCAAAGCCTCTGCGAAAGCACAGCATTCGCTCAGAAATGTTCTGCGGGCCGCTGCTGCTTGCCTGAGCCCAGTATCGTGGTGGGAGAAACCCGCATACAGCGAAAGCCTCTTTGCCTGGGCATCTCCCCTGGGAAAGCAAAACGTTCCTTGGGAAATCAGAGTTGGGTTTAGGGATGCTGCTGCTGCTTGCCTGAGCTAGTCTCCGCAGCTCGGTGGAAGATACCCGCATAGAGTGAAATACTCTTTGCCCTAGCATCCTCACTGCCTGAGAGAGAAGCCAAGTATGGGGAAGGCGCAGCATGCCGCCCCCGGAGAAGAGAAGGAGCCGTTGGCCTTGGGGTCGGGAAACGCTCGGGAAGCAGGATAGCCTGCCATGGCACGAACAGCAGGCCGGTGGCAAGACAAGTTTCACCCGCTCCCTGTGCGGAGAGATGGAAGCCTGGCTGCTAAGGAGACATGAGGGGACGACTAGGGCAGGGTCGCGTGCTCCACTCTGAGGAAGGAGTCTGGGCAGAAGGCAGGCCTGTCCTGTGCCTCTGGTCCCAAGGGGACAGCATCTCCTTGGCCACCTGTCCCAAGGGCAGTCTTGGGCTTGCCACCAGGTGCCATACCCGGAACTCAAAGAAACAACCCCATGGAGAAACGGGCAGTCAGATGCCGTCTTCCACCAAGATGTGGCAGCGATGTGGGTGGCAGGGAGTGTGCTGGGAAAAGAGTGGAGACTGTCCCCCACAGTTCCCCATCCCAGTACACGGGCCGTGTGCAGGGATCCTGTCCCCTCCTCTCTCCTGTGGTGAAGGCACTGGCCTAGACCCCGAGTCTGCCTGAGCGCCAGAGCAAAAGGCAAAGCCTTACCTACCACAGGAGATGGTAATAGGCATAGAGTGCCATGCTAAGACACACACGCTGCTGCAGGGTTGTGACTGTGTCTGCTGAGTTCGGCAGAGCAAGGTGAACCCCGGGCGTGAACTTGGAGCCCGGGAAAGCAAGTCCCAAGAGACACCAGTTCTCCCGCGGCTCTTCTTCCCTGCCGCGACAGAGTGAACACCCAAAGCCTTTCTGAGGAAGGAGCAGCGAAGTGCGGTTCGTGCCAAGCTGACAACCTCTGCGAAAGCATAGCAGTCGCTGGGAAATCAGAGTCGGTTCTGTGGGCTGCTTTTGTTGCTTGCCTTAGCCTAGTATTCGCAGCACTATGGGAGAATCCCACATAGATCGAAAGCCTCTTTGCCCTGGCATCCCCTCTTGGAAAGCACAGCATTCTTTCCGAAATCAGAGTCGGGTCTGAGGGATTCTCCTGTTGCCTGAGCTGGTCTTCTCAGCACGGTGTAATAAACCGGCATGGAGTGAAATCCTCTATGTCTGGGCATCCCCTCTGCCTGAGAGAGAAGCGCGCTTGCACCTGTGGAAAGAGCCTTAAGGAAAGGGACACGTTTTACACTGCGCTCCCCAGGAGCATATCTGTGGAAGGTGCAGCACGCTGCCCGGGGAGAAGAGCAGGAGCCGTTGACCTTCTGGTCTGGAAATGGTTGCGAAGCAGGAGAGCCAGCCCTGACAGGCACAGCGGCCGTTGGTAATACAAGTGTCACCCGCTCCCTGTGCAGAGAGACGGAAGCCTGGCTGCTAAGGAGACAGGAGGGGATGAGTATGGCAGGGCGCGTGCTCCCCTCTTAGGAAGGAGTCTGGGTAGAAAGCATGCCTGTCCTGAGCCTCTGGGCCAAAGAGATAGCAGCTCCTTGGCCACCTGTCCCTGGGGCACACATGCGCTAGCCACCAGGCGCCTACCCTGAACTAGCAGAAACAGCTCCCTGAAATAACGGGGAGTCATATGCCGACTTCCTCCAGGATGTGGAAGCTTGGAGGAGGCACGGGGTTTAAGGGGAAGGAGTGGGGACAGTCCCCCAAAGCTCACTATTCAGTGGACGGGTGGTGTGCAGGGATCCTGTCACCTCTCCTTTCCTGTGGGGAAAGCACTGGCCTAGTCCGAAAATCTGCCTGAGCGCCAGAGTAAAAGGCCAAGCGATGCCTACACTGGGAGATGGTAGTGTGCATAGAGTGCCATCCTAGGCTATGCACGCTACTGCAGGGTTGTGGCTGTGATTGCTTAGTTCGGCCTGGCAGGGTGAACCCAGGACGTGAACATAGAGCCCGGGAAAGCAAGGCCCAAGAGGCACCAGCTCTCCCACGGCTCTTCTTCCCTGACGCGACAGAGAGAATGACCAAAGCCTTGTTGAGGAAGCAGCAGTGAAGTGTGGTTCGTGCCAAGCTGAAGTCGCTGGGAAATCAGAGTCGGTTCTGTGGGCTGCTGTGTCTGCTTGCCTTAGCCTAGTATTCGTAGCAAGATGGACGATACCCGCATAGAGTGAAAGCCTCTTTGCTCGGGCCTCCCCTCTGCGAAAGCACAGCATTCTTTGGGAAATCAGACTCGGGTCTGTGGGTTGCTCCTGTTTGCCTGAGCTGGTCTCCACAGCGAAATCCTCTTTGCCTGGGCATACCATCTGCCTGAGAGAGAAGCGCGCTTGTGCCTCTGGAAAGAGCCTTAAAGAAAGGGACACGTCTTTCACTGCGCTCCCCAGGAGCATGTCTGTGGAAGGTGCAGCATGCTGCCCAGGGAGAAGAGCAGGAGCCGTTGGCCTTCTGGTCTGGAAATGGGTGCGAAGCAGGAGAGCCGGCCCTGGCAGGCACAGCGGCCGGTGGCTATACAAGTGTCACCGGCTCCATGTGCAGAGAGACGGAAGCCTGGCTGCTAAGGAGACAGGAGGGGATGAGGTGGGCAGGGCGCGTGCTCCTCTCTTAGGAAGGAGTCTGGGCAGAAAGCATGCCTGTCCTGAGCCTCTGGCGAACATGATGCGAACATGGCGCCCGTGAAAGCAAGGCCCAAGAGGCACCAGCTCTCCTGAAGCTCTTCTTCCCTGATGCGACTGAAGCCTTGCTGAGGAAGCAGCAGCGAAGTGCTGTTCGTTCCCAGCCAAAGCCTCGGCGAAAGCACAGCATTCACTGAGAAATGTTCTGCGGGCTGCTGCTGCTTGCCTGAGCCCAGTCTCGCGGTGGGAGAAACCCGCATACAGGGAAAGCCTCTTTGCCTGGGCATCTACCCTGAGAAAGCACAGCGTTCCTTGGGAAATCAGAGTTGGGTTTGGGGATGCTGCTGCTTGCCTGGCCTAGTCTCTGCTGCTCGGTGGAAGATACCCACATGGAGCGAAATACCCTTTGCCCTAGCATCCCCTCTGCCTGAGAGAGAAGCCACGTGTGCGGAAGGCGGAGGACGCCGCCCCGGAGAAGAGAAGGAGCCGTTGGCCTTGGCGTCAGGAAACGCTCGGGAAGCAGGATAGCCTGCCGTGGCTCGAGCAGCAGGCCAGTGGCAAGACAAGTGTCACTCGCTCCCTGTGTGGAGAGATGGAAGCCTGGCTGCTAAGGAGACATGAGGGGACGACTAGGGCAGGGTCGCGTGCCCCACTCTGAGGCAGAAGCCTGGGCAGAAGGCAGGCCTGTCCTGTGCCTCTGGTCCCAAGGGGACAGCATCTTCTTGGCCACCTATCCGAAGGGCAGACTTGGGCTTGCCACCAGGTGCCATACCGGGAACTCGCAGGAACAGCCCCATGGAGAAACGGGCAGTCAGATGCCGTCTTCCACCAAGATGTGGCAGCGATGTGGGTGGCAGGGCGTGTGCCCGGGAAGGAGTGGAGACAGTCCCCCACAGTTCCCCATCCCAGTGCACGGGTCTTGTGCAGAGATCCTGTCGCCACCTCTCCCCTTTGGTGAAGGTACTGACCTAGACCCGAGTCTGCCTGAGCACCGGAGCAAAAGGCATAGCCTTACCTACCCCAGGAGATGGTAATAGGCATAGAGTGCCATGCTAGGACACGCACGCTGCTGCACGGTTGTGACTGTGTCTGCTTAGTTCGGCATAGCAAGGTGAACCCCGGGCGTGAACTTGGAGCCCGGGAAAGCAAGTCCCAAGAGGCACCAGCTCTCCCGCGGCTCTTCTTCCCTGCCGCGACAGAGCGAACACCCAAAGGCTTGCTGAGGAAGCAGCAGTGAAGTGCGGTTCGTGCCAAGCTGACAACCTCTGCGAAAGCATAGCACTGGCTGGAAAATCAGAGTCGGTTCTGTGGGCTGCTGTGGCTGCTTGCCTTAGCCTTGTTTTCATAGCAGGATGGGAAAAACCCGCATAGAGCGAAAGCCTCTTTGTCCGGCAACCCCTCTGGGAAAGCACAGCATTCTTTGGGAAATCAGAGTCGGGTCTCTGGGATGCTCCTGTTTGGCTGAGCTGGTCTCCTCATCACGGTGTCATAAACCAGCATGGAGCGAAATCCTCTTTGCCTGGGCATCCCCTCTGCCTGAGAGAGAAGCGCGGTTGCGCCTGTGGAAAGAGCCTTAAGAAAAGGGACACGTCTTTCATGCGCTCCCCAGGAGCATGTCTGTGGAAGGTGCAGCACGCTGCCCGGGGAGAAGAGCAGGAGCCGTTGGCCTTCTGGTCTCGAAACGGTTGCGAAGCAGGAGAGCCGTCCTTGACAGGCACAGGGGCCGTTGGCAATACAAGTGTCATACGCTCCCAGTGCAGAGAGACGGAAGCGTGGCTGCTAAGTAGACAGGAGGGGATGAGTATGGCAGGGCGCGTGTTCCCCTCTTAGGAAGGAGTCTGGGTAGAAAGCATGCCTGTCCTGAGCCTGTGGGCCAAGGAGACAGCAGCTCCTTGGCCACCTGTCCCTGGGGCATACATGCTCTAGCCACCAGGCGCCTACCCTGAACTCGCAGAAACAGCTCCCTGAAATAACGGGGAGTCATATGCCGACTTCCTCCAGGATGTGGAAACTTGGAGGAGGCACGGGTTTTAAGGGGAAGGAGTGGTGACAGTCCCCCAAAGCTCCCTATTCAGTGGACGGGTGGTGTGCAGGGATCCTGTCACCTCTCCTTTCCTGTGGGGAAAGCACTGGCCTAGTCCGCGAGTCCGCCTGAGCGCCAGAGTAAAAGGCCAAGTGATGTCCACACTGGGAGATGGTAGTGTGCATTGAGTGCCATCCTAGGCTACGCACGCTACTGGAGGGTTGTAGCTGTGTCTGCTTAGTTCGGCCTGGCAGGGTGAACCCAGGACGCGAACATGGAACCCGGGAAAACAGGGCCCAAGAGGCACTAGCTCTCCCGCAGCTCTTCTTCCCTGACGCGACTGAAGCCTTGCTGAGGAAGCAGCAGCGAAGTGCTGTTCGCTCCAAGCCAAAGCCTCTGCGAAAGCACAGCATTCACTGAGAAATGTTCTGCGGGCTGCTGCTGCTTGCCTGAGCCCAGTCTCGCGGTGGGAGAAACTCGCATACAGCGAAAGCCTTTTTGCCTGGGCATCTCCCCTGGGAAAGCACAGCGTTCCTTGGGAAATAAGAGTTGGGTTTGGGGATGCTGCTGCTGCTTGCCTGAGCTAGTCTCCGCAGCTCGGTGGAAGATACCCGCATGGAGCGAAATACCCTTTGCCCTAGCATCCCCTCTGCCTGAGAGAGAAGCCAAGTGTGGGGAAGGCGCAGCACGCTGTCCCCGGAGAAGAGAAGGAGCTGTTGGCCTTGGGGTCAGGAAACGCTCGGGAAGCAGGATAGTCTGCCCTGGCACGAACAGCGGGCTGGTGGCAGGACAAGTGTCACCTGCTCCCTGTGCGGAGAGATGGAAGCCTGGTTGCTAAGGAGACATGAGGGGCCAACTAGGGCAGGGTCGCGTGCTCCACTCTGAGGAAGGAGTTTGGGCAGAAGGCAGGCCTGTCCTGTGCCTCTGGTCCCAAGGGGACAGCATCTCCTTGGCCACCTGTCCCAAGGGCAGTCTTGGGCTTGCCACCAGGTGCCATATCCGGAACTCGCAGAAACAACACCATGGAGAAACAGGTGCACTATCTAAAAAGAGATCAGAGAACTTGGACTGGAGTTAGTAGACATGGAAGTAAATAAAATATTACAGAGAAGAATACTCTGTGGTCCACAACCTAAACGGGCTGGGATTCCCATCATTTGGGTCCCTGTAGCTTTACAAAAGTCAATTAATATTTGTATCTCCGATTAAAGTTGATTCCCCAGTACTTTTTCAAACATCTCTTGTAACGTATTGTTTCCTAGAAAGAAAGGTATTTTGCACATGTGTCTGCCTTTGTCTCTGGTCATGATCTCAGTCAGGATCCTGGGATCGAGCCCCATATCGGGCTTCCTGCTCATTAGGGAGTATACTTCTCAGTCTCTGTCTGCAGCTACCTCCCCCTGCCTCACTCATGCTCTGTCTCTCAAATAAATAAATACAATCTTTAATTTTTTAATTAAAAATAAGATAAATAAAATAATATAAAAAGTCTGGTCTTACTGCCCCATTTAGCTCCTTTTTTTTTTTTTTTTTGAGTTGTATTTAAAGCAGCATGAGAGAACATGATGCTCTCAAACTTAAAAAAAAAAGGAAAAAATTGAGTTTTGTTAGTATTTAAGATCTTGTCTGCTAGATAAAAACGTTGGCTTTGTTAACGTGAAAATTAACAAAAGAGAATAAGATAGAATTCTAATAATTTTTGTAGAAATTAAAAATTTCCTCCAACCCAATTACATACAGACCCATTAAGTAAATTCATTCCAATGTCCCAAACCAACCTTTTCTAATAGTAATGCATCTGTGTAAATAGGTTCAACCCAAGGAATAAATAAATATTATTATTTTTTTCCTGTCTCTTCCACACTCACATCTGGGTATATTGGTAGCAAGCCAATTATCTATCTTATAAGACATGATATCATAAGGAGGGTATTCTGTTCATTTGGGACAACTGAAAATCATTGTAATTTTATCTTGATGCAGTAACTTGAGATGGCACAGTGTGGGTTATGAATATATTTTATATTTTTTACTGGGAAGAAGAGATTACAGAGATATTGGTTATCCAAGAGAGACTGACAGGTGTTGATAGTTGCCAGGTCAATATCCATCTACTTTTTCCTTTAATATCAGAAAGCACTGAGGGATTGACAACCAGGAAACTTAAAACAACATTAAATATTTTATTGTCTCTTTTCTAGTTATATTGTAACCATACGACAAAGTATCAGTTGTACAAGCTATCATTCTCTTTTACCTCTATCTTTCTGCCAGAAATGTGGGCTTAATAGTGAGAACTCCAACAGCAATTTTTGCAACTGTGAATAAAAAGCCATGAAAACCACTAAGATAGTTCACTTGACTTTCTTTTTTTTATTTTTATTTTTATTTTTTTTTTAGATTTTCATTTATTTATTTGACAGAGAGAGGTTACAAATAGGCAGAGAGGCAGGCAGAGAGAGAGAGGAGGAAGCAGGCTCCCTGCTGAGCAGAGAGCCCGATGCGAGACTCGATCCCAGAACTCTGGAATCATGACCTGAGCCGAAGACAGTGGCTTAACCCACTGAGCCACCCAGGCGTCCCTCCATTCAATTTCTTAACTGAGTCTCAAATGCATCCTGAGTTCTAACCTAAACCTAAGTTCTACTTCTTACACGTTGTTATATGACCAAATTCTTTCAGTTCAGTATTTTGTAACATTTAAATATTAATCAATTGATGCTTTGTCTATTTCTATGAAAATAATTTGAATACTGTAGATATTGTTATATTTATATATTTATAATCAAAGTTTCATCAGTTGAAGTTTTTGGAAATTTCAGATATAATGATTAACCTAAAATGATACTGCCTCAAATCCCTCTGATATCAAGGCCCAACACCTGATTATAGCCAAACCTGTGGTGGATAGTTCCATGGGAAATTGAAGTTACTTAACACTGATAGCATCTCATGTTCTCTCTCTCATTTTAGAATGTCTCCAACACAACCCCAAAGTGTAGGAGAGTTAATGTCCTCTGAGGACAGCTCTCAGTGAAGTGGAAATAAGAACCATAGATAAAATTGTCAGTTTTCAGGTCTTCATGAGGACAACTTAAAGAAGTTTCTCAGGACCTTTCAGTAAAAGCAAGCCTTCATTTTCTATCCACAACAATTATATCAACAATGTACCTCTTTGACAAAGTTGCTTCTTCACTGTCTCACTTTCCCATTCTTTTCTACCTTGGATAATCTCCCAGATAAACTAACAGTACTCAAATCCTTTGTCCTACTCTTTGCTCTCAGGATAAATGGAGCCAAAAGACTTAGATTAATATCAAGTTCTGAATGGGATCTTAGAGCTATTTCTGTCCAGATTTTCATAAACATAGGGACCATTGAATTATCAGGCTATAAATAAGTTCTAAATGGAGGGGGCAAAAGCAAAAAGTAGAAATTTTTATGTTTGATTTTTAATCATGATTGACTTTATTGATTATTAAAAATACTAACATTATAAAAGTGTGGATCTTTGTAAAACAATGTCATAATGTAAGAAATAAGTTGCATAGTCCTTTGGAGAATATTAAACCAAGTGTTCAGGTGCCATCTAATTTCTTGTTTAATCCAGAACTTTGGTGTGCATTATCTTGAGGAATAGGATTTTGAAGTCCAGACAGACTAACAGAAAACTGACCCAAATGTGTGTGTTTATATTTCTGCTTTTGTTGTAAAAATCAAAGTGTGATTGCTGGTTTAAAATGGTAAAACTAATAATGTTCATGGACTCTATTATAAATTTTCTAATTGTATGGGAAGAATCCAATAAACATAGAATTAATTAATTTGCAAATCCTCAAAGAGCTACAGGATCAGGTAGTGGTATGTTCTGATTCAACAGCATCATAATGCAGCATTTTATATGTGTGGTTAATGGATATTTTCATGAATGCTTGCTAGCTAGTCAGCCAATACAGAGAAATATTAGGTAGGGTAATTACACACAGTTGTGTTTAATAAAATGAGAGAAAATTATCAAATGACACTAATAATAATAATCCTATAGCAGGCTAAATAATTCAATGATAATTACAAGTATTAATCTAGCTTTCTTCCCTGATTATGACTCTTCTCTCCTTTATCATAATGGCAGTAGCAGATTGTCTGCAATGAATTGTGAAAACCCAGCAGTGACTTTGGCAGTGAAGGCCTCCCATCAATTTTGATAGGTTAAAATGATTCTGTTTGGTCTTGAGCAAATATGTCAATTTTTTTGTTCTGTGTGTGTCATAAAAGAAAGAAGCAATAGTAAATTCTTGCTGTTATTCCATGGAGCCAATAAAATCATACTGCCAACAAGAGGCTGTTGACACTGTAAGTGTAGTTAACTGTCTTGAAATACTAGGCCTCGAAATAAAATTCCAATATTTCACATAACCTCTTATTTTTTAAAGAAAACAAAACAAAACAAAACAAAACAAAACAACTATACTGCTTACATTTAGGGCCCTGCTGTTGTGTAACTATTTTTGAACATGTCTACTGTAAGTGTATATATATATATTTTTTTCTGTGCAATAAATTCATTTAGAGATAAATTTGGATTGCAAATTATTTTGGGGGAGGCATGGTATTTGTGGCTAGTCTTACAAGTAAAAAGGACTAAAAGAAAAAAGAAAAACATTTTTTATTAGAGCATACTTACATCTGTCCAAAGTACTTCTTTACTATAATACTGACTAATGTTTAATACTGTACACAAAAAAAGAAGTTAAATGAGTTATAATTCAGTCAAAGTATAACTGGCCATTTTAGAACTTACCACTGAATCTTTCTGGTATGAAATGTGATATCTGGCAATCTGGTCCAGTTCATTACATCAGGTCATTTGTATGTTCTTATTACCATTTTGATAGCATAGCACATTTTATAACCCAGACATTTTACAATGGAACTATGATGCATGTATTTTCAAAATTATAGACATACATGAAGCTATGAGGTCAAAAGGGATGAATGTCCGTAGTACCATATAGACTCAACAAATAAAAGTGTCCAAGGCTCTGAGTGAGATTTATGAATATTGTGTAAGATTAGGCCAACATGTGGTTTTGACATAAATAATCTGTTCTTAAATTAGAATTACAGTCGTTGAGTACAGTGTTGAAAATGGCAGATAGATTTTAGCTATCTTTGCTCACTAGGGAAAATGTAAAAATTTTTAGTTTGGTCAGATTTTCACTTAAATTCTGAAAAATCTTACGTTTGAGAGAACCCTTCTGAAATAAGAATCCTTAAAGACATAACCCCTTTGGCACAAGTTTTCAAGAAACTTGTTTGATGTTGTAGACAATTATATGGCACACGTACTGTTCTAGATGTTTCATGCCAATAATATGTAAGCCATACCAAGGCTACATATACATTTAGAGATGTTCCTCAGCTTACAAGGGGGCTATGTACAGAGAAATACATACAAAATTGAAAATGTATTTAATACCCCTAAACTATCAAATATCATAGCTTACCTTAAGCTTATTTAAACATACTCAAAACACTTACATTTGCATGCATTTGGGCAAAATCATCTTAAGCAAAGCCTATTTTATAACAAAGTATCAAATATCACATGCAATTTATTAAATATTACACTAAAAAAAGAAGAATGGTTATATATAGAATGCTTGTAAGAATATCAGGTGTTCACCCCTGTAATCTTCTAGCTGACTGGGAGCTGTGGCTCACTGCCCCTGCCCAGCATCACAAGACGGCACCATACCACATGTCATTGGCCCTTTTTATAAAGACCCAAATTCAAAATTCAAAGTACAGTTTCTACTGAATCACTTTCACTTTCACATCATTGCCAAATATATCACAAGTTGAATCATTGTAAATCAGGAGCCATCTGATTTGAAAGTTAAATCACAGTCACCCATATACACACCAAAAAAAGGCCTTCATGTAGGCCCATCTATGTATCTCTAAACAACATAGTGTGACATATCAACGGCAAAAAATGGATGTGAAGGGGACAATTGCTTTGCGTCAGTACTCTGAGCAGTAACATACATGGCCTTACTCACCTAGCAGAACTCCAGAGCTAGCTGATGGAAAGGAATTTTACAAATGTTTGCTGAACAGCATAAGCACTATTATTTTTAATTTAGTGTGCATATCTGTTTTCTCAAGATATGTTAATGTATTTTATTGACTTATTACAAAACCAAATAATTTCCTCTTATTTAAGTGGCAGGTAAATAGAATTCTTTTTAATTTAAATCAAATGGCTTTTTAGGGAAAATATACTAAAAATTTTGAAACTTGTATTACTTATGAATCTTTTATTGGAATCCTTATCAAGTTGTATTTTTCAAGTTTTTCCTAAATAATCTTCAATGAATTGAAAATATTTTTTGGACTTTACTCAAGGCTATTAACACACAATTCACTTTGTTAAATTTAGTGCTAAACATTCAACCAAAACGTTGTGTCTTTTTTTTTCCACTAACACATCCTCCATCTACTGGCTGAATTCTCTCCCCAACTAGCACATATATACCAATGTCTATCTTTAGAATAAGTAAGGGTCATCTTTTGTCTTTATTCTATTCCTCGTATGCTTCTGAACTTGTTGAATTTTAATATAGTCACACCATAAGCATCACATATTTGATTCCCCTTTCAATAGTAAACAGTGCACAACCAGAGCATACCTTCAAAGCTATCAATATACTTACTCTGATATATTATTTTTGTATTTTTGTAAATTAAAATAATTAAATTATAGAACAAGAGTTGCAGGTGGTAGGTGTTGTAAGTTTTACCCAAACTGACTTTTGTCAAACTACTATATGACAAGTAGTTTTCTCAGGTTTATTTTTAGAATATCCTTGTATAATGAATATTTACACTGATATCTAGTATAAAAATTTTGCAATTTATTTTAGAAACATTAAGATATTGAAAATCAATCTATTTCTTTAATTCATTAAAGACATTTTTGGCTTGTTTCCAGTACTTTCTTACTGGTTAAAAAATGAATTTGAAGTAGTCTGAATTTCATTATTATATGGCACTTTCCCTTTGATGAATACAAAGACGATATTCTATATTAGCTATCTGAGAAGAATTCATTTTTTAAATTTTATTTATTTGTAAGAGAGAGAGTGAGAGAGAGCACAAGCAGGGGGAGCAGCAGGGTGAGGGAGAAGCAAACTCCCGGCTAAGCAGGGATTCTGTTGCAGAACTGAGTCCCAGGACCCTAAGATCATGACCTGCGCTAAAGGCTCAGGTGTTTAACTGACTGAGCCACCCAGGTGTCCCAATCTGAGAAGAGTTCTGTATGTTATTCCTATTCATATGAAGTTTAAAGTTTAGGTAATTAACTTAATATTTTAGTGGCTATTACATAGATAGCACTATGTTCCAGGCAGAGAGTAAGAAAGAAATATTAAATCAACCATATTCTATGCATTCTAAATGAAAATAATTAATCAATCATAATAAATCCTTCTATTTATGGAATATCAACTCATAAGCTTTCCTCCATATGAACAATGCCAAATACCAGAATAAAGGGTCATCTAATACAAATAAAGGATAGAATTAAAGAATTCTGGTAAGCCATTTAATTTTGAAAAATGGTGCTATATTGTTGCTGAGTTGTGGTTTTCAGTTACATAAATTCTGATAAGTGTAGAAGTAACATGAGTGTTACATGAGATGAGAAATGGTTTATAATTAAGATATTTTTAAAAGTACAGATAAATACAAATTTGTAAACATAGCATTATGGAGGAATAAAAATAAATGATAGCTACACACTCTAAAGTGAATAAGTCTTGGAAAGTTAATAGAGAAGTAAAACAAGGACAGTGCGAAAGTATGGTACATTTTTATGAAGTTCAAACAAATTCTGTGAAACCATAGATGGACTTAAAGATACTATTATGTATCAAATATTGTAACAATTAAGAAAGGAAATAGCAAACATAAAATAACCAAAGCATACAAACTTGGGTAGATACAATAGTTGTGATCATGTTCTACTTCATAAAGAGATGAGTTAATAGATAAATAGAAGTAACTAGACTTTTTAGAAGTTACTAAAACTTTGCCTGTTATTTCTTAGTAATATAAAATATATGGTTTTCTAACAAAAACGCTTATCTTAAAAATATTTAAAAATAAATTTCAGGCTACTCATAAGGTTCTATTTACTTTTCCACTGAAGGAAAAGCTGGTTGTTGTAGTTGTAGTTGTTTGTTTGTTTTAGTCTCCTCCTAGTTTTTATTATTATAATGTGGAATGAGGAATGTTAGATTGAAAAGTGAATTATTTTATAGACAAAAATCATTACTTGATTCACCTCCTGGTACAGCAGATGGAACTCCTGAAAACATGCCCTTTTGCCTTACAGAAGAGTAACAGTTATGCTTACTTCTGAAACATGCTTGGTGGTGGCCCTAAATAGTGACACCATAGTAAACATTTTGAATATTTGCAATTAATTTTTATAGTCATAGGGCTCCAAAAGGCACTGCTGGTATCATAGCATGTATTTCAATAAAGCTAAAAGTTGCCTGACTGTTTAAAAATATTAACAAGGCACAAAACATGGCAGAAGTATTGTCCTCAGATATTATTTTTTTCCATATGCTCCTGATTCAAGACATGACAAGGTATTTTTTTTAATTTTTTTTATAAGAGATTTTATTTATTTATTTGACAGAGAACACAAGTAGGCAGAGTCAGGCAGAGAGAGAGGAGGAAGAACACTCCCTGCTGAGCTGAGAGCCCGATGTGGGACTGGATCCAAGGATCCTGGGATCATGACCTGAGCCGAAGGCAGAGGCTTTAACCCACTGAGCCACCCAGGCACCCCCATGACAAGTTTTTTAAGATTTTATTTATTTATTTATTTGACAGAGAGAGAGATTCCAAGTAGGCAGAGAGGCAGGCAGAGATAGAGAGGAGGTAGTAGGCTCTCTGATGAGCAGAGAGCCCGATGTGGGGCTCCATCCCAGGACCCTGAGATCATGAACTGAGCTGAAGGCAGCGGCTTAACCCACTGAGCTGCCCAGGCGCCCGACAAGTTATTTTTGATAGATATATATACACAGTATTTTCCAGTTATAAGAAAAATGGTTCTTCTATTTTTATCCTTTTTTTAAAATTACATAATTTTTTAAATTAAAATTTTATTTTTTAATGTTTTACTTTTCTTTTCTTTTTTCAAAAAAGATTTTATTTATTTATTTGACAGACAGAGATCACAGGTAGGCATAGAGGCAGGCAGAGAGAGAGAGAGAGAGAGAGAGAGAAGCGGGCTTCCTGAGGAGCAGAGAGCCCGATGCAGGGCTCGATCCCAGGACCCTGAGATCATGACCCGAGCCAAAGGCAGCAGCCCAAACCACTGAGCCACCCAGGCGCCCCAATGTTTTACTTTTCAATATACTACTTAGAATATAAAACCTATTCCATTTTGTAAGAAGTTTACCATTTAAAAAATGGTAATTTTCTCATTGTGTCTTCCCCTCTCATTGCTATATTTTGAATAAAAAATTTCACAATAAACATAACTGATGCTTACCTTATGGTGGTCCCTCTGTTGGTCATATTGTATATGAGCCATGACAATTAGTTTTACAAAATTTATTGATGTTTGTTATGTTTTATCATAACTAATTTTCCCTCCCTTATCTAGATTCCCCAGCTTTCAGACAGGTGGACACTTCAATAAACCATACCCAAGGGATGTATCAAGTACTTCTTAGACATTCTCTCAGATCCTTGAGGTCTCATTTTCCCTAGGGATTTGCAATAGGTTCTGCCAGAGGCACCACTGTGACAACTGATGTCCATGGTCTATCTCCTTCTAAGCTCAAGAGGTCACTGGTTTCCAAGTTTATCTATACAAGTAATGCATTCCAGCAAGTTCTTTTTTTTTTTTTTTACTATTAACAAAGTTATTTTAAAGTTTATATGGAGAGGCAAAGACTCACAATAGTCAACATAGTGTTGAAGGAGAACAGAGACTGAGGACTGACTTCAAAGTTTACCATAATGATGGGGTGCCTGGGTGGCTCAGTGGGTTAAGCCTCTACCTTCGGCTCAGGTCATGATCCCAGGGGCCTGGGATCGAGTCCCGCATAGGGCTCTCTGCTCAGCAGGGAGCCTGCTTCTCCTCATCTCTCTCTCTGTCTGTCTCTCTGCCTATTTGTGATCTCTCTCTCTGTCAAATAAAAAAATAAAATCTTTTAAAAAAAGTATACCATAACGATAATTGTAAGCAAGATATTGTAATACCACAGAAAGACTAGATTAAAGGAATGGAATATATATTATCAATTATATTTTATATTTAATATAAAAGCAAAAGCAATACAAGAGAGCAAAATACAATCCTTTAAACAAATGGTTCTGGAGTAATGGTGAAGCTAAATGTAAAAATATAAAATAAAAATAAAATAAAATAATAAAATAAAATAAATCCAAGCAGATATCATACACTCTTCACAAAAATTAACTCAGATTGGATTATAAACCTAAACATGAAACATGTAGAAGGTAATATAGAAGAAAATTTAATTACCTTGGTTTTGGAAATAACTTTAGCTACAAAAGCACAAGCACTGAATTTAAAAATGTCTACTCTGTGAAACACAATGCCAAGAGAATGAAAAGGCAAAGCATAGACTATGAGAAAACATTTGCATAATACACATCTGGCAAAGGACTGTTTATCAAAAATACACAAAGACCCCTTAAAACTCAACAATGGGGGAAAAACCTGATTAAAAATGAGCCAAAGACATTAGCAGATACCTCACAAAAGAAAATATTACAGATGGCAAATAAGCATATAAAAAGATGCTTCACATCATATGTCATCAGGAAAATGCAAATTAAAACAAAAAAGAGACACCAGTGCATACCCAGAATCCAGAACACTGACAACAGAACACGAAATGTTGGTGAGGATGTGGAGCAACAGGAATGTTCTTCCATGTCTATTGAGAATAAAGAATGGAAAACAACTTGGCAGTTTCTTACAAAACTAAACATATCCTTGCCAGATGATTCAGCAGTAGCAGTTCTTGGTATCTATCCAAAGAAGATGAAATCTATACCCACAAAGATGTCTATAGTAGTTTTATTCATAACTGACAAAAGCTTGGAAGCAACCAAGATATCCTTCCATAGGTGAAAGGTGAAATAAAGTGTAGTACATGCAAACAATGGAATATTATTTAATGCTGGAGAAATGAATTACCACGCCATGAAAAGATATGGATATATATATTTAATAAATATTTGATTTTAGGCTTCTACCAGTCTATCAATAGTATTAGTATATTTTAACAGTGAATGCTCAGCATTCACGAATTTACCTATTAAAATGTTTTGGGTTCAATATTTTAAATACTTCAACCTCTATGATTATATACCTAATAATTTTGAATTGGGGTAAATAAACCTTAATTTTTAGTAACTTATTTCTTATTACAAAAGAGCTCAATGAAATTTTAGAAAATAAAAAATTTACAAAAAAAAAGTTTAGTTTACTATTGCCAAATAATTTAAAACTTTATCTTATATTCAAAAACATATATTTTTCTAAATTGATTTATATGCTACTAAAACCAAAAACTTTTAGTTATATTAGATTTCATATCATGCAATCAATGCCAGAAAGCCATCTGGCGATGACTTGTCTTAAATAGAGTTAAGATGGGCGTTATTACAATGCAAGATGGAAACAAAGATAGTATAACAATTGAGTGCTACATAACTTTTCTGTTTTGATCAAGTTACTAATCTACAAAAGGCTTTTATCGGTGACAGACTTGGGAATTTAACAAAACTTTTAAATTAGCATGTGCGACTCATTCCTAGAAAACAACACAATCAATAACACTTTATTTAGATTAAATCATGACTATTTCTGCATTTGAATAAAAAAGGTAGCAACCCCAATAAGTTTATTGAGCAGGAAAAGTTGAAATGCTATAATGCTCCTAAGGAATTAAATGATCCAGTCATGAATTACAAAAAAAGGATATAAATTACCAAAGTGTTTGTATAATTGGAATGTACAACTGCCCATTATCGTACAATAGTGTTGGCTTGTACAAGAACTCAATAAAAGAACTCCACTTCTAAACCGTGGAAAATATGTTCCCTTTCCCCCTATATACAACTATTAAGCCATTCATTTAGCTTTTAAAATATCCACTTAATACAGGCTTTTTACTCATTTGAACAGGCAGCAGGGCTCTATTCTTATTGCTTACATCTGAAGGATAGACTTCTAGCATAAGAGGTAAAGCCCATAAAGGAGCCCAATAATAACAACAAAATACAGTTTAGTGAGCCCTTACAATCTGCCAGCTACCTTTCTGAGAATACTTCAATTAATAAAACATATAAAATACCTGACCACAAAGAGCTTACATTCTTTTGAAATATGATAGTGAAAGAAACCAATAATAGAGGGGAACCTGGGTGGCTCAGTCCATTGAGTGACTGCCTTTGCTTGGGTCATGATCTCAGGGTCCTGTGATGTAACTCCCCAGCAGTCTTTCGAGGCAGTGGGGTGTTTTCTTCTTCCTCTGCGCCCCCTCCCAATTCTCTCTCTCTCTGTCTCCAATAAGAAAATAAACCAGTAATAGAATAATGATTGATGGTTGATGGTGATAAGTGTTACAAAGAAATACAAGAAAGGTAAAAGCCATTTGAGAATGCTGGGAGGAAAGTTAATTTTATTTTGTGTTGGGTGGTTATATCTCATTTATGAGATGTTATTTGCACAAAGACCCAGGAAGTGAAGGAGGGTGTTATACACATATTAAAGGAAAAGATTGCTCTAGGCAGAGCAAGTAAGTATATAGACTTTGTGTGAACAGCTGGTCTGTTACTTTTTTTTTTTCTTTTTTTTTTTTAGACTTTAATTTTTTTTATTTTTTATAAACATATATTTTTATCCCCAGGGGTACAGGTCTGTGAATCACCAGGTTTACACACTTCACAGCACTCACCAAATCACATACCCTCCCGAATGTCCATAATCCCACCCCCTTCTCACAAACCCCCTCCCCCCGGCAACCCTCAGTTTGTTTTGTGAGATTAAGAGTCACTTATGGTTTGTCTCCCTCCCAATCCCAACTTGTTTCATTTATTCTTCTTCTACCCACTTAAGCCTCCATGTTGTATCACCACTTCCTCATATCAGGGAGATCATATGATAGTTGTCTTTCTCTGCTTGACTTATTTCGCTAAACATGATACGCTCTAGTTCCATCCATGTTGTCGCAAATGGCAAGATTTCATTTCTTTTGATGGCTGCATAGTATTCCATTGTGTATATATACCACATCTTCTTGATCCATTCATCTGTTGATGGACATCTAGGTTCTTTCCATAGTTTGGCTATTGTGGACATTGCTGCTATAAACATTCGGGTGCACGTGCCCCTTTGGATCACTACATTTGTATCTTTAGGGTAAATACCCAATAGTGCAATTGCTGGGTCATAGGGCAGTTCTATTTTCAACATTTTGAGGAACCTCCATGCTGTTTTCCAGAGTGGCTGCACCAGCTTGCATTCCCACCAACAGTGTAGGAGGGTTCCCCTTTCTCCGCATCCTCGCCAGCATCTGTCATTTCCTGACTTGTTGATTTTAGCCATTCTGACTGGTGTGAGGTGATATCGCATTGTGGTTTTGATTTGTATTTCCCTGATGCCGAGTGATATGGAGCACTTTTTCATGTGTCTGTTCGCCACCTGGATGTCTTCTTTGCAGAAATGTCTATTCATGTCCTCTGCCCATTTCTTGATTGGATTATTTGTTCTTTGGGTGTTGAGTTTGCTAAGTTCTTTATAGATTCTGGACACTAGTCCTTTATCTGATATGTCGTTTGCAAATATCTTCTCCCATTCTGTCAGTTGTCTTTTGATTTTGTTAACTGTTTCCTTTGCTGTGCAAAAGCTTTTGATCTTGATGAAATCCCAGTAGTTCATTTTTTCCCTTGCTTCCCTTGCCTTTTGCGTTGTTCCTAGGAAGATGTTGCTGCGGCAGAGGTCGAAGAGGTTGCTGCCCGTGTTCTCCTCAAGGATTTTGATGGATTCCTTTCGTACATTGAGGTCCTTCATCCATTTTGAGTCTATTTTTGTGTGTGGTGTAAGGAAATGGTCCAATTTCATTTTTCTGCATGTGGCTGTCCAATTTTCCCAGCACCATTTATTGAAAAGGCTGTCTTTTTTCCATTGGACATTCTTTCCTGCTTTGTCGAAGATTAGTTGACCATAGAGTTGAGGGTCTATTTCTGGGCTCTCTATTCTGTTCCATTGATCTATGTGTCTGTTTTTGTGCCAGTACCATGCTGTCTTGATGATGACAGCTTTGTAATAGAGCCTGAAGTCCGGAATTGTGATGCCACCAACGTTGGCTTTCTTTTTCAATATCCCTTTGGCTATTCGAGGTCTTTTCTGGTTCCATATAAATTTTAGCATTATTTGTTCCATTTCTTTGAAAAAGATGGATGGTACTTTGATAGGAATTGCATTAAATGTGTAGATTGCTTTAGGTAGCATAGACATTTTCACAATATTTATTCTTCCAATCCAGGAGCATGGCACATTTTTCCATTTCTTTGTGTCTTCCTCAATTTCTTCCATGAGTACTTTATAGTTTTCTGAGTATAGATTCTGTGTCTCTTTGGTTAGGTTTATTCCTAGGTATCTTATGGTTTTGGATGCAATTGTAAATGGGATTGACTCCTTAATATCTCTTTCTTCTGTCTTGCTGTTCGTGTAGAGAAATGCAACTGATTTCTGTGCATTGATTTTATATCCCGACACTTTACTGAATTCCTGTATAAGTTCTAGCAGTTTTGGAGTGGAGTCTTTTGGGTTTTCCACATATAGTATCATATCATCTGCGAAGAGTGATAATTTGACTTCTTCTTTGCCGATTTGGATGCCTTTAATTTCCTTTTGTTGTCTGATTGCTGAGGCTAGGACCTCTAGTACGATGTTGAATAGCAGTGGTGATAATGGACATCCCTGCCGTGTTCCTGACCTTAGCGGAAAAGCTTTCAGTTTTTCTCCATTGAGAATGATATTTGCGGTGGGTTTTTCATAGATGGCTTTGATGATATTGAGGTATGTGCCCTCTATCCCTACACTTTGAAGAGTTTTGATCAGGAAGGGATGTTGTACTTTGTCAAATGCTTTTTCAGCATCTATTGAGAGTATCATATGGTTCTTGTTCTTTCTTTTATTGATGTGTTGTATCACATTGACTGATTTGCGGATGTTGAACCAACCTTGCAGCCCTGGAATAAATCCCACTTGGTCATGGTGAATAATCTTTTTAATGTACTGTTGAATCCTATTGGCTAGTATTTTGTTGAGTATTTTCGCATCTGTGTTCATCAAGGATATCGGTCTATAGCTCTCTTTTTTGGTGGGATCCTTGTCTGGTTTTGGGATCAAGGTGATGCTGGCCTCATAAAATGAGTTTGGAAGTTTTCCTTCCATTTCTATTTTTTGGAACAGTTTCAGGAGAATAGGAATTAGTTCTTCTTTAAATGTTTGGTAGAATTCCCCCGGGAAGCCGTCTGGCCCTGGGCTTTTGTTTGTTTGGAGATTTTTAATGACTGTTTCAATCTCCTTACTGGTTATGGGTCTGTTCAGGCTTTCTACTTCTTCCTGGTTCAGTTGTGGTAGTTTATATGTTTCTAGGAATGCATCCATTTCTTCCAGATTGTCAAATTTATTGCCATAGAGTTGCTCATAGTATGTTGTCTACGGCCATACCACCCTGAACGCGCCCGATCTCGTCTGATCTTGGTCTGTTACTTTTGATTAAAAGCAAGGAGGCCAATGAGGAGTTCATAGTGGTGGAGAGAGGAAGAACGTATTGATGCATGACCTTCTAGTACATTGAAACGCCTTCAGTTTTTATTTAATATGAAAGGGGAAGATACCAAAAGACTTTCGACAGCAGAATAAAATCATCTGACTTGATTTTTAGGTTAAGTTGCTGTACCAAAATAAATTTGCAGGGAGAAAGGAGTGCAGTATGTGTGGAAGTGGGGTTATCAATCAAGTCAATAATTGAGGAACATATGATGGTGTTTTTAGCATGCTGGGTGGTAATAGAAGTGGTGAGGTATGGTTTTTATTTTGTATATATTTGGATGGTGAATATTCTGGTGAACAGGATGGAGTATGTGCAGGACAGACAATATCAACATTTATTTTACCTGCACAAACAGAAGGGTGGAGTCTTCATTCCCTGATATGGAGAGAACTCTGAGTTCAAATGTTCTTTCTGATTAAATGGCATAGTGATGATGAGGATTTAGTCAGACAGTGAAAGAGAGCAGTAAGCATAGTGTGAAGCGGTAAGACATTATAATACATTTGAACATCAAAAAACGATGTGTTGGATCATCTGTTTATGTGAGTAAATAAATAAATAAAGCTTCCTGGGGTTCTGATAGAGGTAAAGAAGACTACTATATGATCCAAAGGGGCACGTGCACCAAATGTTTATAGCAGCAATATCCACAATAGCCAAACTATGGAAAGAACCTAGATGTCCATCAACAAATGAATTATATATATATATATATATATATATATATATATGTGTATATATATATATACACACATATATATATATATATATATATATATATATATATATATATGATGGAATACTATGCAGCCATCAAAAGAAATAAAATCTTGCCATTTGCGAAGACATGGATGGAACTAGAGGGTATTATGCTTAGCAAAATAAGTCAACCAGAGAAAGACACTATCATATGATCTCCCTGATATGAGGAAATGGAGGTGCAATATGGGGGACAGGAAAAGAGTAAATGAAACAAGTTGGGATCGGGAGGGAGACAAACCATAAGAGACTCTTAATCTCACAAAACAAACTGAGAGTTGCCGGGGGGGTGGGGAGGGTAGGGAGAGGGTGGTGGGGTTATGAACATTGGGGAGGGTATGTGCTGTGGTGAGTGCTGTGAAGTGTGTAAACCTGGCGATTCACAGACTTGTACCCCTGGGGCTAATAATAAATTATATGTTAATTTTTAAAAAAGAAGAAGAAGAAGACTACTATAAATCAAATGCTATGGTTTTCAGCAAAGTGTGTGTAATCAGGCATATTTTATTAAAGTAACCAAGTAAAATGATGGTCGAAAATTGGAATAACAGAAAACATAAAAATCAGAGATTTTAAAAAGAGATAAGGGACAGTGTAGAGAATATAGTCAATGATATTATAATAGTGTTATATGGTGACAGATAGTGGCTATGTTTGTAGTGATCATAGAATAATGTATGGAGATATTGAAAACCTGAAACCAATGTAACACTGAATATCAACTATACTCAAATAAAAGAATAGTAAAAATAAAACATTTTAATTTAAAAAGATAAAAAGAGGGACAAGAATTTGAAAAGTGAATTTCAAAAAGAGTAAAGATGAGGCTAAGACATACTCTGAACCTTGAGGAAAACACCATTTTGAAAATTCTTCCCATTTTCAGAAAACTCAAATGAATCAATACCATAAAAGAACCCATTTTAACTGAGAGATGTAATGAATGCTCAAGAAATAATTTTATGAAGGATAATTCTTCCCTATGAAACAGCATACAGAAACCAGGAGAAACACCTGGAAGCAAAATAAACTATACTGAAAATAAGAATTAGGAAAAAGATAAATGATGAAAGATAAGAAAATTAGACCTGCGACAGAGACCTAGTGAAGAGAACTTTTAGCTTGTGGTTTAATGTTTTCGAGGATAATCTAGAGTTCATAACTGCCTTGAGACAGGCTGGTTGTAGGCAGTTTAGGCAGAGCCCTAAGACAGGCCTACTTTGGGCAGGTGGTGTTGGAGGAGGCCATTGGGGTGGACAAAGACAAATCCAACCATTTGACTAAAGTGTCTGTGAAGATGTGGAAGTCAGATGCAACAGAGAAAGGCCTGTCAAACTTAATCTCAGAAATGGAGATGATGAAGATGATTGTACAGCACAAGGGCGCCATAAGCCTGATGGGTCCTGCACACAGGACGGTCCTTTGTACACTCTCATGGAATATGCCTCCAAAGACAACATACAGGAGTACCTGCAGGCCCAGAGGCCTCCTGACCTGGAGTACTGTTACAATATCAGCCACAATGCAGCAGAGCAACTCTCCTCCAAGGACCTGGTATCCTGTGCCTACCAGGTAGCCTGAGGCATGGAGTACCTTGCCTCCAAGAAGTGCATACACCAAGACCTGGCCACCAGGGAAGTGCTGGTGACAAAGGACAGCATGATGAAGATCTCAGACTTCAGCCTTGCCAGAGATATCACCACATCAGTTACTATAAAAAGACAACCAACAGTGGACTGCCTGTGAAGTGGATGGTCCCTAAGGCCATGTTTGACCAGATCTACATCCACCAGAGTGACTTCTGGTATTTTGGGGTGATCCTGTGCAAAATCTTCACTCTGGAAGCCTCCCATATCCTGGAGTGCCTGTGGAGGTGGTTTTCAAGCTGCTGAAGGAGTCATTTGATGGATAAGCCAATAAGTGCACCAGAGAGTTATACACAATAATGAGGGGTGGCTGGCATGTGGTACCTTCAAGCTCCTGGTAGAAGACCGGGATCATACTGTGGCCTTGACCTCCAAACAGGAGTACCTGGACCTGTCCTTGGCCCTGGAACAATACTCTCTATGCTTTACCAACACCCAAAGCTCCACCTGCTCCTCAGAGAAGAATTCCACCTCTCTCATGTGCCGTTGCCCAGGGAGTCCTATCTGCCCTGACACCCAGCCCAGCTTGCCAATGGTGGACTCAAATGACTAGTATCCCTATTACTCCTGTCCTGATTCCGTCATAAGCTGTAACCCTTACCCCCCACCCTCCCTGCAAGACTCACTGCCTTCTCCTTTGTCCCTTTCCTACTGGCAGGAGCCAGCTGCCTACCTGAGGCCTTCACCCCTTGAAGTTCACCTCTCTTCCCCTTCCTCTTCCTCCTCCTTACAACCTGCTCATGAAAGAAAGGCACAGAGAGGCAGGTACTTGCTCGTGGCTACTTCCTTCCCTCCCATATGTTGGACCAAGACCCCTCCCTGGCATCTGGTACTGCCTGGACGTCGAGGGAGTGGGAGATGAGGCATGCCAGTGAAAGCTGTCAGAGCTTTCCTGTTTTGGTTTTGTCTGCTTGGCATAACATGTAAGACTGAGTTCTGGTGGCAGGGACCTAGTCCTTGGGGCTATAGCACTAGCGAGGGGAGGTCAACTGCTCTGGGCCTTGGCTAAGAGCAACCCCTGCTCCAGAAATATGGTGCCAAGGGCTTATTAATTTTGATACTAATTTGCTTTGCTGTCCAAAATATCTGGTATGAAAAGATGGGAAGGCAAAGACTGGAAGCAGTGTTGTGACCATGAGGTCCAGCCCCAAACTATGAAGAAAACACAAATTGTATAAATCTAAGTATATATTTACACACCTTTAAATAGGTTGTTATCAAAGATTTAATCAATGGGTAAAATGCTCCTCGTGGCTGGGAAGCATCAGTTGCCATATATTAAAAACAAAGAAAAGAGGTGTCTGGGTGGCTTCCTCCATAAGTGTCCCTTCTTTTCAGGTCATGATCCCAGGGTCCTGGGATGGAGCCCCACATCAGGCTCTCTGCTCAGTGGGAAACCTGCTTCTCCTTTTCCCTCTGCCCTGCTTATAGTTCCTCTTCCTGTCTCTCTGTCTGTCAAATAAATAAAATATTTTTAAAAAATGTTTTTAAAAGGTCTTTTTTTCTTTAAAATTTCTAGGGGTGCCTGGATGACTCAGTTGTTTAAGCAGATGTTTGCCTTTGGCTGAGGTCATGATTCCAGTGTACAGGGATCCAGCCCTGCATGGGACTACTTGCACCCCAAGGAGCTTGCTTCTTCCTCTCCCTCTGCACGTGATTTACCCCGCTTGTGCACTTCCTCTCTCCCTCTCTCCCTCTCTCTCTCTCTCTCTCTCTCTCTCTCTCGCTGTCAATAAACAAAATAAAATCTTTTACTAAATATATAAATAAGTAAAAGGATTTCTAAACCTACTTTCAGTTTAGTTCCCTTAACAAAAATTGCTACTGATTCATTAAAAAAAAAAGAAAAGATAATTAGAAAGATGATTCCAGAGCTAAAAAGCTGTTTATTTTTTTCAGGATTAAATATAGAAGTGCTTTATAAAGTAAAAGAAAAAATATTCTATATTAACACTAATCACTCTATAACTTTGGTGGTTATATCAAGATAATGAAAAGTGTTTTTAAAGCAAATTTCATTACCAGACATAAAGATCAAGTCAAAATTACAGAAGAGTAAAAGGATGAATTCCTCAGGGAGTATAATAATTCTTAACTTTTAATACTTAATAACAGATTTGGGGATATATAGGGAAAAACTAAGAACAAAAATCATAACTTCTACCTTAGAAGAGAAATGGAAAAAAAATTTTCAACACCTTTATTTTAAGATTATATAGACAAATGGTCATCAAATTGGTAAGATATGTAAGACTTGAACAAAATTATCAACTAACTAGATATGCTTGATATTACAGAACACTCCCAACAGCTGCAGACTACATATATCTTAAGCCATGATTTTCTTTGCAAAGGTCAACATTGATAATGTTCTAGTCATACCTCCGTGTACCAGGAAAGAAGTAGCATATTTCTTGAAAGACACAGCTATCAAAGCTCCATTGAGAAACCGTAAAGATGGAGAAGGGATTTGCAACTTATATATCTGATAATGGACATCTACTCTGATTATTAAAAAATGAATAAAAATAAAAAAAACTTACTAATAACCAAACAGAGTATCCAATTTTACATGTGAAGAAAATTATTGAAGAGACATGTCAGCAAAAGGATATGGATGGCTTAAAAGCACATGACAAATTTCTCAACATTTAGATATTAAAGAAATACAAATTAAAATCATAATGAGACATGCTTACATATCTATTAGAATGGCTAAAATTATAAAGGCTAATTGTACTTCGTCTGAGCTAGATTGAGAAGCAACAAAAAATCTAAACTGTTCTTGGCATATATCATGATACCACCACTTTGGAAAATAGTTTGGAAATTTTTTTAAATGCAAAATATGTTGCAGTTCCACGAATAGCCATTTTACTTCTAGGTATTTAACCAAGAGAAACAAACCGTATGTTCGTACAAGGACTTGTATATGAATTTCATAGCAGCTTTATTTTTAAGAATTGAAAACAGTGGAAATGTTCATCAATGTCCATCAATAGAGCAAAGACAAATTATGATCTATTCATTAAAGAGATTACTATTCAACATCAAAATGAACTATTTACAATTGGAGATTCTCAAAGTAATGGTGCTGAGAAAAGAAAAGCCAGGCAATGAATAGTATATACTGTGTGATTCCATGACTATAAAAAAATCTAGAAAATACATATTTATATATAGTCACAGTCATCAAATATATTGGTGTGGTTTTAGTGCCTTCTTCTGTGCTCCCATAGCTTCCTACACTTGGATCTCCGAGCATTTGTTACACCATGTGAAAATATGAACTCTTTTTCTTTATTCTGTCTTACTAGAATAAGAATCCTTGAAATTTTATGGACATTTGAACTCTCAGTTATTAGCAGAAATTCTATCACACAGTAAATTTCCAAATATAAAAGCCAGAGTTTTACAATGACTTCTAAGCTTTTACATGATCTAGCCACTCATTTAACCTCTGTGACCTCTTTCCCTGCTACTCTTCAGTCCCTCACAGTGGCCTCATTGCTATTCCTCAGATATGCCAGGCACGACCCAACCTTATGGCCTTCAAGGTAGCCAATTCCTTTGGCTGGAGTGACCTTATTGCTGATAGTTCTGGGCAAATTCATCACCTTTCCATACCTTTGTTCAATTGTCAGCTTCATTGTAACTACCCTGATCTTCCTATTAAAATTCTTAACTCCCCATCCCCTGCCTAGCAACCTTGATTTTTTCACCCTGATCTAATTTTTCTTTTTCCCCATTGTACTCATCATTTTGAATGCACTATGCAATTTCTGTTAAGGTTTATAGCTTTTAATTGTCTCACCCTTTAAATAAAAGTTCTAGAAAGCCAAGTATTTCATTTACCAGTGTAGTCTGAAGTAATATCTGCCATATAATAGGTTCAGTAGACAATTGGTAAATTTCAGAAAAAATTAATGTTGAGAGTATACTGAATTTCATAAGTCATTTCAATATTTTTTTCCAAAAAATAAACTATGTAAAACATACCTTAAATTTACTTTCAAAATATTTTATAGCATATAATGGACTATATACATAAGCCTTAAAGAAACAATCATATAAATCACCATTTCATACCTACTTAAAAATTGCATAATACCACACTCCTAGATCCTCTCTGAATGCTCTAAAATCACCCTTCAAAGGAAATACATTTTTAAAAATAACAGATTTTTTGGCAAATATTTTAATAAAATAAAAGTTTCATTCATCTATGTAGATCATAATAAATGTTTTTAATAAGCATGAAATTATAACTCTGAAGTGTGCTAAAATGAAACCACCTGCTAAGGATGAGAGAACAAAAATAAACATCATTTTTCCAAATAAGAGGAATTTATTACCTTTGAATCAAAGCATGTGGATTTGTTCAAACTGGCAATAAAGGAATATGGAAACACAAACCATAGAATGTCATATTTTAGATTTCTAAAAGACTTCAAAGTGAAGAGTATACATTTTTTAAATGCTACATAATGACAAGATGACAGGTTGTGACAAATAGCATTTTAAAAGCTCTACTCATAATGGAACGGAAGGTGTCATTTCCCTATAATTTTATATATGTCATTAATTTACTGTATCGGGATACAACACATTACCAAACATATGTTCATCAAAGACTAAATCATTTTTAATGGAACATAATAATTTTAACCTACATTTATTAATCATTTTTTTCAATCTAACATTTATAGTCTCGCTAAACATTTTATCAGTTGTTGACAAAATTCAAAAAAAATAGGATAAAAAGTCTTGTTTGGAAAAGTAGATTTTCTTTGAAATTTGCATTTAAATGAAAATATTTGCTGATATTTTTAAAACTTTAAATGAAATTTTATTTATATCTGACCTATCAGATGATATAAATTTTTGGAGAAAATATGACTTATTTTTTTGATCTTGGTTGAAGGTATTAATAAAGAGCAACTGTTTGTATTATTTGTATTGTGATATCTTAGTTAATAAACATGAATAACTGGTATAAAATATGTTTTTTTAAAAATTTTATTTATTTACTTGACAGAGATCACAGGAAGGCAGAGAGGCAGGCAGAGAGAGAGGAATGGAAGCAGGCTCCCTGCTGAGAAGAGAGCCCACTGTGGGACTCAATCCCAGGAACCTGGAATCATGACCTGAGCCGAAGGCAGAGATTTTAACCCATTGAACCACCCAGGTGCCCTAAAATATGTTTTTTTTATATAGAATTATCTTTTCATACCAGGTATTTGGTCAGCAAAGCAAATTAATATCAAAATTAATAAGCCCTTGGCACAATATCTCTGGAGCAGGGGTTGCTCTTAGTAATGGCCCAGAGCAGTTGACCTCCCCTCGCTAGTGCTATAGCCCCAAGGACTAGGTCCCTGCCACCAGAACTCAGTCTTACATGTTATGCCAAGCAGACAAAACCAAAACAGGAAAGCTCTGACAGCTTTCACTGGCATGCCTCATCTCCCACTCCCTCGACGTCCAGGCAGTACCAGATGCCAGGGAGGGGTCTTGGTCCAACATATGGGAGGGAAGGAAGTAGCCACGAGCAAGTACCTGCCTCTCTGTGCCTTTCTTTCATGAGCAGGTTGTAAGGAGGAGGAAGAGGAAGGGGAAGAGAGGTGAACTTCAAGGGGTGAAGGCCTCAGGTAGGCAGCTGGCTCCTGCCAGTAGGAAAGGGACAAAGGAGAAGGCAGTGAGTCTTGCAGGGAGGGTGGGGGGTAAGGGTTACAGCTTATGACGGAATCAGGACAGGAGTAATAGGGATACTAGTCATTTGAGTCCACCATTGGCAAGCTGGGCTGGGTGTCAGGGCAGATAGGACTCCCTGGGCAACGGCACATGAGAGAGGTGGAATTCTTCTCTGAGGAGCAGGTGGAGCTTTGGGTGTTGGTAAAGCATAGAGAGTATTGTTCCAGGGCCAAGGACAGGTCCAGGTACTCCTGTTTGGAGGTCAAGGCCACAGTATGATCCCGGTCTTCTACCAGGAGCTTGAAGGTACCACATGCCAGCCACCCCTCATTATTGTGTATAACTCTCTGGTGCACTTATTGGCTTATCCATCAAATGACTCCTTCAGCAGCTTGAAAACCACCTCCACAGGCACTCCAGGATATGGGAGGCTTCCAGAGTGAAGATTTTGCACAGGATCACCCCAAAATACCAGAAGTCACTCTGGTGGATGTAGATCTGGTCAAACATGGCCTTAGGGACCATCCACTTCACAGGCAGTCCACTGTTGGTTGTCTTTTTATAGTAACTGATGTGGTGATATCTCTGGCAAGGCTGAAGTCTGAGATCTTCATCATGCTGTCCTTTGTCACCAGCACTTCCCTGGTGGCCAGGTCTTGGTGTATGCACTTCTTGGAGGCAAGGTACTCCATGCCTCAGGCTACCTGGTAGGCACAGGATACCAGGTCCTTGGAGGAGAGTTGCTCTGCTGCATTGTGGCTGATATTGTAACAGTACTCCAGGTCAGGAGGCCTCTGGGCCTGCAGGTACTCCTGTATGTTGTCTTTGGAGGCATATTCCATGAGAGTGTACAAAGGACCGTCCTGTGTGCAGGACCCATCAGGCTTATGGCGCCCTTGTGCTGTACAATCATCTTCATCATCTCCATTTCTGAGATTAAGTTTGACAGGCCTTTCTCTGTTGCATCTGACTTCCACATCTTCACAGACACTTTAGTCAAATGGTTGGATTTGTCTTTGTCCACCCCAATGGCCTCCTCCAACACCACCTGCCCAAAGTAGGCCTGTCTTAGGGCTCTGCCTAAACTGCCTACAACCAGCCTGTCTCAAGGCAGTTATGAACTCTAGATTATCCTCGAAAACATTAAACCACAAGCTAAAAGTTCTCTTCACTAGGTCTCTGTCGCAGGTCTAATTTTCTTATCTTTCATCATTTATCTTTTTCCTAATTCTTATTTTCAGTATAGTTTATTTTGCTTCCAGGTGTTTCTCCTGGTTTCTGTATGCTGTTTCATAGGGAAGAATTATCCTTCATAAAATTATTTCTTGAGCATTCATTACATCTCTCAGTTAAAATGGGTTCTTTTATGGTATTGATTCATTTGAGTTTTCTGAAAATGGGAAGAATTTTCAAAATGGTGTTTTCCTCAAGGTTCAGAGTATGTCTTAGCCTCATCTTTACTCTTTTTGAAATTCACTTTTCAAATTCTTGTCCCTCTTTTTATCTTTTTAAATTAAAATGTTTTATTTTTACTATTCTTTTATTTGAGTATAGTTGATATTCAGTGTTACATTGGTTTCAGGTTTTCAATATCTCCATACATTATTCTATGATCACTACAAACATAGCCACTATCTGTCACCATATAACACTATTATAATATCATTGACTATATTCTCTACACTGTCCCTTATCTCTTTTTAAAATCTCTGATTTTTATGTTTTCTGTTATTCCAATTTTCGACCATCATTTTACTTGGTTACTTTAATAAAATATGCCTGATTACACACACTTTGCTGAAAACCATAGCATTTGATTTATAGTAGTCTTCTTCTTCTTCTTTTTTAAAAATTAACATATAATTTATTATTAGCCCCAGGGGTACAAGTCTGTGAATCGCCAGGTTTACACACTTCACAGCACTCACCACAGCACATACCCTCCCCAATGTTCATAACCCCACCACCCTCTCCCTACCCTCCCCACCCCCCCGGCAACTCTCAGTTTGTTTTGTGAGATTAAGAGTCTCTTATGGTTTGTCTCCCTCCCGATCCCAACTTGTTTCATTTACTCTTTTCCTGTCCCCCATATTGCACCTCCATTTCCTCATATCAGGGAGATCATATGATAGTGTCTTTCTCTGGTTGACTTATTTTGCTAAGCATAATACCCTCTAGTTCCATCCATGTCTTCGCAAATGGCAAGATTTTATTTCTTTTGATGGCTGCATAGTATTCCATCATATATATATATATATATATATATATATATATATATATGTGTATATATATATATATACACATATATATATATATATATATATATATATATATAATTCATTTGTTGATGGACATCTAGGTTCTTTCCATAGTTTGGCTATTGTGGATATTGCTGCTATAAACATTTGGTGCACGTGCCCCTTTGGATCATATAGTAGTCTTCTTTACCTCTATCAGAACCCCAGGAAGCTTTATTTATTTATTTACTCACATAAACAGATGATCCAACACATCGTTTTTTGATGTTCAAATGTATTATAATGTCTTACCGCTTCACACTATGCTTACTGCTCTCTTTCACTGTCTGACTAAATCCTCATCATCACTATGCCATTTAATCAGAAAGAACATTTGAACTCAGAGTTCTCTCCATATCAGGGAATGAAGACTCCACCCTTCTGTTTGTGCAGGTAAAATAAATGTTGATATTGTCTGTCCTGCACATACTCCATCCTGTTCACCAGAATATTCACCATCCAAATATATACAAAATAAAAACCATACCTCACCACTTCTATTACCACCCAGCATGCTAAAAACACCATCATATGTTCCTCAATTATTGACTTGATTGATAACCCCACTTCCACACATACTGCACTCCTTTCTCCCTGCAAATTTATTTTGGTACAGCAACTTAACCTAAAAATCAAGTCAGATGATTTTATTCTGCTGTCGAAAGTCTTTTGGTATCTTCCCCTTTCATATTAAATAAAAACTGAAGGCGTTTCAATGTACTAGAAGGTCATGCATCAATACGTTCTTCCTCTCTCCACCACTATGAACTCCTCATTGGCCTCCTTGCTTTTAATCAAAAGTAACAGACCAAGATCAGACGAGATCGGGCGCGTTCAGGGTGGTATGGCCGTAGACAACATACTATGAGCAACTCTATGGCAATAAATTTGACAATCTGGAAGAAATGGATGCATTCCTAGAAACATATAAACTACCACAACTGAACCAGGAAGAAGTAGAAAGCCTGAACAGACCCATAACCAGTAAGGAGATTGAAACAGTCATTAAAAATCTCCAAACAAACAAAAGCCCAGGGCCAGACGGCTTCCCGGGGGAATTCTACCAAACATTTAAAGAAGAACTAATTCCTATTCTCCTGAAACTGTTCCAAAAAATAGAAATGGAAGGAAAACTTCCAAACTCATTTTATGAGGCCAGCATCACCTTGATCCCAAAACCAGACAAGGATCCCACCAAAAAAGAGAGCTATAGACCGATATCCTTGATGAACACAGATGCGAAAATACTCAACAAAATACTAGCCAATAGGATTCAACAGTACATTAAAAAGATTATTCACCATGACCAAGTGGGATTTATTCCAGGGCTGCAAGGTTGGTTCAACATCCGCAAATCAGTCAATGTGATACAACACATCAATAAAAGAAAGAACAAGAACCATATGATACTCTCAATAGATGCTGAAAAAGCATTTGACAAAGTACAACATCCCTTCCTGATCAAAACTCTTCAAAGTGTAGGGATAGAGGGCACATACCTCAATATCATCAAAGCCATCTATGAAAAACCCACCGCAAATATCATTCTCAATGGAGAAAAACTGAAAGCTTTTCCGCTAAGGTCAGGAACACGGCAGGGATGTCCATTATCACCACTGCTATTCAACATCGTACTAGAGGTCCTAGCCTCAGCAATCAGACAACAAAAGGAAATTAAAGGCATCCAAATCGGCAAAGAAGAAGTCAAATTATCACTCTTCGCAGATGATATGATACTATATGTGGAAAACCCAAAAGACTCCACTCCAAAACTGCTAGAACTTATACAGGAATTCAGTAAAGTGTCGGGATATAAAATCAATGCACAGAAATCAGTTGCATTTCTCTACACGAACAGCAAGACAGAAGAAAGAGATATTAAGGAGTCAATCCCATTTACAATTGCATCCAAAACCATAAGATACCTAGGAATAAACCTAACCAAAGAGACACAGAATCTATACTCAGAAAACTATAAAGTACTCATGGAAGAAATTGAGGAAGACACAAAGAAATGGAAAAATGTGCCATGCTCCTGGATTGGAAGAATAAATATTGTGAAAATGTCTATGCTACCTAAAGCAATCTACACATTTAATGCAATTCCTATCAAAGTACCATCCATCTTTTTCAAAGAAATGGAACAAATAATGCTAAAATTTATATGGAACCAGAAAAGACCTCGAATAGCCAAAGGGATATTGAAAAAGAAAGCCAACGTTGGTGGCATCACAATTCCGGACTTCAGGCTCTATTACAAAGCTGTCATCATCAAGACAGCATGGTACTGGCACAAAAACAGACACATAGATCAATGGAACAGAATAGAGAGCCCAGAAATAGACCCTCAACTCTATGGTCAACTAATCTTCGACAAAGCAGGAAAGAATGTCCAATGGAAAAAAGACAGCCTTTTCAATAAATGGTGCTGGGAAAATTGGACAGCCACATGCAGAAAAATGAAATTGGACCATTTCCTTACACCACACACAAAAATAGACTCAAAATGGATGAAGGACCTCAATGTACGAAAGGAATCCATCAAAATCCTTGAGGAGAACACGGGCAGCAACCTCTTCGACCTCTGCCGCAGCAACATCTTCCTAGGAACAACGCAAAAGGCAAGGGAAGCAAGGGAAAAAATGAACTACTGGGATTTCATCAAGATCAAAAGCTTTTGCACAGCAAAGGAAACAGTTAACAAAATCAAAAGACAACTGACAGAATGGGAGAAGATATTTGCAAACGACATATCAGATAAAGGACTAGTGTCCAGAATCTATAAAGAACTTAGCAAACTCAACACCCAAAGAACAAATAATCCAATCAAGAAATGGGCAGAGGACATGAATAGACATTTCTGCAAAGAAGACATCCAGGTGGCGAACAGACACATGAAAAAGTGCTCCATATCACTCGGCATCAGGGAAATACAAATCAAAACCACAATGCGATATCACCTCACACCAGTCAGAATGGCTAAAATCAACAAGTCAGGAAATGACAGATGCTGGCGAGGATGCGGAGAAAGGGGAACCCTCCTACACTGTTGGTGGGAATGCAAGCTGGTGCAGCCACTCTGGAAAACAGCATGGAGGTTCCTCAAAATGTTGAAAATAGAACTGCCCTATGACCCAGCAATTGCACTATTGGGTATTTACCCTAAAGATACAAATGTAGTGATCCAAAGGGGCACGTGCACCCGAATGTTTATAGCAGCAATGTCCACAATAGCCAAACTATGGAAAGAACCTAGATGTCCATCAACAGATGAATGGATCAAGAAGATGTGGTATATATACACAATGGAATACTATGCAGCCATCAAAAGAAATGAAATCTTGCCATTTGCGACAACATGGATGGAACTAGAGCGTATCATGTTTAGCGAAATAAGTCAAGCAGAGAAAGACAACTATCATATGATCTCCCTGATATGAGGAAGTGGTGATACAACATGGAGGCTTAAGTGGGTAGAAGAAGAATAAATGAAACAAGTTGGGATTGGGAGGGAGACAAACCATAAGTGACTCTTAATCTCACAAAACAAACTGAGGGTTGCCGGGGGGAGGGGGTTTGTGAGAAGGGGGTGGGATTATGGACATTCGGGAGGGTATGTGATTTGGTGAGTGCTGTGAAGTGTGTAAACCTGGTGATTCACAGACCTGTACCCCTGGGGATAAAAATATATGTTTATAAAAAATAAAAAAAATTAAAGTCTAAAAAAAAAAAAGAAAAAAAAAAAGTAACAGACCAGCTGTTCACACAAAGTCTATATACTTACTTGCTCTGCCTAGAGCAATCTTTTCCTTTAATATGTGTATAACACCCTCCTTCACTTCCTGGGTCTTTGTGCAAATAACATCTCATAAATGAGATATAACCACCCAACACAAAATAAAATTAACTTTCCTCCCAGCATTCTCAAATGGCTTTTACCTTTCTTGTATTTCTTTGTAACACTTATCACCATCAACCATCAATCATTATTCTATTACTGGTTTATTTTCTTATTGGAGACAGAGAGAGAGAGAATTGGGAGGGGGCGCAGAGGAAGAAGAAAACACCCCACTGCCTCGAAAGACTGCTGGGGAGTTACATCACAGGACCCTGAGATCATGACCCAAGCAAAGGCAGTCACTCAATGGACTGAGCCACCCAGGTTCCCCTCTATTATTGGTTTCTTTCACTATCATATTTCAAAAGAATGTAAGCTCTTTGTGGTCAGGTATTTTATATGTTTTATTAATTGAAGTATTCTCAGAAAGGTAGCTGGCAGATTGTAAGGGCTCACTAAACTGTATTTTGTTGTTATTATTGGGCTCCTTTATGGGCTTTACCTCTTATGCTAGAAGTCTATCCTTCAGATGTAAGCAATAAGAATAGAGCCCTGCTGCCTGTTCAAATGAGTAAAAAGCCTGTATTAAGTGGATATTTTAAAAGCTAAATGAATGGCTTAATAGTTGTATATAGGGGGAAAGGGAACATATTTTCCACGGTTTAGAAGTGGAGTTCTTTTATTGAGTTCTTGTACAAGCCGACACTATTGTACGATAATGGGCAGTTGTACATTCCAATTATACAAACACTTTGGTAATTTATATCCTTTTTTTGTAATTCATGACTGGATCATTTAATTCCTTAGGAGCATTATAGCATTTCAACTTTTCCTGCTCAATAAACTTATTGGGGTTGCTACCTTTTTTATTCAAATGCAGAAATAGTCATGATTTAATCTAAATAAAGTGTTATTGATTGTGTTGTTTTCTAGGAATGAGTCGCACATGCTAATTTAAAAGTTTTGTTAAATTCCCAAGTCTGTCACCGATAAAAGCCTTTTGTAGATTAGTAACTTGATCAAAACAGAAAAGTTATGTAGCACTCAATTGTTATACTATCTTTGTTTCCATCTTGCATTGTAATAACGCCCATCTTAACTCTATTTAAGACAAGTCATCGCCAGATGGCTTTCTGGCATTGATTGCATGATATGAAATCTAATATAACTAAAAGTTTTTGGTTTTAGTAGCATATAAATCAATTTAGAAAAATATATGTTTTTGAATATAAGATAAAGTTTTAAATTATTTGGCAATAGTAAACTAAACTTTTTTTTTGTAAATTTTTTATTTTCTAAAATTTCATTGAGCTCTTTTGTAATAAGAAATAAGTTACTAAAAATTAAGGTTTATTTACCCCAATTCAAAATTATTAGGTATATAATCATAGAGGTTGAAGTATTTAAAATATTGAACCCAAAACATTTTAATAGGTAAATTCGTGAATGCTGAGCATTCACTGTTAAAATATACTAATACTATTGATAGACTGGTAGAAGCCTAAAATCAAATATTTATTAAATATATATATCCATATCTTTTCATGGCGTGGTAATTCATTTCTCCAGCATTAAATAATATTCCATTGTTTGCATGTACTACACTTTATTTCACCTTTCACCTATGGAAGGATATCTTGGTTGCTTCCAAGCTTTTGTCAGTTATGAATAAAACTACTATAGACATCTTTGTGGGTATAGATTTCATCTTCTTTGGATAGATACCAAGAACTGCTACTGCTGAATCATCTGGCAAGGATATGTTTAGTTTTGTAAGAAACTGCCAAGTTGTTTTCCATTCTTTATTCTCAATAGACATGGAAGAACATTCCTGTTGCTCCACATCCTCACCAACATTTCGTGTTCTGTTGTCAGTGTTCTGGATTCTGGGTATGCACTGGTGTCTCTTTTTTGTTTTAATTTGCATTTTCCTGATGACATATGATGTGAAGCATCTTTTTATATGCTTATTTGCCATCTGTAATATTTTCTTTTGTGAGGTATCTGCTAATGTCTTTGGCTCATTTTTAATCAGGTTTTTCCCCCATTGTTGAGTTTTAAGGGGTCTTTGTGTATTTTTGATAAACAGTCCTTTGCCAGATGTGTATTATGCAAATGTTTTCTCATAGTCTATGCTTTGCCTTTTCATTCTCTTGGCATTGTGTTTCACAGAGTAGACATTTTTAAATTCAGTGCTTGTGCTTTTGTAGCTAAAGTTATTTCCAAAACCAAGGTAATTAAATTTTCTTCTATATTACCTTCTACATGTTTCATGTTTAGGTTTATAATCCAATCTGAGTTAATTTTTGTGAAGAGTGTATGATATCTGCTTGGATTTATTTTATTTTATTATTTTATTTTATTTTTATTTTATATTTTTACATTTAGCTTCACCATTACTCCAGAACCATTTGTTTAAAGGATTGTATTTTGCTCTCTTGTATTGCTTTTGCTTTTATATTAAATATAAAATATAATTGATAATATATATTCCATTCCTTTAATCTAGTCTTTCTGTGGTATTACAATATCTTGCTTACAATTATCGTTATGGTATACTTTTTTTAAAAGATTTTATTTTTTTATTTGACAGAGAGAGAGATCACAAATAGGCAGAGAGACAGACAGAGAGAGAGATGAGGAGAAGCAGGCTCCCTGCTGAGCAGAGAGCCCTATGCGGGACTCGATCCCAGGCCCCTGGGATCATGACCTGAGCCGAAGGTAGAGGCTTAACCCACTGAGCCACCCAGGCACCCCATCATTATGGTAAACTTTGAAGTCAGTCCTCAGTCTCTGTTCTCCTTCAACACTATGTTGACTATTGTGAGTCTTTGCCTCTCCATATAAACTTTAAAATAACTTTGTTAATAGTAAAAAAAAAAAAAAAGAACTTGCTGGAATGCATTACTTGTATAGATAAACTTGGAAACCAGTGACCTCTTGAGCTTAGAAGGAGATAGACCATGGACATCAGTTGTCACAGTGGTGCCTCTGGCAGAACCTATTGCAAATCCCTAGGGAAAATGAGACCTCAAGGATCTGAGAGAATGTCTAAGAAGTACTTGATACATCCCTTGGGTATGGTTTATTGAAGTGTCCACCTGTCTGAAAGCTGGGGAATCTAGATAAGGGAGGGAAAATTAGTTATGATAAAACATAACAAACATCAATAAATTTTGTAAAACTAATTGTCATGGCTCATATACAATATGACCAACAGAGGGACCACCATAAGGTAAGCATCAGTTATGTTTATTGTGAAATTTTTTATTCAAAATATAGCAATGAGAGGGGAAGACACAATGAGAAAATTACCATTTTTTAAATGGTAAACTTCTTACAAAATGGAATAGGTTTTATATTCTAAGTAGTATATTGAAAAGTAAAACATTGGGGCGCCTGGGTGGCTCAGTGGTTTGGGCTGCTGCCTTTGGCTCGGGTCATGATCTCAGGGTCCTGGGATCGAGCCCTGCATCGGGCTCTCTGCTCCTCAGGAAGCCCGCTTCTCTCTCTCTCTCTCTCTCTCTCTCTGCCTGCCTCTATGCCTACCTGTGATCTCTGTCTGTCAAATAAATAAATAAAATCTTTTTTGAAAAAAGAAAAGAAAAGTAAAACATTAAAAAATAAAATTTTAATTTAAAAAATTATGTAATTTTAAAAAAAGGATAAAAATAGAAGAACCATTTTTCTTATAACTGGAAAATACTGTGTATATATATCTATCAAAAATAACTTGTCGGGCGCCTGGGCAGCTCAGTGGGTTAAGCCGCTGCCTTCAGCTCAGTTCATGATCTCAGGGTCCTGGGATGGAGCCCCACATCGGGCTCTCTGCTCATCAGAGAGCCTACTACCTCCTCTCTATCTCTGCCTGCCTCTCTGCCTACTTGGAATCTCTCTCTCTGTCAAATAAATAAATAAATAAAATCTTAAAAAACTTGTCATGGGGGTGCCTGGGTGGCTCAGTGGGTTAAAGCCTCTGCCTTCGGCTCAGGTCATGATCCCAGGATCCTTGGATCCAGTCCCACATCGGGCTCTCAGCTCAGCAGGGAGTGTTCTTCCTCCTCTCTCTCTGCCTGACTCTGCCTACTTGTGTTCTCTGTCAAATAAATAAATAAAATCTCTTATAAAAAAAATTAAAAAAAATACCTTGTCATGTCTTGAATCAGGAGCATATGGAAAAAAATAATATCTGAGGACAATACTTCTGCCATGTTTTGTGCCTTGTTAATATTTTTAAACAGTCAGGCAACTTTTAGCTTTATTGAAATACATGCTATGATACCAGCAGTGCCTTTTGGAGCCCTATGACTATAAAAATTAATTGCAAATATTCAAAATGTTTACTATGGTGTCACTATTTAGGGCCACCACCAAGCATGTTTCAGAAGTAAGCATAACTGTTACTCTTCTGTAAGGCAAAAGGGCATGTTTTCAGGAGTTCCATCTGCTGTACCAGGAGGTGAATCAAGTAATGATTTTTGTCTATAAAATAATTCACTTTTCAATCTAACATTCCTCATTCCACATTATAATAATAAAAACTAGGAGGAGACTAAAACAAACAAACAACTACAACTACAACAACCAGCTTTTCCTTCAGTGGAAAAGTAAATAGAACCTTATGAGTAGCCTGAAATTTATTTTTAAATATTTTTAAGATAAGCGTTTTTGTTAGAAAACCATATATTTTATATTACTAAGAAATAACAGGCAAAGTTTTAGTAACTTCTAAAAAGTCTAGTTACTTCTATTTATCTATTAACTCATCTCTTTATGAAGTAGAACATGATCACAACTATTGTATCTACCCAAGTTTGTATGCTTTGGTTATTTTATGTTTGCTATTTCCTTTCTTAATTGTTACAATATTTGATACATAATAGTATCTTTAAGTCCATCTATGGTTTCACAGAATTTGTTTGAACTTCATAAAAATGTACCATACTTTCGCACTGTCCTTGTTTTACTTCTCTATTAACTTTCCAAGACTTATTCACTTTAGAGTGTGTAGCTATCATTTATTTTTATTCCTCCATAATGCTATGTTTACAAATTTGTATTTATCTGTACTTTTAAAAATATCTTAATTATAAACCATTTCTCATCTCATGTAACACTCATGTTACTTCTACACTTATCAGAATTTATGTAACTGAAAACCACAACTCAGCAACAATATAGCACCATTTTTCAAAATTAAATGGCTTACCAGAATTCTTTAATTCTATCCTTTATTTGTATTAGATGACCCTTTATTCTGGTATTTGGCAATGTTCATATGGAGGAAAGCTTATAAGTTGATATTCCATAAATAGAAGGATTTATTATGATTGATTAATTATTTTCATTTAGAATGCATAGAATATGGTTGATTTAATATTTCTTTCTTACTCTCTGCCTGGAACATAGTGCTATCTATGTAATAGCCACTAAAATATTAAGTTAATTACCTAGACTTTAAACTTCATATGAATAGGAATAACATACAGAACTCTTCTCAGATTGGGACACCTGGGTGGCTCAGTCAGTTAAACGCCTGAGCCTTTAGCTCAGGTCCTGGGATTCAGTTCTGTAACAGCTTCCCTGCTTAGCCGGGAGTTTGCTTCTCCCTCACCCTGCTGCTCCCCCTGCTTGTGCTCTCTCTCACTCTCTCTCTAACAAATAAATAAAATTAAAAAAATGAATTCTTTTCAGATAGCTAATATAGAATATCGTCTTTGTATTCATCAAAGGGAAAGTGCCATATAATAATGAAATTCAGACTACTTCAAATTCATTTTTTAACCAGTAAGAAAGTACTGGAAACAAGCCAAAAATGTCTTTAATGAATCAAAGAAATAGATTGATTTTCAATATCTTAATGTTTCTAAAATAAATTGCAAGATTTTTATACTAGATATCAGTGTAAATATTCATTATACAAGGATATTCTAAAAATAAACCTGAGAAAACTACTTGACATATACGATGACAAAAACTAGTTTGACAAAAGTCAGTTTGGGTAAAACTTACAACACCTACCACCTGAAACTCTTGTTCTATAATTTAATTATTTTAATTTACAAAAATACAAAAATAATATATCAGAGTAAGTTTATTGATAGCTTTGAAGGTATGCTCTGGTTGTGCACTGTTTACTATTGAAAGGGGAATCAAATATGTGATGCTTATGGTATAACTATATTAAAATTCAACAAGTTCAGAGGCATACGAGGAATAGAATAAAGACAAAAGATGACCCTTACTTATCCTAAAGATAGACAATGGTATATATGTGCTAGTTGGGGAGAGAATTCAGCCAGTAGATGGAGGATGTGGTAGTGGAAAAAAAAAGACACAACGTTTTGGTTGAACGTTTAACACTATATTTAACAAAGTGAAATTGTGTGTTAATAGCCTTGAATAAAATCCAAAAAATATTTTCAATTCAATGAAGATTATTTAGGAAAAACTTGAAAAATACAACTTGATAAGGATTCCAATAAAAGATTCATAAGCAATACAAGTTTCAGAATTTTTAGTATATTTTCCCTAAAAAGCCATTTGATTTAAATTAAAAAGAATGCTATTTACCTGCCACTTAAATAAGAGGAAATTATTTGTTTTTGTAATAAGTCAATAAAATAAATTAACATATCTTTAGAAAACAGATATGCACACTTAGTTAAAAATAATAGTGCTTAAGCTGTTCAGCAAACATTTGTAAAATTCCTTTCCATCAGCTAGCTCTGGAGTTCTGCTAGGTGAGTAAGGCCATGTATGTTACTGCTCAGAGTACTGACGCAAAGCAATTGTCCCCTTCACCTCCATTTTTTGCCGCTGATATGTCATGCTATGTTGTTTAGAGATACATAGATGGCCCTACATGAAGGCCTTTTTGTGTGTGTATATGGGTGACTGTGATTTAACTTTCAAATCAGATGGCTCCTGATTTACAATGATTCAATTTATGATATATTTAGCAATGATGTGAAAGTGAAAGTGATTCAGTAGAAACTGTACTTTGAATTTTGAATTTGGGTCTTTATAAAAAGGGCCAGTGACATGTGGTATGGTGCCGTCTTGTGATGCTGGGCAGGGGCAGTGTGCCACAGCTCGCAGTCAGCGAGAAGATTACAGGGGTGAACACCTGATATTCTTACAACCATTCTATATATAACCATTCTTCTTTTTTTTAGTGTAATATTTAATAAATTGCATGTGATATTTGATACTTTGTTATAAAATAGGCTTTGCTTAAGACGATTTTGCCCAAATGCAGGCAAATGTATGTGTTCTGAGTATGTTTAAATAAGCTTAAGGTAAGCTATGATATTTGATAGTTTAGGGGTATTAAATTCATTTTCGATTTTTCAAGTGTTTCTCTGTACATAGCCCCCTTGTAAGCTGAGGAACATCTCTATATGTATATGTAGCCTTGGTATGGCTTACATATTATTGGCATGAAACATCTAGAACAGTACGTGTGCCATATGATTGTCTACAACATCAAACAAGTTTCTTGAAAACTTGTGCCAAAGGGGTTATGTCTTTAAGGATACTTATTTCAGAAGGGTTCTCTCAAACGTAAGATTTTTCAGAAGATAAGTGAAAATCTGACCAAACTAAACATTTTTCCATTTTCCCTAGTGAGCAAAGATAGCTAAAATCTATCTGCAATTTTCAACACTGTACTCAACGTCTGTAATTCTAATTTAAGAACAGATTATTTATATCAAAACCACATGTTGGCCTCATCTTACACAATATTCATAACTCTCACTCAGAGCTTTGGACACTTTTATTTGTTGAGTCTATGTGGTACTACAGACATTCATCTTTTTTGAACTGATAGCTTCATGTATGTCTATACTTTTGGAAATACATGCATCAGAGTTCCATTGTAAAATGTCTGGGTTATAAAATGTGCTATGCTATCAAAATGGTAATAAGAACATACAAATGACCTGATGTAATGAACTGGACCAGATTGCCAGATATCACTTTTCATACCAAAAAGATTCAGTGGTAAGTTCTAAAATGGCCAGCTATACTTTGACTGAATTTTAACTCATTTAACTTCTTTCTTTGTGTACAGTATTATACATTAGTCAGTATTATAGTAAATAAGTACTTTGGGCAGATGTAAATAGGCTGTAATAAAAAATGTTTTTCTTCTTTCTTTTAGTCCTTTTTACTTGTAAGACTAGCCACAAATACCATGCCTCCTCCAAAATAATTTGCAATCCAAATATATCTCTAAATGAATTTTTTGCACAGAAAAAAAAAATATATATATACACTTACAGTAGACATGTTCAAAAATAGTTACACAACAGCAGGGCCCTAAATGTAAGCAGTATAATTGTTTTGTTTTGTTTTGTTTTCTTTAAATAAAAAGAGGTTATGTGAAATGCTAGAATTTTATTTCCAGGCCTAGTATTTCAAGACAGTTAACTACACTTACAGTGTCAACAGCCTCTTGTTGGCAGTATGATTTTATTGGCTCCATGGAATAACAGCCAAGAAATTACTATTGCTACTTTCTTTTATGACACACACAGAAAAAAAAAATTGACACATTTGCTCAAGACCAACCAGAATCATTTTAACCTATCAAAATTGATGGGAGGCCTTCACTGCCAAAGTCACTGCTGGGTTTTCACAATTCATTGCAGACAATCTGCTACTCCCATTTTGATAAAGGAGGGAAGAGTCATAATCAGGGAAGAAAGGTAGATTAATGCTTGTAATTATCATTGAATTATTTAGCCTGCTATAGGATTATTATTATTAGTGTCATTTGATAATTTTCTCTCATTTTATTAAACACAACTGTGAGTAATTACCCTACCTAATATTTCTCTGTATTGGCTGACTAGCTAGCAAGCATTCATGAAAATATCCGGTAGCCACACATATAAAATGCTGCATTATGATGCTGTTGAATCAGAACATACCACTACCTGATCCTGTAGCTCTTTGAGGATTTGCAAATCAATTAATTCTATGTTTATTGGATTCTTCCCATACAATTAGAAAATTTATAATAGAGTCCATGAACATTATTAGTTTTACCATTTTAAACCAGCAATCACACTTTGATTTTTACAACAAAAGCAGAAATATAAACACACACATTTGGGTCAGTTTTCTGTTAGTCTGTCTGGACTTCAAAATCCTATTCCTAAAGATAATGCACACCAAAGTTCTGGATTAAACAAGAAATTAGATGGCACCTGAACACTTGATTTAATATTCTCCAAAGGACTATGCAACTTATTTCTTACATTATGACATTGTTTTACAAAGATCCACACTTTTATAATGTTAGTATTTTTAATAATCAATAAAGTCAATTAATCATGATTAAAAATCAAACATAAAAATTTCTACTTTTTGCTTTTGCCCCCTCTATTTAGAACTTATTTATAGCCTGATAATTCAATGGTCCCTATGTTTATGTAAATCTGGACAGAAATAGCTCTAAGATCCCATTCAGAACTTGATATTAATCTAAGTCTTTTGGCTCCATTTATCCTGAGAGCAAAGAGTAGGACAAAGGATTTGAGTACTGTTAGTTTATCTGGGAGATTATCCAAGGTAGAAAAGAATGGGAAAGCAACTTTGTCAAAGAGGTACATTGTTGATATAATTGTTGTGGATAGAAAATGAAGGCTTGCTTTTACTGAAAGGTCCTGAGAAACTTCTTTAAGTTGTCCTCATGAAGACCAGAAAACTGACAATTTTATCTATGGTTCTTATTTCCACTTCACTGAGAGCTGTCCTCATAGGACATTAACTCTCCTACACTTTTGGGTTGTGTTGGACACATTCTAAAATGAGAGAGAGAACATGAGATGCTATCAGTGTTAAGTAACTTCAATTTCCCATGGAACTATCCACCACAGGTTTGGCTATAATCAGGTGTTGGGCCTTGATATCAGAGGGATTTGAGGCAGTATCATTTTAGGTTAATCATTATATCTGAAATTTCCAAAAACTTCAACTGATGAAACTTTGATTATAAATCTATAAATATAACAATAAATCTACAGTATTCCCATTATTTTCATAGAAATACACAGACAAAGCATCAATTGATTAATATTTAAATGTTACAAAATGCTGAACTGAAAGAATTTGGTCATATAGCAACATGTAAGAAGTAGAACTTAGGTTTAGGTTAGAACTCAGGATGCATTTGAGACTCAGTTAAGAAATTGAAAGGAGGGATGCCTGGGTGGCTCAGTGGGTTAAGCCACTGTCTTCGGCTCAGGTCATGATCCCAGGATCCTGGGACCGAGCCCCAAATCGAGCTCTCTGCTCAGCAGGGAGCCTGCTTCCTCCTCTCCCTCTGCCCGCCTCTCTGCCTGCTTGTCAACTCTCTCTGTCAAATAAATAAAAAAATCTTAACAAAAAAAAATTGAATGAATGTCTGACTATCTTATAGGTTTGCTAAAAATCAGTGACTTTGTGTTCACGTGTGGCTATGCAGGAATTTTTAACTTTCTCTAAGAAGTTATTAGATTTGATTATATAATGGCAGTAAAGGAGGGGAAAAGCAAAGTACAAACCCCATAAAGAGAAAGACACTGACTATGAGAAAAGAGTAATAGATAAGAAGAATCAATGCATTTGAGGAAAATGGGAATTGAAATACACAATGATTGTTGATTTTTTTAGATGGAGAAAACAAAAGTAGCTTGCAAGAAGGAAATAACAGAAGACATGTTGTGATGTGAGACAGAATCCTGGAAAAGGCAGTAACGTGGAATAAAGGAGTAGGGAGAGCATATCAGGTAATATGGATAGGAAGGAGTTAGGAGGTAATTGCTTGATAAATTTTATATGGCCCACTTAAATGCACAGATTTCTCTTCTTTGATTTATATGGAGAACAGGGTGTCCTTTCTCTTCCCTTTCAGAGCACCAGAGGTGTACTCTTTCAGACTGAAAACCTGAAAAGCTCAGGACTCAGTTGCTTAAGCACAGCTGAGAGGACATATTTCAATTAAGATTTACATTTTGCTGTATGTAGTAGACTGTCAAAAGTGGTTTAACCATATTTTTTCATTTAACAAGAAGACTACAGAGAGTGTTTTCTGGTGTTGGTTCAGAGTGTCCATCCCTCTGAACAGATTTTTCTCTCAAAGTCCGGGGCAAGAAATCAATTGTTACATATGTATTCACTAAAAAAGCAGCTGGAAGATGCTGAGCACTGTGGCCCATGAGATCAAGGCACCAGCACACACTTGTGAGTGGTGAGCTCCCAAGGCTGGAGGAAAATTCTAGAATAAAGTGCTTATTAGAGAGCCATACCCTTTCTCCTGTTTCCTTACCTCTCTGCACTACCCTCTTGTATCCACAGCATTGGAAATGCTTTTAGCAACACACCACACTGAATCACCACAAATTATGTGATTCTCTTGGTGGAAAACCAAACACTGTGTAAAAACTGTGGTTTTCTAGTTCATGCTTCTGGATTGAAAATAATTCAGAATAAGCTGATAGGAGTAGCCAAGAGAGATTTAATCTTCTGTTTGGAAAAGGGCTTCTATATAAGTGAGTAGAGGAACCTTTAAGAATTATTAATGTTTAGGGGCACCTGGGTGGCTCAGCGGGTTAAGCCTCTGCCTTTAGCTCAGGACATGATCTGAGGGTCCTGGGATCGAGTCCTGCATTTGGCTCTCTGCTTAGCAGGGAGCCTGCTTCCTCCTCTCTCTGCCTTCCTCTCTGCCTACTTCTGATCTGTCTCTGTCAGAGGAATAAATAAAATCTTAAAAAAATAAAGAATTATTCATGTTTAGGGGCACCTGGGTGGCTCAGCGGGTTACGCCTCTGCCTTTAGCTCAGGTCATGATCTTAGGGTCCTGGGATCAAGCCCCACATCAGGTTCTCTGCTCAGCGGGGAACCTTTTTCCCCCCTCCCACTTTCTGCCTGTCTCTGCCTACTTGTGATCTCTGTCAAATAAATAAATAAAGATTTTTTAAAAAGATAATTATTCATGTTTACATATATGCACCAGAATGCTATGTCCCTTGTCAGATAGGTTTCAAATCAACAGAAATGATAATATTTTACTTAATAAGTTTTTTAATTCCTCTGTTAACATTTTGGAATACATCATTTTAATGCACATCTGCAAATTTGTAATCACTTCATGTGAGACAAGGAATGATTAAAAAGGCAACCAGGGGCACCGGGGTGGCTCAGTGGGTTAAGCCTCTGCCTTTGGCTCAGGTCATAATTTCAGGGTCCTGGGATCGAGCCTTGCATCATTCTCTTGGCTCAGCCGGGAACCTGCATCTCTCTCTCTCTTTCTGCCTGCCTCTCTGCCTGCTTGTGATAGCTCTCTGTGTCATATAAATAAATACAATCTTTTAAAAAAAAGGCAACAAAAAACATTTACAGTTTTGGACAGGAGTTTCCCTTACGTTTGGATAAGGATGCAAATTCAACTTCATAATAAATTACACTGCATAATAAAGATTAAATGCACTTGGGATTGCGTTCTCTCCTCCCTCCGTTCTATCGTACACACAGCTGCCCGACTAATCTTCCAAAAACACACAGTTTCATGTGCTGCTTTTCAAAACTAGCTTCCTGTTGACTGAAAAAATAGTCTCTAATGCTTTTCTCTGGCATTCAGGGCTCTCTAGGATGGGCACTCTGGCCAACACATCACTGCTCGTTTGTTCCACCACACACAAGTGGATCTCGGGCTAGTTATTAAGAGACCCACCTCCTCACTGACCCAGCAAAGGTCTCGTGCATCTACTAAACTCTCGGCTCACTCAGTGATGTTCTCAAAGGCCATTAGTGGGTGACATGCCACTGCTAGAGTCAGGAGCCAGTGTGAAGTTGCCGCTGCCTAAGTGCATGGACTGAAAGCGAGAACGTTGATTCTCCAGGAGAAAACTGGGGCATTGTTATGAGAAGGCAGACGGCAAAACCACCCAGGTCCCCTATGACTGCTTTAACACATTCTGGACAAAATTTAAGGAGACAAGTGAACGTATTAACTCCCACTTAGGCTGTAGAAGGCAAATGCAATGGAGGAAGGCGTGATCTTCTTCTGAAACAAACCACTTAGCTCCAGCTACTTTTATAAATAGATCAGACCATGTCCAGGAGCCCACTTAGCTGGGTTCATTTGTATACAATGTCCATACCCTCAGGAATATTAACATTTTATCTCAGATTGCATTAATTTAAATAAAACTTAACAAAAATGGTGTGAAATGAACAAAAACACCATATTCTGTGATGAATCAAATGAAATACATTTTCAGTTGCTGTTTTCCCCATTTAAAGATAAAATTTCTGATAACTGTCATTATTTGTGAAAAGACACAAGACCAAAAGTTTGTGTGTATATGTGTTTTGGTTTTTGGTTTTTGGTTTTTTTCTTCCCCTTAAGGCTATAGCCATATTGTCACTAATAAAGATCTCAAATTTGCCTGGAAGCTTTCATGGCAAATTTTCAGTTTGAGGGTAGTCACCATGCAGCCAAATGGCTTTAAACATCATCAGCGCCTTTCTTCCACACACATTCTCTTCCTGGTTTAAACATTAGTTACCTTGGTTCTACACTGACACAGTATTTGCATCTCTCTCCTGTCCATAACTCCTAAAAGTTGGGTCCTCTCACTTTGGTTTCCCCAGAGCATGACATTTTATTTGGTGCTTGGGGGGCAATGGGCAGTTCAAGAAGTATGTTAATACTATCACTCAATGTATTGATCCATGCTATGCACCAACAGTGTAGTAAATATCGTTCATTTCTTGTAACAAAGGCAGTAGGAACTTATCCCAAGGGACGGAATTCCAAGGACAGAATGAAGGCAGGAAGGGAGCTGGTCTATTTGGACCTACTTTGTGAGAGACACTGGTTTAGGTATTTTTATGTATACATTATACCACTGAACTGTCACAATCCTGCAAATTTTTACATGCTTGGGTTTCTATGTAGCAAGTTTAGCAAGCCACCCAAATTCACAGTGACAGGCCCGTGAGTCAAATCCAGCATGCTTGACTCCACGATTGTCAAGTCCACTAGCCCCATATATCATGAATCTGAGATTCATGAGTGTGTAGGTGCTATCAGGAAATGTCAAAAATGCCCATTTCAGGGACACATGGATGGCTCAGTTGGTTAATTGTCTACCTCCAGCTCAGGTCATAATCCCAGCATCCTGGGTTTGAGTCCCCCATCAGGCTTCTTGCTTACCAGGAGCCTGCTTCCCACTCTGCCTGCCTCTCCCTCTGCTTGTGCTATCTCTCTGACAAATGAATAAATTAAATCTTTTGTAAAAATCTTGTTAAAAAGGCCCATTTTAAAGAATGATTTAAAACATTCTTTGGACAGCAATAGAAGTGAAAGCAGAATGACATAATGTAACGACAGATAGTTTATGTGGGAGCCCTTTGGGTACTCTGGTGGATGAATGTTTTTAAATAAGTTTTTTGTGGACATGGGGAGTTAGAGAGGAGAAGGGAGGTGGGAGAAATTGGAAGGGGAGCTGAACCATGAGAGACTATGGACTCTGAAAAACAATCTGAGGGTTTTGAAGGGGTGGGGGGTTGGGAGGTTGGGGTACCAGATGGTGGGTATTATAGAGGGCACTGCTTGCATGGAGCACTGGGTGTGGTGCAAAAAGAATGAATACGGTTATGCTGAAAATAAATAAAAAATAAATTTAAAAAAATTAGTTTTTTGTAAACTGCCAAAAAAGAAAAGCACTCCCATTTATAGCGTACACTTTATGGTTCACAAAGCACGTGCCAACAATAAAAATAATGATGGGTTACCGTTACAATTCATAGAAAAGGAGGTACAGGGAAATTGAATGAAAGGGAATAACAAAGTAGGTTCATAAGTCCATCTTCCTTGTAAAAAAAATTAAGCTGAAAGTGCGTTTCTGCCACCTCTCTCCTGTTGGATCTGATAAAGAATGACCACGATACATGAATTATAGTTCGGGGTTTTGAAAAGCATAATAGCTTTATACCAACACTTGAGCTTTTATTTATTTATTTATTTATTTATTTATTTTTTGCTAACAAGATAGCTCGATTTGATATGCGGTTCCTGACAACCAACCTCAGAAGTAATTCCATCTTCATGAGAAGTCAGAAAGAACCACAAACCAAACCTCAAAATAGATTCAAAGGAAAATACTCAAAAAAATTTCCCTTCCTGGGGCACCTGAGTGGCTCAGTGAGTTAAAGCCTCTGCATTCAGCTCAGGTCATGATCTAGGGTCCTGGGATTGAGCCCAATATCTGGCTCTCTGCTCAGCGGGGAGCCTGCGTCCACTTCTCTCTGCCTGCTCTCTGCCTATTGGTGATCTATGTCTGTCAAATAAATAAATAAAATCTTTAAAAAAAATTTCCCTTCCTATCAGAAGCAGACCAAACCACTAACAAATTCCCCAGAAAGCTTCATCTAAAAGGTTGTACTTTCCTCAGTCACCCAGCAGGACCTTCTTCTCTAGGCCTGGTATTTCTTCAATGGCCTATTCCAGAGAATAAGACACTAAACCACTGAGCGCCATGGGCCTCAGAACCACGAAAGAGATGATGAGGGGCACAAAGCACGCCTCTGGTCACCAAGAGGGTATGTAAACGTTTGCTGCTTTTCTGCATTTTTCAAAGCTGAGTTTTTAGCTGGAGGCCATTCCTTTATGATAAATTGCTGATACCGTATAGTAAAAGCCATTATATGATCTTTTACAAACCATTTCCTATCTTTGCATTCTCATGTGCCAAGACAGACACAGATTATTTAAAACCCTGAAGAGAGTGCTATTGCATTTAAATTGCCTGTAACCTTCGTGCAATAGATTTATGATTGATGATAGATTTAGTTAAAATATAACTGTTTTAAATATTTATTCTCAGTAAATGATTTCAAACTCTGCTCATTTAAGTAAGTTGGTGCATAATCCCTTTTCTATTAAACCATAGTGCAAGGACCAATGCCGCGCTTCCGCGAGAACCGCAAGCTCTTTTTCTGGAATGGCCATATGCGTATGTATCAGGTGTCCTCTTTTCACTCCCTTTGTGGAGCACCTACCATGGAGGTCATGTAATAACCAATGACCAAAAAACAAACAAAAAACCCAAACATCCAGGTCGAAGTGATTCGCGCGTGCCATCATGCAAAGGCAGACCCTGCCTGGAGACCAGGGTACTTCTCAAATAGCAGGCAGGCATCTCAGCCCAGGACTGTGCTGGGGAAGTTGGTTTCGGGCTTCTGGCGCAATCAGAAGCCAGCGAAGTGACCCGAGAGTGCAGCCGGGTTTAGGGCTGATGATCTTTTCCAGCCAGGCTGCACCCGGACACCCGCTCGGGGCGCCAGGCTAGGAGGCCGCTGAGCGCCGGCGCTGGCCACGCTCGCAGGCCCCCAGGGCTTCACCCCGTGTCCAGGCCCCGGCCTCCGCCTCAGGAAGGAGGGGGGCGGGGGCGGGGGCGGGGGCAGCCCGGAGAAGAGGCTTTGCTAATTGCCAAAGCGGGAAGTGAGCTCGCAGAGGAGATGGCGGAGAGTCTGGGAGGAGGTGGAGGGTCTGGCGGAGGAGGGGCATGCAGCGCCCCGGTGCTGTGCTGCGGCCCAGTCGGGACTGGAGGACCCATAGGACTCGCCGCCCATGCGCTCCTCCGCTCCAGCCCAGCCCTGGAGTCCGCGCTGCCCCTCCCAGCCCCAAGGCTTCTCCAGACTACCCTCTGCGGACAGGTAAATTGAAACCGCGCTGCGCCCTCACCTGGAGCAGAAAGCGCAGGCTGCGAGCTCGCGGGGGTGTGGGGACCCAGCCTCCCGCGACCCCCGGGGCACCGGGACCACCCCGGATGCCACCCGGCACCCGGTTCCGCACGGGGTCGGGCCAGGGATGGCGCCGCCCGAGGTTCCCCCCGCCAGTGGGCGAGCTAGCCCCCATTGTTCGGCACCCCCATGCCTGCGTGCCAAAGTCCCCCTTCCCTCGTCTCCCGCCATGGCCCCACCGCTTTTGTACTGGACTTGGGATCCTAGGTGGAAACTAGTCCCTCAGACCTCCCTGGCAGCAAGGAGCGCAGGGAGGGATTCTCGGTTTTTCCACCCTGGCTCTTCCTCTCTCCACATTCACATGCATTCTTGTGTCCTTTCCTCTCCTCATTGTCACTTTTATTAAATGGTTTTGTTCTGCATGTTGACCCGCAGAGCGATTTCATGAATGAATATACAGGAAACTGAGTCAGAGCCCACCTGTGAGAGCCCACCTGTGGAGGCCTTTCATTAGAATGGTCTCTGGTTCTAGCCTGAGTTCAAAATACTGCGTGTACCTGAGGACCGAGTCCAGATGTTTCTTTCATCTCTGACTTGAATTTGAAATCCTCCTCAGACTTCAGCTTCCAGGATTGCTCCCGTCCTTGCTCTCCCACTGTCTCGGTGGGGATCCGCCATGAGTGTTGAACACAGGAATGAATGAATGATCTATACCCCCAGGTCGCTGGGGATTTTTCTTGTTTTGCTGAGGTTGGAAAGGCTTGGGAGAGACCCCCTGTATGCAGATACAGAGCTGCATGCAATTGCTTAGATAAACGTGTTCCCCACTTAATTGCTTGGGCATTGAACATTTCGCCCTTAACCTGTGGCTTGAGCAGTTAGGAGGAGACAATCGGGAGGTAAATCAGAAGATGGCTGAATCCACATGGTGGTGGGCTGGGTTTGGGAGATTTTCCTGGAGATTCTAAAGAAAGATCTAAATTCTTCCAATGGGGAGTGGTAAACATCTTATCAATGGGAGATGGAAAATAAATTGTCTGGTTAACCTTTCCCTCCCCTTCAAAACCCATTATTTGAAAAAACAAAAAAGGAAGTGAAGGGAGAAATCCTCCCACTCCCATCCCCACTCACCTCCATAGCCACCTCCTCTTCCAAGAACTAACAGACAAGGTGCCAAGAAGTGTTAGGTACCAGCAGTGGTCTCAGAGCTCATTCAAGGATCATGGTGAAAGTCAATCAAAGAGATTGTGGGGGCACAGGGATCCAATTAAGGGGGACAAGTTTAAGGTTTTCCTGGTCCCCTAAAAATTAATGGCACTAGAGAAGATGAGCTTTGGGAAGTATAGCTTAATGGATACAACGTGTAAAAAGCTTCAGTGAGTCATGGTGGGAAGAGGCCATGAGGGCAGCAAAGACAGTCTTAGATGATGTTATTAATAGCACTACAGGCTCTAGATTTCCTGTGGTGGTGTTCTTGGCGAGACCAGCCCGGCCAAAGTGGATACTCACAACCTGCAACAGAGGGTCTTGGAGATCCCAGCAAGTGTGGTATGATGAGAGCGTAAAATGATAGGAGGTGTCCTTTGGAAGGACTGTCTTCTTGACTTTAAAAGGGAGAACCCAAATCTGTAGGTGAAATCTTCTTGGCTACAAAGAGGGCCGAGGCCTTCTAAGGTCAATGTCTCCTCGTCATTTTAAAAGATGTCAAAGAACATATTCAGACATTTCAAAGATGTCCTCATGTCCATCCGTTCCCACTCTGGAATTCTATCAATAAGGTGAGAGTTCCTCTAGTTGGAAAAAAGATCTAAAAAGACTTCCCTTTCTCATGTAATTTCTGTAACCTCCAGGACACACCCACCTACCCCTTCCAGCGCTGTAATGAAGCTACAGCTGGTGCCAATTTGTGGAACTCATTAAAGGCTATTTTCCCTTATATACCCCCGGACCAAGTTCCCATGCTCCCTCACCTGATTTCCTGCACTCACCTCCCACCTGGTGTGTTCACACCTGCACGTGCCTTTTACCAAACCCTTTGCCAAAAGGCAGCCAGAGTGACCTTTCAAAGACCTATCAGTTCCTGGCCTTTGTCTCCATAGAAATCTGCACTGATCTTCTAACAAATTCTCAGTCCTCCAAAGGCATCCATAATCCTCCCATCCACCTCTTCCTACCCTTCCAACTGACTGATGCCTGTTCTGCCCTGTCTTTCTGCCCTTCAACCACGCTGCCTCCCTCTTCCTGTGGAGACCCCTCATGGTGCCTGCCTCCAAGCACAGGTGATTCCCATTGATGGGAAGACCCTCTTCCTCTCCCCCGTCTCCCCACTCCAGTTACTCTCACTTATTCGTGAGCTCATAAGCCCCATGGTACACACTCTCCATGCAGCCTGCTCTCTCTTTTTTAGCACTGGCCTCCATTTCTAGCTGTGGTTGTGTCACGGATGTCCCTCCCCAGCCTGCCTTCAAGCTCTCCGTCCGTTTAGCTCCAACACCTGACACAGTGCCTGGCACGTAGTAAGCCCTGGCTAGCTTCTAAGAGCCTCACTGAGGGACTGAAAGCGTTTTAAAAATGTCACCACGTAGGCTCCAAACTGTAGGCAGAAAAAGCTTTGCCTGGAATGACATTTTAGAGACATATTCGTCAAGTTAGATGTGTTCACTGAATTTACCTTGTAAAATTAAAAAAAAAAAGGACCTCTGTATCGCTTCGCATCTAACGAAGGCACATATACACTATTAGACCACGTTATGAGCTTAATGGAAGGAGACAAGATTTTTTCGCTAAGAAAATGTATAAGACTGTTGAGGTCACGTGGGAGGAAATAGTCCGTTTGTTGGAGCATTGCTATCTTACTCTATCACAGCCACTAATAAAAATCTGACACGGGGTGAGTCAGAATTGTCTGTCGGAGATGAGTTAGATCTGGCTCATGTTTGTACAGACATGAAAGCCAGGAACGAAGAAGCAGGCTTTGAAAACCTGGGTTGAGGAGGGGGTGTGGTTCACTGCGATGAGCTAAGTGCCCAGGGCCACCGGAAGACACGCGGGCCTGTGTCCTTCCTTTGTTCTGGGGTCCGTCTTGCACCATGTGGTGAGGCTAGCAGCTGGGAACAGCTCAGGACAGGATCAGGTAGCATCTTACCTCTCCCACCCTCCTGTGGGCTCCAGTGGGCTCCAGTGGGTCCCAGGGGACAGCCTGCCTTCCTTGCAAACCCAGTAGCACTGGGAGCAGAAACTGGGACCAAAGAGTGAGCACCCTGTTTGACAAGCTGGACCAGCCACCTCTTCTTCAGATGCAGGGGGAGCCCTGGCGTGCTGACTCCTCCCTTCTCCCTTTCCCCTTTCCTCCCTCCCTCCCTCTTCCCTTCCCCTCTCTCCTTCCCTGGTGGTGCCCTTTCCTTATGCCCACTTCATCCCTTTTCCTTTCTTACATGCCTGTCTTCTAGAGTTTCTTCTCTCCTCCCAATTACTTCCCTTGGTCTGAATCTCCTCTTTGGTCCCTTTGTCCCCGCTCTCTGCTCCTCCTCCCCTTCCCTGGCCCCTGTTCAGCTCCATCCAGACTGCAGGCAGAGCTAGACTAACACTCTCACTCACTATCTCAGCAACCCTCCAGAGAAGTCACTCTTCGGTGGCCACCTTCCTGACCCCCTGGTCCTTTCTCCACTTATTCAGCTATTGCTCTGAAGTCTGAGGAGGACAGAGCGGGGCTGCCGCAGAATCAGGCCAGAGGAGAAACCAAACCATGTGTCCACACTGTCCCCCAGTACTGCTGCTCTGAGAGCTTTCGGAGTCCTCAACAGGGTTAGGATTTAGGGGCTTCTTCAAAACCGGGAGTGAAAGCAGCCATAGGTCAAAAGAAAAGCTATGGCCCCCACACAAAATAATAAACACAAATGAAAACTAAGTTAGCTCTGAAGTCCCAAAGTCAAAGAATTGCCTTGAATATGTCACTAGAAAGCACCCAAGGCCTCACTATCTGGGTTCTGCGTGCCCTGGGAATGGCAGGAGGCTTTGACCCCCTTCCCTCTTCATCCACTCCCAAAGAACGTCCTCTGAGGTGGTCTTCAAACTTCCTCTGAGAAACTGTCTCTGGGAACTGTAGGCCCTCGGCTGCTGGGACGAATGAGGGTGATGTCAGGACCTGATGGGAAGCTTTACCAGGAGACTGTGGCTTCTGGATGCAGTCCTCAGGTCCCATGGTCTGGGTGAGATCAGGGTCTTTCAGTGGAGGCGGACAGATGAGATTTCAGATTTTGAGTTGATTCTGGGATGATTAGTGCTTTGGAGGGCATTGGGTGAAGGTATTTTGCACACGGGAAGGACACGAATTTGGCGAGCCAGAGAGTGGACTGTTAAGAGCTGACCTGCATTTCCCCCAGAAACCTTGCTGCTGTCCTTATCTCTGGTACCACAGAACGTGACCTTATTTGGAACTAGAGTCCTTACAGATGCAATCACATTACAGTGAGGTCGTTAGAGTGGGCCCTAATCTCCTGTAACTGATCTCCTTATGTAAAGGGAAAATCTGGACAGAGAGATGCCCCTACTGTCAGTGGTGGGCAGTGAATGAATTTCTAGAACCCTGACATTAGTGGAAAACAGACTCAGGCTGGGCACTAGGTAAATGGGAGCTCTAGTGGAATTTCAGATGAAGATGCTGTGGACCTCAGCTTCCCAGGTCATAGTGACGTTAGGATTTCAAATTCAAGTCAGAGATGAACGAAACATCTGGACTCGGTCCTCAGGTACACGCAGTATTCTGAACTAAGGCTAGAACCAGAGACCATTCTAATGAAAGGCCTCCACAGGTGGGCTCTCACAGGTGGGCTCCGACTCAGTTTCCTGTATATTCATTCATGAAATCGCTCTGCGGGTCAACATGCAGAACAAAACCATTTAATAAAAGTGACAATGAGGTGAGGAAAGGGAGGCCAGAAGGCATGTGAATGTGGAGAGAGCAAGAGCCAGGGCGGGGCGGAAAAACCGAGAATCCCTCCCTGCGCGCCTTGCTGCCAGGGAGGTCTGATGGACTAGTTTCCACCTGGGATCCCAAGTCCAGAACAAAAGTGGCGGGTCCAAGGCTCGGGATGAGGGAAGGGGGTCCTCGGTACCCGCGCGTGGGGGTGCCAAACGATGGGTGCTATTGCGCTCGTTGCGGGGGGGCACCTCGCCAGGCTCTGTCCCCGGCCCGACCCCGTGGGGTCCCGGGTGCGGCGTGTCATCCGGGGTGGTCCCGCTGCCCCAGGGGTCGCGAGAGGCTGGGTCCCGACACACACGCGAGCTAGCGGCCCGTGCTTTCTCCTCCAGGTTAGGGCACGGCGCGGTGTCACTTTACCTGCTTGTAGAGGGTCCTCCGGAGAAGCCATGGGGCGGGGGGGGGGGGTCAGCGGGCCGCGGGAGCGGGACAGCGAGGCCACAGGGGCTGGGCGGGAGTGCGGGGGTCCTGCAGTTCTGACTGGGCTGCAACAGAGAACCGCGGTGCTGCGCGCCCCTCCTCTGCAAGCCCCTCCACCTCCTCTCAGACTCTCCGCCAGGTCCTCCGCGAGCTCACTTCCAGATTTTGCAATTAGCAAAGCCCCTTCTCTGGGCCGCCCCAGCCCCCTGCCCCTCCCCCTCCATCCTGAGGCGCGGGCCCAGGGCACGGGCGCCGGCAAGCCCCGGGGCCTGCGAGCATGGCCAGCGCAGGCGCTGAGCGGCCTCCTAGCCTGGCTCCCCAAGCGGGTGTCCGCGGGCTGCCTGGCTGCAAAAAGATCATCAGCCCTAAACCCTGGCTGCACTCTTGGGTCACTTCGCTGCCTTCCTGATTGTGCCCAAAGCTGGGAACCAGCTTCCCCAGCACAGGCCTGGGCTGAGATGCCTGCCCGCGATCTGTTTGAGCATTCTCCTAGACTCCAGGCAGGGTCCGCCATTGCATGATGGCACCCGCAAATCACTTCGACCTGGATGTGTGGGTTTTTTGTTTGTTTTTTGGTTACTGGTTATTACATGACCTCCATGGTAGGTGCTCCACAAAGAGAGTAAAAAGAGGACGCCTGATACATACGCATATGGCCATTCTAGAAAAAGAGCTTGGGGTTCTCTCGGAAGCGCGGCATTGGTCCTTGCACTATGGTTTAATAGAAAAGGGATTATGCACCAACTTACCTAAATGAGCATAGTATGAAATAGTTTACTGAGAATAAATATTTAAAACAGTTATATTTTAACTAAATCTATCATCAATCATAAATCTATTACACTAAGGTTACAGGCAATTTAAATGCAATAGCACTCTCTTCAGGGTTTTAAATAATCCGTGTCTGTCTTGGTACATGAGAATGCAAAGATAGGAAATGGTTTGTAAAAGATCATATAATGGCTTTTACTATACGGTATCAGCAATTTATCCTAAAGGAGCGGCCTCCAGCTAAAAACTCAGCTTTGAAAAATACAGAAAAGCAGCAAACGTTTACATACACTCTTGGTGACCAGAGGCGTGCTTTGTGCCCCTCATCATCTCTTTTGTGGTTCTGAGGCCCTTGGCGCTCAGTAGTTTAGTGTCTTATTCTCTGGAATAGGCCACTGAAGAAATACCAGGCCCAGAGAAGAAGGTCCTGCTGGGTGTCTGAAGAAAGTACACCTTTTAGATGAAGATTTCTGGGGAATTTGTTAGTGGTTTGGTCTGCTTCTGATAGGAAGGGAAATTTTATCTTTAAAGATTTTATTTATTTATTTGATAGAGATCACAAGTAGGAAGAGAGGCAGGCAGAGAGAGAGGAAGAAACAGGCTCCCTGCTGAGGAGTGAGCCTGATGTGGGGCTCGATCCCAGGACCCTGGAATCATGACATCAGCCGAAGGCAGAGGATTTAACTCACTCTGCTAGCCAGGTGCCCAAGGGAAATTTTTTTTAAAGATTTTATTTATTTATTTGACAGACAGAGATCACAAGTAGGCAGAGAGCAGGCAGAGAGAGAAGTGGAAGCAGGCTCCCTGCTGAGCAGAGAGCTAGACTGGAGCTCAATCCCAGGACCCTAGGATCATGACCTGAGCCGAACGCAAAGGCCCAGTGAGCAAAACTCACTGAGCCACTCGGGTGCCTCAGGAAGGGAAATTTTTTTAAGAGTATTTTCTCTTTTAATCTATTTTGAGGTTTGGTTTGTGGTTCTTTCTGACGTCCATTGAAGATGGAATTACTTCTGAGGTTGGTTGTCAGGAACCGCATATCAAATCGAGCTATCTTGTTAGCAATAAATAAATAAATAAATAAATAAATAAATAAAAGCTCAAGTGTTGGTATAAAGCTATTATGCTTTTCAAAACCCCGAACTATAATTCATGTATCGTGGCCATTCTTTATCAGATCAAACAGGAGAGAGGTGGCAGAAACGCACTTTCAGGTTAATATTTTTACAAAGAAGATTGACTTATGAACCTACTTTGTTATTCCCTTTCATTCAATTTCCCTGTACCTCCTTTTCTATGAATTGTAACCGTAAACCATCATTATTTTTATTGATGGCACGTGAGAATTAGAGATCAATGCCCAAAGTGAAAGAAGAAGGAACTGCCTAGAATCCCTGCCTCATGAGACCCTGTGCTAGCAGGCCGCTAGAACCATCTCAACTATGTTAGTCTATCTTGGAAGCCAACAAGTGTTTGCCCAGTTAAGAGCACGGTAACAATCAGTCACGTTATGTTATAATGATTGTCGATATCTTTAAAAGCCTTGTCAAGTTCCTTTTTGAGTAAACCTCACCCCACCCTTAGAGAAATTTATCTGTGGTTCACCTCTTTGAAATACCTCACTGTTGTTCCACATTTACCATAGCCAAAAAAAAGAAAAAGAAAAAGAAAAAGCTTTTTATTAACAAAGTGTTCAGAAGGGGGCGCCACTGTAAACAATGGGAGTTTTCGCTGCTGGGACTACTTGTTGCAGAAACAGCTGAAAGCAATCAGGTCAGACAGAGCCAAGGCCTGGAGGGATTTTTAAAATTACAAAAACCGAACCAAATCAAACCAAAACAAAAATCAAAACCAATGGCCAAGGGCGCCTGGGTGGCTCAGTGGGTTAAGCCGCTGCCTTCGGCTCAGATCATGATCTCAGGGTCCTGGGATCGAGTCACGCCTCAGGCTCTATGCTCAGCAGGGAGCCTACTTCCCTCTCTCTCTCTCTGCCTTCCTCTCCATCTACTTGTTATTTCTCTCTGTCAAATAAATAAATAAAATCTTTAAAAAAAAAGAAATGGGCAAGATTTCAAGTTTACTACTAAAGGTATGACATTCTCCTAAGACATGCGCGTGACTTGACCAATATATTTATATATTTATATTTGAAGAAGAAGGAACTATTTGATGCAGCAAATCCACGTTGATTATAAATTACCAGATATGGGGCTCCTGGGTAGCTCAGTGCTTTAGGCCTCTGCCTTCTGCTCAGGTCATGATTTCAGGGTCCTGGGATGGAGCACCACATCGGGCTCTCTGCTCAGCGGGGAGCCTGCATCCCCCCCCCCTCTGTCTTTCTCTCTACCTACAAGTGATCTGTCAAATGGGTAAATAAGAATTTTAAAAAAAGAATTACTAGGTGTGAAATACATCGAGGGTATGGGAAGGAAAATGATTTCACCTGATCAGACTAGGAAGTGGTTGAAGCCTGAATTAAAGTGCTATAAAAAGAGTAAAGACCTGGGAAATATATGGGGAAAAAATCCCTAGAAAACAGCAATAATAACTGACTGCTCTTTATTGATCCAGATCCTGCGGTAGACAAAGAAGAGCTGATTTTAGCCAGAGGATGATCTCCGTTTGTCTTCATGATCTGGCATTTCCTGCAAGCCAGGCATGGGGCTCTGCACTAGAGCTACAAATGCCGGGGGCCCTCACTGTCCCCTTTCTCTTCTCAGGGGGACAACGGGCATGTCCATGGTGCAGTGAGACAGGCTTTACCACAGGGAGATAAAAGACTGCCAAGGGTAGGTTGGAGCAGGGAAAAGCCACTTAGGAACTGATTTTCAGGGGAGGTGATGGACAAGGGCAAAGTAAAGAATGAGGATGAGTGTGTCAAGTTTCAAAGTGCCAGGAGGCAGCACAGTGCATTCGGGAAACTACAGCAAGTTCATGACAGCTGACAGCTGATCTCACAGCATCACCTGGGGATGGAGGCTGAGCCCCGGGGTTAACACTGGGGGTGAGATGGTTTGTACACTATGCCGAGCAGGTGAGGTACTACACTGTGGGGACACAGGGAGCTACCGGAGGATTTCAAATATCAGAATCGTAACTATAATAGAGTATTTACTTGCATCCTAGCTTTCATCAAGGGTAAGATGCACTATAGTTTATGTTCGACTAAGAAAGAGAAATGCTGTCAGTTAAACTAAGATATGTCATCAAGTGCAACGTGAGTGCCACCTTAAGAGATATTAAAATTGGGGGGGAGGACAAATCTTAGAACAAGTAAACAGTGGTACTAGAATAATTAAGAAAGGTCGAACGCTTGGATCAACAAAATAAGTGATTATTGCTTACCATGTGCCCCAATCTATATTAAGTCTTAGAACAAGAGACATTCTCATCTTGATGCCCTGCAGCTGTTAGACCCAAGGTACAGAGGGCAGTAGCCAACGACCAGCAGGCCCCAAGTGCCATGTGCAGACTCTAAGAGCAACTGCCTTTGAGAGAGGAAACGGTTGAGAGTGGGCTTTCTGAGGTAGAGAATTACTAGCTAGGAAAGGAGGAAAATTGACACAGAATCGGAATTGATGCCTCTCCATGACAGAGTTGGTGAAACTTCCCTTCTCAGAGATCTTGAGGCTACTCAGAAATGTATTTTTCATTTTGGACGGAACATTCAGGATAAATATGATCTGTTCGAGTTTCTGGTTCTCTTATCAGGACTGTTTCTTAGGCTTCGCTGGCACAAGAAAAGGGTTTTGATAGTCCAGGGTCAATCCTGACAAAAGCAAAGCACAGTATCTATGAAAAACTAACCACTCAGAAGAGAACAACAGATAAAAGGCCAGGCCGACCTGACCCTGCAGGATAGGTAAGGTTGGTCTGGCAACAGGGGTAGAGGGGAAGTGCCCATCTCCTGCTAGAAGAGCTAGAGAAGACCCCTTCCGGAGAGACCACCAGGAGAGGAGAGCAGTAGGTGCTGATGATGAAGAATATTTTAATCAGCAGAGAAGGTCAAAATGACAAAGTTCCAGGATCAGAGTAAACATATGGCATTAAAAAGTAAAAAAAAATTAAAAAAAAAAGATTTTTTTGAAAGGACTTTTTTTTAAAGGACTTTAAACAAAAGTCCTTTTTAAGAGACAGTTGGATGTTTAAACCAAAAGTACAACTCACTGAGAGAATCGCTGCATTATTTATTGGGGTAGAAGAGTCCTGGAATGTAGTAAGACCCATTCTGCAGAGGAAAAAATAGAATCACTAACAGGCCTCATGCCTTGCACAGCCAGTGGCTAGAATCCTTGCCTCATGAGACCCTGTGCTAGAAGGCCGCTAGAACCATCTCAACTATGTTAGTCTATCTTGGAAGCCAACAAGTGTTTGCCCAGTTAAGAGCACGGTAACAATCATTCACGTTATGTTATACTGACTGTTGATATCTTTAAAAGCCTTGTCAAGTTCCTTTTTGAGTACCCTTACCCAACCCTTAGAGAAATTTATCTGTGGTTCACCTCTTTGAAATACCTCATTGTTGTTCCACATTTACCATAGCCAAAAAAAAAAAAAAAAAAAAAAAGGCTTTTTATTAACAAAGTGTTCAGAAGGGGGCGCCACTGTAAACAATGAGAGTTTTCGCTGCTGGGACAACTTGTTGCAGAAACAGCTGAAAGCAATCAGGTCAGACAGAGCCAAGGCCTGGAGGGATTTTTAAAATTACAAAAACCGAACCAAATCAATCCAACACAAAAATCAAATCCAATGGCCAAGATTTCAACTTTGCTACTAAATATATGACATTCTCCTAAGACATGCGCATGACTTGATCAATATATTTACATATTTATATTTGAAGAAGAAGGAACTATTTGATGCAGCAAATCCACGTTGATTATAAATTACCAGATATGGGGCTCCTGGGTGGCTCAGTGCTTTAGGCCTCTGCCTTTGGCTCAGGTCATGATTTCAGGGTCCTGGGATGGAGCGCGACATCGGGCTCTCTGCTCAGCGGGGAGCCTGCATCCCCCCCCCTCTGTCTTTCTCTCTACCTACTTGTGATATGTCAAATGGGTAAATAAGATTTTTAAAAAAAGAATTACTAGGTGTGAAATACATCGAGGGTATGGGAAGGAAAATGATTTCACCTGATCAGACTAGGAAGTGGTTGAAACCTGATTTAAAGTGCTATAAAAAGAATAAAGAAATATATGGGGAAAAAATCCCTAGAAAAGCAGCAATAATAACTGGCGGCTCTTTATTGATCCAGATTCTGCGGTAGTCAAAGAAGAGCTGGTTTTAGTCAGAGGATGATCTCGGTTTGTCTTCATGATCTGGAATTTCCTGCAAGCCAGGCATGGGGCTCTGCACTAGAGCTACAAATGCTGGGGGGCCCTCACTGTCCCTTTTCTCTTCTCAGGGGGACAACAGGCATGTCCATGGTGCAGTGAGACAAGCTTTACCACAGGGAGATAAAAGACTGCCAAGGGTAGGTTGGAGCTGGGAAAAGCCACTTAGGAACTGATTATCAGAGGAGGTGATAGACAAGGGCAAAGCAAAGAATGAGGATGAGAGTGTCAAGTTTCAAAGTGCCAGGAGGCAGCACAGTGCATTCGGGAAGCTACAGCAAGTTCATGACAACGGATAGCTGATCTTACAGCATCACCTGGGGATGGAGGCTGAGCCCCGGGGTTAACACTGGGGCTGAGATGGTTTGTATACTATGCCGAGGAGGTGAGGTACTACACTGTAGGGGCACAGGGAACTACAAGAGGATTTCAAATATCAGAATCATAACCATAATAGAGTATTTACTTGCATCCTAGCTTTCATCAAGGGTAAGATGCACTATAGTTTATGTTCGACTAAGAAAGAGAAATGCTCTCAGTTAAACTAAGATATATCCTCAAGTGCAAGGTGAATGCCACCTTAAGACATATTAAAATGGGGGGGGCACAAAACTTAGAACAAGTATATAGTGGAACTAGAATAATTTAAAAAGGTCGAACACTTGGATCAACTTAAAAAGTGAATATTGCTTACCAAGTGCCCCAAACTATATTAAGTCTTAGAACAAGAGACATTGTCATCTTGATGCCCCACAGCTGCTAGACCCAAGGTACAGAGGGCAGTAGCCAACGACCAGCAGGCCCCAAGTGCCATGTGCAGACTCTAAGAGCAACTGCCTTTGAGAGAGGAAACGGTTGAAAGTGGGCTTTCTGAGGTAGAGAATTATTAGCTGGGAAAGGAGGAAAATTGACACAGAATCGGAATTGATGCCCCTACATGACAGAGTTGGTGAAACTTCCCTTCTCAGAGATCTCGAGGCTCCTCAGAAATGTATTTTTCATTTTCGACAGAACATTCAGGATAAACATGATCTGTTCGAGTTCCTGGTTCTCTTATCAGGACTGTTTCCAAGGCTTCAGTGGCACAAGAAAAGTGTTTTGAAATTCAAGGGTAAATCCTGACAAAAGCAAAGCACGGTATCTATGAAAAACTAACCACTCAGAAGAGAACAACAGATAAAAGGCCAGGCCGACCTGACCCTGCAGGATAGGTAAGGTTGGTCCGGCAACAGGGGTAGAGGGGAAGTGCCCATCTCCTGCTAGAAGAGCTAGAGAAGACCCCTTCCGGAGAGACCACCAGGAGAGGAGAGCAGTAGGTGCTGATGATGAAAAATATTTTAATCAGCAGAGAAGGTCAAAATGACAAAGTTCCAGGATCAGAGTAAACATATGGAATTAAAAAATAAAAAAATTAAAAAAAAAAAGATTTTTTTGAAAGGACTTTTTTTTTTTAAAGGACTTTATACAAAAGTCCTTTTTAAGAGACAGTTGGCTGTTTAAACCAAAAGTACAACTCACTGAGAGAATCGCTGCATTATTTATTGGGGTGAAAGGACCTGGAATGTAGAAAGACCCATTCTGCAGAGGAAACAAGAGAATCACTAACAGGCCTCATGCCTTGCACAGCCAGTGGCTAGAATCCCTGCCTCATGAGACCCTTTGCTAGAAGGCCGCTAGAACCATCTCAACTATGTTAGTCTATCTTGGAAGCCAACAAGTGTTTGCCCAGTTAAGAGCACGGTAACAATCAGTCACGTTATGCTATAATGACTGTCGATATCTTTAAAAGCCTTGTCAAGTTCCTTTTTGAGTAACCCTCACCCCACCCTTAGAGAAATTTATCTGTGGTTCACCTCTTTGAAATACCTCATTGATGTTCCACATTTACCATACCCCCCCCAAAAAAAAGCTTTTTATAAACAAAGTGTTCAGAAGGGGGAGCCACTGTAAACAATGAGAGTTTTCGCTGCCAGGACAACTTTGTTGCAGAAACAGCTGAAAGTATTCAGGTCAGACATAGCCAAGGGCTGGAGGGATCTTTAACATTACAAAAACCGAACCAAATCAAACCAAAACAAAAATCAAATCCAATGGCCAAGATTTCAAGTTTGCTACTAAAGGTATGACATTCTCCTAAGACATGCGTGTGATTTGATCAATATATTTATATATTTATATTTGAAGAAGAAGGAACTATTTGATGCAGCAAATCCACGTTGATTAAAAATTACCAGATATGGGGCTCCTGGGTGGCTCAGTGGTTTAGGCCTCTGACTTCGGCTCAGGTCATGATTTCAGGGTCATGGGATGGAGCCCCACATCAGGCTCTATGCTCAGCGGGGAGCCTGCTTCCCCCTCTCTCTCTGCCTGCCTCTCTTCCTACTTCTGATCTGTCAAATGGGTAAATAAGATCTTTAAAAAAAGAATTACTAAGTGTGAAATACATCGAGGGTATGGGAAGGAAAATGATTTCAGCTGATCTGACTAGGAAGTGGTTGAAGCCTGAATTAAAGTGCTATAAAAAGAGTAAAGACCTGGGAAATATATGGGGAAAAAATCCCTAGAAAAATAGCATTAATAACTGTCTGCTCTTTAATGATCCAGATCCTGCGGTAGGCAAAGAAGAGCTGGTTTTAGCCAGAGGATGATCTCTGTTTGTCTTCATGACCTGGCATTTCCTGCAAGCCAGGCATGGGGCTCTGCACTAGAGCTGCAAATTCTGGGGGGCCCTCACTGTCCCTTTTCTCTTCTCAGCGGGACTACGGGCATGTCCGCGGTTCAGTGTGACAGGCTTTACCACAGAGAGATAAAAGACTGCCAAGGGTAGGTTGGAGCAGGGAAAAGCCACTTAGGAACTGATTTTCAGGGGAGGTGATAGACAAGGGCAAAGCGAAGAATGAGGATGAGAGTGTCAAGTTTCAAAGTGCCAGGAGGCAGCACAGTGCATTCGGGAAACTACAGCAAGTTCATGACAACCGACAGCTGATCTCAGCATCACCTGCGGATGGAGGCTGAGCCGCGGGGTTAACACTGGGGCTGGGATGGTTTGTATACTATGCCTAGGAGGTGAGGTACTACACTGAAGGGGCACAGGGTGCTAAAGGAGGATTTCAAATATCAGAATAGTAACCATAATAGAGTATTTAATTGCATCCTAGCTTTCATCAGTTAAGATGCACTATAGTTTATGTTCGACTAAGAAAGAGAAATGCTGTCAGTTAAACTAAGAAGTGTCCTCAAGTGCAAGCTGAGTGCCACCTTAAGAGATATTAAAATAGGGGGGGGGGGACGACAAAGAATATTTTAATCAAAAGAGAAGGTCGAAATGACAAAGTTCCAGATTCAGAGTAAACATATGGGATTAAAAAATAAAAAATGAAAAAAAAAGATTTTTTTTTTTTTTTGAAATTGATGAATTTCCAGATCCTAAGTCATGTTTGGTGGGGTGAGGTTCAGAACTGACGACTAAAGAAAGAATTCTTAAGACATCTTTGGTGCAAAATGGTGGTTTATTAAAGCACGGGGACAGGACCCATGGGCAGGAAGAGCTGCTGCCCCAGGCATGTGAGGAGTGGCTGGTTATATACACAGGAGTTGGGTAGGTGAGGACAAAGGGTTGTTCAGAAGGGCTATTGGGATAAAGAAGACTGTCAGGATATGGAAGGCCTGGTTACTATCAAGCCAAGGCCACTTTCCCTCTAATGAGGCACTAACATAAATTCAATTGGGAGTCTCCTGGTGGAATGTTACATTCCTGCTATCAAACGTCCTTGTTAGCGATATTTAGGTCTTAAAAGAAATTTAACTTTATTTACTTTTCCTTCTACCTGCATCTCCTTCGGTTTTTTTTATGGAGGGGAGGGCTTGAGGAACTGAGTTATGTATCTTTGGAAATTGGGCTATTGATAAGGCAACTTCTTTGTTGTAAATGTCAAGGACATTTGTAAACCAAGAGAGACTCCTGCCTTGCAGGACTGTGATCTCTGCAAGATAACCATTTGCTCTTCTTTTAGGGCAGTCAGGGGTGCCTGTGAAATGTCACACATATTACCAAGGGGAATGGGTAGAGAAGGGGTGCAAGGCACAGCCCCTGCTCTGTTCTCAGCCAGCCTCATGCTCCCTCATCAAAAGGACGTTTTTTTAAAGGACTTTAAAGAAAAGTCCTTTTTAAGAGACAGCTGGCTGCTTAAACCAAAAGTACAAAACACTGAGAGAATCGCCGCATTATTTATTGGGGTGAAAGGACCTGGAATGTAGAAAGACCCATTCTGCAGAGGAAAAAATAGAATCACTAGCAGGCCTCATGCCTTGCACAGCCAGTGGCTAGAATCCCTGCCTCATGAGACCCTGTGCTAGAAGGCCGCTAGAACCATCTCAACTATGTTAGTCTATCTTGGAAGCCAACAAGTGTTTGCCCAGCTAAGAGCACGGTAACAATCAGTCACGTTATGTTATAATGACTGTCTATATCTTTAAAAGCCTTGTCAAGTTCCTTTTTGAGTAACCCTCACCCCACCCTTAGAGAAATTTATCTGTGGTTCACCTCTTTGAAATACCTCATTGTTGTTCCAAATTTACCATACCCCCCCCAAAAAAAAAAACCTTTTATTAACAAAGTGTTCAGAAGGGGGCGCCACTGTAAACAATGAGAGTTTTCACTGCCAGGACAACTTTGTTGCAGAAACAGCTGAAAGCAATCAGGTCAGACAGAGTCAAGGGCTGGAGGGATTCTTAAAATTACACAAAACCAAACCAAATCAATCCAAAACAAAAATCATAACCAATGGCCAAGATTTCAAGTTTGCTACTAAAGGTATGACATTCTCCTAAGACATGCGTGTGACTTGATCAATATATTTATATATTTATATTTGAAAAAGAAGGAACTATTTGATGCAGCAAATCCACGTTGATTAAAAATTACCAGATATGGGGCTCCTGGGTGGCTCAGTGGTTTAGGCCTCTGCCTTCGGCTCAGGTCATGATTACAGGGTCCTGGGATGGAGCCCCAAATCAGGCTCTCTGCTCAGCGGGGAGCCTGCTTCCCCCTCTCTCTCTGCCTGCCTCTCTACCTACTTGTGATCTGTCAAATGGGTAAATAAGATCTTTAAAAAAAGAATTACTAAGTGTGAAATACATCGAGGGTATGGGAAGGAAAATGATTTCACATGATCAGACTAGGAAGTGGTTGAAGCCTGAATTAAAGTGCTATAAAAAGAGAAAAGACCTGGGAAATGTATGGGGAAAAAATCACTAGAAAAACAGCAATAATAACTGGCTGCTCCTAATTGATCCAGATCCCGCGGTAGGCAAAGTAGAGCTGGTTTTAGCCAGAGGATGATCTCTGTTTGTATTCATGATCTGGCATTTCCTGCAAACCAGGCATGGGGCTCTGCACTAGAGCTGCAAATGCTGGGGGGCCCTCACTGTCCCTTTTCTCTTCTCAAGGGGACAACGGACATATCCATGGTGCAGTGTGACAGCCTTTACCACAGGGAGATAAAAGACTGCCAAGTGTAGTTTGGAGCTGGGAAAAGCCACTTATGAACTGATTTTCAGGGGAGGTGATAGACAAGGGCAAAGCAAAGAGTGAGGATGAGTGCGTCAAGTTTCAAAGTGCCAGGAGGCAGCACAGTGCATTCGGGAAACTACGGCAAGTTCATGACAACCGACAGCTGATCTCACAGCATCACCTGCGGATGGAGGCTGAGCCCCGGGGTTAACACTGGGGGTCAGATGGTTTGTATACTATGCCGAGGAGGTGAGGTACTACACTGTGGGGGGACAGGGAGCTACCAGAGGATTTCAATATCAGAATCGTAACCATAATAGAGTATTTAATTGCATCCGAGCTTTCATCAAGGGTAAGATGCACTATAATTTATGTTCGACTAAGAGAAATGCTGTCAGTAAAACTAAGATATGTCATCAAGTGCAACGTGAGTGCCACCTTAAGAGATATTAAAATGGGGGGGGGGACAATTCTTAGAACAAGTAAACAGTGGAACTAGAATAATTAAGAAAGGTCGAACACTTGGATCAACAAAATAAGTGATTATTGCTTCCCATGTGCCCCAAACTATATTAAGTCTTAGAACAAGAGACGTTCTCATCTTGATGCCCCGCAGCTGTTAGACCCAAGGTACAGAGGGCAGTAGCCAACGACCAGCAGGCCCCAAGTGCCATGTGCAGACTCTAAGAGCAACTGCCTTTGAGAGAGGAAACGGTTGAGCGTGGGCTTGCTGAGGTAGAGAATTATTAGCTGGGAAAGGAGGAAAATTGACACAGAATTGGAATTGATGCCCCTTACATGACAGAGTTGGTGAAACTTCCCTTCTCAGAGATCTTGAGTCTCCTCAGAAATGTATTTTTCATTTTGGATGGAACATTCAGGATAAATATGATCTGTTCGGGTTTCTGGTTCTCTCATCAGGACAGTTCTTAGGCTTCAGTGGCACAACTAAAGGGTTTTGATAGTCCAGAGTAAATCCTGACAATGGCAAAGCCCGATCTATGAAAAACTAACCACTCAGAAGAGAACAACAGATAAAAGGCCAGGCCGACCTGACCCTGCAGGATAAGTAAGGTTGGTCCGGCAACAGGGGTAGAGGGGAAGTGCCCATCCCCTGCAAGAAGAGCTAGAGAAGACCCCTTCCGGAGAGACCACCAGGAGAGGAGAGAAGTAGGTGCTGATGATGAAGAATATTTTAATCAGCATAGAAGGTCAAAATGACAAAGTTCCAGGATCAGAGTAAACATATGGGATTAAAAAGTAAAAAAAAAAAAAAAAAAAAAATTTTTTTGAAAGGACTTTTTTTTTTTAAAGGACTTTATACAAAAGTCCTTTTTAAGAGACAGTTGGCTGTTTAAACCAAAAGTACAACTCACTGAGAGAATCGCTGCATTATTTATTGGGGTAGAAAGGACCTGGAATGTAGAAAGACCCATTCTGCAGAGGAAAAAATAGAATCACTAACAGGCCTCATGCCTTGCACAGCCAGTGGCTAGAATCCCTGCCTCATGAGACCCTGTGCTAGAAGGCCGCTAGAACCATGTCAACTACGTTAGTTTATCTTGGAAGCCAACAAGTGTTTGCCCAGTTAAGAGCACGGTAACAATCAGTCACGTTATGTTATAATGATTGTTGATATCTTTAAAAGCCTTGTCAAGTTCCTTTTTGAGTAACCCTCACCCTACCCTTAGAGAAATTTATCTGTGGTTCACCTCTTTGAAATACCTCATTGTTGTTCCATATTTACCATAATCAACAAAAAAAAAAAAAGCTTTTTATGAACAAAGTGTTCAGAAGGGGGCGCCACTGTAAACAATGAGAGTTTTCGCTACCCGGACACCTTTGTTGCAGAAACAGCTGAAAGCAATCAGGTCAGACAGAGCCAAGGACTGGAGGGATTTTTAAAATTACAAAAACCGAACCAAAACAAACCAAAACAAAAATCAAAACCAATGGCCAATATTTCAAGTTTGCTACTAAAGGTATGACATTCAACTAAGACATGCGCGTGATTTAATCAATATATTTACATATTTATATTTGAAGAAGAAGGAACTATTTGATGCAGCAAATCCACGTTGATTATAAATTACCAGATATGTGGCTCCTGGGTGGCTCAGTGCTTTAGGCCTCGGTCTTCGGCTCAGGTCATGATATCAGGGTCCTGGGATGGAGCGCCACATCGGGCTCTCTGCTCAGCGGGGAGCCTGCATCCCCCCCCCCTCTGTCTTTCTCTCTACCTACTTGTGATCTGTCAAATGGGTAAATAAGTTTTTTTAAAAAAGAATTACTAGGTGTGAAATACATCGAGGGTATGGGAAGGAAAATGATTTCACCTGATCAGACTAGGAAGTGGTTGAAGCCTGAATTAAAGTGCTATAAAAAGAGTAAAGACCTGGGAAATATATGGGGAAACAATCCCTAGAAAAACAGCAATAATAACTGGCTGCTCTTTATTGATCCAGATCCTGCGGTAGGTAAAGAAGAGCTGGTTTTAGCCAGAGGATGATCTCCGTTTGTCTTCATGATCTGGCATTTCTTGCAAGCCAGGCATGGGGCTCTGCACTAAAGCTGCAAATGCTGGGGGGCCCTCACTGTCCCTTTTCTCTTCTCAGTGGGACAATGGGCATGTCCATGGTGCAGTGTGACAGTCTTTACCACAGGGAGATAAAAGACTGCCAAGGGTAGGTTGGAGCTGGGAAAAGCCACTTAGGAACTGATTTTCAGGGGAGGTGATGGACAAGGGCAAAGCAAAGAATGAGGATGAGAGTGTCAAGTTTCAAAGTGCCAGGAGGCAGCACAGTGCATTCGGGAAGCTACAGCACGTTCATGACAACGGACAGCTGATCTCACAGCATCACCTGGGGATGGAGGCTGAGCCCCGGGGTTAAAACTGGGGCTGAGATTGTTTGTATGCTATGCCGAGGTGAGGTACTACACTGTAGGGGCACAGGGAACTACCGGAGGATTTCAAATATCAGAATCATAACCATAATAGAGTATTTAATTGCATCCGAGCTTTCATCAAGGGTAAGATGCACTATAGTTTATGTTCGACTAAGAAAGAAAAATGCTGTCAGTTAAACTAAGATATATCCTCAAGTGCAAGGTGAATGCCACCTTAAGACATATTAAAATGGGGGGGGGGGAGCACAAATCTTAGAACAAGTAAACAGTGGAACTAGAATAATTAAAAAAGGTCGAACACTTGGATCAACTTAAAAAGTGAATATTGCTTCCCAAGTGCCCCAAACTATATTAAGTCTTAGAACAAGAGACGTTCTCATCTTGATGCCCCGCAGCTGTTAGACCCAAGGTACAGAGGGCAGTAGCCAACGACCAGCAGGCCCCAAGTGCCATGTGCAGACTCTAAGAGCAACTGCCTTTGAGAGAGGAAACGGTTGAGAGTGGGCTTTCTGAGGTAGAGAATTATTAGCTGGGAAAGTAGGAAAATTGACACAGAATCGGAATTGATTCCCCTACATGACAGATTTGGTGAAACTTCCCTTCTCAGAGATCTCGAGGCTCCTCAGAAATGTATTTTTCATTTTGGACAGAACATTCAGGATAAACATGATCTGTTCGAGTTCGTGGTTCTCTCATCAGGACTGTTTCCTAGGCTTCACTGGCACAAGAAAAGGGTTTTGAAAGTCCAGGGTAAATCCTGACAAAAGCAAAGCACGGAATCTATGAAAAACTAACCACTCAGAAGAGAAAAACAGATAAAAGGCCAGGCCGACCTGACCCTGCAGGATAGGTAAGGTTGGTCCGGCAACACGGGTAGAGGGGAAGTGCCCATCTCCTGGTAGTAGAGCTAGAGAAGACCCCTTCTGGAGAGACCACCAGGAGAGGAGAGCAGTAGGTGCTGATGATGAAGATTATTTTAATCAAAAGAGAAAGTTAAAGTGACAAAGTTCCAGGATCAGAGTAAACATATGGGATTAAAAAATAAAAAAATTAAAAAAAATATTTTTTTGAAAGGACTTTTTTTTTTTAAAGGACTTTAAACAAAAGTCCCTTTTAAGAGACAGTTGGCTGTTTAAACCAAATGTACAACTCACTGAGAGAATCGCTGCATTATTTTTGGGGGTAGAAAGGACCTGGAATGTAGAAAGACCCATTCTGCAGAGGAAAAAATAGAATCACTAACAGGCCTCATGCCTTGCGCAGCCAATGGTTAGAATCCCTGCCTCATGAGACCATTTTAAAAGCTGTACTCATAATGGAACAGAAGGTGTCATTTCCCTATAATTTTATATATGTCATTAATTTGCTGCAAAGCCCAAGAGCACTGGAAGCAGAAACTGGGACCAAAGAGTGAGCACCCTGTTTGACAAGAGCGACCAGGCACCTCTTCTTCAGATGCAGGGGGAGCCCTGGCGTGCTGACTCCTCCCTTCTTCCTTTCCCCTTTCCTCCCTCCCTCCCTCTTCCCTTCCCCTCTCTCCATCCCTGGTGGTGCCCTTTCCCGATGCCCACTTCATCCCTTTTCCTTTCTACATGCCTGTCTTCTAGAGTTTCTTCTCTCCTCCCAATTACTTCCCTTCGTCTGAATCTCCTCTTTGGTCCCTTTGTCCCTGCTCTCTGCTCCTCCTCCCCTTCCCTGGCCCCTGTTCAGCTCCATCCAGACTGCAGGCAGAGCTGGACAAACACTCTCACTCACTAGCTCAGCCACCCTCCAGAGAAGTCACTCTTCGGTGGCCACCTTCCTGACCCCTGGTCCTTTCTCCACTTATTCAGCTATTGCTCTGAAGTCTTAGGAGGACAGAGCGGGGCTGCCGCAGAATCAGGCCAGAGGAGAAACCAAACCATGTGTCCACACTGTCCCCCAGTACTGCTGCTCTGAGAGCTTTCAGAGTCCTCAACAGGGTTAGGATTTAGGGGCTTCTTCAGAACCGGGAGTGAAAACAGCCATAGGTCAAAAGAAAAGCTATGAACCCCACACAAAAATAATAATCACAAATGAAAACTAAGTTAACTCTGAAGTCCCAAAGTCAAAGAATTGCCTTGAATCTGTCACTAGAAAGCACCCAAGGCCTCACTCTCTGGGTTCTGGGTGCCCTGGGAATGGCAGGAGTCTCTGACCCCCTTCCCTCTTCATTCACTCCCAAAGAACGTCCTCTGAGGTGGTCTTCAAACTTCCTCTGAGAAACTGTCTCTGGGAACTGTAGGCCCTCGGCTGCTGGGATGAATGAGGGTGATGTCAGGACCTGATGGGAAGCTTTACCAGGAGACTGTGGCTTCTGGATGCAGTCCTCAGGTCCCATGGTCTGGGTGAGATCTAGGTCTTTCAGTGGAGGCGGACAGATGAGATTTCAGATTTTGAGTTGATTCTGGCATGATTAGTGCTTTGGAGGGCATTGGGTGAAGGTATTTTGCACACGGGAAGGACACGAATTTGGGGAGCCAGTGAGTGGACTGTTAAGAGCTGACCTTGCATTACCCCCAGAAACCTTGCTGCTGTCCTTATCTCTGGTACCACAGAACGTGACCTTACTTGGAACTAGAGTCCTTACAGATGCAATCACATTACAGTGAGGTCGTTAGAGTGGGCCCTAATCTCCTGTAACTGACCTCCTTATGTAAAGGGAAAATCTGGACAGAGAGATGCCCCTACTGTCAGTGGTGGGCAGTGCATGAACTTCTGGAACCCTGACAGTAGTGGAAAACAGACTCAGGCTGGGTACTAGGTAAATGGGAGCTCTAGTGGAATTTCAGATGAAGATGCTGTGGACCTCGGCTTCCCAGGTCATAGTGACGTTAGGATTCAAATTCAAGTCAGAGATGAAAGAAACATCTGGACTCGGTCCTCAGGTACACACAGTATTCTGAACTGAGGCTAGAACCAGAGACCATTCTAATGAAAGGCCTCCACAGGTGGGCTCTCACAGGTGGGCTCCGACTTAGTTTCCAGTATATTCATTCATGGAATCGCTCTGTGGGTCAACATGCAGAACAAAACCATTTAATAAAAGTGACAATGTGGTGAGGAGAGGGAGGCCAGAAGGCATGTGAATGTGGAGAGAGGAAGAGCCAGGGTGGAAAACCCGAGAATCCCTCCCTGCGCTCCTTGCTGCCAGGTAGGTCTGAGGGACTAGTTTCCACCTGGGATCCCAAGTCCAGAACAAAAGTGGCGGGTCCAAGGCTCGGGATGAGGGAAGGGGGTCCTCAGCACCCAGCGTGGGGGTGCCAAATGATGGGGGCTATTGCGCTCGCTGGCGGGGGGGCACCTCGCATGGCTCCGTCCCTGGCCCGATTCCGTGGGGTCCCGGGTGCGGTGTGTCGTCCGGGGTGGTCCTGCTGCCCCGGGGGTCGCGGGAGGCTGGGTCCCAACACCCCCGCGAGCTCGCGGCCCGCGCTTTCTGCTCCAGATGAGGGCGTGGCGCGGTGTCACTTTACCTGCTCGCAGAGGGTCTTCCGGAGAAGCCATGGGGTGGGGCGGGGCAGCGGGCCACGGGAGCGGGACAGCGCAGCCTCAGGGGCTGGGCTGGAGCGCGGGAGTGCAGGGGCGGCGAGGAAGGGGGTCCTGAGTCCTGACTAGGCCGCAGCACAGCACCATGGCGCTGAGAGCCCCTCCTCTGCCAGCCCCTCCACCTCCTCTCAGACTCTCTGCCGAGTCCTCCGCGAGCTCACTTCCCGCTTCCGCAATTAGCAAAGCCCCTTCTCCGGGCCGCCCGCGCCCCCCTCCCCCTCAGCCCTGAGGCGTGGGCCCGGGCACGGGCGCCGGCGAAGCCCTGGGGGCCTGCGAGCGTGGCCAGCGCCAGCGCTGGGCAGCCTCCTAGCCTGGCTCCCGGAGCGGGTGTCGGAGTGCTGCCTGGCTGCGAAAAGATCATCAGCCCTAAACCCAGCTGCACTCCGGGTCACTTCGCTGGCTTCCTGATTGTGCCCAAAGCCGGGAACCAGCTTCCCCAGCACAGGCCTGGGCTGAGATGCCTGCCAGCGATCTCTTTGAGCAGTCTCCTAGTCTCCAGGCAGGGTCCGCCATTGCATGATGGCACGCGCGAATCACTTCGACCTGGATGTTTGGGTTTTTTGTTTGTTTTTTGGTTATTGGTTATTACATGACCTCCATGGTAGGTGCTCCTCAATGGAGTGAAAAGAGGATGCCTGATACATACGCATATGGCCATTCTAGAAAAAGAGCTTGGAGTTCTTGCGGAAGCGTGGCATTGGTCCTTGCACTATGTTTTAATAGAAATGGGATTATGCACCAACTTACTTAAATGAGCATAGTTTGAAATCGTTTACTAAGAATAAATATTTAAAACAGTTATATTTTAACTAAATCTATCATCAATCATAAATCTATTATACGAAGGTTACAGGCAATTTAAATGCAATAGCACTCTCTTCAGGGTTTTAAATAATCCGTGTCTGTCTTGGCACATGAGATTGCAAAGATAGCAAATGGTTTGTAAAAGATCATATAATAGCTTTTACTATACGGTATCAGCAATTTATCCTAAAGGAGCTGCCACCAGCTAAAAACTCAGCTTTGAAAAATGCAGAAAAGCAGCAAACGTTAACATACCCTCTTGGTGACCAGAGGCATACTTTGTGCCCCTCATCATCTCTTTCGTGGTTCTGAGGCCCTTGGCGCTCAGTAGTTTAGTGTCTTATTCTCTGGAATAGGCCATTGAAGAAATACCAGGCCCAGAGAAGAAGGTCCTGCTGGGTGTCTGAAGAAAGTACAACCTTTTAGATGAAGCTTTCTGGGGAATTTGTTAGTGGTTTGGTCTGCTTCTGATAGGAAGGGAAATTTTATTTTTAAAGATTTTATTTATTAATTTGATAGAGATCACAAGTAGGAAGAGAGGCAGGCAGAGAGAGAGGAAGAAACAGGCTCCCTGCTGAGGAGTGAGCCTGATGTGGGGCTCGATCCCAGGACCCTGGAATCATGACCTGAGCCGAAGGCAGAGGCTTTAACTCACTCTGCCACCCAGGTGCCCAAGGGACATTTTTTTAAAAGATTTTATTTATTTATTTGACAGACAGAGATCACAAGTAGGCAGAGAGCAGGCAGAGAGAGAAGTGGAAGCAGGCTCCCTGCTGAGTAGAGAGCCAGACATGGGGCTCAATCCCAGGACCCTAGGATCATGACCTGAGCCGAACGCAAAGGCCCAGTGAGCCAAACACACTGAGCCACTCGGGTGCCCCAGGAAGGGAAATTTTTTTAAGAGTATTTTCTCTTTGAATCTATTTTGAGGTTTGGTTTGTGGTTCTTTCTGACTTCTCATGAAGATGGAATTTCTTCTGAGGTTGGTTGTCAGGAACTGCACATCAAATCGACCTATCTTGTTAGCAATAAATAAATAAATAAATAAATAAATAAATAAAAGCTCAAGTGTTGGTATAAAGCTATTATGCTTTTCAAAATCCCGAACTCTAATTCATGTATCGTGGTCATTCTTTATCATATCAAACAGGAAAGAGGTGGCAGAAACGCACTTTCAGGTTAATTTTTTTACAAGGAAGATTGACTTATGAACCTACTTTGTTATTCCCTTTCATTCAATTTCCCTGTACCTCCTTTTCTATGAATTGTAATGGTAAACCATTATTATTTTTATTGTTGGCCTGTGAGAATTAGAGATCAATGCCCAAGAGAAAGCAGAAGGCAGGTTTATTAAAGCAACAGCACACTATCTAAGGGAGAGCAGGTGGTATTCCATGAGGTGGAGCTGGCCCTTACTTTGTTTTGGGATTGGATATTTCCTGGTCTTTTTGAAGTGGGAGGACCTTCAACATGCAGTGGATTGATCTCTAATGGAGGCTGCTTCCAATCATTTGGGGGACTCCTACCACATGTTGGGAAAAGGAGTTGTTGTCATTTTTATTTTATTTTTTTCAGGGTTCCAAAATTCACTGTTTATGCACCACACCCAGTGCTCCATGCAATATGTGCCCTCCATAACTCCCATTAACAGGCTTACCCAACCCTCTGCCCCCTCCCCTCAAAACTCTCAGTTTGTTTCTCAGAGTCTCTCATGGTTTGTCTCCCCCTCCAATTTCCCCCCACTCACTTCTCCTCTTGATCACCCAGTGTCTTCTGTGTTATTCTTTATGCTCCACAATTAAGTGAAACCATATGGAAATTGACAATCTCTGCTTGAATTATTCCACTCAGGATTATCTCCTCCTGTCCCGTCCATGTTGATACAAAAGTTGGGTATCCTTCCTTTCAGAAGGAAGCATAATACTCCATTGTAATAATGGATCATATCTTCTTTATCCGTTCATCCATTGAAGGTCATCTTGGTTCTTTCCAATGTTTAATGACTGTGGCCATTGCTGCTATAAACATTAGGGTACAGATGTCCCTTCTTTTCACTGCATCTGTATCTTAGGGGTAAATACTCAGTAGTGCAATTGCAGGGTCAATTTTAATTTCTTAAGGAGTCTCCACACTGTATCCCAAAGTAGCTGCACCAACTGGCATTCTCACCAATAGTGTAAGAGGGTTCCCCATTCTCCACATCCTCTCCAACACTTGTTGTTTATTTCCTTGTTAATTTTGGCCATTCTAACTGTGTAAGGTGGTATCCCAATGTGCTTTTGATTTGAATCTCCCTGATGGCTAATGATGATGAACATTTTCTCATGCATCTGTTTGCCATTTGTATGTCTTCTTTGGAGAAGTGTCTGTTCATGTCTTCTGCCCATTTTTTGACATGATTATCTGTTTTGTGTGTGTTGAGTTTGAGGAGTTCTTTATAGATCTTGGATATCAGCCCTTTATCTGTAATGTCATTTGTGAAAATCTTCTCCCATTCCGTGGGTTGTCTCTTCATTTTGTTGACGGTATCCTTTGCTGTGCAGAAACTTTTGATCTTGATGAAGTCCCAAAAGTTCATTTTTGCTTTTGTTTCCTTTGTCTTTGGGGACATGTATTGAAAGAATTTGCTGTGGCCAATGTCCAAGAGGTTCCTGCCTATGTTCTCCTATAGGATTTTGATAGATTCCTGCCTCACGTTGAGGTCGTTTGTCCATTTCGAATTTATCTTTATGTATGGTATAAGAGAATGGTTGAGTGTCATTCTTCCATACATAGCTGTCCAATTTTTCCAGCACCATTGATTGAAGAGGCTGTCTTTTTTCCACTGTGTATATTTCTCTGCTTTGTCAAAGATTTTTTGACCATAGAGTTGATGGTCCATATCTGGGCACTTTACTCTAATCCACTGGTCTACAAGTCTTTTTAACCCACTGAGCCACCCAGGTGCCCCTTTTAAGCTATTATTTAAAAGTAGAGTCATTTTCTTTTTGTTAAGAATTTATTTATTATTTATTTGACAGAGAGAGATCACAAGTGGACGGAAGACAGGCAGAGGGTTAGGGTTAGACGTCGTTGGGTTCAGGGTTAGCGTAAGGCTTAGGGTAGGGGTCAGGGTTAGGGTTAGGTTCATGGTTAGGTTTAGGGTCAGGCTCACAGTAGGGTCACTTTTAGCGTTACGCTCAGAGTCAGGGCCAGGGTCAGTGTTAGGGTGAGGGTTAGGTTTAGGGTCAGGTTCAGGGTCATGTTCAGATTTAGGGTCAGGTTCAAGTTTTGGTCTTGGGGCAAGGTTCATGTCAGGGTCAGGGTTAGGTTTGGGACAGGTTTAGTGTCAGGGTTAGGGTTAGGTCAGCTTTATGTTTAGGTTCTGTTTTATGAGTAGGTTCAAGATCAGGGTTAGATTTAGGGTTACGTTTCTGTTCAGAATCACGGTTTGGGTCAGAGTTAGGTTTACAGACAGGGTTAGGGTCAGTGTTAAGGTCAAGGCCAGGGTCAGGTTTAAGGTTAAGGTCTGACATAGGCAAAGTTCAGAGTTAGGTTTATGATCAGGGTAAGGGACAGGGTCAGGTTTATTGTTAAAGTGGGGTTATGGTTAGGGTTAGAGATAGGTTGAGGGTTAGGGTTAGACCGGGTTAGGGTCAGTGTCAGGGATAATGTTAGGGGTTACTCTTAGGGTTAGGTTCAGCGTTAGGCTTCGGGTCAGGGCCCGTGTTAGTGTCATGGTCAGGGTTACGTTTAGGGTTAAAGTTAGGGTCAGGCTCCCATTCAGTGTCAGGGTTAGTGTTAGGGTCAGGGTCAGCGTCACTGTTAGGGTCAGGGTAAGGTTTATTGTCTTTGGCTGGGTCAGGGTCAGGGTGAAGACTAGGACAAGTGACAGCTTTACGGTCAAGATCAGATATTGGTTTAAAGTCCACATTCGGGTCAGGGACCGGGATATGTGGAGGTCAGTGTTAGTGTCATGGTTAGGATTAGGGTCAGGGTCAGGGTCAGGTTCTGGTGAAGGTCAGGGCCAGGGTCAGGTTTAGGGTCAGGCTTTGGTTTAGGGTCAATGTTTGGTTCAGTGTAACAGTTAGGTTTTGTCGGTAAGGTTTGGGATTCGGGTTAGGGTTAGAGTTAGTAGTAGGGTTATGGTTAGGGTTAGGGATAGTGTAAGGTCAGGGTTAGGGTTTGGTTTAGGGTAGGGGTTAGTGTTAGGGTCAGGGTCAGCGTTCGGTTTAGGTTCAGGGTCCGTAGAGGGATATGGTTAGAGTTACTTTAGGTTTAGGATTAGCGTCAGTCTCACAGTCACGGTCAGGGATAGGGTTAGGGTCAGGGTTAGGTCAGTGTCAGGGTTAGGATTAGGGTCATGGTCAGGGTCATGGTTAGGTATGAGTCATAGTTATGTAATGTCAGAGTTAGGTTTAGGTTCAGGGTCCACATCAGGGTCAGTGTCAGGCTTAGGTTTAGGTTTAGGGTTCAGGTCAGGATCACAGTCAGGTTCAGGGTCATGGTCATGGTCAGGGCTTGGGTTAGTGTTTGGGGCAGGCTCACAATCAGTGTCAGGGTCAGTGTTATTGGTTACTCTTAGTTTTAGCCACGCTCCTGAGTATGGCCCCATCCCTTCAGGGTCTCAGGATAATCCCTGGGCAGAAGGGTGTAGACCCTACACCCGATCCCACTTAACCACCCTTAAACTGGGGTGTGAACATGACTTGCCCACCAGACATCTAACCCCTCATCAGCCAGATCCCGCTTGGGGCATCTCCACCCACGATGGCATGGCCAGGTCCTCTTTACACACAGACACACAGACACCTAGAGGCACACACATGCACACACACACACACACTCACAGAGAGAGAGATGGGGAGGAGACCTAGGGCTACACCGGTTGATCAGAAGGTGTGGACTCTCAGACTCTGAGACCCTGGTGTCCCCTTTGATATTATTAGCCAAAGGGCCTGGGGCGTTTAGGAAACCTGATATGAACTGCCAGGCATTGGACGTGTCTGGCGGAGAGCTCTCTTTTCCCTGCATCCTCTGGGCTTCAGGACAGCAGAAGAACATGTCGCTTCCTTTAGGATGTGCCTAGAAATAAGCTGGGCATGGCGGTTTTCTCTGTAATGGGTTGCCTGGATACGTGGGTTCCAATTCCGTTGGGCTCTGTCTTCAGGGAAGTGAGGTCACCACTGCCTGGGGGTTCCTTACCGAACTTTCTGCTTCACCAGAGCTCCCTGAGCCGCCGGTCCCCAAGCTGCTCAAAGCTCACACTCCACTCAATGCAGTGCCCATCTAGTGATCCCCATACAGCCTCCCGCCACCCCTGGAGGGCTGGGTGCAGCTGTTGTCCCTGCTGAGGGAACAGAGCTGGGTTTAGACCAGGTTAGTGTTAGGGTTAGGGTTAAGAAAGACTTAGGGTCAGGGTTACAGTTAGACGTCGTTGGGGTCAGGGTTAGCATAAGGCTTAGTGTAGGAGTCAGGGTTAGGGTTAAGTTCATGGTTAGGTTTAGGGTCAGGCTCACAGTAGGGTATGGGTTAGCGTTACGCTCAGAGTCAGGGTCAGGGTCAGTGTTAGGTTGACAGTTAGGTTTAGGGTCAGGTTCAGGGTCATGTTCAGGTTTAGGGTCAGTTTCAAGTTTTGGTTTTGGGGCAAGTTTCATGTCACGGTCAGGGTTAGGTTTGGGACAGGTTTAGTGTCAGGGTTAGGGTTAGGTCAGCTTTATGTTTAGGTTCTGTTTTATGCGTAGGTTCAGGATCAGGGTTAACTTTAGGGTTACGATTCTGTTCAGAATCACGGAGTGGGTCAGAGTTAGGTTTACAGTCAGGGTTAGGGTCAGTGATAAGGTCAAGGCCAGGGTCAGGTTTAAGGTTAAGGTCTGACATAGGCAAAGTTCACAGTTAGGGTTATGATCAAGGTCAGGGAGAGGGTCAGGTTTATTGTTAAAGTGGGGTTAGGGTTAGGGTTAGAGGTAGGTTGAGGGTTAAGGTTAGAGCGGGTTAGGGTCAGTGTCAGGGATAATGTTAGGGGTTAGTTTTAGGGTTAGGTTCAGCTTAGGTTCGGGTCAGGGCCCGTGTTAGTGTCAGGGTCAGGGTTACAGTTAGGGTTAGAGTTAGGGTCAGGCTCCCATTCAGTGTCAGGGTTATTGTTAGGGTGAGGGTCAGCGTCTCTGTTAGGGTCAGCGTTAGGTTTATGGTCTTTACCTGGGTCAGGGTCAGGGTGAAATCTAGGGCCAGTGTCAGGATTACGGTCAAGATCAGGTATTGGTTTTAAGTCCACATTTGGGTCAGGGACAGGGTTATGTAGTGGTAAGTGTTAGAATCATGGTTAGGTTTAGGGTCAGGGCCAGAGTCAGGTTTAGGGTCTGGGTCTGGTATAGGCAAAGTTCAGGGGTAGGGTCATGATCATAGTCAGGTATAGGGTCAGGGTTATTGTTAAAGTTTAGAGTTAGTGTTAGGGTTAGCGTTAGGTTGACTGTTAGGGTTAGAACTTGTTAGGGTCAGGGTCCGTGGTAGGGTTAGGGGTTAGTGTAAGTTTAGGTTCAGCGATAGGATTCGGGGTACGGCCCGTGTTAGTGTCACGGTCTGGGTTACATTTAGGGTTAGAGTTAGGGTAAGGCTCACAATCAGGGTCAGGTTTAGTGTTCAGGTCACGGTCGGGGTCACTGTTAGGGTCAGGGTTAGGTTTATGGTCATGGTCTGGGTCAGGGTCAGGGTGAAGTTTAGCGCCAGTGTCCGGTTTAGGGTCAGGTTCAGGTATTGGTTTAAAGTCCACATTCGGGTCAAGGACAGGGTTATGTAGTTGTCAGTGTTAGTGTCATGGTTAGGATTAGGGTCAGGGTCAGGTTCAGGTGAAGGTCAGGGCCACGGTCAGGTTTAGGGTCAGGCTTTGGTTTAGGGTTAATGTTCGGTTCAGTGTCACAGTTAGATTTTGGCAGTAGGTTTTGGGATTGGTGTTTGGGTGAGAGTTAGAAGTAGGGTTATGGTTAGGGTTAGGGATAGACAGCGTAAGGTCAGGGTTAGGGTTTGGTTTAGGGTAGGGGTTAATGTTAGGGTCAGGGTCATCGTTAGGATTAGGTTCAGGGTCCTTAGAAGGTCATGGTTAGAGTTATCTTTAGGTTTAGGGTTAGCATCAGGCTCACAGTCACGGTCAGTGGAAGGGTTAGTGTTTGGGTCAGGGTTAGGTCAGCGTCACGGTTAGGATTAGGGTCAGGGTCAGGGTCATGGTTAGGTATGAGTCATGGTTAAGGTAATGTCAGAGTTAGATTTAGGTTCAGGGTCCACATCAGGGTCAGTGTCAGGCTTAGGTTTAGGTTTAGGGTTCAGGTCAGGATCACAGTCAGTTTCAGGGTCATGGTCATGGTCAGGGCTTGGGTGAGGGTTTGGGGCAGGCTCACAGTCAGTGTCAGGGTCAGGGTTAGTGCTTACTGTTAGTGTTAGCCCCGCTCCTGGGTCATGGACCCATCCCTTCAGGGTCTCAGGATAAACCCTTGGCAGAAGGGTGTAGACCCTATACCCGATCCCACTTAACCACCCTTTAACTGGGTTGTGAACATGACTTGCCCACCAGACATCTAAGCCCTCATCAGCCTGATCCTGCTTGGGGCATCTCCACCCATGATGGCATGGCCAGGTCCTCTTTACACACAGACACACAGACACCCAGAGGCGCGCACACACACACACACACACACACACACACACACACAGACGGGGAGGAGACCTAGGGCTACACTGGTAGTTCATAAGGTGTGGACCTCTCTGACTCTGAGCCCCCTGGTGTGACCTTTTGGTTTTATTAGCCAAAGGGCCTGAGGCGTTGGGGAAACCTGATATGACCTGCCACGTAGGGCACGTGTCTGGAGGGCCAGCTCTCTTCTCCCTGCATCCTCTAGGCTTCAATACAGCAGAAGAACATGTCGCTTCCTTTAGGATGTGCCTAGAAATGAGCGTGGCAGGGGGGTTTTCTCTGTAATGGGGTGCCTGGATATGTGGGTTCCAATTCCGTTGGGCTCTGTTGTCAGGGAAGTGAGTTCACCACTGCCTGGGGGCTCCTTACCAAACTTCCTGCTGCACCAGAGCTCCCTGAGCCACCGGTCCCCAAGCTTCTCAGGGCTCACAATCCACTCAATGCAGTGCCCATCCAATGACCCCCATACAGCCTCCCCTCAGCCCCTGGGAGGCCTGGGTGCAGCTGTTGTCACCGCTGAGGGAACGGAGCTGGGATTAGACTAGGTTAGTGTTAGGGTTAGGGTTTCGAAATATTTAGGGTCAGGGTTAGGGTTAGACGTTGTTGGCGTCAGGGTTAGCGGATGCCTTAGGGTAGGGATCTCTTTTAGGGTTACGTTCATGGTTAGGATTATGGACAGGCTCACAGTAGGATAAGGGTTAGTGTTATGGTCAGAGTCAGGGTCAGGGTCAGTGTTAGGGTGACGGTTAGGTTTAGGGTCAGTTTAAGGGTTATGGTCAGATTTAGGGTCAGGTTCAAGTTTGGTTTGAGGGCAAGGTTCATGTCAGGGACATGGTTAGGTATCGGACAGGTTTAGTGTCAGGGTTAGGGTGAGTGTCAGGGTTAGGTTCATGGTTATGGTAAGGTCAACTTTATGTTTAGGTTCTGTTTTATGAGTAGGTTCAGGATCAGGGTTAGCTTTAGGGTTACTAATCTGTTCAGGGTCACGGATTGGGTCAGTGGTAGGTTTACAGTCAGGTTAGGGTCAGTGTTAAGGTCAAGGCCAGGGTCAGTTTTAAGGTTAAGTTCTGACATAGGCAAAGTTCAGAGTTAGGGTTAGAGTTAGTTTCAGGCTCACATTCAGTTTCAGGGTTAGTGTTAGGTCAGGGTTAGATCAGCATCAGGGTTAGATTAGGGTCAGGGTCTCGGTCATGGTTAGGTATTAGTCATATTTACGGTAATGTCAGAGTTAGGTTAAGGTTCAGGGTCCAATTCAGGGTCCTTGCCAGGCTTAGCTTTTGTTTTGGTTTCAGGTAAGGATCACAGTCAGGGTCATGGTCAGAGTCAGGGTCAGGGCTTGGGTTAGGGTTTGGGGCAGGCTCACAGTCAGTGTCAGGGTCAGGGTTAGTGGTTACTGTTAGGGTTAGCCCAGCTCCTGAGTCATGGACCCATCCATTCAGGGTCTCAGGATATACCCTGGGCAGAAGGGTGTAGACCCTACAACCGATCCCACTTAAGCAGCCTTAAACTGGGGTGTGAACATGACTTACCCACCAGACATCTAAACCCTCATCAGCTCATCCTGCTTGGGGCATCTCCACCCAAGATGGCATGGCCAGGTCCTCTTTACACACAGACACCCAGAGGCACACACACACACACACACACACACACACACACGCAGAGACAGGGAGGAGACCTAGGGCTACACCCATAGATCAGAAGGTGTGGGACTCTCTGACTCTGAGCCCCCTGGTGTCACCTTTTGATTTTATTAGCCAAAGGGCCTGCGGCGTTGGGGAAACCTGATATGACCTGCCAGGGAGGGGACGTGTCTGGCGGGCGAGCTCACTTCTCCCTGTACCCTCTGGGCTTCAGTACAGTAGAAGAACCTGTCGCTTCCTTTAGTATGTGCCTAGAAATGATCTGCACAGGGGGTTTTCTCTGTTATGAGGTGCCGTGATACGTGGGTTCCAATTGCATTGGGCTCTGTCGTTAGGGAAGTGAGGTCACCACTGCCTGGGGGCTCCTTACCGAACTTCCTGCTGCACCAGAGCTCCCTGAGCCGCCGGTCTCCAAGCTGCTCAAGGCTCACACTCCACTCAATTCAGTGCCCATCCAGTGACCCCCATACAGCCTCCCCCCAGCCCCTGGGAGGCCTGGGTGCAGCTGTTGTCCCCGCTGGAGGGAACAGAGCTAGATTTAGATCAGCTTAGTGTTAGGGTTAGGGTTAAGAATGACTTAGGGTCAGAGTTAGGGTTAGACGTCGTTGGGGTCAGGGTTAGCGTAAGGTTTAGGGTGGGGTCAGGGTTATGGTTAGGTTCATGGTTAGGTTTAGGGTCAGGATCACAATAGGGTCAGGGTTAGCGTTACGGTCAGAGTCAGGCTCAGGGTCAGTGTTAGGCTGATGGTTAGGTTTAGGGTCAGGTTCAGGGTCATGGTCAGTTTTAGGGTCAGGTTCAAGTTTTGGTTTAGTGGCAAGGTCATGTCAGGTCAGGGTTAGGTTTGGGACAGGTTTAGTGTCAGGGTTAGGGTCAGGGTCAGGGTTAGGTTCATGGTTATGGTAAGGTCAGCTTTATGTTTAGGTTCTGTTTTATGAGTAGGTTCAGGATCAGGGTTATCTTTAGGGTTACTAATCTGTTCAGGCTCACGGATTGGGTCAGAGTTAGGTTTACAGTCAGGGTTAGGGTCAGTGTTAAGGTCATGGCCAGGGTCAGTTTTAAGATTAAGTCTGACGTAGGCAAAACTCAGAGTTCGGGCTATGATCAGGTTCAGTGAGAGGGTCAGGATAATTGTTAAAGTGGGGTTAGGGTTAGTGTTAGAGGTAGGTTGAGGGTTAGGATTAGATCGGGTTAGGGTCAGTATCAGGGATAATGTTAGGGGTTAGTTTTAGGGTTAGGTTCAGCGTTAGGTTTCGCGTCAGGGCCCGTGTTAGTGTCAGGGTCAGGGTTACGTTTAGGGTTAGAGTTACGTTCAAGCTCACATTCAGTGTCAGGGTTAGTTTTAGGGTCAGGGTTAGATCAGCATCAGGGTTAGGATTAGGGTCAGGGTCTGGGTCATGGTTAGGTATTAGTCATATTTATGTTAATGTGAGAGTTAGTTTGAGGTTTAGTGTCCACATCAGGGTCCTTGCCAGGCTTAGGTTTTGTTTTGGGTTCAGGTAAGGATCACACTCAGGGTCAGGGTCAGAGTCAGGGTCAGGGCTTGGGTTAGGGTAGGGGCATGTTCACAGTCAGTGTCAGTGTCAGGGTTAGTGGTTTTTGTTAGGGTTACCCTGCTCCTGAGTCATGGACCCATCCATTCAGGGTCTCAGGATAAACCCTGGGCAGAAGGGTGTAGACCCTACAACCGATCCCACTTAAGCAGCCTTAAACTGGGGTGTGAACATGACTTACCCACCAGACATCTAACCCCTCATCAGCTCATCCTGCTTGGGGCATCTCCACCCAAGATGGCATGGCCATGTCCTCTTTACACACAGACACACAGACACCCAGAGACAGGGAGGAGACCTAGGGCTACACCCATAGATCAGAAGGTGTGGGACTCTCTGACTCTGAGCCCCCTGGTGTCACCTTTTGATTTTATTAGCCAAAGGGACTGCGGCGTTGGGGAAACCTGATATGACCTGCCAGGGAGGGGATGTGTCTGGCGCGCGAGCTCACTTCTCCCTGTATCCTCTGGGTTTCAGTACAGTAGAAGAACATGTCGCTTCCTTTAGGATGTGCCTAGAAATGATCTGCATAGGGGGTTTTATCTGTTATGGGGTGCCGTGATACGTGGGTTCCAATTGCATTGGGTTCTGTCATCAGGGAAGTGAGGTCACCACTGCCTGGGGGCTCCTTACCGAACTTCCTGCTGCACCAGAGCTCCCTGAGCCGCCGGTCTCCAAGCTGCTCAAGGCTCACACTCCACTCAATGCAGTGCCCATCCAGTGACCCCCATACAGCCTCCCCCCAGCCCCTGGGAGGCCTGGGTGCAGCTGTTGTCCCCGCTGGAGGGAACAGAGCTGGGTTTAGACCAGCTTAGTGTTAGGGTTAGGGTTAAGAAAGACGTAGGGTCAGGGTTGGGGTTAGACTTCTTTGGGGTCAGGGTTAGCGAAAGGCTTAGGGTAGGGGTCAGGGTTAGGGTTAGGTTCATGGTTAGGTTTAGGGTCAGGATCACAGTAGGGTCAGGGTTAACGTTACGGTCACAGTCAGGGTCAGGTTCAGTGTTAGGCTGACGGTTAGGTTTAGGTCCAGGCAGGGTCATGGTCAGATTTAGGGTCCGGTTCAAGTTTTGGTTGGGGGGAAAGGTTCATGTCAGGGTCAGGGTTAGGTTTGGGACAGGTTTAGTGTCAGGGAAGGGTCAGGGTCAGGGTTAGGTTCATGGTTACGGTAAGGTCAGCTTTATGTTTATGTTGTGTTTCATGAGCAGGTTCAGGATCAGGGTTAGCTTTACGGTTACGATTCTGTTCAGGATCACGGATTGGGTCAGAGTTAGGTTTACAGTCAGGGTTAGGGTCAGTATTAAGGTCAAAGCCAGGGTTAGGTACGGACGGGCTGTGTGCCAACTGTACCAGTTGTACAACTGACTGTGTAGTGGCTGAAACTGAGAAACCGGGGTGAAAGTATCAAGAGGCTCTAAGGATTGCGAAAGAGACAAGATTCAAACAATTACCACGTACACACAAGACAAACTATGCAGATGACTGCTCAGTACGGAAGTAATTCAGAGTGTTACACTGTGGCATCAGCTGACCCAGACCCAGAAGATTGCTGGAGTTACCATCATGGACATCTCTAACCATATAGACGACACTGAGCGAATGCCAGATGATGATGGAGCCCCTCACTCCTATGTCTTAATAGAGTTCCTCAGCTCTCCTTTACCAACTTTTCCTGTTGCCAGTTCATACAAGCAATTCTCCTTACCCAGTTCCTCTGTTCTGAGCTATGGCTAAAGACACTCATTTTTTTATGTTTTGAAACTGATTATCTTGTACCATTTTACTTTTTGTTGCATCTTTTTATAAATCAGATGACTGCTCACAAGGAAAAAAAAAAAGGAATGGAAAAGATCAAAAGGGAGGACAACAACAACAACAAAAAAACTGTTCTTTTTTGCCGGGAACCCTTCTTACAAGTGCCAATCAGATAAACTATATCTGATGTTACATCGTCACAACTCCTCTATCATCAGGGAAAGTAGTTCAGATAAGAAAATATCTCTATAAAATGAGTTCCAGGCTTACATTCTATATTTGGCTAATTACAATTTCATTACGATGTCTGTCTCAAACTGATGAGGAAGAGTATGGAATCTTGTCATCAAGACGTGACATCGAACTAAGAACCCACAGGGTAAGCACTCAGCTCCTGTGATACAAAGACAGCTCCTGGGGATGGGTGACCCTGGGCAACAGTGGCTGACCTGCAGGCCTGCATCTATCTGCCATCTGTCACTCTTCCCCCTTCCTCCTCTGTCAGCTGCTATCTCCAGCCACCGTCAACAAAGTCCACCTCAAACAGCCATCACTTCCCTCTGGTCCTATTTACCGTAGCTAAACTCCAGGCCAGGCATCCAGATCACCAGCCCTGTGGGAACTTCTAAGGTAAGAGGTGGCCCTATTGGTGAAATGCAGGTGCCAAGGCATGCGGACATTGTGCCATCTTCTGGGCTATTCTTAATGACTGATGCGTGGGGGTCAGGAGATCTGGCCTGTGATTGGCCCCAACTAGCTGTGTGGCTTTAAAGGAAGTCATCACACCTCAGGCCTCAGTTTCCTTATCTGCAAGCCAGGATGGACTAGAGTCTTTTCAGAGGAGCCGGCAAAGATCACATAGATAAGCACCACCTCATTATACTAACAAGCAAACAGAAGGCCGGAGGCGAGTGATTTGCCCCAAGTCAGACATAAGCAGGCAGAGAGCAGAGCCGAGGATGGGACCCACATCTGCAGGTCACAGCTAATCAGCCAGCACAGTACAAACAGATCTGAGCAGCTGCTCATTCTTCCCCTTTTCCGTTTTGTCCATCAGAATGCATGCTCCCTGCAAACAAGGACACACAGGACCTGCTGCCTGTCTCAAAATTCCCATTTCACCCAATTAGAACAGGGAGGAGCCTCAAGGATTACCCCCCCACCCCCACACACAGTTCTTTTACCTATGGAACATGAGGGTACATACATTCACCGTCCAGAGGGCTCCTGCCTTCACTTCTCATGGAAAAGGTCATCATGTGCCTACCCGGGGTGCCAACGAAGCCACAGGTTCCAGAGAGGAACTGACACAGAAAAGTTCGAAGGAGGCAGACTGGCTCAGCACAGAAACAAACTGTCTACCAAGGAAAACTACCCCATGGGGGACTGATTCTCTTTGAAATACGTTCGAGTGCGTGGGAAAATGGTTTTTCAAGAGCTGGTGGACTGACCAGTCACCTGGTACATACAAGATCACATCCGCATTCTGACAAGAGTGGCTTGCCTGCAGTGTAGACCAGGGGCCAGAAAGACAAAGAAGGCGCATGGAGACTGGGTGAGAAGCTTCTACGGTGTGATGGCAAGGGCGCACTGCAAAGGTACGAGAAGAGATAGAAAGATGTGTATGGACTCAAGAGGTTTAGGAAGCGAAATCCACAGGACTTGGTGTGACAGACTAGATTTTGGAAAGGTGACAGAGTAGGAGTTGACTTCTGGTTTCCCGACTCCAGGCTAAACGGATGAAGTGTTTACTGAGAGAGGCAATAGAATAAGAAAGGTGGTTTTCAGTGGAGGAGGTGCTCATGAATTCCGTCTTGAACCTGATGAGTCTGAGGGGCCACAGACACATCCGAGAAGAAAGGTCAGCAAGTCCGATACACAGAACTGGTGCTCCGGAGGTGTGTGGGCCAGAGACAGGAATCTGCCTGACCTGCTGATAGGTGGTCATGAAGCTGCACAAAAGGTCATCTAGGGAAAGAAAGGAACACGGGGCTGAGCCCATAATTAGCATTCAGTGGCTACCAGGAGCATGATTTTGCACAGGAGACACATCAGAGAGGTAGAAGAAAGACAGGAAGCAATGCAGAGCATTTGGTCTACTGCGATGACGAGTAAGGAGACAGAGAAAGGTCAGGTGCGCTGACTTAGAAACAGTTTTGGTAAGAACTCTTTAGTGGAACAACAGGGCCTGAAGGGTGGAAGGTGGGAAAGTCAAGTCAACCCCTGAGCACTGGCTGTGATGCGCGACAGTGACAGGGCAATACCTAGAGGTGGGGCAGTCAAGTGGGAGAGAATCAAACAGGAGCGCATGATGGGAAGGAGTGAAGGGGAGAGGATCCTCGCAGGCTCCTGGAAGGGCGGGAGGGCATGGACTCTGAGCCAGAGTGGAGACTGAACCTGAGGAGGAAGGAGAGCCCCTCCCCGTACCAGGCGAGGAGGAGAAGGGGACAAATACAAGAATGGGATCATGATCAGCAGGATGGAGGAGGTCCTGTGGGATGGCTGCTAATTTTTCTGTACGACTGGAGATGAAGTCATATGTTGAGATGGAAGAGGAAGGCTACATGTGATGTCAGTAGCACACCCATGTAAATGGTCTAATTTATCTGTTATGCCACTTTCTCCCCCTACTACCAATACCTTATGTCCTGCTCATCTATTATTTGGCTGTCAACCCAAAGGATTTTCATATTTCTAAGCCGACAAAGTATGATGTTGCCAGTGCCTCTGCCCCAGGTGACCCTTCCCCATCTGCCATTCCTGCACTTTGATCACCTACCTCTTTTGCATACCTTTCCCCTTCTATTTCTCATTAGATCTCATAAACATGACTTTGTAAACAGTCTCCTGCCACCAGTCAGCTCGAACTCAACAGATATGACCATGCAACTTCCTGCTGTAAACCTGACTGCAGCTCTACCGTGAAGACTGCATCAACGTGGACCCCTCAATGTATGCAGTGTCCAAGGTGCAACCCGCAGCCCCACCACATCTCCCTTTCTACCATCTCAGTCTCATTCCAAAATGTGCCAAACAAGACACCTATGTAGAAATACAACCCCGACAGCAAGCTCTCCACTCATTTCTGCCTCGGAACTGTAACTTAACAAAACATCTCTCTGACGGAAACACAAATTGCATATAACCTTTATCTCCAGCTCCCACATAGAAGATCAATACCACTTTACACAGAACAGCTGTTCCATGTATTTTCCTTCTATGTATGAAGGGGTCACGTTCATTAACACTACAAATTGTACATTATATTCAGAAATGTCAGAGCCTTGAAAGAATATGGAATTGCTGGCATTCTAGCCACTTTCCCAGTTTGCTCTCTTCCTACCTCTAAGTCCTACTTTAGAAGTGCTATTTTGAGATTTCTATTTTCCGAAGCTGCTTTGACCAAAGGCATTCTGTCAGCTCAGAGTGAGAAAGATGGCGGGGCGAGGAAGTGCAGGAAAATGCTAGTGTTAGGCCCAAAGAAAGCCTGACTAAGTCCAAAGACAGACAAGCTAAAGAGACTTCCATGCTTTGAGGTTCTTTAAGTCTGTGTGTGTGCCTTTTCTTCTTCCAATGACCTCTCTCCTCATCATGTGTCCTTCATTAACAAAAGGTTTCTGGATCCGAGAATTCACGCTGTGCGCTCCTTCAGACACTCCATTCAATTTACACCTTTTATTACAGTGGCTTAACATCACCATACAAGAACAAGAGTACAATATACCTTCGTCTAGGCATCCCTACATATTAAAAATGATATGGCCACACCGCAGAGGATTCAGACATAAGCACTTTTAAAGCCAGAGTTTGGGAGATGTGATCTGAATGCAAGTATCAAAAAGGAACTAGCTGGTTAACCCAAAAAAGAAAAATACATATTATGACTTGAAGCCATAAAAAAGTAAGAAATTCAAACTCTTTTCAGAATTTTAGGTACCTACAGAGCCAAAACTTTTTAACACTGAAACCAGCTACTAAATCCCAATCCTTAGAAATTAAACATATACGTTTTGATAGTTTAAGTACAGACCCAGAGGGATACAGAAAACAGATAAAGCTCCTCCTGGCTCTGATTCAAACCTTGGGACATTTTCAAGGCTATGTCTGATGAACCTTTCCTGTCAGTAAAGTCTTTTCAGTTTAAATTTCTATTCTGTAAGTTTATGTCCTACAGTTATCTGCTGCCAGCTTCAGGCTGACCTCACCAAGAGAAGTAGGGCAACTTTAGAAAAGGAGCTTGGTATGCTTTGTAGTACTGGACCAGAACCAGTAACGACAGTACAGTCTTTCAGATTTCTCATTCCGGGAGCTTAAGACGAAAGTCAGGCATAAACGTTAGGTTAAGTGCCTTTTTGACCCGATTCCTGGTAAGTACGTGTATTCAGAGATGTGTTCAACGCACAGTCGCTCAGCTTCTAGGCACAAGGCACTGGGAGGCTTCTGTCAGGCCGGGGGAGCGGCGGTCTGACTGTGCCACACGGTACCAGAGGCGGGTCCTACGCGTCCGGGGCTTTTACGTTTAGTTCAAAACCACTTGCCCTGAACTTTTCAGGCCTTTTCATTCAATGTGCACGATTTCACAGGAGTGCTTTCTCCAGGCTGCACCTAGCCCACCCGAGGCCAAGAGACTCACTGCGAAGTGCAGTGAGGTCCCCGCTGAGGACCCGTCCGGGGCGGGGACAGCCCAGGAAGCCCGCAGGAGAAGCCCGAGGAGAGGCCCCAGAGGGCCAAGGAGGGCAGGCCACCCAGGGCCCGGCTCCGGGGAGCAGAGCCCAGGCATGCACCTTCATGAACTCGTCCTTGTCGAAGCAGAGCGAGTCCGGCCCCTTGGGCAGGTTCATCTTACTTCTCTCCATCCCGCCGACTGCCGCCTCTCAGCACCGACACTCGAGCGAGGAGGAAAGGTAGGAGGCTGCGCTCCCCGACGCTACCAGTGAAGCCACGGCGTTTCCACCACACAGAAGGCACCGCTTCCTCCAACATGGCAGCGCCCCCGCCCGGCCAATGAAAGAGGACGCGCAGGCCCGCCTGCGCCTGCCTCCGCCAAGAGAGGCGCGCAGGCCCTACTGTTGAGCCAGCAGGTGATGCTGCCCCCATGCGGCGGAGGGCGACACTACAACCTCGCCTACGTTTCTGCAGGGCAGCCCCGACGCTGTTGATGCACGGTGAGGGGGAGAAGGGAGGGCGGGGAGGGTCAGGGGCGCTCCCTCCCCACCTCGCCCTTTCCCTCGGAAAATCGGCCTGCGAATCTCTTCCAGGACCTTCTCCCGAGATTGTCCCGGGGGAAGCATAGCCGTGGCAGGATGCTGGCCCTTTACTTCTGCGGCCGGTTGTCCAGAGAGGGGGGCGCGTCCGGGTGTCAGGCCTCCTGTCTCTGGGTGCCGCCGCTGAAGCCGCCTGGGCGCGGAGGCCTCTGTGGGAACCCGGCTCCCGCCCTTAGCCCCTGCACCCACCCGCGAGCGTGGCTTCTCCCCCGCTGAGCTTGGCTCCAGCGATCTGTAGGGAGGAAGGTGGTCAGCTGGCAGCCTCGGGTCGTCTGGGCCGCTCCCAGCTCCACTTCAGCTCAGCTGCGGGGCGGCCACAAGTTTGGGTTCTCAGAGCTCTTAAAGAATCACCTCGCTACCGGCCGGCCGACAAAACGCAGCCGACAAGTAGAAGTGCGAGCATGTTTATGTCCAGTCCACTCTAGAATGGGCGGAATCGTGTGTTTGTGGCTAGCGTTGGTTCGATAGCCACACCTGCCCCCAATTTCCGAGACCCCCTCCTCCTCCTGCCGTCCACCCCACATTTATTTTGAGATTTTTCTTTCCTCTTCCCTTGCTCTTTCTCCCACTGTCCTCCCCTTTAGTGGGAATGTCATGGTCAAATGATGATTCATTTCTCTTTTTTTTCTCCATGACACTCTGACAGCTCAAACCACAGATCTCACGTGCGCCCTTCAGGCTGCAGCTTTGCTGTAATAGCCCAGGACTGGGCTGCCCCTCCCAATGCTGTGATCTCCCAGAGATAGCATGAGCAGTCCTTAGAAAGGGATGGGACACAGCAAGACAATGGCTTGCAGTGAGTCTTGCATTCGAGTCACTCCAAACGGGAAACTGGTCACTTTTTTTAAAAAACGTGAGTACAGGGATGCCTGGGTGGCTCACTTGGTTAAGCAGCTGCCTTCGGCTCAGGTCATGATACCAGCATCCTCAGATCGAGTCCCACATCGGGCTCCTTGCTCAGCAGGGAGCCTGTTTCTCCCTCTGCCTCTGCCTGCCATTCTGTCTGCCTGTGCTCACTCTCTCCCCCACTCTCTCTCTGATAAATAAATTAAAAAAATCTTTAAAACCTGAGTACAGAATCTGAAACAATACATTCCCTAGCAGTGGGCCTGGCAAGGCCTTGTTTAGGAAAACGTTCGCAGTCAATATCCAGAGACTATGACAGGTAGGATGAGAGCTGGAATCTTATTTGGAGAATCAGAATAAATTGCCAGGGGAGCAACTATGAAAGTGCATTCTATGCCCTGTTGTGGTCATTTGGATATAGGGAATGAAAGCCTCATTATTTGGTCTTTGTTTGTTTACTCTTATTATGAAAATTCTCAAAATGTGTAGAGCAGAAGGATCCCGGCCCTTCCGAGTACTTATCACTCTGCTTCCCCAACTGTTTCATAGGCCCTCCTCCTTCTACTGCCCCCAAAGTGCCTGTATTTTTGTTTTTGGGAGAGAGGGGAGGTCTGGAATATATTTTAAAGTAAATCCCAAACATCACATCATTCCCTGCTCCCCAAATACCTTGGTTTACACATCAAAGAAGGAGGAGGAAGAGGTGGAGGAGGGGAAGACTGAGAAGGAGGAGGGATGAAGAAGAGAGATTTCCGCACAGGCCCACCATGCCAGAATCAATAGGTCTAATAAGCTATTCCGATTGGCTCTGAGAGGCATGACTTTTAGCCTCTCAGACTTTTAGGGCCACAGTGCTAATAAGCGACAAGGGCAAATTCAGGCAGCGCAAACAGCAAGGCCCACACTCATCACCAAGGCACCGAGTGGGGGGGCAAGGGTGCCAGACCGACAGAACAAAGTTGTCTGGGAACCCCACCTGCCCTAGAAGTCCAGATGAGCGAGTAGTTGAACTGTTTTTTGCCTTCATTGTCATTCCTTTCTGAAATTATTGCCGGCCTTTGTTAAAGACATGAACCTGAGCTTGTGCAGCCTGGGGTACTGATCTTGGGGTTGCTGAAGAGAGTAGGTGCCAACAAAGAATGAAAATCCCTGCTACCTGTTCTCCTTCCGAGAGTCAGGAGGGAACAGTCAAGACCCCATACAGTTCACTGCCACGTGGAGCCCTGGCTGTGGCAGTGGCGTGGCCCACCAAAGCCAGGAGCAACAGGCAAGACCCCAGACCCCAAATGCTAATGGAACACCCTGGGGAGGACGAAGGAAAGGCAGAGAGTCAGCGGAAACCTTCCCAAAGGACATTTCCCTCAGTTTCATCTGGGAGCTGACACTCAGCTGGTACACACCCCTTCAGCCACACAAAGTTTGGTGACTAGCCTCTGGCCAGAACCTGCGGTGTGTCTCCCTACCCTGAACCCTTCCTAAGATCCCTACCACGGCCTCGCGATCCAGGCACTGGGCGTGTAACACTTGACTCTGCAGGGGTCCCCAGGCCAGCTTTTGGTTAGTTAGTTGTCCGCGCTGTTAAAGATTTGACTACTGTTACATGTTTGACTCTCGTCTTTGGTGATGGTACCTATTTCATAGGAATTAGAAGCTGGAATCCAGGAAACAGGCTGGAAGATGAAATTAAAAAGTGGATACAAAGCTTCTAATCAGAGCCAGACACAATCGGCGATCAACTATATCCCAGTCTCTCCCCTCTTCTCTGATCTGTACTTTCCTTAATGAGGAATGAGACTTTAAGTTGACTTTTTTTTATCTTCAAGTCTCTCTCTCTCTATCGATTCCCTAACTTCCCTCTCTTGCCTTCATTTCATCCTAGAACTTGTGCCCACGACTTCTTTTCTAAGTAAATATTAACCTCCTTTGACTCTGAATCTCTGGAAAATTCTCAGTTCCCTATTTTTGCTGGCACTGTGACAGGTCCTCATTTCTCCTTCCCACTCCTCTCTATTTATAGTTTTCACATTTTTTTTGGCAGGTTGGCTACAGAACACTCAAAAATTGCAAAGAGAAATACTGTGTTCTGGAAATTCGCCCGAGCATTTTTTTCCAATATCGTCCTTATGCTCTTCTGATCCTCTCTTGAACTGTTGGACTAAAGCAGCTGACGCTTCCACCAGCAACCAGAGTCATCCTGTCCACTACTGTGGGAACAGAGGGTTTCCATTTGGAACTGCAGACTGAGCCTAAAGTCTGGTGGCCCTTTGGTGCCAGGATAGCAGGTATGGGACGGGTGGGACATGGAGGACAAGCATCATGGTAGAGGTCTCCATTCGACCAGGAAAGCTCACAATGAGCCAACAGGTACATTTCAACATCTTCTGTATTTTCCTTATAACCTGTTTCATTCCAGAGTGGATTTGAGATCATTTAGTTTGATTCTTAAATGTTTCCCATTCCAACCGGAAACAGACTCATCCTACAGGCTCCCAAATTCTGCCTCATCTTCCTAATCAGTTAGTACCCCAAATTGGGTATGATAGTGCCAGAACATTCTTCCATGTGTATTTTATAACAGACTAGTATTTTATTAGTTTTTTTCAAACTAATAAGAATGATAAGGGTAACTTTTTTTTCTTTTAAAGCATAGGCAAAATCACGAAAGACATTGAAATGAACCTAAAAGATTATAGTGTCTTCCAAGGGAAAACAGGTGTTGTCTCATGTACCGTTCTTGGCTGACCAATTCTATGGGATATTCTGTGCCTTTCTTGTCTTTGAGCTATTTTGCAACTCTATAGATTGTACATAATTGATGTGGATGCAGATGATCTTGTCTAGCTATATGTAAATGAATTTTGTCCACTGGAAGTACAGTTGACCCCCTTTCCTTTGGTAGAAGGCAGTTTTGCATCCATTTGCATTCTATTTGCATATCTATTTGCATCTATCAAAGCAAATTCGTTTAAGTATTACTGATTGTATATGTGTCTGCCTTGAGATTCTTGCTTGAAGTGGTGGTAACATCTTAGTGGTTCCCGAGCTAATGAATGAATTAAACAAAATCCCTTCAGGCATTCATCTCATATTTGTAAAATGGTCCTTATTTAATCTTTTCGAGAAAATGATACACTAGCAAACCATGACAAGATTCTGGTAAATGAAAAGTGCAATGAAATCAAATCGGAATGAATTTTAGAATTACCTTCAATGTGGCCCACGCTATGCCAGAGGCAGAGAATGATTGAATCTCAAAGACATGACTTCTGGCCCCCAGGAGTTACAGTAATCTGTGTCAACATTGGCATGCCTGAGAAATGCATGTGACATTCCCATCAGGGTTTCCCCGGGGGTTCAGTTAACCTTTCTCTTCCAAGCTACCCTCTCTTGTAGTGATATCAACTGTGCCCTTGGTTTCAGCTCCCATTCCCTAGCCAACATCTCTCCCACTGATACACGACCATCTGTTTCTTTCCTACCCACCAGGCCCGTGTAACTGACTACCTACTCATGCTATTTCACTGATGTTCCACCTATGCCTCAAAACCCAGCATGTTCAAAACTTGATTCATCATCGTTTGTGAAAGAATGGCTTATCCTCTTTTGCTTTGTTTCTTTAGAAATGATTCTACCAATGCCAGCGGCATGCACCAGAAACCAGGAAGGAATCATACAGCTGAGCCAACCTGCTGTACTTTAAAACACTTGACCACAATTCTCCAGTGGATACTCAACCCTGGCTTCAAACTCCCTTGTCTCTCCGGTGAGTTTGCTTTCCCTCCTTCAAGACTTGCCTCAACAATCCCTACCCCTACCTCTTCTGAACTATGTCACCTCACTCCCAGCTCCTGTCCTAGGGATGAGGGAGCAGAAGGCAAGCTTAGGACAAAGCAGAAACTGGCACCCTACACCCTCTCCCCATGCCATATGTGTAACATTCCTCATGCACTCCTGGCTGCCCTAAAGGAAAAACGATGCTTAACTGATAGAGATCCCAGTCCTGCAGGACAGGAGTATCCCTCCATCTACGAATGTCCTAGTGACTTACAAGGAAGGAAGAAGCTTTCTCATCAATAGCCTGACTTCCAGAGACCCATACCTCAGTTTCCGGAAGCCCTAACATCACCCTCCCCTCCATAAAATTGAGGGAGGCTAAGGGGGAGGGAAGTGTAATAAAACTGAATTTCTTCTAAGCCCAAATCCCACTGACAAGGATGTGTGATAGAAGGAATGTAACATATCTCCAGGAAACTCCTGACTGTCTTCATGCTTTCCCTCATTAGAGGCAAAAACAGCCTTGACTTGACAATAACCAGGTCTCCCTTATCCTGAAATTCTTCTTTAGCATATGACAGTCCTTCTGGACACCCCCTTTGTCCTCACCTTCCTCAGCTCCCAGTCAACCATGCCTCTGTCTGAGCAGCTCTTTCTGCCCTTGGGTCCTGTCCCTGTGTTTTAATAAAACCACCATTAGCACCTAAGACGTCTCAAGAATCCTTTCTTGGTCATCGGCTCTGGACCTCACCCCACCAAACCTCACCTGTGTTCCAAAACTTCATCACTAGTGTCACACTTCAAGAAAATAAAAGCCCTTTGTGCAGGAATTCCCTTATCTTACCACCACCCAATCAAATCTACACCTACATTTGTATCCATTTTTAATTTGTTTTTAGACATTTACTCAACAAATATTTAGTCAGTACCTACTGTGTGCTACACACTGCCCTGAGTGTTTGTAAATCTGTGGCGAACGACACAAAAAAGTCCCTGGCATCATGGAATTTACATGGTAATTGGAGAAATGTACAAGAAACACAGAAAGAGTTGAAGACAGAGCAGGTTTATTGAGAAGAGCAGACATCCCCAGCTAGGGTTTGTTCTTCCTTGTGCCTGGGATTTGTTCCTTCCAGCCCTCTCCAGGACTCCACTCCCAGGGCCAATATCAAGTTCTTGTTCCAATGGATCCTTCCAGTCAGAAGACAAATGAACTTTTTCTTAAAAACAAAAGGAAAAAACACAAAACAAAGACTTCCTTTAACCTTCTACCTTCCTATAACAACCTCCATATTTCTCTCCCCACCTCATTCCCAGCATAGCTTGTAAAATATTTGTCTACACCTGTGGGTGTAGGGTACCATGTCCCCAAGGGTAGTTGAAAAAATCTCTATAAAGAATCCTCATGTGCAGGTCATTTTAAGGGAGTCCATTTCCAGATCCAAACTCCATGTGTACTCTGTAGGATAGGTGATATGCCCATTCTTGGGTCTGATATCAGGATACTCCTCTCCTTCCTGGAAGATCAAGACACTCCTCTCAGATCTTATTAGAGTGTAGGACTTGGGCTGATACCAAAGTTGAAATACCAGTTTTGTTTCAAATAATGCCCTTCTGTGGGCAGTACTGGGGCTCCACCTTTAGAGCTTCCTCTCCTTATTAAGGGTAAAGGTTAACATCGGAAAGGGGATTAGGGCAGATGTTGGAAGTGCTCAGAATAACAATCAGTTTTGGTTAGTGACACTCATTCCTTCATATTTAAATTAAACTACATATTTTTAGGGACATAATAGGGAAAAGCACAAGTAAGGATTTTAATGGTTTCATTCCATTCTAGTATGGTTTGGGAAATAAAATAACAGAAAATGAGACTGTTCTGCCTTTAAAAAAATCAACTTGTAGCAGGCAAATGTTATTCCAATGAAGTCGATCCTTTTCTTTCTCATTTTCTTTTTCAAGAATTATTTATTTATTTGGTAGAGAGAGACACACACACACACACAGAGAACACAAGTAGGGAGAGCGGGGGAGGGAGAAGCAGGCTTCCTGCTGATCAGGAATGTGGGCCTTCATCCCAGGCCCCTGGGATCATGACCTGAGCCAAAGGCAGCTGCTTAGTGACTGAGCCACCCAGGTGCCCTCTATCTCATTTTTTAAATGTTTAATATTTTCAACACCTAGTTAATAAAATATACATATATTGTGATGAAAAGTTTATGATTAAAAAGTTTCAGATGTCCACTTAAAAATGTGCAAGGTGTGTGAATTCTCATAGGCGGTCCATGCACCATAAACGCCTATCAGTAGCAAACGTGGATGTACTCGGTGTCTCTAGGTTCCCGCTTCCTTAGTGCCCTCTTAATCACATGGTTTCTCTTCCTACCATCCTGGACCTGTATTCTCAATTTGCTTCTCTATTTCATCTCTGCCCCTTTGAAGAGCTTGATTCTGGGTCTTCTGTAGCTATGCGTTCGCTCTCTCTCTCTTTCTCTCTCTCCCTCGATCAGGCTTTCACAACCTAGCACTATTGATACCTGGTGGGTGATTCTCTGCTGTGGGGCTGTCCTGTGCCCTGCAGGACAGTTAGCAGCATCTCTGGTCTCTAGCCACTAGATGCCAGAAGCACCCCCCCCCCAAGTGGTGACCACCAAAAATGTCGCCAGATATTGTTCAATCGGCCCTGGGAGCAAAACTCCTTGCCTCCCAGCCCCAGTTTTAAAACCACTGCTTTGGCTGATTCCATTCAGCATCATTGATTTAAGTTCTTTGTAGAAGCTGAAGGCTCTGAAGTTAATGTCTTTAATCCTAATCCGCCCTTGGAGCTGAGAATCACATGGCCAGCTGCCTGCAGCATATTTCTCCATGAATAAGTAACAGGAGTCTTATTTTCACCATGATTTCTATCCTGCTCCCTCCTCACCTACTCCTGTCCCAGTCTCCCCATCTTAGTAAACAGCATCCTCACCTCCTACTGGCTAAAGCCTCAGCCCCTGGGATAAATTCCCCCTTTCCCTTTTCTCGTATCTAATCCATCAGCAAAACCAACTGATTTGACCTCCAAAACAGAAGTCAGACTTGCTCACTGCTCTTTATATCCATTGCTCCCATTTGAATCCAAACCCTGAAATTTTTTTTTGCACATCAGACACTGTTAACAGTCATTGGTCCCACGACTACACCTACACAGATATTTTACAAGATCGCTAATCACCACCAAGTTGCCAGATCCAATGATTAACTTTCAGATCTAAATGAATCAACCTGTCAGTCCTATAGACATAGAACCTCCTCCACTTCTCTGGAAATATTCTATCTTTTTCATCGTGATGTTGGCTCTCCCTTCCTCTTCCACACTGGTCAGTGATTATGGCTCCTTTCCTGGCTGGGTTTTTTTGAGCTTCCTGACCTTTAGACATCAGTCCTGTGCTCAGGGACTCGGACCTTCTGCTTGAGTTTTCTGTTGTGTTAAAAAAAATTCAACTGAGTACATTTTAAAGAACCTACTGGCTTTATTCAATGATTCACGAAATGGGCAGCATCCTGCTTGCAGACTGAAAGGAGCTCGGAGGAGCAGTACAAAACGAAAGACTTTTATAGGCAGAAGAGAGGAGGAGCAAGGAAGTCACGTCAGGCAAACAAGGCAGGTTGGTTATGGCCAGGTGACTTGGCTTCTGGGGATGGCAGGGGTCCGAGGGAGTGGGGATCAGGTGGTGTCTGCTTGCCTAGGCTCAGATTCCATTTCTGGGACAGCTGAAATCATAATTAAGTCTGGTTTGGGGGACATGGGGCTTAGCATAAGCAACTCCATTTTGGGCCTCTTGTTTTGTTTTTAATAGTTACTTCATAACAAATAATAACAAGTTTAGTAACTTTAAACAGCTGAGTTTACTATCCTACCATCTCTAGCTGTCAGGAGGCCAGAAACAGCTTAACCAGGGTCCTCGGCTCTGGGTTGCCGGGGGGAGGGGGTTGGGGAGAAGGGGGTGGGATTATGGACATTGGGGAGGGTATGTGATTTGGTGAGTGCTGTGAAGTGTGTAAACCTGGTGATTCACAGACCTGGGGATAAAAATATATGTTTATAAAAAATATATGTTTATAAAAAATAAAAAATTTAAAAAAAAAAAAAAAAAAAAAAAAAAAAAAAAAGGAGGAGAGAAGGAGCCCACCAAGCTGTGTTCTCACCTGCAGGTTCCACTAGGGAAGGCTCTGCTTCCAAACTCACTCGGGTTGTTGGAAGAACTCATTTCCTTGTAGCTGTGTGATTTGGGGGGCAGCCCATGCTGGGGTGGGCCAGAGAGATTCTCCAGGCTATTAACTGTAAACCATCCTCAGCCCCCAGAGGCTGCTTGCAGTTTCCTGCCATATAACTCTCTCCACAGGTGATTCTGAATTTGGCTCTTTGCTTCTTCAAGTCCAGGACAGCCTCTCACTCCAATCAGTAAAACAGTCTGATTTAATATAATGAGATCATAATAGTGACATCTTCTTACCTTGCCAAATTCTACTGGTTAAAAGCAAGTCCTAAGTCCCATACACACTCCCATCCATACTCACAGGACAAATACCAGGGGACAGATATCATGAAGCTGCCTTATCATGTTGCCAAACACACCTCTGTCCATACTCACTGCGTAGGTAAGCCCACTTCTTCTCAGGGCTTGAACCCTATGTCCTAACGGTGTTCATATTTGTGCCTCCAGCCTGGGTCTCACCCATGAATGGCAGACTCGTGTGTTCAGCTGCTGGTTGGGCATCCCCATGTGGATGCAACGACCATCTCCAGAACCAAACACCTGTTGCCCATCAAACTTGCTTCTCCCGTCGTCTTTCCCATCTTACCAAGTGGTAACGTCACTGTTCCAGGGCCTCAGGCTCCCAAAATTGTAAAATCATCCCAACTCTTGTCTTTTCCGCACACTCCACCCTTAATATATTTACAAATCCTGCGTGTTTTGTCTTCAATATACACCCAGAATCTCCCCCCTTCTCCCCACCCCTGCATCTACTGCTCTGGTCTGGGCCAATACCCCTTCTCACCCAGATCAGTGGTCCTCAACCAGGAGAGTTTTGTGTACCTGCTCCTCCGCAGGGGATTTTGACAGGGTCTGGACACACTTTTCGTTGTCACAACTTGAGAGTGGGAAAGGGCGCTCCTGCGATCTAGTGGTCAGTGCACAGGACAGCTCCCCATAACAAAAATTAATGTGGCCCGAAATGTCAGCAGTATAGAAATCTCAGTCTACATTAATGCAAGAAGCATCCCCACCCCACAACCCCGCAAGTCCGTTCTGCACACAGCAGCCTGAGTGATTCTTTTCTTTTCTCTTTAAGATTTTATTTATTTATTTGACAGAGCGAGAGAGAGATCCATGTAGGCAGAGAGGCAGGCAGTGGGAAAGGGAGAATCAGGCTCCCTGATGAGCAGAGAGCCCAATGCGGGGCTTGATGCCAGGACCCCAAGACCATGAACTGAGCTGAAGGCAGAGGCTTAACCCACTGAGCCACCCAGGCGCCCCGATCCTTTTCTAATCAAAATCAAGTCAAGCCTCTTCAAAACCATCCAAGCTCTTCTCAGCTGGCACAAATTTAAAGGCAAATCTTTACAATGGCCTTCAAGACTTTATGTGATCTGACCCCACTACCTTCCTTACCTACCTCCTACCACTTGCCGTCTTGCTCATTTTTTGCCCAGCATTATTGGTCGCTGTGTCATTCTTTAAACACACCAGATGTGCTCCCACCTTGGGCTTACTGTTTGCTTTGTGTTGGATGCTCTTCTGAAACAGCACAACTGCTTGTTCCTTAATTTCCTCCAGGTCTTTCCTCAAATGAGGGAGACTTCCCTGACACAGTCCCATAGAAAATACCAACCTGCTCCCCTAATCCCCACACCCCATGTCCACTCACTCAGCTTAGTTTCCTTCCTAACCCACATCAACCCCTGATATGTATGTGTATTTATTTGCTTCATTTCTCACTCAACAACTAAAATGAAAACTCCAAGAGGACATCAAATTTATTTTGTCTCTTGTTAACTATTCTGTCTTTAGGGTTTAGAACAGTACCTGACACATAGTAGATGTTCTGTAAATATTGGAGAATTATTTGTTACTATCTTTGCCTTTTCTCTATCCATTCTTTACACAGCAGCCAAAAATGACATTTTAAAAATGCAAAAGGAATCCCATGGCCACCCTCCACCCACCAGTGTAAAACCCTTCAACGGCTTTTCGTTGTGCTCAAGCCGCAGCTGACATTCTACAGCCCAGGCCAGATTAAGCTTTCAGAGTTCTTTTTTTTTTTTTTTTAATTTTTTATTTTTTATAAACATATATTTTTATCCCCAGGGGTACAGGTCTGTGAATCACCAGGTTTACACACTTCACAGCACTCACCAAAGCACATACCCTCCCCAATGTCCATATTCCCACCCCCTTCTCCCAAACACCCTCCCCACAGCAACCCTCAGTTTGTTTTGTGAGATTAAGAGTTATTTATGGTTTGTCTCCCTCCCAATCCCATCTTGTTTCATTGATTCTTCTCCTACCCACTTAAGCCCCCATGTTGCATCACCACTTCCTCATAGCAGGGAGATCATATGATAGTTGTCTTTTTCTCTGCTTGACTTATTTCACTAAGCATGATACGCTCTAGTTCCATCCATGTTGTCGCAAATGGCAAGATTTCATTTCTTTTGATGGCTGCATAGTATTCCATTGTGTATATATACCACATCTTCTTGATCCATTCATCTGTTGATGGACATCTAGGTTCTTTCCATAGTTTGGCTATTGTGGACATTGCTGCTATAAACATTCGGGTGCATTTGCCCCTTTGGATCACTACGTTTGTATCTAAAAAATAGAAATGGAAGGAAAACTTCCAAAGTCATTTTATGAGGCCAGCATCACCTTGATCCCAAAACCAGACAAGGATCCCACCAAAAAAGAGAGCTATAGACCGATATCCTTGATGAACACAGATGCGAAAATACTCAACAAAATACTAGCCAATAGGATTCAACAGTACATTAAAAAGATTATCCACCACGACCAAGTGGGATTTATTCCAGGGCTGCAAGGTTGGTTCAACATCCGCAAATCAGTCAATGTGATACAACACATCAATAAAAGAAAGAACAAGAACCATATGATACTCTCAATAGATGCTGAAAAAGCATTTGACAAAGTACAACATCCCTTCCTGATCAAAACACTTCAAAGTGTAGGGATAGAGGGCACATACCTCAATATCATCAAAGCCATCTATGAAAAACCCACCGCAAATATCATTCTCAATGGAGAAAAACTGAAAGCTTTTCCGCTAAGGTCAGGAACACGGCAGGGATGTCCATTATCACCACTGCTATTCAACATCGTACTAGAGGTCCTAGCCTCAGCAATCAGACAACAAAAGGAAATTAAAGGCATCCAAATCGGCAAAGAAGAAGTCAAATTATCACTCTTCGCAGATGATACGATACTATATGTGGAAAACCCAAAAGACTCCACTCCAAAACTGCTAAAACTTATACAGGAATTCAGTAAAGTGTCAGGATATAAAATCAATGCACAGAAATCAGTTGCATTTCTATACACCAACAGCAAGACAGAAGAAAGAGATATTAAGGAGTCAATCCCTTTTACAATTGCATCCAGAGTTCTTAATCACTGGAAAGACGATGGTGTTGTCACCACCAGAGATATTTAAATATTTTTGAAGATTAGATCCCAAAGTAAGTGTGCTAAAAGCCTAGCAATATCCGATTTCACAAACTCAGATTTCATAAAATCTCATTAGTCTTCTCACCTTGTGTAAGTTTAATCTTTCCTCGGCCCCTTTTCTCTTCTGTTTCAGGCACTCACCATACTTTGCCAGAATGACCATAACGGCCTTCAAACCTGTCATCTCATCTTCAGGAATATGCCCCTTTCCCTCCCCTCCTCACACCAATTCATCCTCTAAACTTATTCTAAGATGATCACTCTAAAATGTGCATCTCACTGTGTCCTTCCCCTACAGGAACTTACTCAATAGCTCCTAAGGACGTGTGAATTTCCTTGGTGTGGTATTTTTACAAGACCCTTTGCTTGCAAGTGGCAGCAATCCAAAGAAAACTGGAGGAACCAAAAGGGAAAAGCAAGCAAACAAACAAAAAACAAAGTAATGTCCAGGTTCCTGTAGGGGTGGATACCACAGAAGTTCATAAAAATCCAAAAGAAGATGGGGTACCTGGGTGGCTTAGTGGGTTAAGCCTCTGCCTTCGGCTCAGGTCATGATCATAGGGTCCTGGGATCGAGCCTCACATCAGGCTCTCTGCTCTGCAGGGAGCCTGCTTCCTCCTCTCTCTCCCTACTTGTGATCTCTGTCAGATAAATAAAAAAATCTTTTTAAAAAATCAAAAGAATAGCTGCAGAACTAATATTTCAGAATCAAGAACTAGGGACTGGAAAACGGCAAAACACTTTTCTCTTTGTCCATGTCTCATGTTTACTCGTCTCCATAGGGCTGCTTTCTTCTCTGGTCAGACTCTTCAAGTGTCCAGGACGATGGCCATGGCCAGCTCCTGAATCCCATCCAGCAAGACCAGTCACTCGCCTAAAGAGAGAACTTTGTCTTCCTGTCATTTACATATCAATCCCAGGGAGACTCTGATTGGTCCTATTGGTCTAGGGGGAACAATCACTATTTGGGTTTCTATGTGTGCCCATCCTCCCCCAGACTGCATAAAGCACAGGTGAAATTTTTTTAAATTAACATATAATGTATTATTTGCCCCAAGGGTGCAGGTCTGTGATTCATCTGTGTTACACATTTCACAGAACTCACCATATCACATACCCTCCCCAATGTTCATAACCCAGCCACCCTCTCCATCCCTGCAAACCTCAGTTTGTTTTGTGAGATTAAGTCTGTTATGGTTTGTCTCTCTCCCCAACACAACTTGTTTCATTTTTTCCCTCCCTACCTCCCATGACCCGTTAACCTGCCTTTCAAATTCCTCATATCAGAGAGATCATATGATAATTGCCTTTCTCTCATTGACTTACTTCACTTAGCATAATAACCTCTAGTTCCATCCAAGTCATTGCAAATGGAAATATTTCATTTTTGATGGCTGCATAGTATACCTCTGTGTGTGTATGTGTGTGTGTGTGTGTGTGTGTGTGCGCCTCTGGGTGTCTGTGTTTCAGTGTGTAAAGAGGACCTGGCCATGCCATCGTGGGTGGAGATGCCCCAAGCAGGATCAGGCTGATGAGGGGTTAGACGTCTGGTGGGCAAGTCATGTTCAAACACCAGTTTAAGGCTGGTTAAGTGGTATTGGGTGTAGGGTCTACACCCTTCTGCCCAGGGTTTATCCTGAGATCCTGAGGGGATGGGTCCATGACCCAGGAGCTCAGCTAACCCTAAAAGTAACCACTAAGCCTGCCCCAAATGCTAACCTAAACCCTGACCTGACCCTAACCCTGACCCTGACTGTGATCCTGACCTGAACCCTAAACCTAAACCTAAGGCTGACACTGATCCTGATGTGGACCATGAACCTAAACCTAACTCTGACATTACCATAATCATGACTCAAACCTAACCATGACCCTGACCCTGACCCTAATCCTAACCCTGACGCTGACCTAACACTGACCCTAACCCTAACCCTGACCGTGACTGTGAGCCTGACCCTAACCATAAACATAAAGGCAATTCTAACCATGACCCTAATATGGACACTGAACCTAAACCGAACACTGACCCTAAACCTAACACTAACCACTACCCTAAACCAAACCCTAACCCTGACCTTACGCTATCTAACGCTAACACTAAACATAACCCTACTTCTAACTCTAAACCTAACCCCAATCACAAACCCTACTGCCAAAACCTAACTGTGACACTGAACCAAAAATTGACCCTAAACCAAAGCCTGACCCTAAAACTGACACTGGCCCTGAACTTCACGTGACCCTGACCCTGACCCTAAGCCTAACCATGACACTAACACTGACCATTACATAATCCTGTCCCTGACCCGATTGTGGACTTTAATCCAACACCTGAACCTAACAGTAAACCTGACACTGGCGCTAAACTTCACACTGACCCTGACCCAGACCATGACCATAAAACTACCCTGACACTAACAGTCACCCAGACCCTGACCTGAACACTAAACCTGACCGTGACTGTGAGCATGACCCTAACTCTAACCCTAAATGTAGCCCTGACCCTGACACTAACACGGGCCCTCCCCCGAATCCTATCGCTGAAGCTAACCCTAACACTAACCCATAACCCTACCATGGACCCTGATCCTAACAAGTTCTAAAGCTAACTGTCAACCAAACGCTAACCCTAACACTAACCCTAAACTTTAACAATAACCCTGACCATATACCTGACTATGATCATAACCCTAACCCTGAACTTTGCCTATACCAGACCCTAACCCTAAACCTGACCCTGGCCCTGACTCTAAACCTAACATGACCCTAACAATGACCACTATATAACCGTGTCGCTGACCCGAATGTGGACTTTAAACCAATATCTGATCCTGACCGTAAACCTGACACTGGCCCTAGAATTCACCCTGACCCTGACCCAGGCAAAGACCATAAACCTAACCCTGACACTAACAGTGACCCTGACCCTGACCCTAACACTAACCCTGATACTGAATGTGAGCCTGACCCAAACTATAATCCTAAACGTAACCCTGACCCTGACACTAACACGGTCCCTGACCCGAAACCTAATCCTGAACCTAATCCTAAAACTAACGCCTAACATTGTCCCTGACACTGATCAAAACAAGTCTTACCCTAACACTCAACCTACCTCTAACCCTAACCCTAATCCCACTTTAACAATAATCCTGACCATCTCCCTGACCCTGATCATAACCCTAACTCTGAACTTAACCTTAAACCTGACCCTGGCCTTGACCTTAATACTGACCCTAACCCTGACTGTAACCTAAATCTGACACAATCCGTGATCCTGAAAAGAATCGTAACCCTAAAGCTAACCCTGATCCTGAACCTACTCATAAAACAGAACCTAAACATAAAGCTGACCTTACCATAACCATGAACCTAACCCTGACGCTGACCCTAACCCTGACACTAAACCTGTCCCACACCTAACCCTGACCCTGACATGAACCTTGCCCCCAAACCAAAACTAGAACCTGACCCTAAATCTAACCATGACCCTGAACCTGACCCTAAACCTAACCGTCAACCTAACACTGACCCTGAACCTGACTCTGACCGTAACGCTAACCGTGACCCTACTGAGAGCCTGACCCTAAACCTAACCATGAACCTAACCCTAACACTGACCCCTACCCTAAGCCTTGCGCTAACCCTGACCCCAATGACGTCTAACACTAACCTTGACCCTACGTCTTTCTTAACCCTAACCCTAACACTAACCTAGTCTAAAACCAGCGCATTCCTTCCAGCGGGGACAACAGCTGCACCCAGGCTTCCCACAGGCTGGGTGGAGGCTGTATGCGGGTCACTGGATGGGCCCTGCATTGAGTGGAGTGTGAGCCTTGAACAGCTTGGGGACTGGCGGCTCAGGGAGCTCTGGTGCAGCAGGAAGTTCGGTAAGGAGCCCCCAAGCAGTGGTGAACTCACTACCGTGATGACAGAGCACAACGGATTTGGAACCCACGTATCCAGGCACCCCATTACAGAGAAAACCCCCCTGCCCAGATCATTTCAAGGCACAACCTAAAGAAAGCGACATGTTCTTCTGCTGTACTGAAGCCGAGAGGATGCAGGGAGAAGATAGCTCGCCCGCCAGACACGTCCCCTCCCTGTCAGGTCATATCAGATTTCCCCAACGCCTCAGGCCCTTTGGCCAATAAAATCAAAAGGTGACACGAGGGGGCTCAGAGTCAGAGAGTCCCACACCTTCTGATCCACCGGTGTAGCCCTTGGTCTCCTCACCGTCTCTGTGTGTGTGTGTGTGTGTGTGTGTGTGTGTGTGTGTGTGCCTCTGGGTGTCTGTGTGTCTGTGTGTAAAGAAGACCTGGCCATGCCATCGTGGATGGAGATACCCCAAGCAGGATCAGGCTAATGAGGGGTTAGATGTCTGTCTGGTGGGCAAGTCATGTTCACAGCCCAGTTTAAGGCTGGTTAAGTGGGATCGGGTGTAGGGTCTACACCCTTCTGCCCAGGGTTTATCCTGAGACCCTGAAGGGATGGGTCCATGACCCAGGATCGGGCTAACCCTAACAGTAACCACTAACCCTGACCTTACACTGACTGTGAGCCCGCCCCAAACCCTATCCCAAGCCATGACCCTGACCCTGACCCTGACTGTGATCCTGACCCTAACCCTAAACCTAAACCTAAGCCTGACACTGACCCTGATGTGGACCCTGAACCTAAACTTAACTCTGACATTACCGTAACCATGACTCATACCTAACCATGACCCTGAACCTGACCCTAATCCTAACCCTGACGCTGACCTAATACTGACCCTAAACCTGACCGTGACTGTGAACCTGACGCTAAACCTAAACCTAAAGGTAACTCTAACCATGACCCTAATACAGACCTTGAACCTAAACCTAATGCTGACCCTGACCCTAACAATAACCCCTACCCTAAACCAACCTATACCCTGACCTTACGCTGTCTAACCCTAACCCTAACCATATCCCTACTTCTAAATCTAACCTTAACCCCAATCCCAAACCCTATCACCAAAGCCTAACAGTGACACTGAACCGAACATTGACCCTAAACCAAAGCCCAAACCTAAGCCTGACCTTGGCTATGACCTTCACCTAATCCTGACCCTGAGCCTAATCTTAACCATGACACTAAACTGACCACTACATAACCCTGTCCTTGACCCGAATGTAGACTTTAAACCAATACCTGAACCTAACCATAAACCTGACACTGGCGCTAAACTTAACGCTGACCCTGACCCAGACCATGACCATAAACCTAACCGTGAGCCTCACAGTGATTCCGACCCTGACCTGAACACTAAACCTGAGCCTGACTTTTAGCCTGACCCTAACTCTAACCCTAAATGTAACCCAGACACTGACACTAACACGGGCCCTACAAGAATCCTATTGCTGAAACTAACTCTAACACTAACCCCTAACCTACCACTGACCCTGACCCTAACACGTTCTAACCCTAACCATCAACCTTCGCTAACTCTAATACTAAACCTAAACTTTAACAATAACCCTGACACTATACCTGACTATGATCATAACCCTAACTCTGAACTTTGCTTCTACCAGACCCTGACCCTAAACCTGACCCTGGCCTTGACCCTAAACCTAACCATGACCCTAAATGACCACTACATAACACTGTCCCTGACCCAAATGTGGACTTTAACCATATACCTGAACCTGACTGTAAACCTGACACTGGCCCTGGACTTAACCCTGACCCTGACCCAGGCAAAGACCATGAACCTAACCCTGACCCAAACAGTGACCCTGACCCTGACTCTGACACTAACCCTGGCACTAAATGGGAGCAGGACCCTAACTCTAACCCTAAATGTAACCGTGACCCTGACACTAACATGGGCCCTGACCCGAAAATAACGCTGAACCTAACCATAAAACTAACGCCAGGGGTTAGATGCCTGGTGGGCAGGTCATGTTTACATCCCAGTGTAATGCTGGATAAGTGGGATCGGGTGTGGGGTCTACAGCCTTCTGCCCAGGGTTTATCCTGAGAACCTAAAGGGAGGGGACAATGAACCAGGAGTGGGGCGAACCCTAACAGTAACCACTGACCCTGACCCTGACCCTTACACTGTGAGCCTGCTCCAAACCCTAACCCGAACCCTGACCCTGACCCTGACCCTAACCCTGACCGTGATCCCGACCTGAACCCTAAACCTAAACCTCAGCCTGACGCTGACCCTGATCCGGACCCTGAACCTAAACCTAAGTCTGAGATAACCTAACTATGACTCATCCCTAACGGGACCCTACCTGAACCTAATCCTAATCCTGACGCTAACCTAACCCTGACCCTAACCCTAACCCTGTCCGTGACCGTGTGCCTGACCCTAAACCTAACCCTAAAGGTAACCCTAACCCTGACCCTAATATGGACCCTCAAACCAAACCGAATGTTGACCCTGACAATAACACTAATCCCTACCCTAAACCAAACCCGAACGCTGACCTTATGCTGTCTAACCCTAACCCTCACCATACCACTAATTCTAACTCTAACCGTAACCCCATCCCAAAATTTTCCCCTAAACCTAAATGTGACCATGAACCGAACATAAAGCAAAGCCTGAACCTAAACCTGACCCTGGCCCTGACCTTCACCTAAACTGACCCTGACGCTAATCCTAACCATGACAATAACACTGACCACTACATAACCCTGTCCCTGACCCGAATGTGGACTTTAAACCAATACATGATCCTGAAGCTAAACCTGACACTGGGCCTAAACTTCACCCTGAACCTGACCCAGACCATGACAATCAACCTAACACTGACCCTAACAGTGACCCCGACCCAGACCTGAACACTAAACCACACCCTGACTGTGAGCCTGACCCTTACTGTAACCCTAAACTTAACCCTGACCCTGACACTAACAAGGGCCGTACCCTGACACCTAACGCTGAACCTAACCCTAAAACTAACCCCTAACATTATCCCTGACACTGACCCTAACCCGGTCTAACCCTAACCCTCAACCTACCTCTAACCCTAACCCTAACCCCACTTTAACAATAATCCTGACCCTCTCCCTGACCCTGATCATAACCCTAACTCTGAACTTTGCCTATGTCAGACCTTAACCTTAAACCTGACCCTGGCCTTGACCTTTTTTTTTTTTTTAAAGATTTTATTTATTTATTTGACAGAGAGAGATCACAAGAAGGCAGAGAGGCAGGCAGAGAGAGGGGAGGATACAGGCTCCCTGCTGAGCAGACAGCCCAATGCGGGACTCGATCCCAGGACCCTGAGTTCATGACCTGAGCCGAAGGCAGCTGCTTAACCCACTGAGCCACCCAGGCGCCCATGGCCTTGACCTTAACACTGACCCTAACCTGACTGTAAACCTAACTCTGACCCAATCCGTGATCCTGAACAGAATCGTAACCCTAAAGCTAACCCTGATCCTGAACCTACTCATAAAACAGAACCCAAACATAAAGCTGACCTTACCATAACCATGAACCTAACCCTGACGCTGACCCTAACCCTGACACTAAACCTGTTCCCAAACCTAACCCTTACCCTGACATGAACCTTGCCCCCACACCAAAACTTGAACCTGACCCTAAACCTAACCGTCATCCTAACACTGAACCTGTCCCTGACCTTGACTGTAATGCTAACCGTGACCCTACTGTGAGCCTGACCCTAAACCTAACCATGAACCTAACCCTAACCCTGACCCTACCCTAAGCCTTATGCTAACCCTGACCTCAACGACGTCTAACCCTAAGCCTGACCCTAAGTCTTTCTTAACCCTAACCCTAACACTAACCTAGTCTAAACCCAGTTTTGTTCCCTCCAGCAGGGACAACCCCTGCACCCAGGCCTCCCAGGGGCTGGGAGGAGGCTATATGGGGGTCACTGGATGGGCACTGCGTTGAGTGGAGTGTGAGCCTTGAGCAGCTTGGGGACCGGAGGCTCAGGGAGCTCTGGTGCAGCAGGAAGTTCGGTAAGGAGCCCCCAGGCAGTCGTGACCTCACTTCCCTGATGACAGAGCCCAACGGAATTGGAACCCACGTATCCAGGCACCCCATTACAGAGAAAACCCCCCTGCCCAGCTCATTTCTAGGCACATCCTAAAGGAAGCGACATGTTCTTCTGATGTACTGAAGCTGAGAGGATTCAGGGAGAAGAGAGCTCGCCGGCCAGACAAGTCCCCTCCCTGGCAGGTCATATCAGGTTTCCCCAACGCCTCAGGCCTTTGGCTAATAAAATCAAAAGGAGACATGAGGGGGCTCAGAGTCAGAGAGTCCCACACCTTCTATTCGACCGGTGTAGCCCTAGGTCTCCTCCCCGTCTTGTGTGTTTGTGTGTGTGTGTGTGTGCCACTGGGCTTCTGTGTCTGTGTGTAAAGAGGACCTGGCCATGACATCGTGGATGGAGATGCCCCAAGCAGGATCAGGCTGATGAGGGGTTAGATGTCTGGTGGGTAAGTCATGTTCACACCCCAGTTTAAGGCTGGTTAAGTGGGATCGGGTGTAGGGTCTACACTCTTCTGCCCAGGGTTTATCCTGAGACCGTGAAGGGATGGGTCCATGACCCAGGAGCGGGGCTAACCCTAACAGTAACCACTAACCGTGACCCTGACACTGACTGTGAGCCTGCCCCAAACCCTAACCCGAACCCTGACCCTGACCCTGACCCTAACCCTGACCGTGATCACGACCTGAACCCAAAACCTAAACCTAAGCCTGACGCTGACCCTTATCCGGACCCTGGAACTAAACCTAACTCTGAGATAACCTAACTATGGCTCATCCCTAACCATGACCCTGACCCTGACCCTAATCCTAACCCTGACGCTGAACTAACACTGACCCTAACACTAACCCTGACCGTGACTGTGTGCCTGACCCTAAACCTAACCATAAAGGTAACCCTAACCCTCACCCAAATACAGACCCTGAACCTAAACCGAATGCTGACCCTGAACCTAACACTAACTACCTACCCTAAACCAAACCCTCACCCTGAACTTACGCTGTCTAACCCTAACCCTCACGATAACACTACCTCTAACTCTAACCCTAACCCCATCCCAAACTTTTCCCCTAAACCTAACTGTGAACCTGAACCGAACATAAAGCAAAGCCTGAACCTAAACCTGACCATGGCCCTGACATTCACGTGACCCTGACCCTGACCATAATTCTAACCATGATCTTAACACTGACCACTAAATAACCCTGTCAGTGACCCGAATGTGGACTTTAACCAATACCTGATCCTGACGCTAAACCTGACACTGGCCCTAAACTACACCGTGGCCCTGACCCAGACCATGACCATCAACCTAAACCTGACCCTAACAGTAACCCCGACCCAGACCTGAACACTAAATCAGAACCTGACTGTGAGCCTGACCCTTACTGTAACTCTAAACGTAACCCTGACCCTGAAACTAACACGGGCCGTACCCCGAATCCTATCGCTGAAGCTAACCCTAACACTAACCCCTAACCCTATCTCAGACCCTGACCCTAACCAAGTCTAACCCTAAACCTCAAACTAACTCTAACCCTAACACTAACCCTAAACTTTAACAATAACCCTTACCCTATACCTGACTATGATCATAACCCTAACCCTGAACTTTGCCTCTACCAGACCCTGACCCTAAACGTGACCCTGGCCCTGACCCTAAACCTAACCATGACACTAACACTGACCACTACATAAACTTGATCCTGACCCAAATGTGGACTTTGAAGCAATATCGGATCCTGACCCTAAACCAGACACTGGCCCTAAACTTCACCCTGACCCTGACCCAGGCCATGACCATAAACCTAACTCTGACCAAAACAGTGACCCTAACCCTGACCCAAACACTAACCCTAACACTGAATGTGAGCCTGACCCTAACTCTACCCCTAAACGTAACCCTGACCCTGACACTAACGTGGGCCCTACCCCGAATCCTATCCCTGATCCTAACCCTAACACTAAACCCTAACCCTACTACGGACCCGGACCCTAATGAGGTCTAACCCTAACCCTCAACCTAACTTTAACACTAAACCTAACCCTAAACTTTAACAATAAACCGGACCCTATGCCTGATTACGATCATTACCCTTAACTGGACTTTGCCTATAGCAGACCCTGACCCTAAATCTGACCCTAGCCCAGAACATAAACCTAACCATAACCCTAACAATGACCACTAAATAATCCTGTCCCTGACCCGAATCTGGACTTTAAACCAATACCTGAACCTGACCGTAAACCTAACACTGGCCCTAGACTTCACCCTGAACCCGACCCAGGCAAAGACCAGAAACCTAAGCCTGACCCTAACAGTGACCCTGACCCTGAAACTAACACTAACCCTGACACTGAATGTGAGCCTGAACACATCTCTAACCATAAATGTAACCCTGAACCTGACACTAACACGGGCCCTGACCCGAAACCTAACGCTGAACCTAACCCTAAATCTAACCCCTAACATTATCCCTGACACTGACCCTACCCCGGTCTAACCCTAGCCCTCAACCTACCTCTAACCCTAACCCTAACCCCACTTTAACAATAATCCTGACCCTCTCCTAGACACTGATCATAACCCTAACTCTGAACTTTGCCTATGTCAGAAGTGAATCTAAAACCTGACCCTGGCCTTGACCTTAACACTGACCCTAACGCTGACTGTAAACCTAACTCTGACCCAATCTGTGATCCTGAACAGATTAGTAACCCTAAAGCTAACCCTGATCCTGAACCTACTAATGAAACAGAACTGAAACATAAAGCTGACCTTACCATAAGCATGAACCTAACCCTGAACCTGACCCTAACCCTGACACTAAACCTATCCCAAACCTAACCCTGACCCTGACATGAACCTTGCCCCCCAACCAAAACTTGAACCTGACCGTAAATCTGACCATGACCCTGCCTGGACATAAACCTAACTGTCAGCCTACACTGACCCTGACCCTGACTCTGACTGTAACGCTAACCCTGAACCTACTGTGATCCTGACCCTAAACCTAAACATGAACCTAACCCTAACCCTGACCCCTACCCTAAGCCTTACGCTAACCCTGACCCCAAAGACGACTAACCCTAACCCTGACCCTACGTCTTTCTTAGCCCTAACCCTAACACTAAACTGGTCTAAACCCAGCTCTGTTCCCTCCAGCGGGGAAAACAGCTGCACGCAGGCCTCCCAGGGTCTGGGAGGAGGCTGTATGTGGGTCAATGGATGGGCACTGCATTGAGTGGAGTGTGAGCCTTGAGCAGCTTGGGGACCGGCGGCTCAGGGAGCTCTGGTGAAGCAGGAGGTTCGGTAAGGAGCCCCCAGGCAGTGGTGGCCTCACATCCCTGACGACAGAGCCCAACGCAATTGGAAACCATGTATCCAGGCATCCCATTACAGAGAAACGACCTCCCCAGCTCGATCGAGGCACATCCTAAAGAAAGCACCACGTTCTTCTACTGTACTGAAGCCCAGAGGATGCAGGGAGAAGTGAGCTCGCCCGCCAGACACGTCCCCTCCCTGGCAGGTCATATCAGGTTTCCCCAACGTCTCAGGCCCTTTGGCAAATAAGATCAAAAGTAGACACCAGTGGGCTCAGAGTCAGAGAGTCCCACACCTTCTGATCTATGGGTGTAGCCCTAGGTGTCCTCCTTGTCTCTGCGTGTGTGTGTGTGTGTGTGTGCCTCTGGGTGTCTGTGTGTCTGTGTGTAAAGAGGACCTGGCCATGCCATCGTGGGTGGAGATGCCCCAAGCAGGATGAGGCTGATATGGGGTTAGATGTCTGGTAGGTAAGTCATGTTCACACCCCAATTTAAGGCTGCTTAAGTGGGATTGGTTGTAGGGTCTACACCCTTCTGCCCAGGGTTTATCCTGAGACCCTGAATGGATGAGTCCATGACTCAGGAGCGGGGTTAACCCTAACAGTAACCACTAACCCTGAACCTGACACTGACTGTGAGCCTGCCCCAAACCCTAACCCAAGCCCTGACCCTGACTCTGACCCTGACCATGACTGTGATCCTTACCTGAACACAAAACAAAACCTAAGCCTGGCAAGGACCCTGATGTGGACCCTAACCTAAACCTAACTATGACATTACCGTAAATATGACTAATACCTAACCATGACCCAGACCCTGACCCTAATCCTAACCCTGACACTGACCCTAACCCGGTCTAATCCTAACCCTCAACCTACCTATAACCCTAACCCTAACCCCACATTAACAATTACCCTGACCTTCTCCCTGAACCTGATCATAACCCCAACTCTGAACTTTGCCTACGTCAGAACTTAACCTTAAAACTGACCCTGGCCTTGACCTTAACAGTGACCCTAACCCTGACTGTAAACCTAACTCTGACCCAATCCGTGATCCTGAACAGATTAGTAACCCTAAAGCTAACCCTGATCCTGAACCTACTCATGAAACAGAACAAAAACATAAAGCTGACCTTACCATAACCATGAACCTAACCCTGACGCTGACCCTAACCCTGACACTAAACCTGTCCCAACCTAACCGTGACCTGACATGACCTTGCCCCCAAACCAAAACTTGAAACTGACCCAAAAACTGACCATGACCCTGAACCTGACCCTAAACCTAACCTTGAGCCTAAACTGAACCTGAGCCTGACTCTGACCGTAATGCTAACCCTGAACCTACTGTCATCCTGACCTAAACCTAACCATGAACCTAACCCTAACCCTGACCCCTACCCTAAACCTTACGCTAACCCTGATCCCAAAGACGTCTAACCCTAACCCTGACCCTAAGTCATTCTTAACCCTAACCCTAACACTAATCTGGTCTAAACCCAGCTCTGTTCCCTCCAGTGAAGAAGACAGCTGCACGCAGGACTCCTAGGGGCTGGGGGGAGGCTGTATGGGGGTCACTGGATGGGCACTGCATTGAGTGGAGTGTGAGCCTTGAGCAGCTTGGGGACCAGCAGCTCAGGGAGCTCTAGTGGAGCAGGAAGTTCGGTAAGGAGCCCCCAGGCAGTGGTGACCTCACTTCCCTGATGACAGAGCCCAACGGAATTGGAACCCACGTATCCAGGCACCCCATTACAGAGAAAACCCCCCTGCCCAGCTCATTTCTAGGCACATCCTAAAGGAAGCGACATGTTCTCTGTTGTACTGAAGCCGAGAGGATGCAGGGAAAAGAGAGCTCTCTGCCAGACACGTCCCCTACTTGGCAGGTCATATCAGGTTTCCCCAATGCCTCAGGCCCTTTGGCTAATAGAATCAAAAGGTGACACCAGGGGGCTCAGAGTCAGAGAGTCCCACACCTCTTATCCACTTGTGTAGCCCTAGGTCTCCTCCCTGTCTCTGTGTGTGTGTGTGTGTGTGTGCGTGTGCCTCTGGGTGTCTGTGTGTCTGTGTTTAAAGAGGACCTGGCCATGCCATCCTGGGTGGAGATGCCCCAAGCAGGATCAGGCTGACGAGGGGGTAGATGTCTGGTGGGCAAGTCATGTTCAAACCCCAGTTTAATGATGGTTAAGAGGGATCGCGTGTAGGGTCTACACCCTTCTGCCCAGGGTTTATCCTGAGACCCTGAAGGGATGGGTCCATGACCCAGGAGCAGGGCTAACCCTAACAGTAACCACTAACCCTGACCCTGACACTGATGTGTGCCTGCCCCAAACCCTAACCCAAGCCCTGACCCTGACTCTGACCCTGACCCTGACCTGAACCCTAAACCTAAACTTAAGCCTGACACTGACCCTGATGTGGACCCTGAACCTAAACCTAACTCTGACATTACCGTAACCATGACTCAAACCTAACCAGGACCCAGACCATGACACTAACACGGGCCCTCCCACGAATCCTATCGCTGAACCCAAATCTAACACTAACCCCTAACCCTACCACGGACCCTGACGCTAACAAGTTCTAACCCTAACAGTCAACCTAACGCTAACCCTAACACTAACTCTATACTTTAACAATAACCCTGACCCTATACCTGACTATGATCATAACCCTAACCCTGAAATTTGCCTATACCGGACCCTGACCCTAGCTCTGAGCCTAAACCTAACCATGACCTTAACACTGACCACGACATAATCATGAGGCTCAACCGAATGTGGACTTTAAATCAATACCTGATCCTGACCGTAAACCTGACACTGGCCCTAGACTTCACCATGACCCTGACCCAGACCATTACCATAAATCTAACCTTGATCCTAACAGTGACCCCGACCCTGACCTGAACACTAAACCAGACCCTGACTGTGAGCCTGACCCTAACTCTAAACCTAAACGTAACCCTGACCCTGACACTAACACGGGCGCTGACCTGAAACCTAACACTGAACCTAACCCTAAAACTAACCACTAACATTATCCTTGATATGAACCTAACCCGGTCTAACCCTAACCCTCAAAATACCTCTAACCCTAACCCTAACCCCACTTTAAAAATAATCCTGACCGTCTCCCTGAACCTGATCATAACCCTAACTCTGAACTTTGCCTATGTCAGACCTTAACCTTAAACCTGACCCTGGCCTTGACCTTAACACTGACCCTAACCCTGACTGTAAACCTAACTCTCACCCAATCCGTGATCCTGACAGAATCTTAACACTAAAGCTAACCCTGATCCTGAACCTACACATAATACAGAACCTAAACATAATGCTGACCTTAACATAACCATGAACTTAACCCTGACCCTGACCCTAACCCTGATACTAAATCTGTCCCAAACCTAACCCTGACCCTGACATGAACCTTGCCCCCAAAACAAAACTTGAACCTGACCCTAAATCTGACCATGACCCTGAACCTGACCCTAAACCTAACCGTCATTAACACTGAACCTGACCCTGACTTTGACCATAACCCTAACCGTGACCTTACTGTCAGCCTGACCCTAAACCTAACCATGAACCTAACCCTAACCCTGACCCCTACCCTAAGCCTTACGCTAACCCTGACCCCAATGACGTCTAACCCTAACCCTGATCCTAAGTCTTTCTTAACCCTAACCCTAACACTAACCTAGTCTAAACCCATCTGTGTTCCCTCAGCGGGGACAACAGCTGCACCCAGGCCTCCCAGGGGCTGGGGGGAGGCTGTATGGGGGTCATTGGATTGGCACAGCATTGAGTGGAGGGTGAGCCGTGAGCAGCTTGGGGACCGGCGGCTTAGGGAGCTCTGGTGCAGCAGGAAGTTTGGTAAGGAGCCCCCAGGCAGTGGTGACCTCACTTCCCTGAAGACAGAACCCAACGGAATTGGAACCTTTGCTCCAGGCACCCCATTACAGAGAAAACCCCCCAGCCCAGCTCATTTCAAAGCACATCCTAAAGAAAGCGTCATGTTCTTCTGCTGTACTGAAGCCGAGAGGATGCAGGGAGAAGAGAGCTCGCCCTCCAGACACGTCCCCTCCCTGGCAGGTCATATCAGGATTCCCCTACGCCTCTGGCCCTTTCACTAATAAAATCAAAAGGTGACATGAGGGGGCTCAGAGTCAGAGAGTCCCACACCTTCTGATCGACCGGTGTAGCCAAGGTCTCCTCCCAGTCTCTGTGTGTGTGTGTATGTGTGTGTGTGTGTGTGTGCGCGCGCCTCTGGGTGTCTGTGTATCTTTACGTAAAGAGGACCTGGCCTTTGCATCGTGGGTGGAGATGCCCCAAGCAGGATCAGGCTGATGAGGGGTTAGATGTCTGGTGGGCAAGTCATGTTCACACCCCAGTTTAAGGCTGTGTAGGTGGGTCACGTGGAGGGTCTACACCCTTCTGCCCAGAGTTTTTCGTGTGACCCTGAAGGGATGGGTACCCAGGAGCCGGGCTCACCATAAGAGTAACCACTAACCCTGACCCTGACACTGACTGTGAGCCTGCTCCAAACCTGAAACCAAGCCCTGACCCTGACCCTGGCTGTGATGCTGACCTGAACCCTAAACCTAAACCTAAGCCTGACACTGACCCTGATGTGGACCCTGAACCTAAACCTAAGATTGATATTACTAAACCATGAGTTATACCTAACCATGACCCTGAAACTGACCCTAATCCTAACCCTGATGCTGACCTAACCCTGACCCTAACCCTAACCCTGACCGTGACTGTGAGCCTGACGCTAACCCTAAACCTAAAGGTAACTCTAACCATGACCTTGAACTTGAACCTGAACCTAAATCTGACCATGACCCTGAGTGACCCTAAACCTAACCCTTATCCTAACACTGACCCTGACACTGACTCTGACCATAACGCTAACAGTGACCCTACTGTGAGCCTGACCCTAAACCTAACCATGAACCTAACCCTAACCTGACCCCTACACTAAGCCTAACGCTAACACTGACCCCAAAGACGACTAACCCTAACCAACACCCTAAGACTTTCGTAACCCTAACCCTAACACTAACCTGGTCTAAACCCAGCTCTGTTCCCCTGGCGGGGACAACTGCTGCACCCAGGCCTCCCAGGGGTTTGGAGGATGCTATATGGGGGTCAATATATGGGCAATGCATTGAGTGGAGTGTGAGCCTTGACCAGCTTGGGGACCAGTGGCTCAGGGAGTTCTGCTGGAGCAGGAAGTTCGGTAAGGAGCCCCCAGGCAGTGGTGACCTCACTTCCCAGACAACAGAGCCCAATGGAATGGGAACCCACGTATCCAGGCACCCCTTTACAGAGAAAACCCGACTGCCAAGCTCATTTCTAGGCACATCCTAAAGAAAGTGTCATGTTATTCTGCTGTACTGAAGCCCAGAGGATGCATGGAGAAGAGAGCTCGCCTGACAGACAGGTCCCTTCCCTGGCAGGTCATATCAGGTTTACCAACGATACAGGCCCTTTGGCTAATAAAATCAAAAGGTGACAACACGGGGCTCACAGTCAGAAACTCCCACACCTTCTGTTCCATCGGTGTAGCCCTAGGTCTCCTCCCCGTCTATGTGTGTGTGTGTGTGTGTGTGTGTGTGTGTGTGCGTGTGTGTGCGTGTGTGTGCCTCTGGGTGTTTGTGAGTCTGAGTGTAAAGAGGAGGTGGCCATGCCATCGTGGGTGGAGATGCCCCAAGCAAGATCAGGCTGATGAGGGGTTAGAGGTCTGGTGGGAAAGTCATGTTCACTCCCCAGTTTAAGGCTGGTTACGTGGTATCGGCTGTAGGGTTTATCCTACCCAGGGTTTATCCTGAGACCTTGTAGGGATGGGTCCATACACAGGAGCGGGGCTAACCCCAACAGTAACCACTATCCCTGACCCTGACACTGACTGTGAGCCTGCACCAAATCCTAACCCAAGCCTTGACCCTGACCCTGAACCTGACCGTGACTGTGATCCTGACCTGAACCCAAAACCTATAACTAAGCCTGACACTCACCCTGATGTGGACCCTGAACCTGAACCTAATGCTGATATTACTGTAACCAAGACTCATACCTAACCATGACTCTGACCCTGACCCTAATCCTAACCCTAACGCTGACCTAAACCTGACCCTAACCCTAAACCTGACCACGACTGTGAGCCTGACGCTAGCCCTAAACCTAAAGGTAACTCTAACCATGACCCTAATACGGACCCTGAACCTAAACCTAACGCTGACCCTGACCCTAACATTAACCCCTACCCTAAACCAAAGCCTAAACCTGACCTTACACTGTCTAACCCTAAACCTAACCATAACCCTACTTCTAACTCTAACCCTAAACCCAATCCCAAACCCTACCGCCAAAACCTAACTGTGACACTGAACCGAACATTGACCCTAAACCAAAGCCTGACCCTAAACCTGACCCTGGCTCTGACTTTCACCTGACCCTGACCGTGACCCTAATCCTAACCATGACACTAACACTGACCACCACATAATTTTGTCCCTGACCCGAATGTGAACTTTAAATCAATACTTGAACCTGACCCTAAACCTGACACTGGTGCTAAACTTCACCCTGACCCTGACACAGACCATGGCCATAAACCTAACCCTGACCCTTACAGTGACCCCAACCCTCACCTGAACACTAAACCTGACCCTGACTGTGAGCCTGATCTTAACTCTAACCCTAAATGTAACACTGACACTGACACTAACTCGGGCCCTCCCCCAAATCCTATCGCTGAACCTAACCCTAACACTAACCCCTAACCCTACCACAGACCCTGTCCCTAATAAGTTCTAAACATTATCGTCAAACTAATGTTAACCCTAACACTAACCCTAAACTTTAACAATAACCATGACCTTATACCTGACTATGATCATAACCCTAACCCTGAAATTTGCCTATACCAGACGCTGACCCTAAACCTGACCCTGGCGTGAGCCTAAGCCTAACCATGACCCTAACACTGACCACTACATAACCCTGTCCCACCCTAATGTGGACTTTAAACCAATACCTGATCCTGACTGTAAACCTGACACTGGCCCTAGAATTCACCCTGAACCTGACCCAGGCAAAGACCAGAAACCTAACCCTGACCCTAACAGTGACCCTGACCCTGACCCTAAAAATAACCCTGACACTGAATGGGAGCCTGACCCTAACTCTAACCCTAAACGTAACCCTGACCCTGACACTAACACGGGCCCTGACCCGAAACCTAACGCTGAACCTAACCCCAAAACAAACCCCTAACATTATCGCTGATACTGACCCTAACCGGGTCTAACCCTAACCTGCAACCTACCTCTAACCCTAACCCTAACCCCACTTTAACATTAATCCTGACTCTCTCCCGGACCCTGAACATAATCCTAACTCTGAACTTTGCCTATATCAGAACTTAAGCTTAAACCTGACCCTGGCCTTGACCATAACACTGACCCTAACCCTGACTGTAAACCTAACTCTGACCCAACCTGTGATTCTGGACAGAATCTTAACCTAAAGCTAACCCTGTTCCTGAAACTACTCATGAAACAGAACCTAAACATAAAGCTGACCTTACCATAACAATGAACCTAACCCTGACCTTGACCCTAACCCTGACACTAAACCTGTGCCAAACCTATCCCTGACCCTGAGATGAACCTTGTCCCCAAAACAAAACTTGAACCTGAACCTAAATCTGACCATAACACTGCCTGACACTAAACCAAACCGTTACCCTAACACTGACACTGACACTGACTCTGACCGTAACGCTAACAGTGACCCTACTGTGAGCCTGACCATAAACATAACCATGAACCTAACCCTAACCCTGACCCCTACCCTAAGCCAAACGCTTACTCTGACCCCAAAGACGACTAACCCTAACCATCACCCTAAGTCTTTCTTAAACCTAAACCTAACACTAACCTGGTCTAAACCCAGCTCTGTTCCCTCTGCAGGGGACAACAGCTGCACCCAGGCCTCCAGGGGTTTGGGGTGGCTATATGGGGGTCACTGGATGGTAATGCATTGAGTGGAGTGTGAGCCTTGACCAGCTTGGGGACAGGTGCCTCAGGGAGCTCTGCTGGAGAAGGAAGTTCGGTAAGGAGCCCCCAGGCAGTGGTGACCTCACTTCCCTGACAACAGAGCCCAACGGACTTGGAACCCAAGTATCCAGGCACCCCTTCACAGAGAAAACCCGACTGCAAAGCTCATTTCTAGGCACATCCTAAAGAAAGCGTCATGTTCTTCTGCTGTACTGAAGCCCAGCGGATGCAAGGAGAAGAGATCTCACCTGACAGACAGGTCCATTCCCTGGCAGGTCATTTCAGGTTTCCCAACACCCCAGGCCCTTTGGCTAATAAAATCAAAAGGTGACAACATGGGACTCACAGTCAGAGACTCTCACACCTTCTGATCCACGGGTGTAGCCCTAGGTCTCCTCCCCGTCTATGTGTGTGTGTGTGTGAGTGTGTGCGTGTGTGTGCGTGGGTGTGCCTCTGGGTGTTTGTGAGTCTGAGTGTAAAGAGGAGCTGGCCATGCCATCGTGGGTGGAGATGCCCCAAGAAGGAACAGGCTGATGAGGGGTTAGAGGTCTGGTGGGCAAGTCATGTTCACACCCAGTTTAAGGCTGGTTACGTGAGATCGGCTGTAGGGTCTACACCCTTCTGCCCAGGGTTTATCCTGAGACCTTGAAGGGATGGGTCCATACCCAGGAGCGGGCTAACCCCAACAGTAAACCACTAACCCTGACCCTGACACTGACTGTGAGCCTGCGCCAAATACTAACCCAAGCCCTTAACCTGACCCTGACCCTGACTGTGATCCTGACCTGAACCCTAAACCTATACCTAAGCCAGACACTCACCCTGATGTGGACCCTGAACCTAAACCTAAACCTAATGTTGATATTACTGCAACCAAGACTCATACCTAACCATGACTCTGACCCTGACCCTAATCCTAACCCTGATGCTGAACTAACCCTGACCCTAACCCTAAACCTGACCGCGACTGTGAGCCTGACGCTAACCCTAAACCTAAAGGTAACTCTAACCATGACCCTAATACGGACCCTGAACCTAAACCTAACGCTGATCCTGACCCTAACACTAACCCCTACCCTAAACCAAACCCTAACCCTGAATTTACGCTGTCTAACCCTAACCCTAACCATAACCCTACTTCTAACTCTAACCCTAAACCCAATCCCAAACCCTACCACCAAAACCTAACTGTGACACTGAGCCGAACATTGACCCTAAACCAAAGCTTAACCCTTAACCTGACCCTGGCCCTGACTTTCACCTGACCCTGAACCTGACCTTAATCCTAACCATGACACTAATACTGACCACTACATAATCTTGTCCCTGACCCGAATGTGGACTTTGAACCAATACCTGAACCTGACCCTAAACCGGACACTGGCGCTAAACTTCACCCTGACCCTGACACAGACCATGAGGATAAACATAACCCTGACGCTTACAGTGACCCAGATCCTCACCTGAACACTAAACCTGACCCTGACTGTGAGCCTGATCTTAACTCTAACCCTAATGTAACCCTGACCCTGAGACTATCACGGGCCCTCCCCCGAATCCTATCGCTGAACCTAACCTTAACACTAACCCCTAACCCTACCAAGGACCCTGTCCCTAACAAGTTATAAACCTAATCGTCAAACTAACGCTAACCCTAACACTAACCCCAAACTTTAACAATAACTATGACACTATACCTGACTATGATCATAACTCTAACCCTGAAATTTGCCTATACCAGACCCTGACCCTAAACCTGCCCCTGGCGTGAGCCTAAACCTAACCATGACCCTAACACTGACCACTACATAACCCTGTCGCTCAGCCGAATGTGGACTTTAAACCAAACCTGATACTGACCGTAAACCTGACACTGGCCCTAGACTTCACCCTGACCCTGACCCAGGCAAAGACCAGAAACCTAACCCTGACCCTAACAGTGACCCTGACCCTAGCCTAACAATTACCCTGACATTGAATGTGATCCCGACCCTAACTCTAACCCTAAACGTAACCCTGACCCTGACACTAACACGGGCCCGGATCTGAAACCTAACGCTGAACTTAACCCTAAAACTAACCCCTAACATTATCGCTGACACTGACCCTAACCGGGACTAACCCAAACCAGAAACCTACCTCTAACCCTAACCCTAACCCCACTTTAACAATAACCTGACCCTCTCCCGGACCCTGATCATAACCCTAACTGTGAACTTTGCCTATGTCAGACCTTAACCTTACCTGACCCTGGCCTTGACCTTAACACTGACCCTAACCCTGAGTGTAAACCTAACTCGGACCCAATCTGTGATTCTGGACAGAATCTTAGACCTAAAGCTAACCCTGTTCCTGAACCTACGCATAAACAGAACCTAAACATAAAGCTGACCTTACCATAACCATGAACCTAACCCTGACCCTGACCCTAACCAGGGGGCTCAGAGTCAGAGAGTCCCACACCTTCTGATCCACAGGTGTAGCCCTAGGTCTTCTCCCCGTCTCTGTGTGTGTGTGTGTGTGTGTGTGTGTGTGTGTGTGTGTGTGTGCGTGTGTGCCTCTGGGTGTTTGTGTATCTGTGTGTAAAGAGGAACTCGCCATGCCATCGTGGGAGGAGATGCCCCAAGCAGGATCAGGCTGATAAGGGTTTAGATATCTGGTGGGCAAGTCATGTTCACACCCCAGTTTAAGGCTGGTTAAGTGGGATCGGGTGTAGGGTCTACACCCTTCTGCCCAGGGTTTATGGAGCAGGAAGGTTTGTGGAGCAGGAAGTTCGGTAAGGAGCCCCCAGGCAGTGATGACCTCACTTCCCTGATGACAGAGCCCAACGGATTTGGAACCCACGTATCCAGGCACCCCATTACAGAGAAAACGCACCTGCCCAGCTCATTTCTAGGCACATCCTAAAGGAAGCGACATGTTCTTCTGCTGTACTGAAGCTGAGAGGATGCAGAGAGAAGAGAGCTCGCCCGCCAGACACGTCGCTCCCTTCAGGTCATATCAGTATTCCCCAAGGCCTCAAACCCTTTGGCTAATAAAATCAAAAGGTGACACCAGGGGACTCAGAGTCAGAGAGTCCCACATCTTCTGATTGACGGGTGTAGCCCTAGGTCTCCTCCCCGTTTCTGTGTGTGTGTGTGTGTGTGTGTGTGTGTGAGTGTGTGCATCTGGGTGTCTGTGTATCTGTGTGTAAAGAGGAACTCGCCATGCCATCGTGGGAGGAGATGCCCCAAGCAGGATCAGGCTGATAAGGGTTTAGATATCTGGTGGGCAAGTCATGTTCACACCCCAGTTTAAGGCTGGTTAAGTGGGATCGGGTGTAGGGTCTACACCCTTCTGCCCAGGGTTTATCCTGAGACCCTGAACGGATGGGTCCATGACCCAGGAGCGGGGCTAACCCTAACAGTAACCACTAATCCTGACCCAGACCCTGACACTGACTGTGAGCCTGCCCCAAATCCTGACCCATGCCCTGACCCTGACCCCGAACCGGACGCTGACTGTGATCCTGACCTGAACCCTAAACCTAAACCTAAGCCTGACACTGACCCTGATGTGGACCCTGAACCTAAACCTAACTCTGACATTATCGTAACCATGACTCAAACCTAACCAGGAACCTGACCCTGAACCTAATCCTAACCCTGATGCTGACCTAACCCGGACCCTAACCCTACCCCTGACCGTGACAGTGTGCTTGACCCTAACCCTAAACCTAATGGTAACTCTAACCATGACCCTAATAAGGACCCTGAACCATGAACCTAACCCTGACCCTGACCCTAACCCTGACACTAAACCTGTCCCAAACCTAACCCTGACCCTGACATGAAACTTGCCCCCACACCAAAACCTGAACCTGACCCCAAACCTGACCATGACCCTGAACCTGACCCTAAACCTAACCGTCACCCTAACCCTGACCCTGACCCTGACTCTGAGCGTAACGCTAACCCTGACACTACTGTGAGCCTCACCCTAAACCTAAGCATGAAACTAACCCTAACCCTGACCCGTACCCTAAGCGTTACATAACCCTGAACCCAACAATGTCTATCCCTAACCCTGACCCTAAGTCATTCTTAACCCTAACCCTAACAGTAACCTGGTCGAAACCCAGCTGTGTTCCCTCCAGCGGTGACAAAAGCTGAACCCAGGCCTCCCAGGGGCGGGCGGAGGCTGTATGGGGGTGACTGGATGGGCACTGCATTGAGTGGAGTGTGAGCCTTGAGCAGCTTGGGGACCGGCGGCTCAGGGAACTCTGGTGAAGCAGGAAGTTCGGTAAGGAACCCCCAGGCAGTGGTGACCTCACTTCCCTGATGACAGAGCCCAACGTAATTGGAACCCACATATCCAGGCACCCCATTACAGAGAAAACCGTCATGCCCAGCTCATTTCTAGGCACATGCTAAAGGAAGCAAAATGTTCTTCTGCTGTACTGAAGCCAAGAGGATGCAGGGAGAAGAGAGCTGGCCCGTTAGACAGGTCCCCTCCCTGGCAGGTCATATCAGGTTTCCCCAACGCCTCAGGCCCTTTGGCTAATAAAATCAAAAGGTCACACTAGGGGGCTCAGAGTCAGAGAGTCCACACCTTCTGATCAACCGGTGTAGCCCTAGGTCTACTCCCCCCCTCTCTCTGTGAGTGTGTGTGTGTGTGTGTGTGTGTGTGTGTGTGTGTGCGCGCGCGGCTCTGGGTGTCTGTGTGTCTGTGTGTAAAGAGGACCTGGCCATGCCATCATGGGTGGAGATGCCCCAAGCAGGATCAGGCTGATGAGGGGTTAGATGTCTGTTGGGCAAGTCATGTTCACACCCCAGTTTAAGGCTTATTAAGTGGGATCAGGTGTAGAGTCTATACCCTTCTGCCCAGGGTTTATACTGAGACCCTGAAGGGATGGGTCTATGACCCAGAAGAGTGGCTAACACTAACAGTAACCACTAACCCTGATCCTGACACTGACTGTGAGCCTGCCCCAAACCCAAACCCAATCCCTGACCCTGACCCTGACCCACACACTGGCTGTGATGCTGACCAGAACCCTAAACCTAAACCTAAGCCTGACACTGACCCTGATGTGGACCCTGACCTAAAACTAACTCTGACATTACCGTAATTATGACTCATACCTAAACATGACCCGGACCCTGACCCTGATCCTAACCCTGACGCTGACCTAACACTCACCCTAACCCTAACCCTGACCGTGACTGTGATCCTGTCCCTAACCCTAAAACCTAATGGAAACTCTAACCATGACCCTAATAAGGACCCTGAACCTAAACCTAACACTGACCCTGACCCTAACAATAACCCCTACCCTAAACCAAAACCTAACCCTGACCTTATGCTGTCTAACCCTACACTACCATAACCCTACTTCTAACTCCAAACGTAACCCCAATCAGAAAACCTAAGTCCAAAACCTAATGTGACACGGAACCGAACATTGACCCTAAACCAAAGCCTGACCCTAAAACTGACCTTGGCCATGACCTTCACCTGACCCTGACACTGACCCTAATCCTAACCATGACACTAACACTGACCACTACATAACCCTGTCCCTGACCCAAATGTGGACTTTAAACCAAAACCTGAACATGACACTAAACCTGACACTGGCACTAAACTTCACCCTACCTTGACCCAGACCATGACGATAAAGTAACCCTGACCCTAACAGTGACTTCGACCCTGAACTGAACACTAAACCTGACCCTGATTGTGAGCCTGACCCTAACTCTAACCCTAAATGTAACCCTAACCCTACACAAACACGGGCCCTCCCCCGAATCCTATCTCTGAACCTAACCCTAACACTAACCCCTAACCCTACCACGGACCCTGACCCTAACAAGTTCTAACCCTAACCGTCAACCTAACGCTAACCCTAACACTAACCCTAAACTTTAACAATAACCCTGACCCTATACCTGACTATGATCATAACCCTAACCCTGAAATTTGCCTATACCAGACGCTGATCATAAACCTGGCCGAGAACTTTACCTATACCAGACCGTGACCCTAAACCTGACCCTGGCCCTAACCCTAAACCTAACCATGACCCTAACAATGACCACTATATAAGCCTGTCCCTTACCCGAATCTGGACTTTAAACCAATACCTGAACCTTACCGTAAACCTGACACTGGCCCTAGACTTCACCCTGACCCTGACCCAGATAAAGACCATAAACCTAACCCTGACCCTAACAGTGACCCTGACCCTGACCCTAACACTAACCCTGACACTGAATGGGAGCCTGACCACAACTCTAACCCTAACCGTAACTCTGACCCTGACACTAACACGGGCCCTGAACCGAAACCTAACGTTGAACCTAACCCTAAAACTAACACCTAACATTATCCGTGACAATGACCCTAACCCGGTCTAACCCTAACCCTCACCTACCTCTAACCATAACCGTAAGGACACTTTAACAATAAACCTCACCCTCTCCCTGACCCTGATCATAACCCTAACTCTGAACTTTGCCTATGTCGGACCTTAACCTTAAACCTGACCCTGGCCTTGACCTTAACACTGACCCTAACCCTGACTGTAAACCTAACTCTGACCCAATCCGTGATCCTGAACAGATTAGTAACCCTAAAGCTAACCCTGATCCTGAACCTACTCATAAAACAGAACCTAAACATAGAGCTGACCATACTATAACCATGAACCTAACCCTGACTCAGACCCTAACCCTGACACTAAAATGGTCCCAAACCTAACCCTGTCCCTGACATGAACCTTGCCCCCAAACCAAAACATGAACCTGACCCTACATCTGACCATAACCCTTAACCTGACCTTAAACCTAACCGTCACCCTAACACTGACGCTGACCCTGACTCTGACCATAACACTAACCCTTATACTACTGTGAGCATGTCCCTAAACCTAACCATGAACGTAAACCTAACCATGACCCCTACCCTAAGGCATCCGCTAACCCTGACGCCAACAACGTCTAACCCTAACCCTGACCCTAAATATTTCGAAACCCTAACCCTAACAATAACCTAGTCTAATCCCAGCTCCGTTCCCTCAGCTGGAACAATAGCTGCACCCAGGCCTCCCAGGGGCGGGGGGAGGCTGTATGGGGGTCATTGGATGGGCACTGCATTGAGTGGATTGTGAGCCCTGAGCATCTTGGGGACCGGTGGCTCAGGGAGCTCTGGTGCAGCAGGAAGTGTGGTAAGAGGCGCCCAGGCAGTGGTGACCTCACTTCCCTGACAACAGAGCCCAACGGAATTGGAACCCACGTATCCTGGCACCCCATTACAGAGAAAACCCGCCTGCCCAGCTCATTTCTAGGCACATCCTAAAGGAAGCAACATGTTCATCTGCTGTATTGAAGCCTAGAGGATGCAGGGAGAAGAGAGCTGGCCCTCCAGACATGTCCCATACGTGGCAGGTCATATCAGGTTTCCCCAACGCCTCAGGCCCTTTGTCTAATAAAATCAAAACGGGACCCCAGGGGGCTCAGAGTCAGAGTGTCACACACCGTCTGATCGACCGGTGTAGCCCTAGGTCTCCTCCCCGTCTCTGTGTGTGCGTGCGTGTGCACGGCTCTGGGTGTCTGTGTGTCTGTGTGTAAAGAGGACCTGGCCATGCCATCATGGGTGGAGATGCCCCAAGCAGGATCAGGCTGATGAGGGGTTAGATGTCTGGTGGGAAAGTCATGTTCACACCCCAGTTTAAGGCTGGTTAAGTGGGATGGGGTGTAAGGTCTACACCCTTCTGCCCACGGTTTATCTTGAGACCCTGAAGGGATGGGTCAATGACAACTAACAGTAACAGTAACACTAAAAGTAACCACTAACCCTGACCCTGACACTGACTTTGAGCCTGCCCCAAACCCTAACCCAAGCCCTGACCATGACACTGACCCTGAACCTGACTGTGATCCTGACCTGAACCGTAAACCTAAACCTAAGCCTGACACTGACCCTGATGTGGACCCTGAACCTAAACCTACCTCTTACATTACCGTAAACATGACTCATACCTAACCATGACCCTGACCCTAACCCTATTCCTAACCCTGACGCTGACCTAACCCTGACCCTAACCCTACCCCTACCGTGACTGTGAGCCTGACGCTAACCCTAAACCTAAACATAACTCTAACCATGACCCTCTACAGACCCTGAACCTAAATCTAACGCTGACCCTGACCCTAACACTAACCCCTACCCTAAACCAAACCCTAACCCTGACCTTACGCTATCCTTAACCCTACCATAACCCTACTACTAACTCTAACCGTAACCCAAATCCCAAACCCTACCACCAAAACCTAACTGTGACACTGAGCCTTACGCTAACCCTGACCCCAACGACGTCTAACCCTAACCCTCTGCCTGTGTTCCGTCCACTTGTGATCTTTCTTTGTCAAATAAATAATAAATAAATTCTTAACAAAAAAAGAATGACTCTACTTTTAAATAATAGCTTAAAAGGGGCACCTGGGTGGCTCAGTGGGTTAAAAAGACTTGTAGACCAGTGGATTAGAGTGCCCAGATATGGACCATCAACTCTATGGTCAAAAAATCTTTGACAAAGCAGAGAAAATTACACAGTGGAAAAAAGACAGCCTCTTCAATCAATGGTGCTGGAAAAATTGGACAGCTATTTATGGAAGAATGACACTCAACCATTCTCATACCATACATAAAGATAAATTCGAAATGGACAAACGACCTCAACGTGAGGCAGGAATCTATCAAAATCCTATAGGAGAACATAGGCAGGAACCTCTTGGACACTGGCCACAGCAAATTCTTTCAATACATGTCCCCAAAGACAAAGGAAACAAAAGCAAAAATGAACTTTTGGGACTTCATCAAGATCAAAAGTTTCTGCACAGCAAAGGATACCGTCAACAAAATGAAGAGACAACCCACGGAATGGGAGAAGATTTTCACAAATGACATTACAGATAAAGGGCTGATATCCAAGATCTATAAAGAACTCCTCAAACTCAACACACACAAAACAGATAATCATGTCAAAAAATGGGCAGAAGACATGAACAGACACTTCTCCAAAGAAGACATACAAATGGCAAACAGATGCATGAGAAAATGTTCATCATCATTAGCCATCAGGGAGATTCAAATCAAAAGCACATTGGGATACCACCTTACACAGTTAGAATGGCCAAAATTAACAAGGAAATAAACAACAAGTGTTGGAGAGGATGTGGAGAATGGGGAACCCTCTTACACTATTGGTGAGAATGCCAGTTGGTGCAGCTACTTTGGGATACAGTGTGGAGACTCCTTAAGAAATTAAAATTGACCCTGCAATTGCACTACTGAGTATTTACCCCTAAGATACAGATGCAGTGAAAAGAAGGGACATCTGTACCCTAATGTTTATAGCAGCAATGGCCACAGTCATTAAACATTGGAAAGAACCAAGATGACCTTCAATGGATGAACGGATAAAGAAGATATGATCCATTATTACAATGGAGTATTATGCTTCCTTCTGAAAGGAAGGATACCCAACTTTTGTATCAACATGGACGGGACAGGAGGAGATAATCCTGAGTGGAATAATTCAAGCAGAGATTGTCAATTTCCATATGGTTTCACTTAATTGTGGAGCATAAAGAATAACACAGAAGACACTGGGTGATCAAGAGGAGAAGTGAGTGGGGGGAAATTGGAGGGGGAGACAAACCATGAGAGACTCTGAGAAACAAACTGAGAGTTTTGAGGGGAGGGGGCAGAGGGTTGGGTAAGCCTGTTAATGGGAGTTATGGAGGGCACATATTGCATGGAGCACTGGGTGTGGTGCATAAACAGTGAATTTTGGAACCCTGAAAAAAATAAAATAAAAATGACAACAACTCCTTTTCCCAACATGTGGTAGGAGTCCCCCAAATGATTGGAAGCAGCCTCCATTAGAGATCAATCCACTGCATGTTGAAGGTCCTCCCACTTCAAAAAGACCAGGAAATATCCAATCCCAAAACAAAGTAAGGGCCAGCTCCACCTCATGGAATACCACCTGCTCTCCCTTAGATAGTGTGCTGTTGCTTTAATAAACCTGCCTTCTGCTTTCTCTTGGGCATTGATCTCTAATTCTCACAGGCCAACAATAAAAATAATGATGGTTTACCATTACAATTCATAGAAAAGGAGGTACAGGGAAATTGAATGAAAGGGAATAACAAAGTAGGTTCATAAGTCAATCTTCCTTGTAAAAAAATTAACCTGAAAGTGCGTTTCTGCCACCTCTTTCCTGTTTGATATGATAAAGAATGACCACGATACATGAATTAGAGTTCGGGATTTTGAAAAGCATAATAGCTTTATACCAACACTTGAGCTTTTATTTATTTATTTATTTATTTATTTATTGCTAACAAGATAGGTCGATTTGATGTGCAGTTCCTGACAACCAACCTCAGAAGAAATTCCATCTTCATGAGAAGTCAGAAAGAACCACAAACCAAACCTCAAAATAGATTCAAAGAGAAAATACTCTTAAAAAAATTTCCCTTCCTGGGGCACCCGAGTGGCTCAGTGTGTTTGGCTCACTGGGCCTTTGCGTTCGGCTCAGGTCATGATCCTAGGGTCCTGGGATTGAGCCCCATGTCTGGCTCTCTGCTCAGCAGGGAGCCTGCTTCCACTTCTCTCTCTACCTGCTCTCTGCCTACTTGTGATCTCTGTCTGTCAAATAAATAAATAAAATCTTAAAAAAAAAATTTACCATGGGCACCTGGGTGGCAGAGTGAGTTAAAGCCTCTGCCTTCGGCTCAGGTCATGATTCCAGGGTCCTGGGATGGAGCCCCACATCAGGCTCACTCCTCAGCAGGGAGCCTGTTTCTTCCTCTCTCTCTGCCTGCCTCTCTTCCTACTTGTGATCTCTATCAAATTAATAAATAAAATCTTTAAAAATAAAATTTCCCTTCCTATCAGAAGCAGACCAAACCACTAACAAATTCCCCAGAAAGCTTCATCTAAAAGGTTGTACTTTCTTCAGACACCCAGCAGGACCTTCTTCTCTGGGCCTGGTATTTCTTCAATGGCCTATTCCAGAGAATAAGACACTAAACTACTGAGCGCCAAGGGCCTCAGAACCACGAAAGAGATGATGAGGGGCACAAAGTATGCCTCTGGTCACCAAGAGGGTATGTTAACGTTTGCTGCTTTTCTGCATTTTTCAAAGCTGAGTTTTTAGCTGGTGGCAGCTCCTTTAGGATAAATTGCTGATACCGTATAGTAAAAGCTATTATATGATCTTTTACAAACCATTTGCTATCTTTGCAATCTCATGTGCCAAGACAGACACGGATTATTTAAAACCCTGAAGAGAGTGCTATTGCATTTAAATTGCCTGTAACCTTCGTATAATAGATTTATGATTGATGATAGATTTAGTTAAAATATAACTGTTTTAAATATTTATTCTTAGTAAACGATTTCAAACTATGCTCATTTAAGTAAGTTGGTGCATAATCCCATTTCTATTAAAACATAGTGCAAGGACCAATGCCACGCTTCCGCAAGAACTCCAAGCTCTTTTTCTAGAATGGCCATATGCGTATGTATCAGGCATCCTCTTTTCACTCCATTGAGGAGCACCTACCATGGAGGTCATGTAATAACCAATAACCAAAAAACAAACAAAAAACCCAAACATCCAGGTCGAAGTGATTCGCGCGTGCCATCATGCAATGGCGGACCCTGCCTGGAGACTAGGAGACTGCTCAAAGAGATCGCTGGCAGGCATCTCAGCCCAGGCCTGTGCTGGGGAAGCTGGTTCCCGGCTTTGGGCACAATCAGGAAGCCAGCGAAGTGACCCGGAGTGCAGCTGGGTTTAGGGCTGATGATCTTTTCGCAGCCAGGCAGCACTCCGACACCCGCTCCGGGAGCCAGGCTAGGAGGCTGCCCAGCGCTGGCGCTGGCCACGCTCGCAGGCCCCCAGGGCTTCGCCGGCGCCCGTGCCCGGGCCCACGCCTCAGGGCTGAGGGGGAGGGGGGCGCGGGCGGCCCGGAGAAGGGGCTTTGCTAATTGCGGAAGCGGGAAGTGAGCTCGCGGAGGACTCGGCAGAGAGTCTGAGAGGAGGTGGAGGGGCTGGCAGAGGAGGGGCTCTCAGCGCCATGGTGCTGTGCTGCGGCCTAGTCAGGACTCAGGACCCCCTTCCTCGCCGCCCCTGCACTCCCGCGCTCCAGCCCAGCCCCTGAGGCTGCGCTGTCCCGCTCCCGTGGCCCGCTGCCCCGCCCCACCCCATGGCTTCTCCGGAAGACCCTCTGCGAGCAGGTAAAGTGACACCGCGCCACGCCCTCATCTGGAGCAGAAAGCGCGGGCCGCGAGCTCGCGGGGGTGTTGGGACCCAGCCTCCCGCGACCCCCGGGGCAGCAGGACCACCCCGGACGACACACCGCACCCGGGACCCCACGGAATCGGGCCAGGGACGGAGCCATGCGAGGTGCCCCCCCGCCAGCGAGCGCAATAGCCCCCATCATTTGGCACCCCCACGCTGGGTGCTGAGGACCCCCTTCCCTCATCCCGAGCCTTGGACCCGCCACTTTTGTTCTGGACTTGGGATCCCAGGTGGAAACTAGTCCCTCAGACCTACCTGGCAGCAAGGAGCGCAGGGAGGGATTCTCGGGTTTTCCACCCTGGCTCTTCCTCTCTCCACATTCACATGCCTTCTGGCCTCCCTCTCCTCACCACATTGTCACTTTTATTAAATGGTTTTGTTCTGCATGTTGACCCACAGAGCGATTCCATGAATGAATATACTGGAAACTAAGTCGGAGCCCACCTGTGAGAGCCCACCTGTGGAGGCCTTTCATTAGAATGGTCTCTGGTTCTAGCCTCAGTTCAGAATACTGTGTGTACCTGAGGACCGAGTCCAGATGTTTCTTTCATCTCTGACTTGAATTTGAATCCTAACGTCACTATGACCTGGGAAGCCGAGGTCCACAGCATCTTCATCTGAAATTCCACTAGAGCTCCCATTTACCTAGTACCCAGCCTGAGTCTGTTTTCCACTACTGTCAGGGTTCCAGAAGTTCATGCACTGCCCACCACTGACAGTAGGGGCATCTCTCTGTCCAGATTTTCCCTTTACATAAGGAGGTCAGTTACAGGAGATTAGGGCCCACTCTAACGACCTCACTGTAATGTGATTGCATCTGTAAGGACTCTAGTTCCAAGTAAGGTCACGTTCTGTGGTACCAGAGATAAGGACAGCAGCAAGGTTTCTGGGGGTAATGCAAGGTCAGCTCTTAACAGTCCACTCACTGGCTCCCCAAATTCGTGTCCTTCCCGTGTGCAAAATACCTTCACCCAATGCCCTCCAAAGCACTAATCATGCCAGAATCAACTCAAAATCTGAAATCTCATCTGTCCGCCTCCACTGAAAGACCTAGATCTCACCCAGACCATGGGACCTGAGGACTGCATCCAGAAGCCACAGTCTCCTGGTAAAGCTTCCCATCAGGTCCTGACATCACCCTCATTCATCCCAGCAGCCGAGGGCCTACAGTTCCCAGAGACAGTTTCTCAGAGGAAGTTTGAAGACCACCTCAGAGGACGTTCTTTGGGAGTGAATGAAGAGGGAAGGGGGTCAGAGACTCCTGCCATTCCCAGGGCACCCAGAACCCAGAGAGTGAGGCCTTGGGTGCTTTCTAGTGACAGATTCAAGGCAATTCTTTGACTTTGGGACTTCAGAGTTAACTTAGTTTTCATTTGTGATTATTATTTTTGTGTGGGGTTCATAGCTTTTCTTTTGACCTATGGCTGTTTTCACTCCCGGTTCTGAAGAAGCCCCTAAATCCTAACCCTGTTGAGGACTCTGAAAGCTCTCAGAGCAGCAGTACTGGGGGACAGTGTGGACACATGGTTTGGTTTCTCCTCTGGCCTGATTCTGCGGCAGCCCCGCTCTGTCCTCCTAAGACTTCAGAGCAATAGCTGAATAAGTGGAGAAAGGACCAGGGGTCAGGAAGGTGGCCACCGAAGAGTGACTTCTCTGGAGGGTGGCTGAGCTAGTGAGTGAGAGTGTTTGTCCAGCTCTGCCTGCAGTCTGGATGGAGCTGAACAGGGGCCAGGGAAGGGGAGGAGGAGCAGAGAGCAGGGACAAAGGGACCAAAGAGGAGATTCAGACGAAGGGAAGTAATTGGGAGGAGAGAAGAAACTCTAGAAGACAGGCATGTAGAAAGGAAAAGGGATGAAGTGGGCATCGGGAAAGGGCACCACCAGGGATGGAGAGAGGGGAAGGGAAGAGGGAGGGAGGGAGGAAAGGGGAAAGGAAGAAGGGAGGAGTCAGCACGCCAGGGCTCCCCCTGCATCTGAAGAAGAGGTGCCTGGTCGCTCTTGTCAAACAGGGTGCTCACTCTTTGGTCCCAGTTTCTGCTTCCAGTGCTCTTGGGCTTTGCAGCAAATTAATGACATATATAAAATTATAGGGAAATGACACCTTCTGTTCCATTATGAGTACAGCTTTTAAAATGGTCTCATGAGGCAGGGATTCTAACCATTGGCTGCGCAAGGCATGAGGCCTGTTAGTGATTCTATTTTTTCCTCTGCAGAATGGGTCTTTCTACATTCCAGGTCCTTTCTACCCCCAAAAATAATGCAGCGATTCTCTCAGTGAGTTGTACATTTGGTTTAAACAGCCAACTGTCTCTTAAAAGGGACTTTTGTTTAAAGTCCTTTAAAAAAAAAAAGTCCTTTCAAAAAAATATTTTTTTTAATTTTTTTATTTTTTAATCCCATATGTTTACTCTGATCCTGGAACTTTGTCACTTTAACTTTCTCTTTTGATTAAAATAATCTTCATCATCAGCACCTACTGCTCTCCTCTCCTGGTGGTCTCTCCAGAAGGGGTCTTCTCTAGCTCTACTACCAGGAGATGGGCACTTCCCCTCTACCCGTGTTGCCGGACCAACCTTACCTATCCTGCAGGGTCAGGTCGGCCTGGCCTTTTATCTGTTTTTCTCTTCTGAGTGGTTAGTTTTTCATAGATTCCGTGCTTTGCTTTTGTCAGGATTTACCCTGGACTTTCAAAACCCTTTTCTTGTGCCAGTGAAGCCTAGGAAACAGTCCTGATGAGAGAACCACGAACTCGAACAGATCATGTTTATCCTGAATGTTCTGTCCAAAATGAAAAATACATTTCTGAGGAGCCTCGAGATCTCTGAGAAGGGAAGTTTCACCAAATCTGTCATGTAGGGGAATCAATTCCGATTCTGTGTCAATTTTCCTACTTTCCCAGCTAATAATTCTCTACCTCAGAAAGCCCACTCTCAACCGTTTCCTCTCTCAAAGGCAGTTGCTCTTAGAGTCTGCACATGGCACTTGGGGCCTGCTGGTCGTTGGCTACTGCCCTCTGTACCTTGGGTCTAACAGCTGCGGGGCATCAAGATGAGAACGTCTCTTGTTCTAAGACTTAATATAGTTTGGGGCACTTGGGAAGCAATATTCACTTTTTAAGTTGATCCAAGTGTTCGACCTTTTTTAATTATTCTAGTTCCACTGTTTACTTGTTCTAAGATTTGTGCTCCCCCCCCCCATTTTAATATGTCTTAAGGTGGCATTCACCTTGCACTTGAGGATATATCTTAGTTTAACTGACAGCATTTTTCTTTCTTAGTCGAACATAAACTATAGTGCATCTTACCCTTGATGAAAGCTCGGATGCAATTAAATACTCTATTATGGTTATGATTCTGATATTTGAAATCCTCCGGTAGTTCCCTGTGCCCCTACAGTGTAGTACCTCACCTCGGCATAGCATACAAACAATCTCAGCCCCAGTTTTAACCCCGGGGCTCAGCCTCCATCCCCAGGTGATGCTGTGAGATCAGCTGTCCGTTGTCATGAACGTGCTGTAGCTTCCCGAATGCACTGTGCTGCCTCCTGGCACTTTGAAACTTGACACTCTCATCCTCATTCTTTGCTTTGCCCTTGTCCATCACCTCCCCTGAAAATCAGTTCCTAAGTGGCTTTTCCCAGCTCCAACCTACCCTTGGCAGTCTTTTATCTCCCTGTGGTAAAGACTGTCACACTGCACCATGGACATGCCCATTGTCCCACTGAGAAGAGAAAAGGGACAGTGAGGGCCCCCCAGCATTTGCAGCTTTAGTGCAGAGCCCCATGCCTGGCTTGCAAGAAATGCCAGATCATGAAGACAAACGGAGATCATCCTCTGGCTAAAACCAGCTCTTCTTTACCTACCGCAGGATCTGGATCAATAAAGAGCAGCCAGTTATTATTGCTGTTTTTCTAGGGATTGTTTCCCCATATATTTCCCAGGTCTTTACTCTTTTTATAGCACTTTAATTCAGGCTTCAACCACTTCCTAGTCTGATCAGGTGAAATCATTTTCCTTCCCATACCCTCGATGTATTTCACACCTAGTAATTCTTTTTTAAAAAAACTTATTTACCCATTTGACAGATCACAAGTAGGTAGAGAGAAAGACAGAGGGGGGGGGATGCAGGCTCCCCGCTGAGCAGAGAGCCCGATGTGGCGCTCCATCCCAGGACCCTGATATCATGACCTGAGCCGAAGACCGAGGCCTAAAGCACTGAGCCACCCAGGAGCCACATATCTGGTAATTTATAATCAACGTGGATTTGCTGCATCAAATAGTTCCTTCTTCTTCAAATATAAATATGTAAATATATTGATTAAATCACGCGCATGTCTTAGTTGAATGTCATACCTTTAGTAGCAAACTTGAAATATTGGCCATTGGTTTTGATTTTTGTTTTGGTTTGTTTTGGTTCGGTTTTTGTAATTTTAAAAATCCCTCCAGTCCTTGGCTCTGTCTGACCTGATTGCTTTCAGCTGTTTCTGCAACAAAGGTGTCCGGGTAGCGAAAACTCTCATTGTTTACAGTGGCGCCCCCTTCTGAACACTTTGTTCATAAAAAGCTTTTTTTTTTGTTGTTGATTATGGTAAATATGGAACAACAATGAGGTATTTCAAAGAGGTGAACCACAGATAAATTTCTCTAAGGGTAGGGTGAGGGTTACTCAAAAAGGAACTTGACAAGGCTTTTAAAGATATCAACAATCATTATAACATAACGTGACTGATTGTTACCGTGCTCTTAACTGGGCAAACACTTGTTGGCTTCCAAGATAAACTAACGTAGTTGACATGGTTCTAGCGGCCTTCTAGCACAGGGTCTCATGAGGCAGGGATTCTAGCCACTGGCTGTGCAAGGCATGAGGCCTGTTAGTGATTCTATTTTTTCCTCTGCAGAATGGGTCTTTCTACATTCCAGGTCCTTTCTACCCCAATAAATAATGCAGCGATTCTCTCAGTGAGTTGTACTTTTGGTTTAAACAGCCAACTGTCTCTTAAAAAGGACTTTTGTATAAAGTCCTTTAAAAAAAAAAAGTCCTTTCAAAAAAATTTTTTTTTTTTTTTTTTTTTTACTTTTTAATCCCATATGTTTACTCTGATCCTGGAACTTTGTCATTTTGACCTTCTATGCTGATTAAAATATTCTTCATCATCAGCACCTACTTCTCTCCTCTCCTGGTGGTCTCTCCGGAAGGGGTCTTCTCTAGCTCTTCTTGCAGGGGATGGGCACTTCCCCTCTACCCCTGTTGCCGGACCAACCTTACTTATCCTGCAGGGTCAGGTCGGCCTGGCCTTTTATCTGTTGTTCTCTTCTGAGTGGTTAGTTTTTCATAGATCGGGCTTTGCCATTGTCAGGATTTACTCTGGACTATCAAAACCCTTTAGTTGTGCCACTGAAGCCTAAGAACTGTCCTGATGAGAGAACCAGAAACCCGAACAGATCATATTTATCCTGAATGTTCCATCCAAAATGAAAAATACATTTCTGAGGAGACTCAAGATCTCTGAGAAGGGAAGTTTCACCAACTCTGTCATGTAAGGGGCATCAATTCCAATTCTGTGTCAATTTTCCTCCTTTCCCAGCTAATAATTCTCTACCTCAGCAAGCCCACGCTCAACCGTTTCCTCTCTCAAAGGCAGTTGCTCTTAGAGTCTGCACATGGCACTTGGGGCCTGCTGGTCGTTGGCTACTGCCCTCTGTACCTTGGGTCTAACAGCTGCGGGGCATCAAGATGAGAACGTCTCTTGTTCTAAGACTTAATATAGTTTGGGGCACATGGGAAGCAATAATCACTTATTTTGTTGATCCAAGTGTTCGACCTTTCTTAATTATTCTAGTTCCACTGTTTACTTGTTCTAAGAATTGTCCCCCCCCCCATTTTAATATCTCTTAAGGTGGCACTCACGTTGCACTTGATGACATATCTTAGTTTTACTGACAGCATTTCTCTTAGTCGAACATAAATTATAGTGCATCTTACCCTTGATGAAAGCTCGGATGCAATTAAATACTCTATTATGGTTACGATTCTGATATTGAAATCCTCTGGTAGCTCCCTGTCCCCCCACAGTGTAGTACCTCACCTCCTCGGCATAGTATACAAACCATCTGACCCCCAGTGTTAACCCCGGGGCTCAGCCTCCATCCGCAGGTGATGCTGTGAGATCAGCTGTCGGTTGTCATGAACTTGCCGTAGTTTCCCGAATGCACTGTGCTGCCTCCTGGCACTTTGAAACTTGACGCACTCATCCTCACTCTTTGCTTTGCCCTTGTCTATCACCTCCCCTGAAAATCAGTTCATAAGTGGCTTTTCCCAGCTCCAAACTACACTTGGCAGTCTTTTATCTCCCTGTGGTAAAGGCTGTCACACTGCACCATGGATATGTCCGTTGTCCCCTTGAGAAGAGAAAAGGGACAGTGAGGGCCCCCCAGCATTTGCAGCTCTAGTGCAGAGCCCCATGCCTGGTTTGCAGGAAATGCCAGATCATGAATACAAACAGAGATCATCCTCTGGCTAAAACCAGCTCTACTTTGCCTACCGCGGGATCTGGATCAATTAGGAGCAGCCAGTTATTATTGCTGTTTTTCTAGTGATTTTTTCCCCATACATTTCCCAGGTCTTTTCTCTTTTTATAGCACTTTAATTCAGGCTTCAACCACTTCCTAGTCTGATCATGTGAAATCATTTTCCTTCCCATACCCTCGATGTATTTCACACTTAGTAATTCTTTTTTTAAAGATCTTATTTACCCATTTGACAGATCACAAGTAGGTAGAGAGGCAGGCAGAGAGAGAGGGGGAAGCAGGCTCCCCGCTGAGCAGAGAGCCTGATTTGGGGCTCCATCCCAGGACCCTGTAATCATGACCTGAGCCGAAGGCAGAGGCCTAAACCACTGAGCCACCCAGGAGCCCCATATCTGGTAATTTTTAATCAACGTGGATTTGCTGCATCAAATAGTTCCTTCTTTTTCAAATATAAATATATAAATATATTGATCAAGTCACACGCATGTCTTAGGAGAATGTCATACCTTTAGTAGCAAACTTGAAATCTTGGCCATTGGTTATGATTTTTGTTTTGGATTGATTTGGTTTGGTTTTGTGTAATTTTAAGAATCCCTCCAGCCCTTGACTCTGTCTGACCTGATTGCTTTCAGCTGTTTCTGCAACAAAGTTGTCCTGGCAGTGAAAACTCTCATTGTTTACAGTGGCGCCCCCTTCTGAACACTTTGTTAATAAAAGGTTTTTTTTTTTGGGGGGGGTATGGTAAATTTGGAACAACAATGAGGTATTTCAAAGAGGTGAACCACAGATAAATTTCTCTAAGGGTGGGGTGAGGGTTACTCAAAAAGGAACTTGACAAGGCTTTTAAAGATATAGACAGTCATTATAACATAACGTGACTGATTGTTACCGTGCTCTTAGCTGGGCAAACACTTGTTGGCTTCCAAGATAGACTAACATAGTTGAGATGGTTCTAGCGGCCTTCTAGCACAGGGTCTCATGAGGCAGGGATTCTAGCCACTGGCTGTGCAAGGCATGAGGCCTGCTAGTGATTCTATTTTTTCCTCTGCAGAATGGGTCTTTCTACATTCCAGGTCCTTTCACCCCAATAAATAATGCGGCGATTCTCTCAGTGTTTTGTACTTTTGGTTTAAGCAGCCAGCTGTCTCTTAAAAAGGACTTTTCTTTAAAGTCCTTTAAAAAAACGTCCTTTTGATGAGGGAGCATGAGTCTGGCTGAGAACAGAGCAGGGGCTGTGCCTTGCACCCCTTCTCTACCCATTCCCCTTGGTAATATGTGTGACATTTCACAGGCACCCCTGACTGCCCTAAAAGAAGAGCAAATGGTTATCTTGCAGAGATCACAGTCCTGCAAGGCAGGAGTCTCTCTTGGTTTACAAATGTCCTTGACATTTACAACAAAGAAGTTGCCTTATCAATAGCCCAATTTCCAAAGATACATAACTCAGTTCCTCAAGCCCTCCCCTCCATAAAAAAAACCGAAGGAGATGCAGGTAGAAGGAAAAGTAAATAAAGTTAAATTTCTTTTAAGACCTAAATATCGCTAACAAGGACGTTTGATAGCAGGAATGTAACATTCCACCAGGAGACTCCCAATTGAATTTATGTTAGTGCCTCATTAGAGGGAAAGTGGCCTTGGCTTGATAGTAACCAGGCCTTCCATATCCTGACAGTCTTCTTTATCCCAATAGCCCTTCTGAACAACCCTTTGTCCTCACCTACCCAACTCCTGTGTATATAACCAGCCACTCCTCACATGCCTGGGGCAGCAGCTCTTCCTGCCCATGGGTCCTGTCCCCGTGCTTTAATAAACCACCATTTTGCACCAAAGATGTCTTAATAATTCTTTCTTTAGTCCTCAGTTCTGAACCTCACCCCACCAAACATGACTTAGGATCTGGAAATTCATCAATTTCAAAAAAAAAAATCTTTTTTTTCATTTTTTATTTTTTAATCCCATATGTTTACTCTGAATCTGGAACTTTGTCATTTCGACCTTCTCTTTTGATTAAAATATTCTTTGTCCTCCCCCCCCCCATTTTAATATCTCTTAAGGTGGCACTCAGCTTGCACTTGAGGACACTTCTTAGTTTAACTGACAGCATTTCTCTTTCTTAGTCGAACATAAACTATAGTGCATCTTAACTGATGAAAGCTAGGATGCAATTAAATACTCTATTATGGTTACTATTCTGATATTTGAAATCCTCCTTTAGCACCCTGTGCCCCTTCAGTGTAGTACCTCACCTCCTAGGCATAGTATACAAACCATCCCAGCCCCAGTGTTAACCCCGCGGCTCAGCCTCCATCCGCAGGTGATGCTGAGATCAGCTGTCGGTTGTCATGAACTTGCTGTAGTTTCCCGAATGCACTGTGCTGCCTCCTGGCACTTTGAAACTTGACACTCTCATCCTCATTCTTCGCTTTGCCCTTGTCTATCACCTCCCCTGAAAATCAGTTCCTAAGTGGCTTTTCCCTGCTCCATCCTACCCTTGGCAGTCTTTTATCTCTCTGTGGTAAAGCCTGTCACACTGAACCGCGGACATGCCCGTAGTCCCGCTGAGAAGAGAAAAGGGACAGTGAGGGCCCCCCAGAATTTGCAGCTCTAGTGCAGAGCCCCATGCCTGGCTTGCAGGAAATGCCAGGTCATGAAGACAAACAGAGATCATCCTCTGGCTAAAACCAGCTCTTCTTTGCCTACCGCAGGATCTGGATCATTAAAGAGCAGACAGTTATTAATGCTATTTTTCTAGGGATTTTTTCCCCATATATTTCCCAGGTCTTTACTCTTTTTATAGCACTTTAATTCAGGCTTCAACCACTTCCTAGTCAGATCAGCTGAAATCATTTTCCTTCCCATACCCTCGATGTATTTCACACTTAGTAATTCTTTTTTTAAAGATCTTATTTACCCATTTGACAGATCAGAAGTAGGAAGAGAGGCAGGCAGAGAGAGAGGGGGAAGCAGGCTCCCCGCTGAGCATAGAGCCTGATGTGGGGCTCCATCCCATGACCCTGAAATCATGACCTGAGCCGAAGTCAGAGGCCTAAACCACTGAGCCACCCAGGAGCCCCATATCTGGTAATTTTTAATCAACGTGGATTTGCTGCATCAAATAGTTCCTTCTTCTTCAAATATAAATATATAAATATATTGATCAAATCACACGCATGTCTTAGGAGAATGTCATACCTTTAGTAGCAAACTTGAAATCTTGGCCATTGGATTTGATTTTTGTTTTGGTTTGATTTGGTTCGGTTTTTGTAATGTTAAAGATCCCTCCAGCCCTTGGCTATGTCTGACCTGAATACTTTCAGCTGTTTCTGCAACAAAGTTGTCCTGGCAGCGAAAACTCTCATTGTTTACAGTGGCTCCCCCTTCTGAACACTTTGTTTATAAAAAGCTTTTTTTGGGGGGGGGTATGGTAAATGTGGAACATCAATGGGGTATTTCAAAGAGGTGAACCACAGATAAATTTCTCTAAGGGTGGGGTGAGGGTTACTCAAAAAGGAACTTGACAAGGCTTTTAAAGATATCGACAGTCATTATAGCATAACGTGACTGATTGTTACCGTGCTCTTAACTGGGCAAACACTTGTTGGCTTCCAAGATAGACTAACATAGTTGAGATGGTTCTAGCGGCCTTCTAGCAAAGGGTCTCATGAGGCAGGGATTCTAGCCACTGGCTGTGCAAGGCATGAGGCCTGTTAGTGATTCTCTTGTTTCCTCTGCAGAATGGGTCTTTCTACATTCCAGGTCCTTTCACCCCAATAAATAATGCAGCGATTCTCTCAGTGAGTTGTACTTTTGGTTTAAACAGCCAACTGTCTCTTAGAAAGGACTTTTGTTTAAAGTCCTTTAAAAAAAAAAAGTCCTTTCAAAAAAATCTTTTTTTTTTAATTTTTTTATTTTTTAATTCCATATGTTTACTCTGATCCTGGAACTTTGTCATTTTGACCTTCTCTGCTGATTAAAATATTTTTCATCATCAGCACCTACTGCTCTCCTCTCCTGGTGGTCTCTCCGGAAGGGGTCTTCTCTAGCTCTTCTAGCAGGAGATGGGCACTTCCCCTCTACCCCTGTTGCCGGACCAACCTTACCTATCCTGCAGGGTCAGGTCGGCCTGGCCTTTTATCTGTTGTTCTCTTCTGAGTGGTTAGTTTTTCATAGATACCGTACTTTGCTTTTGTCAGGATTTACTCTGGACTTTCAAAACCCTTTTCTTGTGCCCATGAAGGCTAGGAAACAGTCCTGATGAGAGAACCAGGAACTCGAACAGATCATGTTTATCCTGAATGTTCTGTCCAAAATGAAAAATACATTTCTGAGGAGCCTCAATACCTCTGAGAACGGAAGTTTCACCAACTCTGTCATGTAGGGGCATCAATTCCGATTCTGTGTCAGTTTTCCTACTTTCCCAGCTAATAATTCTCTACCTCAGAAAGCCCACTCTCAACCGTTTCCTCTCTCAAAGGCAGTTGCTCTTAGAGTCTGCACATGGCACTTGGGGCCTGCTGGTCATTGGCTACTGCCCTCTGTACCTTGGGTCTAGCAGCTGCAGGGCATCAAGATGAGAACGTCTCTTGTTCTAAGACTTAATATAGTTTGGGGCACATGGTAAGCAATAATCACTTTTTAAGTTGATCCAAGTGTTCGAACTTTCTTAATTATTCTAGTTCCACTATTTACTTGTTCTAAGATTTGTCCTCCCCCCCAATTTTAATATGTCTTAAGGTGGCATTCACGTTGCACTTGAGGATATATCTTAGTTTAACTGGCAGCATTTCTCTTTCTTAGTCGAACATAAACTATACTGCATCTTACCCTTGATGAAAGCTAGGATGCAATTAAATACTCTATTATGGTTATGATTCTGATATTTGAAATCCTCCAGTAGCTCCCTGTGCCCCCACAGTGTAGTACCTCACCTCCTAGGCATAGTATACAAACCATCTCAGCCCCAGTTTTAACCCCGGGGCTCAGCCTCCATCCGCAGGTGATGCTGTGAGATCAGCTGTCGGTTGTCATGAACTTGCTGTAGTTTCCCGAATGCACTGTGCTGCCTCCTGGTACTTTGAAACTTGACACACTCATCCTCATTCCTCGCTTTGCCCTTGTCTATCACCTCCCCTGAAAATCAGTTCCTAAGTGGCTTTTCCCAGCTCCAACCTACCCTTGGCAGTCTTTTATCTCCCTGTGGTAAAGCCTGTCACACTGAACCGCGGACATGCCCGTAGTCCCGCTGAGAAGAGAAAAGGGACAGTGAGGGCCCCCCAGAATTTGCAGCTCTAGTGCAGAGCCCCATGCCTGGCTTGCATGAAATGCAAGATCATGAAGACAATCGGAGTTCATCCTCTGGCTAAAACCAGCTCTTCTTTGCCTACCGCTAGATCTGGATCATAAAAGAGCAGCCAGTTATTAATGCTGTTTTTCTAGGGATTTTTCCCCATATATTTCCAAGGTCTTTACTATTTTTATAGCACTTTAATTCAGGCTTCAACCACATCCTAGTCTGATCAGGTGAAATCATTTTCCTCCCCGTACCCTCGATGTATTTCACAACTAGTAATTCTTTTTTTAAAAATCTTATTTACCCATTTGACTGTTCACAATTAGGTAGAGAGAAAGACAGAGGGGGGGGGATGCAGGCTCCCCGCTGAGCAGAGAGCCTGATAGGCTCTCCATCCCAGGACTCTGTAATCATGACCTGAGCCGAAGGCAGAGGCCTAAACCACTGAGGCACCCAGGAGCCCCATATCTGGTAATTTATAATCAACGTGGATTTGCTGCAATAATAGTTCCTTATTCTTCAAATATAAATATATAAATATATTGATCAAGTCACGCGCATGTCTTAGGAGAATGTCATACCTTTAGTAGCAAACTTGAAATCTTGGCCATTGGTTTTGATTTTTGTTTTGGTTTGATTTGGTTCGGTTTTTGTAATTTTAAAAATCCCTCGAGCCCTTGGCTCTGTCTGACCTGATTGCTTACAGCTGTTACTGCAAAAAAGCTTTCCGGGCAGCGAAAACTCTCATTGTTTACATTGGCGCCCCATTCTGAACACTTTGTTTATAAAAAGCTTTTTTTTTTTTTTTTTTTTTTTTGGCTATGGTAAATGTGGAACAACAGTGAGGTATTTCAAAGAGGTGAACCACAGATAAATTTCTCTAAGGGTGGGGTGAGGGTTACTCAAAAAGGAACTTGACAAGGCTTTTAAAGATATCGACAGTCATTATAGCATAACGTGACTGATTGTTACCGTGCTCTTAACTGGGCAAACACTTGCTGGCTTCCAAGATAGACTAACGTAGTTGACATGGTTCTAGCGGCCTTCTAGCACAGGGTCGCATGAGGCAGGGATTCTAGCCACTGACTGTGCAAAGCATGAGGCCTGTTAGTAATTCTATTTTTTCCTCTGCAGAATGGGTCTTTCTACATTCCAGGTCCTTTCTACCCCAATAAATAATGCAGCGATTCTCTCAGTGAGTTGTACTTTTGGTTTAAACAGCCAACTGCCTCTTAAAAAGGACTTTTGTACTCGCAGAAACAGCTCCCTGAAATAACGGGGAGTTAGACGCCGTCTTCCTCCAGGATGTGGAAGCTTGGAGGAGGCACGGGGTTTAAGGGGAAGGGGTGGGGAGAGTCCCCCAAAGTCCCTATTCAGTGCATGGGCGGTGTGCAGGGATACTGTCACCTCTCCTTTCCTGTGGAGAAAGCACTGGGCTTGTCCGCGATTCCGCCTGAGCGCCAGAGTAAAAGGCCAAGCGATGCCTACACCGGGAGATGGTAGTGTGTATAGGGTGCCATCCTAGGCTCCGCACGCTACTGCAGGGTTGTGGCTGTGTCTGCTTAGTTTGGCCTGGCAGGGTGAATCCAGCACGCGAACAAGGAGCCCGGTAAAAAAGGCCCAAGAGGCACCAGCTCTCCCGCAGCTCTTCTTCCGTGATGCGACTGAAGCCATGCTGAGGAAGCAGCGGCGAAGTGATGTTCGCTCCAAGCTAAAGCCTCTGCGAAAGCACAGCATTCGCTGAGAAATGTTCTACGGGCTACTGCTGCTTGCCTGAGCCCTGTGTAGCGGTGGGAGAAACCCGCATACTGCGAAAGCCTCTTTGCCTTGTCATCTGCCCTTGGAAAGCACAGCATTCATGGGAAATCTGAGTTGGGTATGGGAATGCTGCTGCTGCTTGCTGAGCTAGTCTCCGCCTCACGGTGGAAGATACCCGCATGGAGCGAAATACTCTTTGCCCTAGCATTCCCTCTGCCTGAGAGAGAAGCGTGGTTGCACACGTCGGTCACCGCGCTCCCCAGGAGCAAGTGTGGGAAGGCACGGCACGCCGCCCACAGAGAAGAGAAGGAGCCGTTGGCCTTGGGGTCATGAAATGCTCGGGAAGCAGCATAGCGTGCCGTGGCACGATCAACAGGGCGGTGGCAAGACAAGTGTCCCCCGCTCCCTGTCCAGAGAGATGGAAGCCTGGCTGCTAAGGAGACATGAGGGGACGTCTAGGGCAGGGGCGTGTGCTCCACTCTGAGGAAGGAGTCTGGGAAGAAGGCAGGCCTGTCCTGTGCCTCTGGTCCCAAGGGGACAGCATCTTCTTGGCCACCTGTCCCAAGGGCAGACTTGGGCTTGCCACCAGGTGCCATACCCGTAACTCGCAGAAACAGCCCGATGGAGAAACGGGCAGTCAGATGCCGTCTTCCACCAAGATGTGGCAGTGATGTGGGTGGCAGGGAGTGTGCCAAGGAAGGAATGGAGACTGTCCCCCACAGTTCCCCATCCCAGTGCACGGGCCGTGTGCAGGGATCCTGTCACGTCTCCTTTCCTGTGGTGAAAGCACTGGTCTAGTCGGCGAGTCCGCCTGAGCGCCAGAGTAAAAGGCCAAGCGATGCCTACACCGGGAGATAGTAGTGTGTATAGGGTGCAATCCTAGGCACCGCACGCTGCTGCAGGGTTGTAGCTGTGTCTGCTTAGTTCGGCCTGGCAGGGTGAATCCAGGACGCGAACAAGGAGCCCGGGTAAAAAGGCCCAAGAGGCACCAGCTCTCCCGCAGCTCTTCTTCCGTGACGCGACTGAAGCCTTGCTGATGAAGCAGCGGCGAAGTGATGTTCGCTCCAAGCCAAAGCCTTCGCGAAAGCACAGTATTCGCTGAGAAATGTTCTGCGGGCTGCTGCTGCTTGCCTGAGCCCTGTCTCGCGGTGGGAGAAACCCGTATAGAGCGAAAGCCTCTTTGCCTTGTCATCTGCCCTTGGAGAGCACAGCATTCGTTGTGAAATCTGACTTGGATTTGGGGATGCAGGTGCTGCTTGCTGAGCTAGTCTCCACGGCACGGTGGAAGATACCCGCATGGAGCGAAATACTCTTTGCCCTAGCATCCCCTCTGCCTGAGAGAGAAGCGTGGTTGCACACGTCTATCACCGCGCACCCCAGGAGCAAGGGTGGGGAAGGCACGGCACGCCGCCCCCAGTTAAGTGAAGGAGCCGTTGGCCTCTGGGTCGGGAAACGCTCGGGAAGCAGGATAGCCTGCCATGGCACGAACAGCAGGCCGGTGGCAAGACAAGTGTCCCCCGCTCCCTGTCCAGAGAGATGGAAGCCTGGTTGCTAAGGAGACATGAGGGGACGACTAGGGCACGGGCGTGTGCTCCACTCTGAGGAAGGAGTCTGGGCAGAAGGCAGGCCTGTCCTGTGCCTCTGATCCGAAGGGGACAGCATCTCCTTGGCCACCTATCCCAAGGGCAGACTTGGGCTTGCCACCAGGCGCCATACCCACAACTCGCAGAAAAAACTCCATGGAGAAACGGGCAGTCAGATGCCGTCTTCCACCAAGATGTGGCAGCTTGTGGGTGGCAGGGAGTGTGCCGAGGATGGAGTGGAGACAGTCCCCCACAATTCCCCATCCCAGTGCACGGGCCGTGTCCAGGGATCCTGTCTCCTCCTCTCTCTGTGGTGAAGGCACTGGCCTAGACCCCAGTCTGCCTGAGCGCCGGAACAAAAAGCAAAGCCTTACCTACCCCAGGAGATGGTAATAGGCATAGAGTGCCATGCTAGGCCACGCACGCTGCTGCAGGGTTGTGACTGTGTCTGCTTAGATCGGCTTAGCAAGGTGAACCCCGGGCGCAAACATGGAGCCCGGGAAAGCAAGGCCCAAGAGGCACCAGCTCTCCCGCGGCTTTTCTTCCCTGCCGCGACAGAGCGAACGACCAAAGCCTTGCTGAGGAAGCAGCAGCGAAGTGCGGTTTGCGCCAAGCTGAAAACCTCTGGGAAAGCATAGCAGTTGCTGGGAAATCAGAGTCGGTTCTGTGGTCTCTTCTGCTGCTTGCCTGAGCCCAGTCTCGCGGTGGGAGATACCCGCATACAGCGAAAGCCTCTTTGCCCGGGCATCTCCTCTGGGAAGGCACAGCATTCGTTGGGAAATCAGAATCGGAAGTGTGTCATGCTGCAGCTGATGCCTGAGCTAGTCTCCCCAGCATGGTGGAAGATACCCGCATGGAGCGAAATCCTCTTTACCCTAGCACCCCTCTGCCTGAGAGAGAAGCGGGCTTGCGCCTGTGGAAAGAGCCTTAAGGAAAGGGACACGTCTTTCACTGTGCTCCCCAGGAGCATGTCTGTGGAAGGTGCAGCACGCTGCGAAGGGAGAAGAGCAGGAGCCGTTGGCCTTCTGGTCTCGAAACGGTGCCGAAGCCGGAGAGCCGGCCCTGACAGGCACAGGGGCCGGTGGCAATACAGGTGTCACCCGCTCCCTGTGCAGAGAGACGGAAGCCTGGCTGCTCCGGAGAGAGGAGGGGATGAGTAGGGCAGGGCGCGTGCTCCACACTTAGGAAGGAGTCTGGGCAGAAAGCATGCCTGTCCTGAGCCTCTGGGCCCAAGGAGACAGCAGCGCTTTGGCCACCTGTCCCTGGGGCAGACATGCGCTAGCCACCAGCCGCCTACGCTGAACTCGCAGAAACAGCTCCCTGAAATAACGGGGAGTCAGACGCCGTCTTCCTCCAGGATGTGGAAGCTTGGAGGAGGCACGGGGCTTAAGGGGAAGGGGTGGGGACAGTCCCGCAAAGCTCTCTATTCAGTGCACGGGCGGTGTGCATGGATCCTGTCACCTCTCCTATCCTTTGGGGAAAGCACTGGGCTAGTCCGCGAGTCCGCCTTAGAGCCAGAGTAAAAGGCCAAGCGATACCTACACCGGGAGTTGGTAGTGTGTATAGGGTGCCATCCTAGGCTCCGCACGCTACTGCAGGGTTGTGGCTGTGTCTCCTTACTTCGGCCTGGCAGGGTGAATCCAGCACCACAACAAGGAGCCCGGTAAAAAAAGGCCCGAGAGGCACCAGCTCTCCCGCAGCTCTTCTTCCCTGATGCAACTGAAGCCATGCTGAGTAAGCAGCGGCGAAGTGATGTTCGCTCCAAGCTAAAGCCTCTGCGAAAGCACAGCATTCGCTGAGAAATGTTCTACGGGCTGCTGCTGCTTGCCTGAGCCCTGTGTAGCGGTGGGAGAAACCCGCATACAGCGAAAGCCTCTTTGCCTTGTCATCTGCCCTTGGAAAGCACAGCATTCATTGGGAAATCTGAGTTGGGTATGGGGATGCTGCTGCTGCTTGCTGAGCTAGTCTCCGCGCACGGTGGAAGATACCCGCAGGGAGCGAAATACTCTTTGCCCTAGCATCCCCTCTGCCTGAGAGAGAAGCGTGGTTGCACACGTAGGTCACCGCGCTCCCCAGGAGCAAGTGTGGGGAAGGCACAGCACGCCGCCCACAGAGAAGAGAAGGAGCCGTTGGCCTCTGGGTCGGGAAAGGCTCGGGAAGCAGGGTAGCCTGACATGGGACGAACAGCAGGCCGGTAGCAAGACAAGAGTCCCCCGCTCCCTGTCCGGAGAGATGGAAGCCTGGCTGCTAAGGAGACATGAAGGATAACAAGGGCAGGGGAGTGTGCTCGACTCTGAGGAAGGAGTCTGGGAAGAAGGCAGGCCTGTCCTGTGCCTCTGGTCCCAAGGGGACAGCATCTTCTTGGCCACCTGTCCCAAGGGCAGACTTGGGCTTGCCACCAGGTGCCATATCCGTAACTCGCAGAAACAGCCCGATGGAAAAACGGGCAGTCAGATGCCGTCTTCCACCAAGATGTGGCAGCGATGTGGGTGGCAGGGAGTGTGCCAAGGAAGGAGTGGAGACTGTCCCCCACAGTTCCCCATCCCAGTGTACGGGCCGTGTGCAGGGATCCTGTCACGTCTCCTTTCCTGTGGTGAAAGCACTGGTCCAGTCCGCGAGTCCGCCTGAGCGCCAGAATAAAAGGCCAAGCGATGCCTACACCGAGAGATGGTAGTGTGTATAGGGTGCCATCCTAGGCACCGCACGCTACTGCAGGGTTGTGGCTGTGTCTGCTTAGTTCGGCCTGGCAGGGTGTATCCAGTACGCGAACATGGAGCTTGGGGAAAAAGGCCCAAGAGGCACTAGCTCTCCTTCAGCTCTTCTTCCCTGACGCGGCTGAAGCCTTGCTGAAGAAGCAGCGGCGAAAAAATGTTCTGCGGGCTGCTACTGCTTGCCTGAGCCCTGTGTAGCGGTGGGAGAAACCCGCATACAGCGAAAGCCTCTTTGCCTTGTCATCTGCCCTTGGAAAGCACAGCATTCGTTGGGAAATCTGAGTTGGGTTTGGGGATGCAGGTGCTGCTTGCTGAGCTAGTCTCCATGGCACGGTGGAAGATAACCGCATGGAGCCAAATACTCTTTGCCCTAGCATCCCCTCTGCCTGAGAGAGAAGCTTGGTTGCACACATCTGTCACTGCGCTCCCCTGGAGCAAGTTTGGGGAAACACGGCAAGCCGCCCACAGAAAAGAGAAGGAGCCGTTGGCCTTGGGGTCATGAAATTTTCGGGAAGCAGGAGAGCCTGCCGTGGCTCGAGTAGAAGGCCTGTGGAAGACAAGTGTCCACCGCTCCCTGTCCGGAGAGATGGAATCCTTGTTGCTAAGGAGACATGAGGGGACGACTAGGGCACGGGCTTGTGCTCCACTCTGAGGAAGGAGTCTGGGCAGAAGGCAGGCCTGTCCTGTGCCTCTGGTCCGAAGGGGACAGCATCTCCTTGGCCACCTGTCCCAAGGGCAGACTTGGGCTTGCCACCAGGCGCCATACCCACAACTCGCAGAAACAACTCCATGGAAAACGGGCAGTCAGATGCTGTCTTCCACCAAGATGTGGCAGCTTGTGGGTGGCATGGAGTGTGCCGAGGATGGAGTGGAGACTGTTCCCCACAGTTCCCCATCCCAGTGCACAGGCCGTGTCCAGGGATCCTGTCGCCACCTCTCTCCTGTGGTGAAGGCACTGGCCCAGACCCCGAGTCAGCCTGAGCGCCGGAACAAAAAGCAAAGCCTTACCTACCCCAGGAGATGGTAATAGGCATAGAGTGCCATGCTAGGCCACGCACGCGACTGCAGGGTTGTGACTGTGTCTGCTTAGATCGGCTTAGCAAGGTGAACCCCGGGCGCAAACTTGGAGCCCGGGAAAGCAAGGCCCAAGAGGCACCAGCTCTCCCGCGGCTTTTCTTCCCTTCCGCGACAGAGCGAACGACCAAAGCCTTGCTGAGGAAGCAGAGGCGAAGTGCGGTTTGCGCCAAGCTGAAAACCTCTGGGAAAGCAAAGCAGTCACTGGGAAATCAGAGTCGGTCCTGCGGTCTCTTCTGCTGCTTGCCTGAGCCCAGTCTCGCGGTGGGAGATACCCGCATACAGCGAAAGCCTCTTTGCCCGGGCATCTCCTCTGGGAAGGCACAGCATTCGTTGGGAAATCAGAATCGGATGTGTGTGATGCTGCACCTGAATGCCTGAGCAAGTCTCCGCAGCAAGGTGGAAGATATCCGCATGGAGCGAAATCCTCTTTGCCCTAGCACCCCTCTGTCTGAGAGAGAAGCGGGCTTGCGCCTGTGGAAAGAGCCTTAAGGAAAGGGACACGTCTTTCACTGCGCTCCCCAGGAGCATGTCTGTGGAAGGTGCAGCACGCTGCCCAGGGAGAAGAGCAGGAGCCGTTGGCCTTCTGGTCTCGAAACGGTGGCGACGCCGGAAAGCCGGCCCTGGCAGGCACAGGGGCCGGTGGCAATACAAGTGTCACCCGCTCCATGTGCAGTGAGATGGTAGCCTGGCTGCTCCGGGGAGAGGAGGGGATGAGTAGGGCAGGGCGCGTGCTCCACTCTTAGGAAGGAGTCTGGGCAGAAAGCATGCCTGTCCTGAGCCTCTGGGCCCAAGGAGACAGCAGCGCTTTGGCCACCTGTCCCTGGGGCAGACATGCGCTAGCCACCAGCCGCCTACGCTGAACTCGCAGAAACAGCTCCCTGAAATAACGGGGAGTCAGACGCCGTCTTCCTCCAGGATGTGGAAGCTTGGAGGAGGCACGGGGCTTAAGGGGAAGGGGTGGGGACAGTCCCGCAAAGCTCCGTATTCAGTGCACGGGCGGTGTGCATGGATCCTGTCACCTCTCCTATCCTTTGGGGAAAGCACTGGGCTAGTCCGCGAGTCCGCCTTAGAGCCAGAGTAAAAGGCCAAGTGATGCCTACACCGGGAGTTGGTAGTGTGTATAGGGTGCCATCCTAGGCTCCGCACTCTACTGCAGGGTTGTGGCTGTGTCTGCTTACTTCGGCCTGGCAGGGTGAATCCAGCACCACAACAAGGAGCCCGGTAAAAAAGGCCCGAGAGGCACCAGCTCTCCCCAAGCTCTTCTTCCCTGACGCGACTGAAGCCTTGCTGAGGAAGCAGCGGCGAAGTGATGTTCTCTCCAAGCCAAAGCCTCTGCGAAAGCACAGCATTCGCTGAGAAATGTTCTACGGGCTGCTGCTGCTTGCCTGAGCCCTGTGTAGCGGTGGGAGAAACCCGCATACAGCGAAAGCCTCTTTGCCTTGTCATCTGCCCTTGGAAAGCACAGCATTCGTTGGGAAATCTGAGTTGGGTATGGGGATGCTGCTGCTGCTTGCTGAGCTAGTCTCCGCGGCACGGTGGAAGATACCCGCATGGAGCGAAATACTCTTTGCCCTAGCATCCCCTCTGCCTGAGAGAGAAGCGTGGTTGCACACGTCGGTCACGTGCTCCGCAGGAGTGTGGGGAATGCACGGCACGCCAACAGAGAAGAGAAGGGGCCGTTGGCCTTGGGGTAGTGAAACGCTCGGGAAGCAGGATAGCCTGCCATGGCACGAACAGCAGGCTGGTAGCAAGACAAGTGTCCACCGCTCCCTGTGCGGAGAGATGGAAGCCTGGAGTCTAAGGAGACATGAAGGGATAACTAGGGCAGGGGAGTGTGCTCCACTCTGAGGAAGGAGTCTGGAGAGAAGGCAGGCCTGACCTGTGCCTCTGGTCCCAATGGGACAGCATCTCCTTGGTCACCTGTCCCAAGGGCAGACTTGTGCGTTCCACGAGGCGCCATACCCGCAACTCGCAGAAACAACCCCGTGGAGAAACGGGCAGTCAGATGCCGTCTTCCACCAAGATGTGGAAGCGATGTGGGTGGCAGGGAGTGTGCCGAGAATGGAGTGGAGACTGTCCCCCACAGTTCCCCATCGAGTGCACGGGCCGTGTACAGAGATCTTATCGCCTCCTATCTCCTGTGGTGAAGGCACTGGCCTAGACCCCGAGTCTGCCTGAGCGCCGGAACAAAAAGCAAAGCCTTACCTACCCCAGGAGATGGTAATAGGCATAGAGTGCCATGCTAGGCCATGTACGCTGCTGCAGGGTTGTGACTGTGTCTGCTTAGATCGGCTTAGCAAGGTGAACCCCGGACGCAAACTTGGAGCCCGGGAAAGCAAGGCCCAAGAGGCACCAGCTCTCCCGCGGCTTTTCTTCCCTGCCGCGACAGAGCGAACGACCAAAGCCTTGCTGAGGAAGCAGCAGCGAAGTGCGGTTTGTGCCAAGCTGAAAACCTCTGGGAAAGCAAAGCAGTCACTGGGAAATCAGAGTCGGTTCTGCGCTCTCCTCTGCTGCTTGCCTGAGCCCAGTCTCGCGGTGGGAGATACCCGCATACAGCGAAAGCCTTTTTGCCCGGGCATCTCCTCTGGGAAGGCACAACATTCGTTGGGAAATCAGAATCGGAAGTGTGTGATGCTGCAGCTGAATGCCTGAGCTACTCTCCGCAGCATGGTGAAAGATACCCGCATGGAGCGAAATCCTCTTTGCCCTAGCACCCCTCTGCCTGAGACAGAAGCGGGCTTGCGCCTGTGGAAAGAGCCTTAAGGAAAGGGACACGTCTTTCACTGCGCTCCCCAGGAGTATGTCTGTGGAAGGTGCAGCACGCTGCCCAGGGAGAAGAGCAGGAGCCGTTGGCCTTCTGGTCTGGAAACGGTTGCGAAGCAGGAGAGCCGGCCCTGACAGGCACAGCGGCTGGTGGTAATACAAGTGCCACCCGCTCCCTGTGCAGAGAGACGGAAGCCTGGCTGCTCCGGAGAGAGGAGGGGATGAGTAGGGCAGGGTGCGTCCTCCACTCTTAGGAAGGAGTCTGGGAAGAAAGCATGCCTGTCCTGAGCCTCTGGGCCCAAGGAGACAGCAGCGCTTTGGCCACCTGTCCCTGGGGCAGACATGCGCTAGCCACCAGGCGCCTACGCTGAACTCGGAGAAACAGCTCCCTAAAATAACGGGGAGTCAGACGCCGTCTTCCTCCAGGATGTGGAAGCTTGGAGGAGGCACGGGGCTTAAGGGGAAGGGGTGGGGACAGTCCCCCAAAGCTCCCTATTCAGTGCACGGGCGGTGTGCATGGATCCTGTCACTTTTCCTTTCCTTTGGGGAAAGCACTGGGCTAGTCTCTGAGTCCGCCTGAGCGCCAGAGTAAAAGGCCAAGCGATGCCTACACCGGGAGATGGTAGTGTGCATCGAGTGCCATCCTAGGCTATGCAGGCTACTGCAGGGTTGTGGCTGTGTCTGCTTAGTTCGGCCTGGCAGGGTGATTCCAGCACGCGAACAAGGAGCTCGGTAAAAAAGGCCCAAGAGGCACCAGCTCTCCCGTAGCTCTGGGCAGTAGGCAGGCCTGTCCTGTGCTTCTGGTCCCAAGGGCACAGCCTCTCCTTTGACAACAGTCCGTAAGGCAGACTTGGGCTTGCTACCAGGCACCATACCCTGAATTCGCACAAACAGCTCCCTGGAGAAACGGGCAGTCAGATGCCATCTTCCTCCAAGATGTTACATCGTTGTCGTTGGCAGGGGGTGTGCCGGAGAAGGAGTGGCGACAATCCCCCAAAGCTCCCCAATCTATTGCACAGGCGGTGTTCAGGGATCCTGTCGCCTCTCCTCTCCTGTGTGGAAGGCACTGGCCTTGACAATGAGTCCGCCTGAGGGCCAGTGCAAAAGTCCAAGCGTTGCCTACACTGGGAGATGGTAGTGTGCATAGATTACCATCCTAGGCCACGCACGCGGCTGCAGGTTTGTGGCTCTGTCTGCTTACTTCGGCCTGGTTGGGTGAATCCAGGGCGTGAACATGGAACCCTGGAAAGCAAGGCCCAAGAGGCACCAGCTCTCCCACGGCTTCTCTTCCCTGAGGCAACAAAGCGGACGCCCAAAGCCTTGCTGAGGAAGCAGCAGCGAAGTGCGGTTCGCACCAAGCTGAAAATCTCTGCATAAGTTTAGCAGTCGCTGGGAAAGCAGAGTTGGTTCTGTGAGCTGCTGTTGCTGCTTGCCTTAGCCTAGTATTCGCAGCATGGCGGGAGAAACCCTCATAGAGCGAAAGCTTCTTTGCCCGGGCATCCCCTCTAGGAAAGCACATCATTCTTTGGGAAAACAGAGTCGGGTCTGTGGGATGCTGCTGCTGCTTGCCTGAGCTAATCTCCACAGCACAGTGTAATAAACCCGGATGGAGCGAAATACTCTTTGCTTGGTCATCCCCTCTGCCTGAGAGAGAAGCGTGGTTAAGCCTGTGGAAAGAACCTTAAGGAGAGGGACACGTCTGTCACTGCAGAGCGACGGAATCCTGGCTGCTAAGGAGACACGAGGGGAAGATTAGGGCAGGGGAAAGGGCTCCACTCTGAGGAAGGAGTCTGGGCAGAAAGCATGCCTGTCCTGAGCCTCTGGGCCCAAGGAGACAGCAGCTTTGGCCACCTGTCTCTGGTGGAGACATGGGCTTGCTACCAGGCGCCTACCCTGAACTCGCAGAAACAGCTCCCTGAAAGAACTGGCAGTCATATTCCGTCTTCCTCCAGGATGTGGAAGCGTTCGCAAAGGCACGGGGTGTCCAGGGAAGGATTGGGGACAGTCCCCCACAGCTCCCCATGCTAGTGCGCGGGCGGTGTGCAGGGATCGTGACGCCTCTCCTCTCCTGTGGGGAAGGCACTGGCTTGGTCCCCGAGTCTGCCTGCGCGCCAGAGCAAAAAGCCAAGCTTTGCCTATGCCAGGAGATGGTAGTGGGCGTAGAGTGCCATCCTAGGGCGTGCACGATTCTGCAGGGTTGTGACTGTGTCTTAGTTCACCTAGGCAGTGTGAACCGAGGTGCTAACATGGAGCCCGGGAAAACAAAGCCCAAGAGGCACCAGCTCTCCCACAGCTCTTCTTCCCTGACGGGACCGAGCGAACGCCCAAAGCCTTGTTGAGGAAGCGGCAGCGAAGTGCGGTTCACGCCAAGCTGAAAACCTCTGCGAAAGCATATCAGTCACTGGGAAATCAGAGTCGGTTCTGTGGGCTGCTCTTGCTCCTTGCCTTAGCCTAGTATTTGCAGCAGAGTGGGTGAAACCCGCATAGAGCGAAAGCCTCTTTGCCCGGGCATCCCCTCTGGGAAAGCACAGCATTCTTTGGGAAATCAGAGTCTGGTCTGTGGGATGCTGCTGCTGCTTGCCTTAGCTAGTCTCCACAGCTCGTTGTAATAAACCCGCATTGAGCAAAATCCTCTTCGCCCGTGCATCCCCCTCTGCCAGAGAGAGCACCTGTCGAAACAGCCTTAACGAAAGGGACACGTCTGTTACCGCGCTCCTCAGGAGCATGTCTGCATAACGCGCAGCACGCCGCCCTGGGAGAAGTGAAGGAGCTGTTGGCTTTGCTGTCGGGAAACGGTGGTGAAGCAGGAGAGCCTGCCATAGCAGGAACAGCAGGCAGGTAGCAAGACTAGTGTCACCCGCTCCCTGTGCGGATAAAATGAAGCCTGGCGGCTGAGGAGACACGAGCGGCTAAGGAGACATGAGGGCGCTCGTGATCCTCTCTGAGGAAGGAGTCTGGGCAGAAGGCAGGCCTGTCCTGTTCCTCTGGTCCCAAGGGGCCAGCATCTCCTTGGACACCTGTCCCTAGGGCAGACTTGGGTTTGCCACCAGGCGCAATACCCGGAACTCAGAGAAACAGCTCCCTGGAGAAAGAGGCAATCAGAGGCATTCTTCCTCCAAGATGTGGCAGCGTTCGCGGAGGCACGGGGTTTCCGGGGAAGGAGTGGGGACAGTCCCCCACAGCTCCCCATCCCAGTGCATGGGCGGTGATCAGTGATCCTGTTGCCTCTTTCCTGTGGAGAAGGCACTGGCCTAGTCCCCGAGTATGCCTGCGCGCCAGGGCAAAAGGCCAAGTCACCGGAGATGGTAGTGTGCATAGAGTGCAATCCTAGGCCTCACATGCTTCTGCAGGGTTGTGGCTTTGCTTAGTTTGGCCTGGCAGTGTGAACCCAGGGCGGGAACATGGAGCCCAGGAAAACAAGGCCCAAGAGGCACCAGCTCTCCCACGGCTCTTCTTCTCTTAAGCGACAGAGCTAATGCCCAAAGCTTTGCTGAGGAAGCAGAGGCGAAGTGCAGTTCGCGCCAAGCCCAAAAACTCTGCAAAAGCAGAGTAGGCGCTGGGAAATCAGAGTCGGTTCTGTGGGCTGCTGTTGCGGCTTGACTTAACCTAGTATTCACAGAACGGTGGGAGAAACCCGCATAGAGCAAAAGCCTCTTTGTACGTGCATCCCCTCTGGGAAAGCACAGCATTCTTTGGGAAATCTGTGTCAGTTCTGTGGGATGCTGATGCCGCTTGTCTGAACATAGTCTCCGAAGCATGGTGGGAGAAACCCGTATGGAGCGAAATCCTCTTAGCCCGGTCATCCCCTCTGCCTGAGAGAGAAGTGTGGTTGCACCTGTGGAAACAGCCTTCAGGAAAGGGACACGTCTGTCACTGTGCTCCCCAGGAGCATGTCTGGGAAAGGCGCAGCAACGCCGCCCTGGGAGAAGAGAACGAGCCATTGGCCTTGTTGTTGGGAAACGGTCGTGAACCAGGAGAGCCTGCCATGGCAGGAACAGCGGGCGGGTGGCAAGACAAGTGTCACCACAGTCTATGATGACACTTTTGAGTCAAGGTTCATCTACTCTACAGATGAGACTGTAAAATTTTTAAAGGCAACATGTTTAAAGGCAACATCATGAAAGAAGGTTTGGTGGATTGCTTTGATTTTCTATTCATGGTATCAGATGAGTTTAAGGGAGCATAATCCAATAAAAAATTAAAATTAATTTTAAAAAATAAGAAAAAAACATTTTAATGTCTTTGCCTTTGTGATTCCTGCAAATGAAACTACAAGAAAGGACTGAGAACATTTTCTTTTTTTCGATTTGTTTTTCTTCAATTTGGACCTCCTTCTTAGGTCTCTGATCAAAGAATGCTACACAGACTCTGTAGTGTAGAAAGGACAAAATATCATATTACAAAATATTCCATTCCTATCCTTTTGTATACCCAGAACAATAAGTTAATATATGTGCTGCCAAAGGAGCACACCAGAGCTATAAGTTAAGTGAAGATTGTACTGGGAAGATGAAACATTCCATAAAATGAGTGGGTTTTGAATGGGACATGAAGGGCGGACTTGTGAGTTAAGAAAAAATATATATATAAAGACTTAATGAAGGTTTAATTAAAGCATAATAACTATGCTGTATTCCTAAAATATATTAAAATGATGATATGGAAATACCTTGCCTAGTACTTAATATCTCACAGAGTAACATCAAAGCACCTATTAATCCATTCTACTAACAGCTGTTCCTCTTTGTTTCACTTTACATAACATGTGATGGATTGACATTTGTAGAAATGAGGAAACATGGAAGAAAGTGAACAATTAGAAAGGACCAAAATACAGTAATAAACCAGGTAAATAACCAGTGAATATTATTATAGTAAATATATGCACATTTATAAACTGAGAATTTTCAGGAGTGACAGCCAATGTAGAAGATCGAGATGGTGTTATAGAAAATTCCATAAAACCCTTTGCATTAGTTTAACAGCCTGGTATAATATTTAGAAATATGTGTAATTTCTTTGAGCAGTTAAGCATAGAAAAACATGGCTGAAATAATGATAAACACTTAACATTTACTTACATTTTTGTTTATTTTTATCCTTTAATGCCCATCTTGTGTTCATAATGTCCTAAGTATTTGTGGTTGTTGGATCAAAGTAAATTTGAAAATTTCCATGGGGAGGGGAAATGGTATCTGTTTGTAAAACAAAACAAAACAAAACAAAAACACAGGGCACCTTTCCTATGGTTGTGAGCTGCCCTTCCCTTACTGCTCAATGCATTTTCATTAACACCCACCTCACAGTCCATAGGCAGCTATCTGTGTTCCCATCTTTAAGAAATTTTATCCTACAAGTCTTTTCTCATGACCTATTACATAAATCAAACAGACATTCAACCTCTTGGAATGGAATCAGAAACCCACAAAGCTGACTGCTGTCAGGACTCATAAGGAAGGCAATTAATAAATTTATTATTTAGGAGAGGAGTTGTTTGCTTTCCAAAAATCCATGCAAAGTTGGAATGTTATCCGGAGTGTATATCAAACAGACGAAGCAAAAAATGTCTTTTTATCTCAGGTTCACCCATTTGACAATCATTATATTTTCTCCTTTATCTCTGGTTTGGTCAGCTATGCTAGTGTCAGAACACTTAATTCATTCAGTCAATCAACAAAGACCTATTTAGTACTAATTTTTTGTGGGTGGGATGAATAAGACAAATATTTGCCACAATGGAGCATATGATCTAGAGTTTAAAATTTATATTTGAATTACTTACATACCACCACATACATGAATTACATACCAACACAAATGTAAACAACACTTATAAAATTGATAATGCTAAGGAGAAAACCTTAATATTAAAAGCAATAAAATTGATATGTCTATTAGTAGAAATAAAAAATAGTCATATATTAACTAAAGTAAAATTTAGGGCTCCCTGGGTGACTCAATCAGTTAAGCAGCTGCATTTGGCTCAGGTCATGATCCCAGGGTCCTGGGATTAAGACCTGCATCGGGCTCACTGCTGGGTAATAAGCCTGCCTCTCGATCTTCCTCTGCCTGCCACTCTGCCAACTTGAGCTCTCTCTCTCTCTCTCTGTCAAATAAACAAATAAAATCTTTAAAAAAAAGATAAATATAAAGTAACACTTACTGGAGATTTGGGGATGGTGATGTCATCAAGATGGCAACATGGATGCATGGATGGCTCCTTATTTATTGCGAAAGGTAAATGTATAGTCAAAACCAGATTCTCTAATATTGTAATGGTGATATATAAATCATTTAGTAGTCTAGTTTAAAAGTTAAAAAAACAAGCCTATTAAAAATAACTATAACTGCAATCATTTGTTATTGAAAGTACAATATTAAAATGATCTAAAATGTAAAATCATCAATAACCTATTGTTATAGAAGTATAAATTTTCTGTAAACTATTGAAGTTCAGTTGTTTAAAAAATAAAATGGAATGTTATAACTAACGTATTTTATATAAGCTTAATGGTAAATATAAAAAATATGTAGTAGATTCACAAAAGATTTTGATAAAGAAGTTAAAACATACTGCCACAAAAAGTCATCAGATTACAAACAAAGAGAACAAGACAGGAAATAAAGAGCAGAGCATCTACAAAAGAGAAAACAGAAACACTGGGGAAAGAAAAAAAATTTAACAAAGGGAGGGGAAGGCAAACCATAATACACTTAACTATAAGTAACAAACTGTTTCTGGAGGGGAGATGGGCAGGGGAATGGGCTAAGCCAGTAATAATTATTAGGAGGTCACTTGTGATGAGCATTGATGAGCATATGTAAATGATGAATTACTAAATTCTACTCCTGAAACTAATATTACACTATATATTAACTAAAATTTAAATAAATAATGAAACATAAAAAGAATGAAAGGCAATAGTTAAGTCCTTACCTATCCATAATTACTTTAACTGTAAGTGAATGGAATCATCAGTTGGAAGACATAGAAAGGCTAGAATAGATTAAAAAAACAAACAAAAAACACAAGATCCAACAATATGTTGCATATAAAAGAATCACTTTAGCTTTAAGGACACACATGGGCAGAGAGTAAAGGGATGGAAAAAGATATTCCAAGCTAATGATAACAAAAAAAAACAAGGGTGGCAATAACTATAACAGACAAAATAGGGTTTATATAAGCTAAAAATCACCACAGGAGTCAAAGAAGGTCATTATACAATAAGAAAAGTTTCATCAATTCATCAATACAGTAATTGTAAATATCATGTACCTAATATTGAGCCACATAAATATATAAAACAAATACTAACAAAACAAAAAGGAGAAATAAATACCAATACAATAATATCTGGGGACAATAATACCCCACTCTTACCTATGGATAGATCATCCAGACAGAAAATCAATAAGAAAATAGTGAATTTAGACACTATGCCTGGACAACTGGGTGGCTCAGTCAGTTAAGCCTTTGCCTTTGGCTCAGGTCGTGATCCCAGGGTCCTGAGATAGAGTCCCACATTGGGCTCCCTGCTCAGGAGGGGGTCTTCTCACTCTGTCTCTGCGCTTGCCCCTTGCTCATTCTCTCTGCCCTGCTCTCTCTCAAACAAACAAACAAAACAAACAAACAAACAAGAACTATGTCAAATGAACCTAACATATTTACAGGATATTCCATCCAATAGTATAATAAATATTTTTCTCAAACACATGTGGAAAATTTTCTAGGATAGATCACATTTTAAACCGCAAAACAAGAGTCCCCCCAAAATCAATAATATAGAAAGCATATCAAGTATATTTCCAGCCAAAATAATATGAAACTAGAAATCAATACAGAAGGAAATTTGGAAAATTTACAAATACACAGACATACACATTTTTAAACAAACAAAAAATCAAAAAAAGAAGACAAAGTGGGAATAAAAATACATCTTGAGTAAAATTAAAAAATATATACCAAAAAATTATGAGAAGCAGCAAGGCAGTTATAAAAGGAAATTTTATAGCTATAAATGTATATAAAAATATTTCAAATAAAGAACTTAATATAAAAGTTCAAAAAAATACAAAAAGAACAAAGTAAACTTAAAAGTAGCAAAAGGAAGGAAAAAATAAAAATTAGGGCAGAAATAAATGAAATATAGAATTAAAAAACTAGAAAGTCTTTTTTAAATGGTAAATAAAATTAAACTTGGTAATGGTAAATAAAAAAAAAAAGACAGCTATCCAGAATAGATCACATCCTTGGTCCTAAATAAGGACTCAACCGTTATCAAAAGATTGAGATCATTCCCTGCATATTTTCAGACCACAATGCTCTAAAGCTAGAACTCAACCACAAAAGGAAGTTTGAAAAGAACCCAAATACATGGAGACTAAAGAGCATCCTTCTAAAGAATGAATGGGTCAACCGGGAGATTAAAGAAGAATTGAAAAAAATCATGGAAACAAATGATAATGAAAATACAACGGTTCAAAATCTGTGGGACACAACAAAGGCAGTCTTGAGAGGAAAATATATAGCGGTACAAGCCTTTCTCAAGAAACAAGAAAGGTCTCAGGTACACAACCTAACCCTACACCTAAAAGAGCTGGAGAAAGAACAAGAAAGAAACCCTAAGCCCAGCAGGAGAAGAGATATCATAAAGATCAGAGCAGAAATCAATGAAATAGAAACCAAAAAAACAATAGAACAAATCAACGAAAGTAGGAGCTGGTTCTTTGAAAGAATTAATAAAATTGATAAACCCCTGGCCCGACTTATCAAAAAGAAAAGAGAAAGGACCCAAATAAATGAAATCATGAATGAAAGAGGAGAGATCACAACTAACACCAAAGAAATACAAACTATTATAAGAACATACTATGAGCAACTCTATGCCAATAAATTTGACAATCTGTAAGAAATGGATGCATTCTAGAAACATATAAACTACCACAACTGAACCAGGAAGAAATAGAAAACCTGAACAGACCAATAACCTGTAAGGAGATTGAAACAGTCATTAAAAATCTCCAAACAAACAAAAGCCCAGGGCCAGACGGCTTCCTGGGGGAATTCTACCAAACATTTAAAGAAGAACTAATTCCTATTCTCCTGAAACGGTTCCAAAAAATAGAAATGGAAGGAAAACTTCCAAACTCATTTTATGAGGCCAGCATCACCTTGATCCCAAAACCAGACAAGGATCCCACCAAAAAAGAGAGCTATAGACCAATATCCTTGATGAACACAGATGCAAAAATACTCAACAAAATACTAGCCAATAGGATTCAACAGTACATTAAAAGGATTATTCACCACGATCAAGTGGGATTTATTCCAGGGCTGCAAGGTTGGTTCAACATCCGCAAATTAGTCAATGTGATACAACACATCAATAAAAGAAAGAACAAGAACCATATGATACTCTCCATAGATGCTGAAAAAGCATTTGACAAAGTACATCATCCCTTCCTGATCAAAACTCTTCAAAGTGTAGGGATAGAGGGCACATACCTCAATATCATCAAAGCCATCTATGAAAAACCCACCGCAAATATTCTCAATGGAAAAAACTGAAAGCTTTTCCGCTAAGGTCAGAAACACGGCAGGGATGTCCATTATCACCACTGCTATTCAACATAGTACTAGAGGTCCTAGCCTCAGCAATCAGACAACAGAAGGAAATTAAAGGCATCCAAATCGGCAAAGAAGAAGTCAAATTATCACTCTTCGCAGATGATATGATACTATATGTGGAAAACCCAAAAGACTCCACTCCAAAACTGCTAGAACTTATACAGGAATTCAGTAAAGTGTCAGGATATAAAATCAATGCACAGAAATCAGTTGCATTTCTCTACACCAACAGCAAGACAGAAGAAAGAGAAATTAAGGAGTCAATCCCATTTACAATTGCAGCCAAAACCATAAGATACCTAGGAATAAACCTAACCAAAGACGCACAGAATCTATACTCAGAAAACTATAAAGTACTCATGAAAGAAATTGAGGAAGACACAAAGAAATGGAAAAATGTGCCATGCTCCTGGATTGGAAGAATAAATATTGTGAAAATGTCTATGCTATCTAAAGCAATCTACACATTTAATGCAATTCCTATCAAAGTACCATTCATCTTTTTCAAAGAAATGGAACAAATAATTCTAAAATTTATATGGAACCAGAAAAGACCTCGAATAGCCAAAGGGATATTGAAAAAGAAAGCCAACGTGGGTGGCATCACAATTCCGGACTTCAAGCTCTATTACAAAGCTGTCATCATCAAGACAGCATGGTACTGGCACATAAACAGACACATAGATCAATGGAACAGAATAGAGAGCCCAGAAATAGACCCTCAACTCTACTTTTCGACAAAGCAGGAAAGAATGTCCAATGGAAAAAAGACAGCCTCTTCAATAAATGGTGCTGGGAAAATTGGACAGCCACATGAAGAAAAATGAAATTGGACCCTTTCTTTACACCACACACAAAAATAGACTCAAAATGGGTGAAGGACCTTAGTGTGTTAAAGGAATCCATCAAAATCCCTGAGGAGAACACAGGCAGCAGCCTCTTCGACCTCAGCCGCAGCAACATCTTCCTAGGAACAATGCCAAAGGCAAGGGAAGCAAGGGCAAAAATGAACTATTGTGATTTCATCAAGATCAAAAGCTTTTGCACAGCAAAGGAAACAGTTAACAAAATCAAAAGACAACTGACAGAATGGGAGAAGATATTTGCAAACGACATATCAGATAAAGGACTAGTGTCCAAAATCTATAAAGAACTTAGCAAACTCAACACCCAAAGAACAAATAATCCAATCAAGAAATGGGCAGAGGACATGAACAGACATTTCTGCAAAGAAGACATCCAGATGGCCAACAGACACATGAAAAAGTGCTCCATATCACTCGGCATCAGGGAAATACAAATCAAAACCACAATGAGATATCACCTCACACCAGTCAGAATGGCTAAAATCAACAAGTCAGGAAATGACAGATGCTGGCGAGGATGCAGAGAAAGGGGAACCCTCCTCCACTGTTGGTGGAAATGCAAGCTGGTGCAACCTCTCTGGAAAACAGCATAGAGGTTCCTCAAAATGTTGAAAATAGAACTGCCCTATGACCCAGCAATTGCACTACTGGGTATTTACCCTAAAGATACAAACGTAGTGATCCAAAGGGGCACGTGCACCCGAATGTTTATAGAAGCAATGTCCACAATAGCCAAACTATGGAAAGAACCTAGATGTCCATCAACAGATGAATGGATCAAGAAGGTGTGGTATATATACACAATGGAATACTATGCATCCATCAAAAGAAATGAAATCTTGCCATTTGCGACAACATGGATGGAACTAGAGCGTATCATGCTTAGTGAAATAAGTCAAGCAGAGAAAGACAACTATCATATGATCTCCCTGATATTAGGAAGTGGTGATGCAACATGGGGGCTTAAGTGGGTAGGAGAAGAGTAAATGAAACAGGATGGGATTGGGAGGGAGACAAACCATAAGTGACTCTTAATCTCACAAAACAAACTGAGGGTTTCTGGGGGGAGGGGGTTTGAGAGAAGGGGGTGGGATTATGGACATTGGGGAGGGGTATGTGCTTTGGTGAGTGCTGTGAAGTGTGTAAACCTGGTGATTCACAGACCTGTACCCCTGGGGATAAAAATATATGTTTATAAAAAATAAAAAATTAAAAAAAAGACAGCTAGACTAACTCAGAAAAAAGAGAGAAGATTCAATAAAATCGGAAATGAAAAAGGAGACATTATAACAGATACCACAGAAATATAAAGGATAAAAGACAGTTAAATGCCAGCGAATCAAAAGCCTAGAGGAAATGGACAAATTCCTAGGCACATACAACCTATCAAGACTGAATCATAAGGACATAAAAATGTGAACAGACCAATAAGGGGTAAGGAGATTGAATCCGTAATAAAAACCTTCTAACAAATAAAAGTCCAGATCAGATGATTTCCACAGTGAATTCTACCAAACATTTTAAGGCAAAATAATACAAATACTTTTAAAACCCTTCCCAAAGAGTTGAAGAGGTTGAAATACTCCGAGCTACATTTTACAAGCCGGCATTATCTTGATATCAAAACCAGACAGGAGCACTACAAAAGCAAAACAAAACAAAACAAAAACAAACAAACAAACAAACAAACAAAAACAAAGCAGCAACAAAAAGAACTACTGGATAATATTCCTGATAAATAAAAATGTAAAAATTCTCTACAAAATGCTACAAAACTGAATTCACCAGCACATATCAGTAAATGTGATGCATTATATTAATAGAATGATCAATAAAAACTCATATGATCAACTCAATATATGCAGAAAAGGCATTTGACAAAATTCAACACACCCTTTCATAATAAAAATACTCACCAAACTGGGTACAGAAAGAATACACATCAACATAATAAAAACCACATATTCCGTGGAAGGATTCAAGATGGTGGAGAAGTAGCAGGCTGAGACGACATCAGGTAGCAGGAGATCAGCTAGATAGCTTATCTAACCATTGCAAACACCTACAAATCCAATGGGAGATCAAAGAGAAGGAGAGCAACAATTCTAGAAACAGAAAATTGATCACTTTCTGAAAGGTAGAGCCGGCAGAAAAGTGAACCCGAAGAACAGGAAGGTAGACCACGGGGGGGTGGGTGCAGCTCCCGGCAAGCGGTGGAGCAACGGAGCACAAAATCAGGACTTTTTAAAAGTTTGATCCACTGAGGGATATCACCCCAGAGGCTAAACCAGAGTGAAGCCTAAGTGGGCTCAGCATAGACCCAGGTCCCTCAGGGTCACAGAAGGACCAGGGGTATCTGAGTGTCACAGAACTCACAGGTATTAGAGTGGGGAAGCCGGCTACAGAAACAAAGCTGAGGAGTGAGCTCTCAACCCAGGGTTACTTTGAACCAGGCATAGGCAGGATGAGCTTGGAGCATGGCCAAGGGCCAGGGAGACGGGAGTAATTGAGCTCTTTTCTCCAAGCATGGCCAGAGGCCAGGGAGATGAGAATGACCAAGGACTTTTCTCCAAGTAAGAGTGACAGAGCGCTTTTCTCCAAGCATGGCCAGAGGCTGGGAAGATGGGAGTGATTAAGCACTTTTCTCTAAGGGTGCACTGAGGAGCGGGGCCTTGAGCTCTCCACTACTCTGGGCAGGATTGTGAGACCGCCATTATCATTCTATCATCCAGAACTCTACGGAAAGCCTTCAGGGAACAAAAGCTCCCAGATTACTTAGCCTTACCCCAGGTAAGGGCAGGACAAATCCATCTCGGGCAAAGACACTTGAGAATCAATACAACAGGCCCCTTGCCAGAAGACCAACAAGAAACCCAGCCAAGATCAACTTCACTTAGTAAGGAGAACAGTGGAATTCCAGAGGAGGAGAAAGCAAAACAAGGAATTCGTGGCTTTCTCCCAATGATTCATTAGTCTTGCAGTTATATTTTTTTTTCTTTTTTCTTCTGCTAATTTTTTTAAACTTTTACACTTTCCCCTTTTAATGATTTTTAACTAGTTTATTTTTAAAATACCTTACAAAAAATAATAATCTATTTTGAACCTTCATTTTTATAGTCATATTTTATCCTCCATTGTACCTAACTATATATTTTTTTACACATAGGGTTTTTTCTTTTAAAAAATTTGGGGTATAACTTCTCCTAATAGAACAAAATATACCCTAAATCTATCTCCAAGATTGTTCTAGTGTCCAGCCTGAGCAAATTCACTCCAGTTTATTTTTCTTTATTGTCCCAACCAACTTGCTCTATCAACTTATTTTTTAGAAATTAAATTTATTTATCATTTTTTAAAGATTTTATTTATTTATCAGAGAGAGGGGGGGAGAGAGTGAGCACAGGCAGACAGAATGGCAGGCAGAGGCAGAGGGAGAAGCAGGCGCCCTGCCGAGCAAGGAGCCCGATGTGGGACTCGATCCCAGGACGCTGAGATCATGACCTGAGCCGAAGGTAGCTGCTTAACCAACTGAGCCACCCTGGTGTCCCTTTTTTCCTCATTTTTATAGGTTTATTCCATCCCTTCATTGTGCCTACCCTTATATGTTTTTCATCCTTTAAAATCTTGGGAGGTAGTTTCTTCTAAGAGACCCAAATACTCCCAAAATTAAGTGAATGACCCTGTTCTAGTCACAAGTCTAGTATATATATATATATTTTCTTTTTTAATATTTTTTCCTTTTTTTCTTTTTTTTAAACCTTTTTTCCCCCTTGAACTTCTTTTTTATCCCCTTTCGTTCTCCCACAACTTGGGTCTCTTCTGATTTTGTTAAAGCACATTTTCCTGGGGTCTCTACCACCTTATTAGCATTTTATTTGCTCCTTTATGTATTCTTATCTGCTCAAAATGACAAGGTGGAAAAACTCACCACAAGAAAAAGAACAAGAGGCAGTACCAAAGGCTAGGGACCTAATCAAAACAGACATTGGTAATATGATAGAACTAGAGTTTAGAATGACAACTCTCAAGGTTCTAGCTGGGCTCGAAAAAGGCATGGAAGTTATTAGAGAAACCCTCTCCAGAGAGATAAAAGCCCTTTCTGGAGAAATAAAAGAACTAAAGCCTAACCAAGTTGAAATCCAAAGAGCTGTTAATGGGGTGCAATAAAAAATGGAAGTTCTTACTGCTAGGATAAATGAGGCAAAAGAATTAGTGATATGGAAGACCAAATGATGGAGAATAAAGAAGCTGAGCAAAAGAGAGACAAACAAATACTGGACCACGAAGAGAGAATTTGAGAGATAAGTGAACCCATAAGATGACACAACATTAGAATAATTGGGATCCCTGAAGAAGAAGAAAGAGAGAGGGGAGCAGAAGGTATATTGGAGAGAATTTTGTAGAGAATTTCCTTAATATGGCAAAGGGAACAAACATCAAAATCCAGGAGATGCAAAGAATGACCCTCAAAATCAATAAAAATAGGTCCACACCCCGTAACCTGATAGTAAAATTTACAACTGTTAACAACAAAGAGAAAATCCTGAAAGCAGCCTGGGAAAAGAAGTCTGTATTGTACAACAGTAAAAACATTTGATTGGCAGCAGACTTATCCACAGAGACCTGGCATACCAGAAAGAACTGGCATGATATATTCAGTGTTAAATGAGGAAAACATGCAGCCAGGAATACTATATCCAGCTAGGCTATCATTGAAAATAGAAGGAGAGATTAAAAAGCTACCAGGACAAACAAAAGCTGAAAGAATTTGCAAACACCAAACCAACTCTCCAGGAAATATTGAAAGGGGTCCTCTAAGCAAAGAGAGAGCCTAAAAGTAGTAGATCAGAAAGGAACAGAAACAATATACAGTAGCAGTCACATTATAGGCAATACAATGCCACTAAATTCATATCTCTCAATAGTTACCCTGAATGTAAATGGCCTAAATGCACCAATCAAAAGACACAGGGTATCAGAATGGATAAAAAGCAAAACCCATCAATATGCTGCCCAAGAAACTCATCATAGACCCGAAGACACCCCCAGATTTAAAGAGAGGGTGTGGAAAACAATTTACCATGCTAATGGACATCAGAAGAAAGCTGGGGTGGCAATCCTTATATCAGATCAATTATATTTTAAGCCAAAGACTATAATAAGTGATGAGGAAGGACACTATATCATACTCAAAGGGTCTGTCCAACAAGAAGACCTAACAATTTTAAATATCTATGTCCTGAACATGGGAGCAGCCAACTATATAAACCAATTAATAACAAAATCAAAGAAACACATCGACAATAATAAAATAATAGTAGGGGAATTTAACGCTCCCCTCATTGAAATGGACAGATCATCCAAGCAACAGATCAACAAGGAAAAAGGCCTTAAATGACACACTGGACAAGATGGACATCAAAGGTATATTCAACACATTCCATCCCAAAATAACAGAATACACATTCTTCTCTAGTGCACATGGAACATTCTCCAGAATAGACCACATCCTGGGTCATAAATCAGATCTCAACCATTATCAAAAGATTGGGATCATCCCCTGCATATTCTCAGACCACAATGCTCTGAAACTAGAACTCAATCACAAGAGGAAATTTGGAAAGAACACAAATACATGGAGACTAAACAGCATTCTTCTAAAAAATGAATTGGTCAACCAGGAAATTAAAGAAGAATTGAAAAAAATTCATAGAAACAAATGATAATGAAAACAAAAGTGTTCAAAATCTGTGCTGAGAGGAAAATATAAAGCTGTACGAGCCTTTCTCAAGAATCAAGAAAGATATCAAATACAAAACATAACCCTACACCTAAAGGGGTCAGAGAACAACAAAGAAAGCCTAAACCCAGCAGGAGAAGAGGAATAATAAAGATCAGAGCAGAAATCAATGAAATAGAAACAAACGAACAGGGGGAGGAGTCAAGATGGCGGAGAAGTAGCAAGCTGAGACTGCTTCAGCTAGCCGGAGATCAGCTAGATAGCTTATCTAAAGATTGCAAACACCTGAAAATCCATCGGCAGATCGAAGAGAAGAAGAACAGCAATTCTGGAAACAGAAAAACAACCACTTTCTGAAAGGTAGGACCGGCGGAGAAGTGAATCCAAAGCGACGGGAAGATAGACCCCGGGGGGAGGGGCCGGCTCCCGGCAAGCGGCGGAGCATCCGCGCACAAAATCAGGACTTTTAAAAGTCTGTTCCGCGGAGGGACATCGCTCCAGAGGCTAAACCGGTGCGAAGCCCACGCGGGGTCAACGTGGCCTCAGGTCCCGCAGGGTCACAGAAGGATCGGGGGTGTCTGAGTGTCACAGAGCCTGCGGGTATTGGAACGGGAAAGCCGGCTACAGAGACAGAGCCGACAGTAAGCTCGCAGCTCCGTGTTACCTTGAACCGGTCGCAGGCTCGGTGAGCTCGGAGCGCGGCCGGAGGTCAGGCAGACGGGAGTAACTGGGCGCTGTTCTCTGAGGGCGCACTGAGGAGTGGGGCCCTGGGCTCTCGGCTCCTCCGGGCCGGAGACCAGGAGGCCGCCATTTGTATTCCCGTCCTCTGGAACTCTACGGAAAGCGCTCAGGGAACAAAAGCTCCTGAAAGCAAACCCGAGCGGATTACTCACCCCGGCCCCGGGTAAGGGCGGTGTAATTCCGCCTGGGGCAAAGACACTTGAAAATCACTACAACAGGCCCCTCCCCCAGAAGATCAACAAGAAATCCAGCCTAGACCAAGCTCACCTACCAAGGAGTGCGGTTTCAATACCAAGGAGAGCAGCAGAATTCCAGAGGAGGAGAAAGCCAAGCACGGAACTCATGGCTTTTTTCCTGTGATTTTTTTTAGTCTTGCAGTTAATTTAATTTTTTCTTTTTCATTTTTTTTTTTTTTTCTCGCCTTCGGGTAAAATTTTTTTTTTTTTTAACTGTTACCTTTTTCTTTTTTAACGATTTTTTACTAGTTTATCTAATATATATATATATTTTTTTACATTTTTCTTAGGTGTTTTCTTTTTTAAAAAAAAAATTCTTTTCTTTTTTTTTTTTTTTTTTTTTTTTTTTTTTTTTTTTCTTTTTTCTTTCTTCCTTTTTGAACCTCTTTTTATCCCCTTTCTCCCCACTCACGATTTTGGATCTCTTCTAATTTGGCTAAAGCATATTTTCCTGGGGTTGTTGCCACCCTTTTAGTATTTTACTTGCCCCTTCATTTACTCTTATCTGGACAAAATGACAAGACGTAAAAATTCACCACAAAAAAAAGAACAAGAGGCAGTACCGAAGGCTAGGGACCTAATCAATACAGACATCGGTAATATGTCAGATCTAGAGTTCAGAATGACAATTCTCAAGGTTCTAGCCGGGCTCGAAAAAGGCATGGAAGATATTAGAGAAACCCTCTCGAGAGATATAAAAGCCCTTTCTGGAGAAATAAAAGAACTAAAATCTAACCAAGTTGAAATCAAAAAAGCTATTAATGAGGTGCAATCAAAAATGGAGGCTCTCACTGCTAGGATAAATGAGGCAGAAGAAAGAATTAGTGATATAGAAGACCAAATGACAGAGAATAAAGAAGCTGATCAAAAGAGGGACAAACAGCTACTGGACCACGAGGGGAGAATTCGAGAAATAAGTGACACCATAAGACGAAACAACATTAGAATAATTGGGATTCCAGAAGAAGAAGAAAGTGAGAGGGGAGCAGAAGGTATACTGGAGAGAATTATTGGGGAGAATTTCCCCAATATGGCAAAGGGAACAAGCATCAAAATTCAGGAGGTTCAGAGAATGCCCCTCAAAATAAATAAGAATAGGCCCACACCCCGTCACATAATAGTAAAATTTACAAGTCTCAATGACAAAGAGAAAATCCTGAAAGCAGCCCGGGAAAAGAAGTCTGTAACATACAATGGTAAAAATATTAGATTGGCAGCTGACTTATCCACAGAGACCTGGCAGGCCAGAAAGAGCTGGCATGATATTTTCAGAGCACTAAACGAGAAAAACATGCAGCCAAGAATACTATATCCAGCTAGGCTATCATTGAAAATAGAAGGAGAGATTAAAAGCTTCCAGGACAAACAACAACTGAAAGAATTTGCAAATACCAAACCAGCTCTACAGGAAATATTGAAAGGGGTCCTCTAAGCAAAGAGAGAGCCTACAAGTGGTAGATCAGAAAGGAACAGAGACCATATACAGTAACAGTCACCTTACAGGCAATACAATGGCACTAAATTCATATCTCTCAATAGTTACCCTGAATGTGAATGGGCTAAATGCCCCTGTCAAAAGACACAGGGTATCAGAATGGATAAAAAAACAAAACCCATCTATATGTTGCCTCCAAGAAACACATTTTAAGCCCGAAGACACCTCCAGATTTAAAGTGAGGGGGTGGAAAAGAATTTACCATGCTAATGGACATCAGAAGAAAGCAGGAGTGGCAATCCTTATATCAGATCAATTAGATTTTAAGCCAAAGACTGTAATAAGAGATGAGGAAGGACACTATATCATACTCAAAGGGTCTGTCCAACAAGAAGATTTAACAATTTTAAATATCTATGCCCCCAACGTGGGAGCAGCCAACTATATAAACCAATTAATAACAAAATCAAAGAAACACATAAACAACAATACAATAATAGTAGGGGACTTTAATATTCCCCTCACTGAAATGGACAGGTCATCCAAGCAAAAGATCAGCAAGGAAATAAAGGCCTTAAATGACACACTGGACCAGATGGACATCACAGATATATTCAGAATATTTCATCCCAAAGCAACAGAATACACATTCTTCTCTAGTGCACATGGTACATTCTCCAGAATAGATCACATCCTCGGTCCTAAATCAGGACTCAACCGGTATCAAAAGATTGGGATCATTCCCTGCATATTTTCAGACCACAATGCTCTAAAGCTAGAACTCAACCACAAAAGGAAGTTTGGAAAGAACCCAAATACATGGAGACTAAAGAGTATCCTTCTAAAGAATGAATGGGTCAACCGGGAAATTAAAGAAGAATTGAAAAAAATCATGGAAACAAATGATAATGAAAATACAACGGTTCAAAATCTGTGGGACACAACAAAGGCAGTCCTGAGAGGAAAATATATAGCGGTACAAGCCTTTCTCAAGAAACAAGAAAGGTCTCAGGTACACAACCTAACCCTACACCTAAAGGAGCTGGAGAAGGAACAAGAAAGAAACCCTAAGCCCAGCAGGAGAAGAGAAATCATAAAGATCAGAGCAGAAATCAATGAAATAGAAACCAAAAAAACAATAGAACAAATCAACGAAACTAGGAGCTGGTTCTTTGAAAGAATTAATAAAATTGATAAACCCCTGGCCCGACTTATCAAAAAGAAAAGAGAAAGGACCCAAATAAATAAAATCATGAATGAAAGAGGAGAGATCACAACGAACACCAAGGAAATACAAACTATTATAAGAACATACTATGAGCAACTCTACGGCAATAAATTTGACAATCTGGAAGAAATGGATGCATTCCTAGAAACATATAAACTACCACAACTGAACCATGAAGAAATAGAAAGCCTGAACAGACCCATAACCAGTAAGGAGATTGAAACAGTCATTAAAAATCTCCAAACAAACAAAAGCCCAGGGCCAGACGGCTTCCCGGGGGAATTCTACCAAACATTTAAAGAAGAACTAATTCCTATTCTCCTGAAACTGTTCCAAAAAATAGAAATGGAAGGAAAACTTCCAAACTCATTTTATGAGGCCAGCATCACCTTGATCCCAAAACCAGACAAGGATCCCACCAAAAAAGAGAGCTATAGACCGATATCCTTGATGAACACAGATGCGAAAATACTCAACAAAATACTAGCCAATCGGATTCAACAGTACATTAAAAAGATTATTCACCACGACCAAGTGGGATTTATTCCAGGGCTGCAAGGTTGGTTCAACATCCGCAAATCAGTCAATGTGATACAACACATCAATAAAAGTAAGAACAAGAACCATATGATACTCTCAATAGATGCTGAAAAAGCATTTGACAAAGTACAACATCCCTTCCTGATCAAAACTCTTCAAAGTGTAGGGATAGAGGGCACATACCTCAATATCATCAAAGCCATCTATGAAAAACCCACCGCAAATATCATTCTCAATGGAGAAAAACTGAAAGCTTTTCCGCTAAGGTCAGGAACACGGCAGGGATGTCCATTATCACCACTGCTATTCAACATCGTACTAGAGGTCCTAGCCTCAGCAATCAGACAACAAAAGGAAATTAAAGGCATCCAAATCGGCAAAGAAGAAGTCAAATTATCACTCTTCGCAGATGATATGATACTATATGTGGAAAACCCAAAAGACTCCACTCCAAAACTGCTAGAACTTATACAGGAATTCAGTAAAGTGTCAGGATATAAAATCAATGCACAGAAATCAGTTGCATTTCTCTACACCAACAGCAAGACAGAAGAAAGAGAAATTAAGGAGTCAATCCCATTTACAATTGCAGCCAAAACCATAAGATACCTAGGAATAAACCTAACCAAAGACGCACAGAATCTATACTCAGAAAACTATAAAGTACTCATGAAAGAAATTGAGGAAGACACAAAGAAATGGAAAAATGTGCCATGCTCCTGGATTGGAAGAATAAATATTGTGAAAATGTCTATGCTATCTAAAGCAATCTACACATTTAATGCAATTCCTATCAAAGTACCATTCATCTTTTTCAAAGAAATGGAACAAATAATTCTAAAATTTATATGGAACCAGAAAAGACCTCGAATAGCCAAAGGGATATTGAAAAAGAAAGCCAACGTGGGTGGCATCACAATTCCGGACTTCAAGCTCTATTACAAAGCTGTCATCATCAAGACAGCATGGTACTGGCACATAAACAGACACATAGATCAATGGAACAGAATAGAGAGCCCAGAAATAGACCCTCAACTCTACTTTTCGACAAAGCAGGAAAGAATGTCCAATGGAAAAAAGACAGCCTCTTCAATAAATGGTGCTGGGAAAATTGGACAGCCACATGAAGAAAAATGAAATTGGACCCTTTCTTTACACCACACACAAAAATAGACTCAAAATGGGTGAAGGACCTTAGTGTGTTAAAGGAATCCATCAAAATCCCTGAGGAGAACACAGGCAGCAGCCTCTTCGACCTCAGCCGCAGCAACATCTTCCTAGGAACAATGCCAAAGGCAAGGGAAGCAAGGGCAAAAATGAACTATTGTGATTTCATCAAGATCAAAAGCTTTTGCACAGCAAAGGAAACAGTTAACAAAATCAAAAGACAACTGACAGAATGGGAGAAGATATTTGCAAACGACATATCAGATAAAGGACTAGTGTCCAAAATCTATAAAGAACTTAGCAAACTCAACACCCAAAGAACAAATAATCCAATCAAGAAATGGGCAGAGGACATGAACAGACATTTCTGCAAAGAAGACATCCAGATGGCCAACAGACACATGAAAAAGTGCTCCATATCACTCGGCATCAGGGAAATACAAATCAAAACCACAATGAGATATCACCTCACACCAGTCAGAATGGCTAAAATCAACAAGTCAGGAAATGACAGATGCTGGCGAGGATGCAGAGAAAGGGGAACCCTCCTCCACTGTTGGTGGAAATGCAAGCTGGTGCAACCTCTCTGGAAAACAGCATAGAGGTTCCTCAAAATGTTGAAAATAGAACTGCCCTATGACCCAGCAATTGCACTACTGGGTATTTACCCTAAAGATACAAACGTAGTGATCCAAAGGGGCACGTGCACCCGAATGTTTATAGAAGCAATGTCCACAATAGCCAAACTATGGAAAGAACCTAGATGTCCATCAACAGATGAATGGATCAAGAAGGTGTGGTATATATACACAATGGAATACTATGCATCCATCAAAAGAAATGAAATCTTGCCATTTGCGACAACATGGATGGAACTAGAGCGTATCATGCTTAGTGAAATAAGTCAAGCAGAGAAAGACAACTATCATATGATCTCCCTGATATTAGGAAGTGGTGATGCAACATGGGGGCTTAAGTGGGTAGGAGAAGAGTAAATGAAACAGGATGGGATTGGGAGGGAGACAAACCATAAGTGACTCTTAATCTCACAAAACAAACTGAGGGTTTCTGGGGGGAGGGGGTTTGAGAGAAGGGGGTGGGATTATGGACATTGGGGAGGGGTATGTGCTTTGGTGAGTGCTGTGAAGTGTGTAAACCTGGTGATTCACAGACCTGTACACCTGGGGATAAAAATATATGTTTATAAAAAATAAAAAATTAAAAAAAAGACAGCTAGACTAACTCAGAAAAAAGAGAGAAGATTCAATAAAATCGGAAATGAAAAAGGAGACATTATAACAGATACCACAGAAATATAAAGGATAAAAGACAGTTAAATGCCAGCGAATCAAAAGCCTAGAGGAAATGGACAAATTCCTAGGCACATACAACCTATCAAGACTGAATCATAAGGACATAAAAATGTGAACAGACCAATAAGGGGTAAGGAGATTGAATCCGTAATAAAAACCTTCTAACAAATAAAAGTCCAGATCAGATGATTTCCACAGTGAATTCTACCAAACATTTTAAGGCAAAATAATACAAATACTTTTAAAACCCTTCCCAAAGAGTTGAAGAGGTTGAAATACTCCGAGCTACATTTTACAAGCCGGCATTATCTTGATATCAAAACCAGACAGGAGCACTACAAAAGCAAAACAAAACAAAACAAAAACAAACAAACAAACAAACAAACAAAAACAAAGCAGCAACAAAAAGAACTACTGGATAATATTCCTGATAAATAAAAATGTAAAAATTCTCTACAAAATGCTACAAAACTGAATTCACCAGCACATATCAGTAAGTGTGATGCATTATATTAATAGAATGATCAATAAAAACTCATATGATCAACTCAATATATGCAGAAAAGGCATTTGACAAAATTCAACACACCCTTTCATAATAAAAATACTCACCAAACTGGGTACAGAAAGAATACACATCAACATAATAAAAACCACATATTCCGTGGAAGGATTCAAGATGGTGGAGAAGTAGCAGGCTGAGACGACATCAGGTAGCAGGAGATCAGCTAGATAGCTTATCTAACCATTGCAAACACCTACAAATCCAATGGGAGATCAAAGAGAAGGAGAGCAACAATTCTAGAAACAGAAAATTGATCACTTTCTGAAAGGTAGAGCCGGCAGAAAAGTGAACCCGAAGAACAGGAAGGTAGACCACGGGGGGGTGGGTGCAGCTCCCGGCAAGCGGTGGAGCAACGGAGCACAAAATCAGGACTTTTTAAAAGTTTGATCCACTGAGGGATATCACCCCAGAGGCTAAACCAGAGTGAAGCCCAAGTGGGCTCAGCATAGACCCAGGTCCCTCAGGGTCACAGAAGGACCAGGGGTATCTGAGTGTCACAGAACTCACAGGTATTAGAGTGGGGAAGCCGGCTACAGAAACAAAGCTGAGGAGTGAGCTCTCAACCCAGGGTTACTTTGAACCAGGCATAGGCAGGATGAGCTTGGAGCATGGCCAAGGGCCAGGGAGACGGGAGTAATTGAGCTCTTTTCTCCAAGCATGGCCAGAGGCCAGGGAGATGAGAATGACCAAGGACTTTTCTCCAAGTAAGAGTGACAGAGCGCTTTTCTCCAAGCATGGCCAGAGGCTGGGAAGATGGGAGTGATTAAGCACTTTTCTCTAAGGGTGCACTGAGGAGCGGGGCCTTGAGCTCTCCACTACTCTGGGCAGGATTGTGAGACCGCCATTATCATTCTATCATCCAGAACTCTACGGAAAGCCTTCAGGGAACAAAAGCTCCCGGATTACTTAGCCTTACCCCAGGTAAGGGCAGGACAAATCCATCTCGGGCAAAGACACTTGAGAATCAATACAACAGGCCCCTTGCCAGAAGACCAACAAGAAACCCAGCCAAGATCAACTTCACTTAGTAAGGAGAACAGTGGAATTCCAGAGGAGGAGAAAGCAAAACAAGGAATTCGTGGCTTTCTCCCAATGATTCATTAGTCTTGCAGTTATATATTTTTTTTCTTTTTTCTTCTGCTAATTTTTTTAAACTTTTACACTTTCCTCTTTTAATGATTTTTAACTAGTTTATTTTTAAAATACCTTACAAAAAATAATAATCTATTTTGAACCTTCATTTTTATAGTCATATTTTATCCTCCATTGTACCTAACTATATATTTTTTTACACATAGGGTTTTTTCTTTTAAAAAATTTGGGGTATAACTTCTAATAGAACAAAATATACCCTAAATCTATCTCCAAGATTGTTCTAGTGTCCAGCCTGAGCAAATTCACTCCAGTTTATTTTTCTTTATTGTCCCAACCAACTTGCTCTATCAACTTATTTTTTAGAAATTAAATTTATTTATCATTTTTTAAAGATTTTATTTATTTATCAGAGAGGGGGGGGAGAGAGTGAGCACAGGCAGACAGAATGGCAGGCAGAGGCAGAGGGAGAAGCAGGCGCCCTGCCGAGCAAGGAGCCCGATGTGGGACTCGATCCCAGGACGCTGAGATCATGACCTGAGCCGAAGGTAGCTGCTTAACCAACTGAGCCACCCTGGTGTCCCTTTTTTCCTCATTTTTATAGGTTTATTCCATCCCTTCATTGTGCCTACCCTTATATGTTTTTCATCCTTTAAAATCTTGGGAGGTAGTTTCTTCTAAGAGACCCAAATACTCCCAAAATTAAGTGAATGACCCTGTTCTAGTCACAAGTCTAGTATATATATATATATTTTCTTTTTTAATATTTTTTCCTTTTTTTCTTTTTTTTAAACCTTTTTTCCCCCTTGAACTTCTTTTTTATCCCCTTTCGTTCTCCCACAACTTGGGTCTCTTCTGATTTTGTTAAAGCACATTTTCCTGGGGTCTCTACCACCTTATTAGCATTTTATTTGCTCCTTTATGTATTCTTATCTGCTCAAAATGACAAGGTGGAAAAACTCACCACAAGAAAAAGAACAAGAGGCAGTACCAAAGGCTAGGGACCTAATCAAAACAGACATTGGTAATATGATAGAACTAGAGTTTAGAATGACAACTCTCAAGGTTCTAGCTGGGCTCGAAAAAGGCATGGAAGTTATTAGAGAAACCCTCTCCAGAGAGATAAAAGCCCTTTCTGGCGAAATAAAAGAACTAAAGCCTAACCAAGTTGAAATCCAAAGAGCTGTTAATGGGGTGCAATAAAAAATGGAAGTTCTTACTGCTAGGATAAATGAGGCAAAAGAATTAGTGATATGGAAGACCAAATGATGGAGAATAAAGAAGCTGAGCAAAAGAGAGACAAACAAATACTGGACCACGAAGAGAGAATTTGAGAGATAAGTGAACCCATAAGATGACACAACATTAGAATAATTGGGATCCCTGAAGAAGAAGAAAGAGAGAGGGGAGCAGAAGGTATATTGGAGAGAATTTTGTAGAGAATTTCCTTAATATGGCAAAGGGAACAAACATCAAAATCCAGGAGATGCAAAGAATGACCCTCAAAATCAATAAAAATAGGTCCACACCCCGTAACCTGATAGTAAAATTTACAACTGTTAACAACAAAGAGAAAATCCTGAAAGCAGCCTGGGAAAAGAAGTCTGTATTGTACAACAGTAAAAACATTTGATTGGCAGCAGACTTATCCACAGAGACCTGGCATACCAGAAAGAACTGGCATGATATATTCAGTGTTAAATGAGGAAAACATGCAGCCAGGAATACTATATCCAGCTAGGCTATCATTGAAAATAGAAGGAGAGATTAAAAAGCTACCAGGACAAACAAAAGCTGAAAGAATTTGCAAACACCAAACCAACTCTCCAGGAAATATTGAAAGGGGTCCTCTAAGCAAAGAGAGAGCCTAAAAGTAGTAGATCAGAAAGGAACAGAAACAATATACAGTAGCAGTCACATTATAGGCAATACAATGCCACTAAATTCATATCTCTCAATAGTTACCCTGAATGTAAATGGCCTAAATGCACCAATCAAAAGACACAGGGTATCAGAATGGATAAAAAGCAAAACCCATCAATATGCTGCTCAAGAAACTCATCATAGACCCGAAGACACCCCCAGATTTAAAGAGAGGGTGTGGAAAACAATTTACCATGCTAATGGACATCAGAAGAAAGCTGGGGTGGCAATCCTTATATCAGATCAATTATATTTTAAGCCAAAGACTATAATAAGTGATGAGGAAGGACACTATATCATACTCAAAGGGTCTGTCCAACAAGAAGACCTAACAATTTTAAATATCTATGTCCTGAACATGGGAGCAGCCAACTATATAAACCAATTAATAACAAAATCAAAGAAACACATCGACAATAATAAAATAATAGTAGGGGAATTTAACGCTCCCCTCATTGAAATGGACAGATCATCCAAGCAACAGATCAACAAGGAAAAAGGCCTTAAATGACACACTGGACAAGATGGACATCAAAGGTATATTCAACACATTCCATCCCAAAATAACAGAATACACATTCTTCTCTAGTGCACATGGAACATTCTCCAGAATAGACCACATCCTGGGTCATAAATCAGATCTCAACCATTATCAAAAGATTGGGATCATCCCCTGCATATTCTCAGACCACAATGCTCTGAAACTAGAACTCAATCACAAGAGGAAATTTGGAAAGAACACAAATACATGGAGACTAAACAGCATTCTTCTAAAAAATGAATTGGTCAACCAGGAAATTAAAGAAGAATTGAAAAAAATTCATAGAAACAAATGATAATGAAAACAAAAGTGTTCAAAATCTGTGCTGAGAGGAAAATATAAAGCTGTACGAGCCTTTCTCAAGAATCAAGAAAGATATCAAATACAAAACATAACCCTACACCTAAAGGGGTCAGAGAACAACAAAGAAAGCCTAAACCCAGCAGGAGAAGAGGAATAATAAAGATCAGAGCAGAAATCAATGAAATAGAAACAAACGAACAAAAAAACACACAAACAAAACAAAACAAAACAAAAAACCAATAGAACAAATCAACGAAACTAGGAGCTGGTTCTTTGAAAGAATTAATAAGATTGATAAAGAAAGAGAAAGGACCCAAATAAATAAAATCATGAATGAGAGAGGAGAGATCACAACCAACAGCAAAGAAATACAAACAATTATAAGAACATGCTATGAGCAACTCTACGCCAACAAATTCAACAATCGGGAAGAAATGGATACATTCCTAGAGACATATAAACTACCACAACTGAACCAGGAAGAAATAGAAAACCTGAACAGACCCATAACCAGTATGGAGATTGAATCAGTCATCAAAAATCTCAAAACAAACAAAAGCCCCGGGCCAGATGGCTTCCCAGGGGAATCCTACCAAACTTTTAAAGAAGAATTAATTCCTATTCTCCTGATACTGTTCCAAAAAAATAGAAATGGAAGGAAAACTTCCAAACTCTTTTTTTTCTGAGGCCAGCATCACCTTGATCCCAAAACCAGACAAGGATCCCATCAAAAAAGAGAACTACAGACCAATATCCTTGATGAACACGGATGCCAAAATTCTCACCAAAATACTAGCCAATAAGATTCAACAGTACATTAAAAGGATTATTCACCACGACCAAGTGGGATTTATTCCAGGGCTACAAGGTTGGTTCAACATCTGCAAATCAATCAATGTGATACAACACATTAATAAAAGAAAGAACAAGAACCATATGATACTCTCCATAGATGCTGAAAAAGCATTTGGCAAAGTGCAGTGTCCCTTCCTGATTAAAACTCTTCAAAGTGTAGGGATAGAGGGCACATATTATCAATATTATCAAAGCCATCTATGAAAAACCCACTGCAAATATCATTCTCAATGGAGAAAAACTGAATACTTTTCCGCTGAGGTCAGGAACACGGCAGGGATGTCCGTTATCACCACTGCTATTCAACATCGTACTAGAAGTCCTAGCCTCAGCAATCAGACAACAAAAAGAAATTAAAGGCATCCAAATTTTGCCAAATTGGCAAAAGAGAAGTCAAACTATCCCTGTTTGCAGACGATATGACACTGTATGTGGAAAGCTTAAAGGACTCCACTCCAAATCTGCTATAACTTGTATAGGAATTCTGTGAACTGTCAGGATATAAATCAATGAACAGAAATTGGTTGCATTTTTTTTATACCAACAAGACTGAAGAAATAGAAATTAAGGAGTGAATCCCTTTTACAATTGCACTCAAAACCCTAAGATACCTAGGAATAAACCTAACCAAAGAGACAAAGAATCTATACTCAGAAAACTCTAAAGTATTCATGAAAGAAATTGAAGAAGACAGAAAGAAATGGAAAAATGTTCTATGCTCCTGTATTGGAAGAACAAATATTGTGAAAATGTCTATGCTACCTAAAGCAATCTACACATTTAATGCAATCCCTATCAAAATCCCATCCATTTTTTTCAAAGAAATGGGATAAATCATCCTAAAATATATATGGAACCAGAAAATATCTCGAATAGCCAGAGGAATATTGAAAAAGAAAGCCAAAGTTGTTGGCATCACAATTCCAGACTTTAAGCTCTATTACAAAGTTGTCATCATCAAGATAGTAGGGAACTGTCCCCAAAACAGACATAGATCAATGGAACAGAATAGAGAGCCCAGAAATACACCCTCAACTCTATGGTCAACTAATCTTCAACAAAGCAGGAAGGAATGTCCTATGGAAAAGAGACAGCCTCTTCAAAAAATGGTGTTGGGAAAATTGAACAGCCACATGCAGAAAAATGAAGTTGGACCTTTTCCTTACACCATACATGAAAATAGACTGGAAATGGATGAAGAAGCATAATGTGAGAAAGGAATCCATCAAAATCCTTGAGGAGAGAACAGGTAGCAACCTCTTTGACCTCAGCAGCAGCAACTTCTTTTAAATAAATAAAATCTTAAAAAAAAAAAAACTCAGGGCAAAGTCATTATGTTGTTGTTGTTGTTGTTGTTTACCTCTGAAAAACACAGCAAGATATTACTACCTATTAGAATATATACTACCAAAAAATTGAAACTAACAAATTTTGGTAAATATTGGGTAAAATGCGGAACTTATGCACTGTGATAGGGATATAAATTTGTATGGAAAACAGTATGGAGATTATTCATATTATTAAAAGTAAAATTACCATATGATTCAGTAATCCCACCTCTAGGTATATATCTAAAGGAAACGAAGTCACTATTCAAAGACATATCTGCACTCTTATGTTCATTATAAAATTAACTCTAAGCAAGAGATGGAAATAACTTCAGTATCCATTAATGGATGAATGAATAAAAAAGTATGGTAAATATATACTATGGAATACTACTTAACCATGAAAAATTAAGAAATACTGCCATTTACAACAGCATGGATGGATCTTGAAGGTATTATACTAATTGAAATATTTCAAAGATTTTACATATTTTTTTAATTTATGTATTATGCTATCCCTTACATACAGAATCTGAAGGAAAAGCAAACTAATGGAAACTTAGAGTTGAGTTGACAAGAGGTGAACCTGGGGTGGAATAAGGTGGTCAAAGGGTACAAACTTGCAACTATAATATGACAAAGTTCTGGGGATCTAATGTACAGCATGAGGATCATAGTTAATAATATATACATACTTTTTTATTGTGCTTCCCTTTATTAAACTTTGCATATATCACATTCTTACAAGTTGAAAGTTTATAGCAATCTTGTATAAAATAGGTCTGCTGCCACCATTTTTCTAAACATTTGTTCATTTTGTGTCTCTCTGTCACATGTTGGTAATTCTTGCAATATTTCAAGTTTTTTCATTATTATTGTATTTGTTATGGTGATCTGTGATCAGTAATTATGACCCACTGAAATCTCAGAACTAATTTACTTAAGGTATATACATTGTTTTTCCTTAAAGACATAATGCTTTTGAACAGTACAGTATAGTGTTTATTTTTTATATGCACTGGGAAACATAATTTTTATTTGCACTGGGAAACCAAAAAAAATAATAATGATTTGACTTAGTTAATTGAGATAATCGCTTTATTGAGGCAGTCTGGAACAAATCCCACAAGACCTCTGAAGTTCATCTCTACTGTACTATATACATAAAAGTTGCTAAGAGAGTAGATCTTAAAATTCCTTACCATACATGCATAAAAAACAGTGGCAACTATATGAGATAGTAGATGTATTAACATTTTTATGTAGATTATATTGCAATACAGATGTATGCCAATTTATCAAATTGTACAAAATTTACGCAATGTTAAATGTTTGCAGTGTTATAAGAAATCATTTCTTAAATTTACAAATTACAATATGTCAATTATTTTTCAATAAAGCTGGAAAAAACTTTTTGTAGAATTAATCTATTTTTCAAAAAAGGAATTAAGGAAGTAGAAACTGCAACTAACTCTGAAATAATGATATACAACATCCATTTTAGTTATATACACTGTGACAAACACTATTAGTTAGTTTACAATGAAGGAATACTTATGAAGCATGAAGGATGGTCTATAAATAAGGCTGAAAGAGCTCAGTTTTAAGGTTTAAATTTAAAATCTTCTTTTGAAATACTAAACTGACCACCCATTTTTCCAAACATAAATGTCTTAACTGCATGAATTTATTTCATACAACTCTATAATCTAGTTTCATAAGAAAGCAGCATGCAAATTTTGAATAAGACAGACTTGCTTAAGTTTCTTTATGTTCAACAGTAAAGGACACTTCCCTAAAAATAAATAGAAGAAAAATCAGCATATTTATTATGATAATTATTATTCATAATGAGATGCATATTGAATTAAGGAATATATATCCTCAGAGGGGGTAAAGTAAAATGAAATTTATTTTGGTAAATGTGTCTATGAATAGTCAATACAATACCTCAATATAAATGAATATTATCATTTTGAACAATTTAATTACTATTATTAGAATTATTATAAGTATAAAAATAGCTATCATTTTAGCATGGAATAAGAGACTCTCATGCTCCATGCTTCATTACATCCACACAACAACTCTGCATAATAAGTATTATCATCACCATTTCATGGGTGACAAAACTGAGGCTAACACATTTAGATAACTGGTTTATGATTACATGGCTGATAAAGATGCATCACACTAATTTAGGCTTCATGATTTCAGAATTGTACTCTTTCCACTGCACATTCTATTACTCTGTAAATACTTGGCTTGTTTTCATTTAGTTCTTTAATTTTATTCATGTGGCGATGGCTTAAAGCTTCACTTAAAGGAAGCGTAAAAAATTCATTTCGCCAAAAGCTCCCAAGAATTAAAAATGTCATGGATCTAATGTAGACATGGATATCATTAGTTAATGGGTAACTATATATTTTCCATTCTAGTGAGATAAAAATCAGAGTATTTTTCTAAGTTTTAGTCTCTGAGTGTTCAAAAGGACTTTGTTAAAAAAGAAATATTTAGAGAAAGGTGATCAAAAGTCTGGATCAGGTCACCTTAAGATAAATATTAGGAAACTGAGGAAACAAATGGAGATTTGAACACTGAGCTATGATATAATGAATGGTTTAAAGTATTTAGTAGAGCATAGAAAAGCCCTTTGAAGCCTGGTCTTAGCCTAGCATTGCAGGTTCTGGGATATCTGTCTATCTATCATGTACTTATCTATCTATCTATCTATCTAGATATAAATTTGAAAACTTTTTTAGACAGGAGGGGATGAGGTGGGCAGGGCGCGTGCTCCTCTCTTAAGAAGGACTCTGGGCAGAAAGCATGCCTTTCCTGAGCCTCTGGGCCCAAGGAGAGGTGAACATGGCACCCCCGAAAGCAAGGCACAAGAGACACCAACTCTCCCGAAGCTCTACTTCCCTGACACGAAAGAAGCCTTGCTGAGGAAGCAGCAGAGAAGTGCTGTTCGCTCCAAGCCAAAGCCTCTGCGAAAACACAGCATTCGCTGAGAAATGTTCTGCGGGCTGCTGCGGCTTGCCTGAGCCCAGTCTCACGGTGGGAGAAACCCGCATACAGCGAAAGCCTCCTTGCCTGGGCATCTCCCCTGGGAAAGCACAGCGTTCCTTGGGAAATCAGAGTTGGGTTTAGGGATGCTGATGCTGCTTGCCTGGGCTAGTCTCTGCAGCTCAGTGGAAGATACCCGCATGGAGCGAAATACCCTTTGCCCTAGCATCCCCTCTGCCTGAGAGAGAAGCCATGTGTGGGGAAGGCGCAGCATGCCGCCCCCGGAGAAGAGAAGGAGCCGTTGGCCTTGGGGTCGGGAAATGCTCGGGAAGCAGGATAGCCTGCCGTGGCACGAACAGCAGGCCGCTGGCAAGACAAGTGTCACCCGCTCCCTGTGTGGAGAGATGGAAGCCTGGCTGCTAAGGAGACATGAGGGGACGTCTAGGGCAGGGTCACGTGCGCCACGTTAAGGCAGGAGTCTGGGCAGAAGGCACGCCTGTCCTGTGCCTCTGGTCCCAAGGGGACAGCATCTCCTTGGCCGGTGTCCCAAGGGCAGACTTGCGCGTGCCACCAGGTGCCATCCCGGAATTCGCAGAAACAGCCCCATGGAGAAATGGGCAGTCAGATGCCATCTTCCACCAAGATGTGGCAGGGAATTGGGTGGCAGGGCGTGTGCCAGGGAAGGAGTGGAGACAGTCCCCCACAGTTCCCCATCCCAGTGCACGGGTCGTGTGCAGTGATCCTGTTGCCTCCTCTCCCCTGTGGTGAAGGACTGGACTAGACCCCGAGTCTGCCTGAGCACCGGACAAAAGGCAAAGCCTTACCTACCCCAGGAGATGGTAATAGGCATAGAGTGCCATGCTAGGCCACGCACGCAACTGCAGGGTTGTGACTGTGTCTGCTTAGATCGGCTTAGCAAGGTGAACCCTGGGCGTGAACTTGGAGCCCGGGAAAGCAAGTGCCAAGAGGCACCAGCTCTCCCGCGGCTCTTCCCTGCCGCGACAGAGCGAAAACCCAAATTCTTGCTGAGGAAGCAGCAGTGAAGTGCGGTTCATGCCAAGCTGAAAACCTCTGCAAAAGCATAGCAGTCGCTGGGAAATCAGAGTCGGTTCTGTGGGCTGCTGTTGCTGCTTGCCTTAGCCTAATATTCATAGCAGGATGGGAGAAACACGCATAGAGCGAAAGCCTCTCTGTCCGGCATCCCCTCTGGGAAAGCACAGCATTCTTTGGGAAATCAGAGTCCAGTCTGAGGGATGCTCCTGTTTGCCTGAGCTGGTCTGCACATCATGGTGTAATAAACCCGCATGGAGCGAAATCCTCTTTTCCTGGGCATCCCCTCTGCCTGAGAGAGAAGTGCGGTTGCGCCTCTGGAAAGAGCCTTAAGGAAAGGGACACGTCTTTCACTGCGCTCCCCAGGAGCATCTGTGGAAGGTGCAGCACGCTGCCCAGGGAGAAGAGCAGGAGCTGTTGGCCTTCTGGTCTGTAAACGGTTGCGAAGCAGGAGAGCTGGCCCTGGCAGGCACAGCGGCCGGTGGCAATACAAGTGTCACCCGCTCCCTGTGCAGAGAGAGTGAAGCCTGGCTGCTAAGGAGAGAGGAGGGGATGAGTAGGGCAGGGCGAGTGCTCCACTCTTAAGATGGAGTCTGGGCAGAAAGCATGCCTGTCCTGAGCCTCAGGGCCGAAAGAGATAGCAGCTCCTTGGCCACCTGTCCCTGGGGCAGACATGCTCTAGCCACGAGGCGCCTACCCTGAACTCGCAGAAACAGCTCCCTGAAATAATGGGGAGTCAGATGCCGTCTTCCTCCAGGATGTGGAAGCTTGGAGGAGGCACAGGGTTTAAGGGGAAGGACTGGGGACAGTCCCCCAAAGCTCCCTATTCAGTGCATGGGTGGTGAGCTGGGATCCTGTCACCTCTCTTTTCCTGTGGGGAAAGCATTGGCCTAGTCCGCGAATTCGCCTGAGAGCCAGAGTAAAAGTCCAAGTGATGTCTACACTGGGAGATGGTAGGGTGCATTGAGTGCCATCCTAGGCTACGCATGCTACTGGAGGGTTGTAGCTGTGTCTGCTTAGTTCGGCCCGGCAGGGTGAACCCAGGATGCGAACATGGAGCCCGGGAAAGCAAGGCCCAAGAGGCACCAGCTCTCCCAAAGCTCTTCTTCCCTGACGTGACTAAAGACTTGCTGAGGAAGCAGCAGCGAAGTGCTGTTCGCTCCAAGCCAAAGCCTCTGCGAAAGCACAGCATTCGCTGAGAAATGTTCTGCGGGCTGCTGCTGCTTGCCTGAGCCCAGTCGCGCAGTGGGAGAAACCCGCATACAGCGAAAGCCTCTTTGCCTGGGCATCTCCCCTGGGAAAGCACAGCGTTCCTTGGGAAATCAGAGTTGGGTTTGGGGATGCTGCTGCTGCTTGCCTGAGCTAGTCTCTGCAGCTCGGTGGAAGATACCCGCATGGAGCGAAATACCCTTTTCCCTAGCATCCCCTCTTCCTGAGAGAGAAGCCACGTGTGGGGAAGGCGCAGCATGCCGCCCCCTGAGAATAGAAGGAGCCGTTGGCCTTGGGGTCGGGAAAAGCTCGGGAAGCAGGATAGCCTGCCGTGGCACGAACAGCAGGCCGCTGGCAAGACAAGTGTCACCCGCTCCCTGTGCGGACAGATGGAAGCCTGGCTGCTAAGGAGACATGAGGGGACTAGGGCAGGGTCGCGTGCTCCCCTCTGAGGAAGGAGTCTGGGCAGAAGGCACGCCTGTCCTGTGCCTCTGGTCCCAAGGGGACAGCATCTCCTTGGCCACCGGTCCCAAGGGCAGACTTGGGCTTGCCACCATGTGCCATACCCAGAACTCGCAGAAACAACCCCTTGGAGAAACGAGTGCACTATCTAAAAAGAGATCAGTGAACTTGGACTAGAGTTAGTAGACATGGAAGAAAATAAAATATTACAGAGAAGAATACTCTGTGGTCCACAACCTAAACGGGCTGGGATTCCCATCATTTGGATTCCTGTAGCTTTACAAAAGTCAATTAAAATTTTGTATCTCTGATTAAAGTTGATTCCCCAGTACTTTTTCAAACATCTCTTGTAAAGTATTGTTTCCCAGAAAAAAAGGGATTTTGCACATGTATCTGCCTTTGTCTCTGGTCATGATCTCAGTCAGGATCCTGGGATTGAGCTCCATATCGGGCTTCCTGCTCATTAGGAAGTATACTTCTCAGTCTCCCTCTGCATCTACCTCCCCCTGCCCCACTCATGCTCTCTCTCTCAAATAAATAAATACAATCTTTAATTTTTTAATTAAAAATAAGATAAATAAAATAACATAAAAAGTCTGGTCTTACTGCCCCATTTAGCTTCTTTTTTTTTTTTTTTGAGTTGTATTTAAAGCAGCATGAGAGAAGATGGGGCTCTCAAACTTAAAAAAAAAAAAGGAAAAAATTGAGTTTTGTTGGATTTAAGATCTTGTCTGCTAGACAAAAACGTTGTCTTTGTTAACATGTGAAAATTAACAAAAGAGAATAAGATAGAATTCTAATAATTTTTGTAGAAATTAAAAATTTTCTCCAACCCAATTACATAGATACCCATTAAGTAAATTCATTCCAATGTCCCAAACCAACCTTTTCTAATAGTAATGCATCTGTGTAAACAGGGTCAACCCAAGGAATAAATAAATATTATTAATTTTTTCCTGTCTCTTCCACAGTCACATCTGGGTATATTGGTAGCAAGCCAATTATCTATAAGACATGATATCATAAGGAGAGTATTCTGTCCATTTGGGACAACTGAAAATCATTGTATTTTTATCTTGGTGCAGTAACTTGAGATGACAAAGTATGGGTTATGAATATATTTTATTTTTTTTTACTGGGAAGAAGAGATTAGAGATATTGGTTATCCAAAAGAGACTGACAGGTGTTGATAGTAGCCAGGTCAATATCCATCTACTTTTTCCTTTAATATCAGAAAGCACTGAGGGATTGACAACAAGGAAACTTAAAACAACATCAAATATTTTATTGTCTCTTTTCTAGTTATATTGTAACCATATGACAAAGTATCAGTTGTACAAGCTATCATTCTCTTTTACCTCTATCTTTCTGCCAGAAATGTGGGCTTAATAGTGAGAACCCCAACAGCAATTTTTGCAACTGTGAATAAAAAGCCATGAAAACCTCTAAGATAGTTCACTTAACTTTCTTATTTTTATTTTTATTTTTATTTTTTTTGAAAGATTTTCATTTATTTATTTGACAGAGAGAGGTTACAAGTAGGCAGAGAGGCATGCAGAGAGAGAGAGGAGGAAGCAGGCTCCCTGCTGAGCAGAGAGCCTGATGCGGGACTAGATCCCAGGACCCTGAGATCATGAACCGAGCCGAAGGCAGCGGCTTAACCCACTGAGCCACTCAGGCACCATCACTTGACTTTCTTAAGACTCTGAACCAACACCAGAAAACACTCTCTGTAGTCTTCTTGTTAAATGAAAAAATATGGTTAAACCACTTTTGACAGTCTACTACATACAGCAAAATGTAAATCTTAATTGAAATATGTCCTCTCAGCTGTGCTTAAGCAACTGAGTCCTGAGCTTTTCAGGTTTTCAGTCTGAAAGAGTACACCTCTGGTGCTCTGAAAGGGAAGACAAAGGACACCCTGTTCTCCATATAAATCAAAGAAGAGAAATCTGTGCATTTAAGTGGGCCATATAAAATTTATCAAGTAATTACCTCCTAACTCCTTCCTATCCAAATTACCTGATATGCTCTCCCTACTCCTTTATTCCACGTTACTGCCTTTTCCAGGATTCTGTCTCACATCACAACATGTCTTCTGTTATTTCCTTCTTGCAAGCTAGTTTTGTGTTCTCCATCTAAAAAAATCAACAATCATTGTGTATTTCAATTCCCATTTTCCTCAAATGCATTGATTCCTCTTATCTATTACTCTTTTCTCATACTCAGTGTCTTTGTCTTTATGGGGTTTGTACTTTGCTTTTCCCCATCCTTTACTGCCATTATATAATCAAATCTAATAACTTCTTAGAGAAAGTTAAAAATTCCTGCATAGCCACACGTGAACACAAAGTCACTGATTTTTAGCAAACCTATAAGATAGATATCCATTCAATTTTTTTTTGTTAAGATTTTTTAATTTATTTGACAGAGAGAGTTGACAAGCAGGCAGAGAGGCGGGCAGAGGGAGAGGAGGAAGCAGGCTCCCTGCTGAGCAGAGAGCCCGATTTGGGGCTCGGTCCCAGGATCCTGGGATCATGACCTGAGCCGAAGACAGTGGCTTAACCCACTGAGCCACCCAGGCGTCCCTCCATTCAATTTCTTAACTGAGTCTCAAATGCATCCTGAGTTCTAACCTAAACCTAAGTTCTACTTCTTACACGTTGCTATATGACCAAATTCTTTCAGTTCAGTATTTTGTAACATTTAAATATTAATCAATTGATGCTTTGTCTGTGTATTTCTATGAAAATAATTGGAATACTGTAGATTTATTGTTATATTTATAGATTTATAATCAAAGTTTCATCAGTTGAAGTTTTTGGAAATTTCAGATATAATGATTAACCTAAAATGATACTGCCTCAAATCCCTCTGATATCAAGGCCCAACACCTGATTATAGCCAAACCTGTGGTGGATAGTTCCATGGGAAATTGCAGTTACTTAACACTGATAGCATCTCATGTTCTCTCTCTCATTTTAGAATGTGTCCAACACAACCCAAAAGTGTAGGAGGAGAGTTAATGTCCTCTGAGGACAGCTCTCTGTGAAGTGGAAATAAGAACCATAGATAAAATTGTCAGTTTTCAGGTCTTCATGAGGACAACTTAAAGAAGTTTCTCAGGATCTTTCAGTAAAAGCAAGCCTTCATTTTCTTTCAACAACAATTATATCAACAATGTACCTCTTTGACAAAGTTGCTTCTTCACTGTTATCACTTTCCCATTCTTTTCTACCTTGGATAATCTCCCAGATAAACTAACAGTACTCAAATCCTTTGTCCTACTCTTTGCTCTCAGGTTATCCTGGAGCCAAAAGACTTAGATTAATATCAAGTTCTGAATGGGATCTTAGAGCTATTTCTGTCCAGATTTTCATAAACATAGAGACCTTTGAATTATCAGGCTATAAATAAGTTCTAAATAGAGGGGGCAAAAGCAAAACGTTGAAATTTTTATGTTTGATTTTTAATCATGATTAATTGACTTTATTGATTATTAAAAATACTAACATTATAAAAGTGTGGATCTTTGTAAAACAATGTCATAATGTAAGAAATAGGTTGCATAGTCCTTTGGAGAATATTAAACCAAGTGTTCAGGTGCCATCTAATTTCTTGTTTAATCCAGAACTTTGGTGTGCATTATCTTGAGGAATAGGATTTTGAAGTCCAGACAGTCTAACAGAAAAACTGACCCATATGTGTGTGTTTATATTTCTGCATTTGTTGTAAAAATCAAAGTGTGATTGCTGGTTTAAAATGGTAAAACTAATAATGTTCATGGACTCTAGTATAAATTTTCTAATTGTATGGGAAGAATCCAATAAACATAGAATTAATTGATTTGCAAATCCTCCAAGAGCTACAGGATCAGGTAGTGGTATGTTCTGATTCAACAGCATCATAATGCAGCATTTTATATGTGTGGCTACCGGATATTTTCATGAATGTTTGCTAGCTAGTCAGCCAATACAGAGAAATATTAGGTAGGGTAATTACACACAGTTGTGTTTAATAAAATGAAAGAAAATTATCAAATGACACTAATAATAATAATCCTATAGCAGGCTAAATAATTCAATGATAATTACAAGTATTAATCTAGCTTTCTTCCCTGATTATGACTCTTCTCTCCTTTATCATAATGAGAGTAGCAGATTGTCTGCAATGAATTGTGAAAACCCAGCAGTGACTTTGGCAGTGAAGGCCTCCCATCAATTTTGATAGGTTAAAATAATTCTGGTTGGTCTTGAGCAAATGTGTCGATTTTTTTTTTTTCTGTGTGTGTCATAAAAGAAAGAAGCAATAGTAAATTCTTGCTGTTATTCCATGGAGCCAATAAAATCATACTGCCAACAAGAGGCTGTTGACACTGTAAGTGTAGTTAACTGTCTTGAAATACTAGGCCTGGAAATCAAATTCCAATATTTCACATAACCTCTTTTTTTTTTTAAAGAAAATAAAAAAACAAAACAAAACAACTATACTGCTTACATTTAGGGCCCAGCTGTTGAGTAACTATTTTTGAACATGTCTATTGTAATTGTATATATATATATATTTTTTTTCTGTGCAATAAATTCATTTAGAAATAAATTTGGATTGCAAATTATTTTGGGGGAGGCATGGTATTTATGGCTAGTCTTAAAAGTAAAAAGGACTAAAAGAAAGAAGAAAAACATTTTTTATTACAGCATTTTACATCTGTCCAAAGTACTTATTTACTATAATACTGACTAATGTATAATACTGTACACAAAGAAAGAAGTTAAATGAGTTATTTCAGTCGAAGTATAGCTGGCCATTTTAAAACTTACCACTGAATCTTTCTGGTATGAAATGTGATATCTGGCAATCTGGTCCAGTTCATTACATCAGGTCATTTGTATGTTCTTATTACCATTTTGATAGCATAGCACATTTTATAACCCAGACATTTTACAATGGAACTATGATGCATGTATTTTCAAAAGTATAGACATACATGAAGCTATGAGGTCAAAAAAGATGAATGTCCGTAGTACCATATAGACTCAACAAATAAAAGTGTCCAAGGCTCTAAGTGAGATTTATGAATATTGTGTAAGTTTAGACCAACATGTGGTTTTGATATACATAATCTGTTCTTAAATTAGAATTACAGTCGTTGAGTACAGTGTTGAAAATGGCAGATAGATTTTAGCTATCTTTGCTCACTAGGGAAAATGGAAAAATGTTTAGTTTGGTCAGATTTTCACTTAACTTCTGAAAAATCTTACGTTTGAGAGAACCCTTCTGAAATAAGTATCCTTAAAGACATAACCCCTTTGGCACAAGTTTTCAAGAAACTTGTTTGATGTTGTAGACAATCATAATATGGCACATGTACTGTTCTAGATGTTTCATGCCAATAATATGTAAGGCATACCAAGGCTACATATACATATAGAGATGTTCCTCAGCTTACAACGGGGCTATGTACAGAGAAACACATAAAAAATTGAAAATGCATTTAATACCCCTAAACTATCAAATATCATAGCTTACCTTAAGCTTATTTAAACATACTCAGAACACTTACATTTGCCTGCATTTGGGCAAAATCATCTTAAGCAAAGCCTATTTTATAACAAAGTATCAAATATCACCTGCAATTTATTAAATATTACACAAAAAAAGAAGAATGGTTATATATAGAATGGTTGTAAGAATATCAGGTGTTCACCCCTGTAATCTTCTAGCTGACTGGGAGCTGTGGCTCACTGCCCCTGCCAGCATCACAAGACGGCACCATACCACATGTCACTGGCCCTTTTTATAAAGACCCAAATACAAGATTCAAAGTACAGTTTCTACTGAATCACTTTCACTTTCACATCATTGCCAAATATATCGTAAGTTGAATCATTGTAAATCAGCAGCCATCTGATTTGAAAGTTAAATCACAGTCACCCATATACACACAAAAAAAAGGCCTTCATGTAGGGCCATCTATGTATCTCTAAACAACATAGCATAACATATCAACGGCAAAAAATGGATGTGAAGGGGACAATTGCTTTGCGTCAGTACTCTGAGCAGTAACATACATGGCCTTACTCACCCAGCAGAACTCCAGAGCTAGCTGATGGCAAGGAATTTTGCAAATGTTTGCTGAACAGCTTAAGCACTATTATTTTTAACTTAGTGTGCATATCTGTTTTCTCAAGATATGTTAATGTATTTTATTGACTTATTACAAAACCAAATAATTTCCTCTTATTTAAGTGGCAGGTAAATAGAATTCTTTTTAATTTAAATCAAATGGCTTTTTAGGGAAAATATACTAAAAATTCTGAAACTTGTATTGCTTATGAATCTTTTATTGGAATCCTTATCAAGTTGTATTTTTCAAGTTTTTCCTAAATAATATTCAATGAATTGAAAATATTTTTTGGATTTTACTCAAGGCTATTAACACACAATTTCACTTTGTTAAATATAGTGCTAAACGTTCAACCAAAACGTTGTGTCTTTTTTTTTCCACTACCACATCCTCCATCTACTGACTGGATTCTCTCCCCAACTAGCACATATATACCCTTGTCTATCTTTAGGATAAGTAAGGGTCATCTTTTGTCTTTATTCTATTCCTCGTATGCTTCTGAACTTGTTGAATTTTAATATAGTCACACCATAAGCATCACATATTTGATTCCCCTTTCAATAGTAAACAGTGCACAACCAGAGCATACCTTCAAAGCTATCAATAGACTTACTCTGATATATTATTTTTGTATTTTTGTAAATTAAAATAATTAAATTATAGAACAAGAGTTTCAGGTGGTAGGTGTTGTAAGTTTTACCCAAACTGACTTTTGTCAAACTCGTTTTTGTCATCATATATGTCAAGTAGTTTTCTCAGGTTTATTTTTAGAATATCCTTGTATAATGAATATTTACACTGATATCTAGTATAAAAATCTTGCAATTTATTTTAGAAACATTAAGATATTGAAAATCAATCTATTTCTTTAATTCATTAAAGACATTTTTGGCTTGTTTCCAGTACTTTCTTACTGGTTAAAAAATGAATTTGAAGTAGTCTGAATTTCATTATTATATGGCACTTTCCCTTTGATGAATGCAAAGACGATATTCTATATTAGCTATCTGAGAAGAATTTATTTTTTTTAATTTTATTTATTTGTAAGAGAGAGAGTGAGAGAGAGCACAAGCATGGGGAGCAGCAGGGTGAGGGAGAAGCAAACTCCCGGCTAAGCAGGGAATCTGTTGCAGAACTGAGTCCCAGGACCCTAAGATCAAGACCTGAGCTAAAGGCTCAGGCTTTTAACTGACTGAGCCACCCAGGTGTCCCAATCTGAGAAGAGTTCTGTATGTTATTCCTATTCATATGAAGTTTAAAGTCTAGGTAATTAACTTAATATTTTAGTGGCTATTACATAGATAGCACTATGTTCCAGGCAGAGAGTAAGAAAGAAATATTAAATCAACCATATTCTATGCCTTCTAAATGAAAATAATTAATCAATCATAATAAATCCTTCTATTTATGGAATATCAACTTATAAGCTTTCCTCCATATGAACAATGCCAAATACCAGAATAAAGGGTCATCTAATACAAATAAAGGATAGAATTAAAGAATTCTGGTAAGCCATTTAATTTTGAAAAATGGTGCTATATTGTTGCTGAGTTGTGGTTTTCAGTTACATAATATCTGATAAGTGTAGAAGTAACATGAGTGTTACGTGAGATGAGAAATGGTTTATAATTAAAATATTTTTAAAAGTACAGATAAGTACAAATTTGTAAACATAGCATTATGGAGGAATAAAAAAAATGATTGCTACGCACTCTAAAGTGAATAAATCTTGGAAAGTTAATAGAGAAGTAAAACAAGGACAGTGCGAAAGTATGGTACATTTTTATGAAGTTCAAACAAATTCTGTGAAACCATAGATGGATTTAAAGATACTATTATGTATCAAATATTGTAAAAATTAAGAAAGGAAATAGCAAACATAAAATAACCAAAGCATACAAACTTGGGTAGATACAATAGTTGTGATCATGTTCTACTTCATAAAGAGATGAGTTAATAGATAAATAGAAGTAACTAGACTTTTTAGAAGTTACTAAAACTTTGCCTGTTATTTCTTAGTAATATAAAATATATGGTTTTCTAACAAAAACGCTTATCTTAAAAATATTTAAAAATAAATTTCAGGCTACTCATAAGGTTCTATTTACTTTTCCACTGAAGGAAAAGCTGGTTGTTGTAGTTGTAGTTGTTTGTTTGTTTTAGTCTCCTCCTACTTTTTATTATTATAATGTGGAATGAGGAATGTTAGATTGAAAAGTGAATTATTTTATAGACAAAAATCATTACTTGATTCACCTCCTGGTACAGCAGATGGAACTCCTGAAAACATGCCCTTTTGCCTTACAGAAGAGTAACAGTTATGCTTACTTCTGAAACATGCTTGGGGTGGCCCTAAATAGTGACACCATAGTAAACATTTTGAATATTTGCAATTAATTTTTATAGTCATAGGGCTCCAAAAGGCACTGCTGGTATCATAGCAGGTATTTCAATAGAGCTAAAAGTTGCCTGGCTGTTTAAAAATATTAACAAGGCACAAGACATGGCAGAAGTATTGTCCTCAGATATTATTTTTTTCCATATGCTCCTGATTCCAGACATGACAAGTTATTTTTTTAAAATTTTTTATACGAGATTTTATTTATTTATTTGACAGAGATCACAAGTAGGCAGGGTCAGGCAGAGAGAGAGGAGGAAGCACGCTCCCTGCTGAGCTGAGAGCCCGATGTGGGACTGAATCCAAGGATCCTGGGATCATGACCTGAGCCGAAGGCAGAGGCTTTAACCCACTGAGCCACCCAGGCGCCCCCATGACAAGTTATTTTTTTTTAAAGATTTGACAGAGAGAGATTACAAGTAGGCAGAGAGGCAGGCAGAGATAGAGAGGAGGTATCAGGCTCCCCGATGAGCAGAGAGCCCGATGTGAGGCTCCATCCCAGGACCCTGAGATCATGACCTGAGCTGAAGGCAGCGGCTTAACCCACTGAGCCACCCAGGCGCCCGACAAGTTATTTTTGATAGATATATATACAATGTATTTTCCAGTTATAAGAAAAATGGTTCTGCTATTTTTAAGGTTTTTAAAAAATTACATAATTTTTTTAAATTAAAATTTTATTTTTTAATGTTTTACTTTTCTTTTCTTTTTTTTAAAGATTTTATTTATTTATTTGACAGACAGAGATCACAAGTAGGCAGAGAGGCAGGCAGAGAGAGAGAGAGAGAGAGAGAGAGAGAAGCAGGCTTCCTGCGGAGCAGAGAGCCCGATGCAGGGCTCGATCCCAGGACCCTGAGATCATGACCTGAGCCAAAGGCAGCAGCCCAAACCACTGAGCCACCCAGGCGCCCCAATGTTTTACTTTTCAATATACTACTTAGAATATAAAACCTAATCCATTTTGTAAGAAGTTTACCATTTAAAAAATGGTAATTTTCTCATTGTGTCTTCCCCTCTCATTGCTTTATTTTGAATAAAAAATTTCACAATAAACATAACTGATGCTTTCCTTTTGATGGTCCCTCTGTTGGTCATATTGTATATGAGCCATGACAATTAGTTTTACAAAATTTATTGATGTTTGTTGATATGTTTTATCATAACTAATTTTCCCTCCCTTATCTAGATTCCCCAGCTTTCAGACAGGTGGAAAATTCAATAAAACATACCCAAGGGATGTATCAAGTACTTCTTAGCCATTCTCTCAGATCCTTGAGGTCTCATTTTGCCTAGGGATTTGCAATAGGTTCTGCCAGAGGCACCACTGTAACAACTGATGCCCATGGACTATCTCCTTCTAAGCTCAAGAGATCACTGGCTTCCAAGTTTATCTATACAATTAATGCATTCCAGCAAGTTCTTTTTTTTTTTTTTTACTATTAACAAACTTATTTTAAAGTTTATATGGAGAGGCAAAGACTCACAATAGTCAACATAGTGTTGAAAAAGAACGAAGACTGAGGACTGACTTCAAAGATTACCATAACGATGGGGTGCCTGGGTGGCTCAGTGGGTTAAGCCTCTGCCTTCGGCTCAGGTCATGATCCCAGGGGCCTGGGATTGAGTCCTGCATTGGGCTCTCTGCTCAGCAGGGAGCCTGCTTCTCCTCATCTCTCTCTCTCTGTCTGTCTCTCTGCCTATTTGTGATCTCTCTCTCTATCAAATAAATAAATAAAATCTTAAGAAAAGTATACCATAACGATAATTGTAAGCAAGATATTGTAATACCACAGAAAGACTAGATTAAAGGAACGGAATATATATTATCAATTATATTTTATATTTAATATAAAAGCAAAAGCAATACAAGAGAGCAAAATACAATCTTTTAAACAAATGGTTCTGGAGTAATGGTGAAGCTAAATGTAAAAATATAAAATAAAAATAAAATAAAATAATAAAATAAAATAAAATAAATCCAGGCAGATATACACTCTTCACAAGAATTAACTCAGATTGGATTATAAACCTAAACATGAAAAATGTAGAAGGTAATATAGAAGAAAATTTAAATGACCTTGGTTTTGGAAATAACTTTAGCTACAAAAGCACAAGCACTGAATTTAAAAATGTCTACTCTGTGAAACACAATGCCAAGAGAATGAAAAGGCAAAGCACAGACTATGAGAAAAAATTTGCAAAATACACATCTGGCAAAGGACTGTTAATCAAAAATACACAAAGACCCCTTAAAACTCAACAATGGGGGAAAAACCTGATTAAAAATGAGCCAAAGTCCTTAGCCGATACCTCACAAAAGAAAATATTACAGATGGCATATAAGCATATAAAAAGATGCTTCACATCATATGTCATCCGGAAAATGCAAATTAAAACAAAAAAGAGACACCAGTACATACCCAGAATCCAGAACACTGACAACAGAACACGAAATGTTGGTGAGGATGTGGAGCAACAGGAATGTTCTTCCATGTCTATTGAGAATAAAGAATGGAAAACAACTTGGCAGTTTCTTACAAAACTAAACAGATTCTTGCCAGATGATTCAGCAGTAGCAGTTCTTGGTATTTATCCAAAGAAGATGAAATCTATACCCACAAAGATGTCTATAGTAGTTTTATTCATAACTGACAAAAGCTTGGAAGCAACCAAGATATCCTTCTATAGGTGAAAGGTCAAATAAAGTGTAGTACATGCAAACAATGGAATATTATTTAATGCTACAGAAATGAATTACCACGCCATGAAAAGATATGGATATAAATATTTAATAAATATTTGATTTTAGGCTTCTACCAGTCTATCAATAGTATTAGTATATTTTAACAGTGAATGCTCAGCATTCACGAATTTACCTAATAAAATGTTTGGGGTTCAATATTTTAAATACTTCAACCTCTATGATTATATTCCTAATAATTTTGAATTAGGGTAAATAAACCTTAATTTTTTGTAACTTGTTTCTTATTGCAAAAGAGCTCAATGAAATTTTAGAAAATAAAAATTTACAAAAAAAAGTTTAGTTTACTATTGCCAAATAATTTAAAACTTTACCTTATATTCAAATACATATATTTTAATAAATTGATATATATGCTACTAAAACCAAAAACTTTTAGTTATATTAGATTTCATATCATGCAATCAATGCCAGAAAGCCATCTGGCGATGACTTTTCTTAAATAGAGTTAAGATGGGTGTTATTACAATGCAAGATGGAAACAAAGATAGTATAACAATTTAGTGTTACATAACTTTTCTGTTTTGATCAAGTTACTAATCTACAAAAGGCTTTTATCGGTGACAGACTTGGGAATTTAACAAAACTTTTAAACTAGCATGTGCGACTCATTCCTAGAAAACAACACAATCAATAACACATTATTAAATTAAATCATGACTGCTTCTCCATTTGAATAAAAAAGGTAGCAACCCCAATAAGTTTATTGAACAGGAAAAGTTGAAATGCTATAATGCTCCTAAATGATCCAGTCATGAATTACAAAAAAAGGATATAAATTACCAAAGTGTTTGTATAATTGGAATGTAAAACTGCCCATTATCGTTCAATAGTGTAGTCTTGTACAAGAACTCTATAAAAGAACTCCACTTCTAAACCGTGGAAAATATGTTCCCTTTCCCCCTATATACAACTATTAAGCCATTCATTTAGCTTTTAAAATATCCACTTAATACAGGCTTTTTACTCATTGGAACAGGCAGCAGGGTTCTATTCTTATTGCTTACATCTGAAGGATAGACTTCTAGCGTAAGAGGTAAAGCCCACAAAGGAGCCCAATAATAACAACAAAATACAGTTTAGTGAGCCCTTACAATCTGCCAGCTACCTTTCTGAGAATACTTCAATTAATAAAACATATAAAATACCTGACCACAAAGAGCTTACATTCTTTTGAAATACAATAGTGAAATAAGCCAATAATAGAGGGGCACCTCGGTGGCTCAGTCCATTGAGTGACTGCCTTTGGCTTGGGTCATGATCTCAGGGTCCTGGGATATAACTCCCCAGCAAGCTTTCTAGGCAGTGGGGTGTTTTCTTCTTCCTCTGCGCCCCCTCCCAATTCTCTCTCTCTCTGTCTCCAATAAGAAAATAAACCAGTAATAGAATAATGATTGATGGTTGATGGTGATAAGTGTTACAAAGAAATACAAGAAAGGAAAAAGCCATTGGAGAATGCTGGGAGGAAAGTTAATTTTATTTTGTGTTGGGTGGTTATATCTCATTTATGAGATGTTATTTGCACAAAGACCCAGGAAATGAAGGAGGGTGTTTATACACATATTAAAGGAAAAGATTGCTCTAGGCAGAGCAAGTAAGTATATAGACTTTGTGTGAACAGCTGGTCTGTTACTTTTGAGGAAAAGCAAGGACGCCAATGAGGAGTTCATAGTGGTGGAGAGAGGTAAGAACGTATTGATGCGTGACCTTCTAGTACATTGAAACGCCTTCAGTTTTTATTCAATATGAAAGGGGAAGATACCAAAAGACTTTCAACAGCAGAATAAAATCATCTGACTTGATTTTTAGGTTAAGTTGCTGTACCAAAATAAATTTGCAGGGAGAAAGGAGTGCAGTATGTGTGGAAGTGGTGTTATCAATCAAGTCAATAATTCAGGAACATATGATGGTGATTTTAGCATGCTGGGTGATAATAGAAGTGGTGAGGTATGGTTTTTATTTTGTATATATTTGGATGGTGAATATTCTGGTGAACAGGATGGAGTATGTGCAGGACAGACAATATCAACATTTATTTTACCTGCACAAACAGAAGGGTGGAGTCTTCATTTCCTGATATGGAGAGAACTCTGAGTTCAAATGTTCTTTCTGACTAAATGGCATAGTGATGATGAGGATTTAGTCAGACAGTGAAAGAGAGCAGTAAGCATAGTGTTAAGCGGTAAGACATTATAATACATTTGAACATCAAAAAACGTTGGGTTGGATCATCTGTTTATGTGAGTAAATAAATAAATAAAGCTTCCTGGGGTTCTGATAGAGGTAAAGAAGACTACTATATGATCCAAAGGGGCACGTGCACCAAATGTTTATAGCAGAAATATCCACAATAGCCAAACTATGGAAAGAACCTAGATGTCCATCAACAAATGAATGGTATATATATATGATGGAATACTATGCAGCCATCAAAAGAAATGAAATCTTGCCATTTGCAATGACATGGATGGAACTAGAGGGTATTATGCTTAGCAAAATAAGTCAACCAGAAAAAGACACTATCATATGATCTCGCTGATATGAGGAAATGGAAGTGCAATATGGGGGACAGGAAAAGAGTAAATGAAACAAGTTGGGATCAGGAGGGAGACAAACCATAAGAGACTCTTAATCTCACAAAACAAACTGAGTTGCCGGGGGGGTGGGGAGGGTAGGGAGAGGGTGGTGGGGTTATGAACATTGGGGAGGGTATGTGCTGTGGTGAGTGCTGTGAAGTGTGTAAACCTGGCGGTTCAGAGACCTGTACCCCTGGGGCTAATAATACATTATATGTTAATTAAAAAAGAAGAAGAAGAAGAAGACTACTATAAATCAAATGCTATGGTTTTCAGCAAAGAGTGTGTAATCAGGCATATTTTATTAAAGTAACCAAGTAAAATGATGGTCGAAAATTGGAATAACAGAAAACATAAATATCAGAGATTTTAAAAAGAGATATGGGATAGTGTAGAGAATATAGTCAATGATATTATAATAGTGTTATATGGTGACAGATTGTGGCTATATTTGTAGTGATCATAGAATAATGTATGAAGATATTGAAAGCCTGAAACCAATGTAACACTGAATATCAACTATACTCAAATAAAAGAATAGTAAAAATAAAACATTTTAATTTAAAAAGATAAAAAGAGGGACAAGAATTTGAAAAGTGAACTTCAAAAAGAGTAAAGATGAGGCTAAGACATACTCTGAACCTTGAGGAAAACACCATTTTGAAAATTCTTCCCATTTTGAGAAAATTCAAATGAATCAATACCATAAAAGAACCCATTTTAACTGAGAGATGTAATGAATGCTCAAGAAATAATTTTATGACAGGATAACTCTTCCCTATGAAACAGCATACAGAAACCAGGGGAAACACCTGGAAGCAAAATAAACTATCCTGAAAATAAGAATTAGGAAAAAGATAAATGATGAAAGATAAGAAAATTAGACCTGCGACAGAGACCTAGTGAAGAGAACTTTTAGCTTGTGGTTTAATGTTTTTGAGAATAATCTAGAGTTCATAACTGCCTTGAGGCAGGCTGGTTGTCGGCAGTTTAGGCAGAACCCTAAGACAGGCCTACTTTGGGCAGGTGGTGTTGGAGGAGGCCATTGGGCTGGACAAAAACAAATCCAACCATTTGACTAAAGTGTCTGTGAAGATGTTGAAGTCAGATGCAACAGAGAAAGGCCTGTCAAACCTAATCTCAGAAATGGAGATGATGAAGATGATTGGACAGCACAAGGACAGCATCAACCTGCTGGGTCCTGCACACAGGACGGTCCTTTGTACACTCTCATGGAATATGCCTCCAAAGACAACATACAGGAGTACCTGCAGGCCCAGAGGCCTCCTGACCTGGAGTACTGTTACAATATCAGCCACAATGCAGCAGAGCAACTCTCCTCCAAGGACCTGGTATCCTGTGCCTATCAGGTAGCCTGAGGCATGGAGTACCTTGCCTCCAAGAAGTGCATACACCAAGACCTGGCCACCAGGGAAGTGGTGGTGACAAAGGACAACATGATGAAGATCTCAGACTTCAGCCTTGCCAGAGATATCACCACATCAGTTACTATAAAAAGACAACCAACAGTGGACTGCCTGTGAAGTGGATGGTCCCTAAGGCCATGTTTGACCAGATCTACATCCACCAGAGTGACTTCTGGTCTTTTGGGGTGATCCTGTGCAAAATTTTCACTCTGGAAGCCTCCCATATCCTGGAGTGCCTGTGGAGGTGGTTTTCAAGCTGCTGAAGGAGTCATTTGATGGATAAGCCAATAAGTGCACCAGGGAGTTATACACAGTAATGAGGGGTGGCTGGCATGTGGTTCCTTCAAGCTGCTGGTAGAAGACCTGGATCATACTGTGGCCTTGACCTCCAACCAGGAGTACCCGGACCTGTCCTTGGCCCTGGAACAATACTGTCTATGCTTTCCCAACACCCAAAGCTCCACCTGCTCCTCAGAGAAGAATTCCACCTTCTCTCATGTGCCGTTGCTCAGGGAGGCCTATCTGCCATGACACCCAGCCCAGCTTGCCAATGGTGGACTCAAATGACTAGTATCCCTATTATTCCTGTCCAGATTCCGTCATAAGCTGTAACCCTTACCCCCCACGCTCCCTGCAAGCCTCACTGCCTTCTCCTTTGTCCCTTTCCTACTGGCAGGAGCCAGCTGCCTACCTGAGGCCTTCACCCCTTGAAGTTCACCTCTCTTCCCCTTCCTCTTCCTCCTCCTTACAACCTGCTCATGAAAGAAAGGCACAGAGAGGCAGGTACTTGCTCGTGGCTACTTCCTTCCCTCCCATATGTTGGACCAAGACCCCTCCATGGCATCTGGTACTGCCTGGACATCGAAGGAGTGAGTGGGAGATGAGGCATGCCAGTGAAAGCTGTCGGAGCTTTCCTGTTTTGGTTTTGTCTGCTTAGCATAACATGTAAGACTGAGTTCTGGTGGCAGGGACCTTGTCCTTGGGGCTATAGCACTAGCGAGGGGAGGTCAACTGCTGTGGGCCTTGGCTAATAGCAACCCCTGCTCCAGAGATATGGTGCCAAGGGCTTATTAATTTTGATACTAATTTTCTTTGCTGACCAAATACCTGGTATCAAAAGATGGGAAGGCAAAGACTGGAAGCAGTGTTGTGACCATGGGGTCCAGCCCCAAACTATGAAGAAAACACGAAGTGTATAAATCTGAGTAAGTATATATTTACACACCTTTGTAAATAGGTTGTTATCAAAGATTTAATCAATGGGTAATATGCTCCTCGTGGCTGGGAAGCATCAGTTGCCATATATTAAAAACAAAGAAAAGAGGTGTCTGGGTGGCTTCCTCCATAAGTGTCCCTTCTTTTCAGGTCATGATCCCAGGGTCCCGGGATGGAGCCCCACATCAGGCTCTCTGCTCAGTGGGAAACCTGCTTCTCCTTTGCCCTCTGCCCTGCTGATAGTTCCTCTTCCTGTCTCTCTGTCTGTCAAATAAGTTAAATATTAAAAAAAAAAACAAACAATGTTTTTAAAAGGTCTTCTTTTTTTTAAATTTTCTAGGGGTGCCTGAATGACTCAGTTGTTTAAGCAGATGTTTGCCTTTGGCTGAGGTCATGATTCCAGTGTACAAGGATCCAGCCCTGCATGGGACTACTTGCACCCCCAAGGAGCTTGCTTCTTCCTCTCCCTCTGCACGTGATTTACCCTGCTTGTGCGCTTCCTCTCTCTCTCTCTCTCTCTCTCTCTCTCTCGCTGTCAATAAATACATACATAAATATGTATGTATTTTTTACTAAATACATACATAAGTAAATAAAGTTCTAAACCTACTTTCAGTTTAGGTCCCTTAACAAAAATTGCTACTGATTCATTAAAAAAAAAAAGAAAAGATAATTTAGAAAGATGCTTCCAGAGCTAAAAAGCTGTTTATTTTTTTCAGGATTAAATATAGAAGTGCTTTAAAAAGTAAAAGAAAAAATATGCTATATTAACAGTAATCACACTATAACTTTGGTGGTTATATCAAGATAATGAAAAGTGATTTTAAAGCAAATTTCATTATCAGACATAAAGATCAAGTCAAAATTACAGAAGAGTAAACGGATGAATTCATCAGAGAGTATAATAATTCTTGACTTTTAATACACATAACAGATTTGGGGATATATAGGGAAAAACTAAGAACAAAAATCATAACTTCTACCTTAGAAGAGAAATGGAAAAAAATTGCAACACCTTTATCTTAAGATTATATAGACAAATGTTCATCAAATTGGTAAGATATGTAAGATTTGAACAAAATTATCAACTAACTAGATATCCTTGATATTACAGAACACTCCCAACAGCTGCAGACGACATATATCTTAAGCCATTATTTTCTTTGCAAAGGTCAACATTGATATTGTTCTAGTCATACCTCCGTGTACCAGGAAAGTATTAGCATATTTCTTGAAAGACACAGCTATCAAAGCTCCATTGAGAAACCGTAAAGATGTAGAAGGGATTTGCAAATTATATATCTGATAATGGACATCTACTCTGATTATTAAAAAATGAATAAAAATAAAAAACCTTACTAATAACCAAACAGAGTATCCAATTTTACATGTGAAGAATAGTATTGAAGAGACATGTCACCCAAAGGATATAAGCACATGACAAATTTCTCAATATTTAGACATTAAAGAAATACAAATTAAAATCATGAGACATGTTTACATATCTATTAGAATGGCTAAAATTATAAAGGCTAATTGTACTTCATCTGAGCTAGATTGAGAAGCAACAAAAAATCTAGACTGTTGTTGACATATATCATGATACCACCACTTGGAAAATAGTTTGAATTTTTTTTTTAATGCAAAATATGTTGCAGTTACACAAATAGCCATTTTAATTCTAGGCATTTAACCAAGAGAAACAAACCCTATGTTCATACAAGGACTTGTTTATGAATTACATAGCAGCTTTATTTTTAAGAATTGAAAACAGTGGAAATGTTCATCAATGTCCATCAATAGAGCAAAGACAAATTATGATCTATTCATTAAAGAGATTACTATTCAACATCAAAATGAACTATTTACAACTGGAGATTCTCAAAGTAATGGTGCTGAGAAAAGAAATGCCAGGCAATGAATAGTATATACTGTGTGATTCCATGACTATAAAAAAATCTAGAAAATACAAATTTATATATAGTCACAGTCATCAAATATATTGGTGTGATTTTAGTGCCTTCTTCTGTGCTCCCATAGCTTCCTACACTTGGATCTCCGAGCATTTGTTACACCATGTGAAAATATGAACTCTTTTTCTTTATTCTGTCTTACAAGAAAAAGAATCCTTGAAATTTTATGGACATTTGAACTCTCAGTTATTAGCAGAAATTCTATCATACAGTAAATTTCCAAATATAAAATCCAGAGTTTTACAATGACTTCTAAGCTTTTACATGATCTAGCCACTCATTTAACCTCTGTGACCTCTTTCCCTGCTACTCTTCAGTGACTCACAGTGGCCTCCTTGCTATTCCTCAGATATGCCAGGCATGATCCAAACTTATGGCCTTCAAGATAGCCAATTCCTTTGTCTGGAGTGACCTTATTGCTGATAGTTCTTGGCAAATTCATCACCTTTCCATACCTTTGTTCAATTGTCAGCTTCATTGTAACTACCCTGATCTTCCTATTAAAATTCTTAACTCCCCATCCCCTGCCTAGCAACCTTGATTTTTCTCACCCTGATCGAATTTTTCTTTTTCCCCATTGTACTCATCATTTTTGAATGCACTATGCAATTTTTATTAAGGTTTATAGCTTTTAATTGTCTCCCACTTTAAACAAAAGTTCTACAAAGCCAAGTATTTCATTTACCAGTGTAGTCTGAAGTAATAACTGCCATATAATAGGTTCAGTAAACAATTGGTAAATTTCAGAATAAATTAATGTTGAGAGTATACTGAATTTCATAAGTCATTTCAATATTTTTTTCCAAAAAATAAACTATGTAAAACATACCTTAAATTTAATTTCAAAATATTTTATAGCATATAATGGACAATATACATAAGCCTTAAAGAAACAATCATATAAATAACCATTTCATACCTACTTAAAAATTCCTAGATCCTCTCTGAATGCTCTAAAATAACCCTTCAAAGGAAATACATTTTTAAAATAACAGATTTTTTGGCAAATAATTTAATAAAGTAAAAGTTTCATTCATCTATGTAGATCATAATAAATGTTTTTAATAAGCATGAAATTATAACTCTGAAGTGTGCTAAAATGAAACCACCTGCTAAGGGTGAGAGAACAAAAATAAACATCATTTTTCCAAATAAGAGGAATTTATTACCTTTGAATCAAAGCATGTGGATTTGTTCAAACTGGCAATAAAGGAATATGGAAACACAAATCATAGAAAGTCATATTTTAGATTTCTAAAAGACTTCAAAGTGAAGAGTATACATTTTTTAAATGCTATATTATGCTACATAATAACAAGATGACAGGTTGTGACAAATAGCATTTTAAAAGCTCTACTCATAATGGAACGGAAGGTGTCATTTCCCTATAATTTTATAAATGTCATTAATTTACTGTATCTGGATACAACATATTACCAAACAGATGTTCATCAAAGACTAATTCATTTTTAATGGAACATAATATTTTGATCCTACATCTATCAATCATTTTTTCGACCTAACATTTATAGTCTCGCTAAACAATTTAGCAGTTGTCAACAAAATTTAAAAAAAAATAGGATAAAAAGTCGTGTTTGGAAAAGTAGATTTTCTTTGAAATTTGCATTTAAATGAAAATATTTGCTGATAGTTTTAAAACTTTAAATGTAATTTTATATATATCTGACCTATCAGATGATATAAAATTTTTGGAGAAAATATGACTTATTTTTTTGATCTGGGTTGAAGGTATTAATAAAGAGCAACTGTTTGTATTATTTGTATTGTGATATCTTAGTTAATAAACATGAATAACTGGTATAAAATATGTTTTTTTAAAATTTTATTTATTTATTTGACAGAGATCACAGGAAGGCAGAGAGGCAGGCAGAGAGAGAGGAATGGAAGCAGGCTCCCTGCTGAGAAGATAGCCCACTGTGGGACTCAATCCCAGGAACCTGGAATCATAACCTGAGCCGAAGGCAGAGATTTTAACCCACTGAGCCACCCAGGCACCCTAAAATATGTTCTTTTTTTATATAGAATTATAGTTCTTGCCAAAATATGGAACTAGCTGGAACTGAATGCCTCCTTCAAAGTCAGCTCTGGAGAAATTATGCAAGTGTAATATAGAACTATTTCCAAAAACAAGGAAATGATGATAAATTCCTTAAAAGACTCAAAGTTGCTCTTGACTGGTATGTTTCAAGCTCTATTCCTGGTTTGAGGACAGTTTTTAACAGGCCTGTCACTGTAGAAATCAGCTGGATATTTAGAGGCTATCAGAACTGTGCAAAAACCTTGAAGGGGTAAAGACTTGAAAATTCTTTAGAAAAAAATTTAGAGAGATTAGAGAGATTAGCTCCCTAAGGCATTATTCATCCACACATTTTCCTCCAAACAATTAAGACTGATGGATGAGGGGCACCTGAGGGGCTCTCTCATCACGTGGGTCGTGGGTTAAGCCTCTGCCTTCATCTCAAGTCATGGTCTTTGGGTCCTGGGGTCCAGCCCCACATCGGGCTCTGCTCAAAAGGAAGCCTGCTTCCCTCCCTGCTTGCTTGCCTCTCTGCTTACTTGTGATCTCTCTCTCTCTCTCTCTCTCTCTCTCTCTGTGTCCAATAAATAAATAAAATCTTAAAAAAAAGGCTGATGGATGATAAATTATGAAAACTGCTCCCTCCAAATGATGCTTCTTCATAAGGATTTAAGAATTTAAAATTGTAAGAATTTAAAATTGAAACTTGATCGTAGGATTTATGTTACAGAATAACATCAAGTGCAGGCAGTTATTAATAGATCTGAAGCATTTGTGATTCTGAATTCTTGGCCTCATTAGTAAATTTATTTTTAAATTCTCCCATGGAGTGGTTATTGACCTTCAGTCTTTCATTGATGTACATCATTGCGTCAAATGAGATGTGTGTGCCCAGTACTATATATACTCTTCTTTGTATTTCACTGGAGATGGCATTTCTGAGTTTTTTTCAATTGAATTTGGACAGATGTTTTAATAGTCACTTCTAGAGTTGGCCCTGGAGAATATCTTCCTTTTTTTTTCTCTTCCCTATTCTCTGAAAAACCCTGACTAATTCACATTATCACAGTGATATCACAATTCAAGTTTTTCCAAACACTATAGCTGCAAAATAGAAGGAAGCTACTCAGAATGTAATGCTATTGTGAATGATTGAGAAAGAAAACATTATTATAATTAAGCTACCAGGTTTCAATGTATTTTATTGTTGCTTAGAAAATCCTAGCATACCCAGACTTTACAGAGATTTGATGATCCTAAGAGGAGCTGAACTCATGGACCAAAATAACTATGCACATTAAAAGTACAATTACTTACCTAAAAAAGATGATGTGGTTAACTTTATATGGCAATCCAAGTGTTATTGGAACACGAATTTAAAAAATAGCTTAGGGGCGCCTAGGTGGCTCAGTGGATTAAGCCACTGCCTTCAGCTCAGGTCATGATCTCAGGGTCCTGGGATCAAATCCTGCATCAGGCTCTTTGCTCAGCAGAGAGTCTGCTTCTCTTTCTCTCTCTCTCTCTCTCTCTCTCTGCCTTCCCTCCGTCTACTTGTGATCTCTCTCTGTCAATTAAATAAATAAATAAAATATTAAAAAAAAGAGAGAATGACTGTACTTTTAAAAAATAGCTTAAAAGGGTCACCTGGGTGGCTCAGTGGGTTAAGCCGCTGCCTTCGGTTCAAGTCATGATCTCAGGGTCCTGGGATCAAGCCCCACATCAGGCTTTCTGCTCAGCAGGTAGCCTGCTTCCCTTCCTCTCTCTCTGCCCACCTCTCTGCCTACTTGTGATTTCTCACTGTCAAATATATAAATAAAATATTTTTTGAAATAGCTTAAAAGTATATGATAAAATAATGATATACATATACAAAGAAAAGAAAGATACTATACTGTGAATATAAATTAAGTGAAAATTGTTGAAATAAAGAATACAATAAATGGAGACTAAGATGAATATAGCTGTAAAATGAATAAGTGAGTTGGGAAAAACAAACAAACAAACAAATTAATGACTTCTGCCCAAATGCAGCAGAAGAGAAAAAAATAAAGAAAGTATTTAAATAAGTACTGAGATAAATTTTGGAGAATTAAAGAAAGATAAAAGATACCAGACTTAAAATGATGCCAAACATGAGAAATCAGAAACAAAACAAAACAAAAACCACACACACAAAAAACCATTCATATAGGGCGCCTGGGTGGCTTAGTGGGTTAAGCCGCTGCCTTCGGCTCAGGTCATGATCTCAGGGTACTGGGATCCAGTCCCGCATGGGGCTCTCTGCTCAGCAGGGAGCCTGCTTCCTCCTCTCTCTCTCTCTGCCTGCCTTTCCAACTACTTGTGATTTCTCTCTGTCAAATAAATAAATAAAATCTTTAAAAAACCACTCATATATATTATGGTGAGCTTTAAGAATATCAAAAACAGAGAAGAGCATAAATGATGCCCAAGAGAAGAACAGATCACCTAAAATGTACAAGAATAATACTGACAGCAGAATTCTCAATAGTAATAGCATATAAAGGAGACAGCTGGGTGTTTGTATAGATGCAAAAGATATTTGAAACTAGATATTATACATCAAGCCAAATTATTGATTAAATTTGAGAGCACAGTAAAAATACAATGAAGCATGTTAGGTCTTAGAACATTTATCACACAGAGACACACATTTTAGAAAACTTTCTTGGAGGACAGCTCAATTTAGATAGAGAAAACAGAATTATGTACTCAAAGGCACATTTTGAAGGAAGGATTGAATATAGTCTGCACTGCAAATATTCTTTAATCGTATGTTCTGAATTTCCTAAATTTAAGAAGTATTTGTTCAAATATTTATCTTTAAATAAACCCTAGGAGACTTTTTCTTGGATTCTGGAAAATCAGTCCATTTGGATACAAATCTTTTTGTCACTGATGGAAATTTTGATAGCCCTTAACTGTGGAATGTCTAATGTATTGTTACAGCAATTGTGATTTGCCACTACATGGGTGATGTGTGTGTGTTGTGCGTGTTTATTTTTATTTTTGATGGTTTTACTCTTCTATGAGATTTTTAAATAGACATAATTTTAATAAATTATGATTTGTTGAAATCTATCGGAGGTTATATATAATAAAATGAAATTTGTGTGAACTGAAGAAGTGTGTCTCCATTTTTTTTTTTTTTAGAGTAGACTGGTCTTTAAAACTTGTCAAAAGAAGTACATTATATTCATTATTAAATTTGATAATATACAATAAAGTATTTATGGTCATATGGAACCATATCAAATTCTACTATTAATTCATATTAATAATTACCATAAGAGGAAAAAGGGATATTTTTCAAAATGAAAATTAGTGTATTTTTCAAAATATGATATAGTGTTATTCACTGAACTGAGGGAACAAATGTCAAAGTTTAACACAGTTTACAGAATGTTTTAACATAAATTGAAATTTAAATCTGACCAAATTTCACAGTTTTAAGTAAAATGATAGCACTTTAAATCCTTGAAAAGTGGTAAATGACCCAAAACATTGCTTAGAAAAACAAATTTAACACTACACTAGTCTGAGATGGTTAAGTTATGGTACAACTTGCCATTGTGTATCATCAAATGGTATATATTTTTCTTTTGGTCTTGTCATTATATTTTATTTTAGCCATTCTGATAAGTGTGTAGTGATATCTCAGTGTCATTTTAATTGCATTTCCTTGATGTCTAATTATGTCAAATTATATTATTTTGATGTTTAATGATCTGAGCTTTCTCAGTTCAAGACCATGAAGCCACTTAGGAAAAATACAATTGCAGATGCACTCATAGACCAAATATTATTTAGAAATAAGAACAAACATTACTACCCATTCCAACAAAAAATAGATTTGTTATGCAGTAGGGATTTTATAAATTACCTGACACAACTTATATAGTAAGATGAAATGGGACAGGTGGCTTCTTGCAGCTATATACAACATCATTTTAATTTCAATTTGCAGTATAATTTTTCCAAGGTATACACAGAATATATATTTAATGTAAATTGTGAATATTTTAAACACTGTATATGGAAATTAATCAATTTTAAGTTTATAACAATCAAAATTAACGGAGTTTATTTTAAATTAGTTAGCTTTCTCTGCATTGCAAGACAGAATAATCAAGAATTGGTAAGAAAAAAATAATCTCTGTAAAATTACTGGGGGTGCATTATAAAGTGTTCGGTAACCGATAAAACTCACAATTTGGATTGAATGGCAAGTGACTTTTAAAATCTGGAACTCATTGTCAATTTTATTTCTTCATTGTGTCTTAAATGTGGAACAACAATGAGGTATTTCAAGGCTTTTAAAGATATCGACAATCATTATAACATAACGTGACTGATTGTTACCGTGCTCTTAACTGGGCAAACACTTGTTGGCTTCAAGATAGACTAACATAGTTGAGATGGTTCTAGCGGCCTTCTAGCACAGGGTCTCATGAGGCAGGGATTCTAGCCACTGGCTGTGCAAGGCATGAGGCCTGTTAGTGAATCTATTTTTTCCTCTGCAGAATGGGTCTTTCTACATTCCAGGTCCTTTCTACCCCAATAAATAATGCGGCGAATCTCTCAGTGAGTTGTACTTTTGGTTTGAACAGCCAACTGTCTCTTAAAAAGGACTTTGTCATTTTGACCTTCCCTGCTGATTAATATATTCTTCATCATCAGCACCTACTGCTCTCCTCTCCTGGTGGTCTCTCCGGAAGGGGTCTTCTCTAGCTCTTCTAGCAGGAGATGGGTACTTCCCCTCTACCCCTGTTTCCAGACCAACCTAACCTAACCTGCAGGGTCAGGTCGTCCTGGCCTTTTATCTGTTGTTCTCTTCTGAGTGGTTAGTTTTTCATAGATACTGTGCTTTGCTTTTGGCAGGATTGACCCTGGACTATCAAAACCCTTTTCTTGTGCCAGTGAAGCCTAAGAAACAGTCCTGATGAGAGAAGAGGAACTCGAACAGATCATATTTATCCTGAATGTTCCATCCAAAATGAAAAATACATTTCTGAGGAGCCTCAAGATTTCTGAGAAGGGAAGTTTCACCAACTCTGTCATGGAGAGGCATCAATTCCAATTCTGTGTCAATTTTCCTACTTTCCCAGCTAGTAATTCTCTACCTCAGAAGGCCCACTCTCAACCGTTTCCTCTCTCAAAGGCAGTTGCTCTTAGAGTCTGCACATGGCACTTGGGGCCTGCTGGTCGTTGGCTACTGCCCTCTGTACCTTGAGTCTAACAGCTGCGGGGCATCAAGATGAGAACGTCTCTTGTTCTAAGACTTAATATAGTTTGGGGCACATGGTAAGCAATAATCACTTTTTTTTTGTTGATCCAAGTGTTCGAACTTTCTTAATTATTCTAGTACCACAGTTTACTTGTTCTAAGATTTGTCTCCCCCACCCATTTTAATATCTCTTAAGGTGGCACTCGCCTTGCACTTGAGGACATATCCTAGTTTAACTGGCAGCATTTCTCTTTCTTAGTTGAACATAAACTATAGTGCATCTTACCCTTGATGAAAGCTAGGATGCAATGAAATACTCTATTATGGTTACGATTCTGATATTTGAAATCCTCCGGTAGCTCCCTGTGCCCCCACTGTGTAGTACCTCACCTCCTCGGCATAGTATACAAACCATCTCAGCCCCAGTGTTAACCCCGGGGCTCAGCCTCCATCCCCAGGTGATGCTGCCATATCAGCTGTCGGTTGACATGAACTTGCTATAGTTTCCCGAATGCACTGTGCTGCCACCTGGCACTTTGAAACTTGACACACTCATCCTCATTCTTCGCATTGCCCTTGTCTATCACCTCCCCTGAAAATCTGTTCCTAAGTGGCTTTTTCCAGCTCCAACCTACACTTGGCAGTCTTTTATCTCCCTGTGGTAAAACCTGTCACACTGCACCATGGACATGCCCGTTGTCCCCCTGAGAAGAGAAAAGGGACAGTGATGGCCCCCCAGCATTTGCAGCTCTAGTACAGTGCCCCATGCCTGGCTTGCAGGAATGCCAGATCATGAAGACAAACGGTGATCATCCTCTGGCTAAAACCAGCTCTTCTTTGCCTACCGCAGGATCTGGTTCAATAAAGAGCAGCCAGTTATTATTGCTGTTTTTCTAGGGATTTTTTCCCCATATATTTCCCAGGTCTTTACTCTTTTTATAGCACTTTAATTCAGGCTTCAACCACTTCCTAGTCAGATCAGGTGAAATCATTTTCCTTCCCATACCCCCGATGTATTTCACACCTAGTAATTGTTTTTTTTTAAGGATTTTATTTATTTATTTGACAGAGAGAGATCACAATTATGGAGAGGCAGGCAAAGAGAGAGAGAAGAGGAAGCAGGCTCCCTGCTCTGCAGAGAGCCCGATGCGGGACTCGATCCCAGGACACTGAGATCATGACCTGAGCCGAAGGCAGAGGCCTAATCCACTGAGCCCCCCAGGAGCCCCCATATCTGGTAATTTTTAATCAACGTGGATTTGCTGCATCAAATCGTTCCTTCTTCTTCAAATATAAATATATAAATATATTGATCAAGTCACGCGCATGTCTTAGGAGAATGTCATACCTTTAGTAGCAAACTTGAAATCTTGGCCATTGGTTTTGATTTTTGTTTTGGTTTGATTTGGTTCGTTTTTTGTAATTTTAAAAATCCCTCCAGCCCTTGGTTCTGTCTGACCTGATTGCTTTCAGCTGTTTCTGCAACAAAGGTGTCCGGGCAGCGAAAACTGTCATTGTTTACAGTGGCGCCCCCTTCTGAACACTTTGTTTATAAAAAGCTTTTTTTTTTTTTTTTTTTTTTTTTTTTTTTTTTTTTTTTTTTTTTTGGCTATGGTAAATGTGGAACAACCATGAGGTATTTCAAAGAGGTGAACCACAGATAAATTTCTCTAAGGTTGGGGTGAGGTTTACTCAAAAAGGAACTTGACAAGGCTTTTAAAGATATCGACAATCATTATAACATAACGTGACTGATTGTTACCGTGCTCTTAACTGGGCAAACACTTGTTGGCTTCCAAGATAGACTAACATAGTTGAGATGGTTCTAGCGGCCTTCTAGCACAGGGTCTCATGAGGCAGGGATTCTAGCCACTGGCTGTGCAAGGCATGAGGCCTGTTAGTGATTCTATTTTTTCCTCTGCAGAATGGGTCTTTCTACATTCCAGGTCCTTTCTACCCCAATAAATAATGCAGCGATTCTTTCATTGAGTTGTACTTTTTGTTTAAACAGCCAACTGTCTCTTAAAAAGGACTTTTGTTTAAAGTCCTTTTAAAAAAAAGTCCTTTCAAAAATTCTTTTTTAAAAATTTTTATTTTTTAATTCCATATGTTTACTCTGATCCTGGAACTTTGTCATTTTGACCTTCTCTGCTGATTAAAATATTCTCTCCAAAATGTCAGTTACTTGCAGGTACTTGCACTGTAGACATTCTTTACATATTTTTAAAAAATCCATTCACGATTCTTAGTGAAAATCCCGGGAATCTGAAATACTACCATTTGCTATTCATCAAACAGTTATTGTCTCCATCAAGTGACAGGGTTTCAGAGAACGTGAGCTCACAAGAGATGTAACCTTTTTTCCACTTTCTGCTACCATGTTCATTTCTATGTTACTCAGAGGAGCCTTCTTTGTAGAAACATATTATCCAATCTTTTATAAAGCTGAATTTAAATTCTGTCCCTTCATTCCCCACAAAGCTTAAAAAGCCAAGCAAATTTTGTTCCATTTTTTAAAAGCCCATAGATGGCATTTTTTTAATGTTGCATTTTTGAGTTTTCATCACTCTTTATGTTACTTCTACTTCACAGATAAACAATTGCTAATGACAATGTGAACTTCCTACAAATGTGCAATCAAAATCCCTAGGTACACATTACTGAAGTTCTTCGTTCCCTTTAAACATTATTTCTCTCTTGATATGCATTCTTGTTTTGTATTATATTGCATTATAAAGTTTTTTTAACAGACTGCATTTTTTAGAGTAGTTTGGGGATCAAAGTAAAATTCCCTTTCCCCACATACACACAGCCTTCCCCATTATCCACATCCTGTACCACGGTGATAATTTTTCATGCTCACTGACCCTACACTGACACATCATTATCACCCCAAAGTCCACAGTTTACATTAGAGTTCACTCTTGGTGGGTCACCAGGGTGGCTCAGTGGGTTAAGGCTTCTGCCTTCGGCTCAGGTCATAATCTCACGGTCCTGGCATCGAGCCCCAGACCAGACTCTCTGCTTGGCAGGGAGCCTGCTTTCCCCCAACCCCTGCTTTCCCCGCCTGCCTCTCTGCCTGCTTTGTTGCCTGTCAAATAAATAAAATCTTAAAAAAACCTTTTCTCATAGAGTTCACTCTTGGTATAGTATCTTATGCATTTTGACAACTCTGTAGCGATATATATCTAAAATATCATGCATGTCATACAGAACATTTTCACTGGCCTAAAAATCCTCTGTGCTCTGCCTGTTCATCCTGCTCCTCTCCTAACTGCTACAAACCGCTGACCTTTATACCATTTGCATAGTTCTGCCTTTTCTAGAAGGTCATATAGTTGGAACCTTGCAACATGAAGCTTTTTCAAATTGACTTCTTTCACTTATTATGACGGATTTTAAGTTTGTTCCATGTCTTTTCATTGCTTGATAGCTATTTCTCTTTATCGCTGAATCACATCCCATTGTTTCAATGGACCACAGTTTATCTATCCATTCTCCTCCTGAAGGACATCTTGGTTACTTCCAACTCTTGACACGTATGGGTAAAGCTGTTACAAACACAGGTTTATATGCAGGATTCTGTGTACACAAAGTTTTCGCTCTTTTGGGTGAGTACCAAGGAGCACGATTGCTGGATCATATGGTAAGAATATGTTTAGTTTTGTAAGAAACTGCCCAACTGTCTTCCAAAGTGGTAGCACCATTTTGGTGTTCTCACCAGAATGAATGAGAGTTTCTCTTGTTCCTCATCGTCAAAAGCATTTTATGTTGTCAGTATTTTGGATTTTAGCCATTCTAATAGATGTGTAGTGATATATCATTGTTTTATTTATTTATTTATTTTTTAAAAAGATTTTATTTATTTATTTGACAGAGAGAGATCACAAGAAGACGGAGAGGCAGTCAGAGGGAGAGAGAAAGGGAAGCAGGCTTCTGCTGAGCAGAGAGCCCAACGTGGAATTCGATCCCAGGACCCTGAGATCATGACCTGAGCCAAAGGCAGCGGCTTAACCCACTGAGCCATCCAGGCGCCCCTCTTTGTTCTTTTAATTTACAATTCCTTAATTAGACATGCTGTGGATCATCACAGCATCTTTTCATATCATTATTGCCATCTCAATATCTTCTTCAGTGAGGTGTCTGTTCCAGTCCTTGCCAATTTTTCAATCAGGTCATTCATTTTCTTGTGTTTGAGTTAATAAATAAATACATAATAATAATAAATAAATAAATAATAAATGAATGAATGAATTTACTATATATATTATATATGTTATATATGTTACATATAGTATATTATATATATTATTATATATTAAATAATAATTTCTAAAAAATAAATTTACTAATGAGGCCAAGAATTCAGAATCACAAATACTTCAGAACTAATAATAACTGCCTTCACTTGATGTTATTCTATAAGATAAATCCTACGAACAAGTTTCAATTTTAAATTCTTAAATCCTTATGAAGAAGCATCATTTGGAGGGAGGAGTTTTCATAATTTAGCATCCATCAGCCTTTTTTAAAGATTTTATTTATTTATTGGACACACAGAGAGAGAGAGAGAGAGAGATCACAAGTAAGCAGAGAGGCAGGCAAGCAGGGAGGGAAGCAGGCTTCCTTTTGAGCAGAGCCCGATGTGGGGCTGGATCCCAGGACCCAGAGACCATGACTTGAGATGAAGGCAGAGGCTTAACCCACGACCCACGTGATGAGAGAGCCCCTCAGGTGCCCCTCATCCATCAGTCTTAATTGTTTGGAGGAAAATGTATGGATGAATAATGCCTTCGGGAGCTAATCTCTCTGAAGAATTTTCGAGTCTTTACCCCTTCAAGGTTTTTGTACAGTTCTGATCACCTCTAAACATCCAGCTGATTTCTACAGTGACAGGCCTGTTAAAAACTGTCCTCAAACCAGGAATAGAGCTTGAAACATACCAGTCAAGAGCAACTTTGAGTCTTTTAAGGAATTTATCATCATTTCTTTGTTTTTGGTTAATATCTAAAATAGTTTCCTATTACACTTGCATAATTTCTCCAGAGCTGACTTTGAAGGAGGCATTCAGTTCCAGCTAGTTCCATATTTTGGCAAGAACTATAATTCTATATAAAAAAAAAATCTATTTTAGGGCACCAGGGTGGCTCAATGGGTTAAAATCTCTGCCTTCGGCTCAGGTTATGATTCCAGGTTCCTGGGATTGAGTCCCACAGTGGGCTCTCTTCTCAGCAGGGAGCCTGCTTCCATTCCTCTCTCTCTGCCTGCCTCTCTGCCTTCCTGTGATCTCTGTCAAGTAAATAAATAAAATTTTTTAAAAAACATATTTCATACCAGTTATTCGTGTTTATTAACTAAGATATCACAATACAAATAATACAAACAGTTGCTCTTTATTAATACCTTCAACCAAGATCAAAAAAATAAGTCATATTTTCTCCAAAAATTTTATATCATCTGATAGGTCAGATATATATAAAATTACATTTAAAGTTTTAAAAATATCAGCAAATATTTTCATTTAAACGCAAATTTCAAAGAAAATCTACTTTTCGAAACACGACTTTTTATCCTGTTTTTTTAAAATTTTGTCGACAACTGATAAAATGTTTAGTGACACTATAAATGTTAGATCGAAAAAAATGATTAATAAATGTAGGTTCAAATTATTATGTTCCATTAAAAATGATTTAGTCTTTGATGAACATCTGTTTGGTAATGTGTTGTATCCAGATATAGTAAATTAATGACATATATAAAATTATAGGGAAATGACACCTTCCGTTCCATTATGAGTAGAGCTTTAAAATGCTATTTGTCACACCCTGTCATCTTGTCATTATGTAGCATTATGTAGCATTTAAAAAATGTATACTCTTCACTTTGAAGTCTTTTAGAAATCTAAAATATGACTTTCTATGATTTGTGTTTCCATATTCCTTTATTGCCAGTTTGAACAAATCCACATGCTTTGATTCAAAGGTAATAAATTCCTCTTATTTGGAAAAATGATGTTTATTTTTGTTCTCTCACCCTTAGCAGGTGGTTTCATTTTAGCACACTTCAGAGTTATAATTTCATGCTTATTAAAAACATTTATTATGATCTACATAGATGAATGAAACTTTTATTTTATTAAATTATTTGTCAAAAAATTTGTTATTTTAAAAATGTATTTCCTTTGAAGGGTTATTTTAGAGCATTCAGAGAGGATCTAGGAGTGTGGTATTATGCAATTTTTAAGTAGGTTTGAAATGGTTATTTATATGATTGTTTCTTTAAGGCTTTTGTCTTTTTTTTTGGTCTTATTTTGTCCATTATATGCTATAAAATATTTTGAAAGTAAATTTAAGGTATGTTTTACATAGTTTATTTTTTGGAAAAAAAATATTGAAATGACTTATAAAATTCAGTATACCCTCAACATTAATTTTTTCTGAAATTTACCAATTGTTTACTGAACCTATTATATGGCAGTTATTACTTCAGACTACACTGGTAAATGAAATACTTGGCTTTGTAGAACGTTTATTTTAATGGGTGAGACAATTAAAAGCTATAAATCTTAATAAAAATTGCATAGTGCATTCAAAAATGATGAGTACAATGGGGAAAAAGAAAAATTCGATCAGGGTGAGAAAAATCAAGGTTGCTAGGCAGGGGATGGGGAGTTAAGAATTTTAATAGGAAGATCAGGGTAGTTACAATGAAGCTGACAATTGAACAAAGGTATGGAAAGGTGATGAATTTGCCAAGAACTATCAGCAATAAGGTCACTCCAGACAAAGGAATTGGCTATCTTGAAGGCCATAAGGTTGGATCATGCCTGGCATATCTGAGGAATAGCAAGGAGGCCACTGTGAGTCACTGAAGAGTAGCAGGGAATGAGGTCACAGAGGTTAAATGAGTGGCTAGATCATGTAAAAGCTTAGAAGTCATTGTAAAATTCTGGCTTTTATATTTGGAAACTTACTGTGTGATAGAATTTCTGCTAATAACTGAGAGTTCAAATGTCCATAAAATTTCAAGGATTCTTATTCTAGTAAGACAGAATAAAGAAAAAGAGTTCATATTTTCACATGGTTTAACAAATGCTCGGAGATCCAAGTGTAGGAAGCTATGGGAGCACAGAAGAAGGCACTAAAATCACACCAATATATTTGATGACTGTGACTATATATAAATTTGTATTTTCTAGATTTTTTTATAGTCATGGAATCACACAGTATATACTATTCATTGCCTGGCATTTCTTTTCTCAGCACCATTACTTTGAGAATCTCCAGTTGTAAATAGTTCATTTTGATGTTGAATAGTAATCTCTTTAATGAATAGATCATAATTTGTCTTTGCTCTATTGATGGACATTGATGAACATTTCCACTGTTTTCAATTCTTAAAAATAAAGCTGCTATGAAATTCATATACAAGTCCTTGTATGAACATAGGGTTTGTTTCTCTTGGTTAAATGCCTAGAAGTAAAATGGCTATTTGTGTAACTGCAACATATTTTGCATTTAAAAAAATTTCCAAACTATTTTCCAAAGTGGTGGTATCATGATATATGCCAAGAACAGTTTAGATTTTTTGTTGCTTCTCAATCTAGCTCAGACGAAGTACAATTAGCCTTTATAATTTTAGCCATTCTAATAGATATGTAAGCATGTCTCATTATGATTTTAATTTGTATTTCTTTAATGTCTAAATGTTGAGAAATTTGTCATGTGCTTAAAAGCTATCCATATCCTTTTGGTGACATGTCTCTTCAATAATTTTCTTCACATGTAAAATTGGATACTCTGCTTGGTTATTACTAAGGTTTTTTATTTTTATTCATTTTTTAATAATCAGAGTAGATGTCCATTATCAGATATATAATTTGCAAATCCCTTCTCCATCTTTACAGTTTCTCAATGGAGCTTTGATAGCTGTGTCTTTCAAGAAATATACTACTTCTTTCCTGGTACACGGAGGTATGACTAGAACATTATCAATGTTGACCTTTGCAAAGAAAATCATGGCTTAAGATATATGTAGTCTTCGGTTGTTGGGAGTGTTCTGAAATATCAAGCGTATCTAGTTAGTTGATAATTTTGTTCAAGTCTTACATATCTTACCAATTTGATGACCATTTGTCTATATAATCTTAAAATAAAGGTGTTGCAATTTTTTTCCATTTCTCTTCTAAGGTAGAAGTTATGATTTTTGTTCTTAGTTTTTCCCTATATATCCCCAAATCTGTTATTAAGTATTAAAAGTCAAGAATTATTATACTCCCTGAGGAATTCATCCTTTTACTCTTCTGTAATTTAGACTTGATCTTTATGTCTGATAATGAAATTTGCTTTAAAATCACTTTTCATTATCTTGATATAACCACCAAAGTTATAGTGTGATTAGTGTTAATATAGCATATTTTTTCCTTTACTTTATAAAGCACTTCTATATTTAATCCAGAAAAAAACCCAGCTTTTTAGCTCTGGAAGCATCTTTCTAAATTATCTTTTCTTTTTTTTTTTTTAATGAATCAGTAGCAATTTTTGTTAAGGGACCTAAACTAAAAGTAGGTTTAGAAATTTATTTATTTATTTATGTATTTAGTAAAAGATTTTATTTTGTTTATTGACAGTGAGAGAGAGAGAGAGAGAGAGAGGAAGCGCACAAGCAGGGTAAATCACGTGCAGAGGGAGAGGAAGAAGCAAGCTCCTTGGGGGTGCAAGTAGTCCCATGCAGGGCTGGATCCTTGTACACTGGAATCATGACCTCAGCCAAAGGCAAACATCTGCTTAAACAACTGAGTCATCCTGGCACCCCTAGAAAATTAAAAAAAAAAAAAGACCTTTTAAAAACATTTTGTTTGTTTTTTTTTTAAATATTTAATTTATTTGACAGACAGAGAGACAGGAAGAGGAACTATAAGCAGGGCAGAGGGCAAAGGAGAAGCAGGTTTCCCACTGAGCAGAGAGCCTGATGTGGTGCTCCATCCCAGGACCCTGGGATCATGACCTGAAAAGAAGGGACACTTATGGAGGAAGCCACCCAGACACCTCTTTTCTTTGTTTTTAATATATGGCAACTGATGCTTCCCAGCAACGAGGAGCATAATACCCATTGATTAAATCTTTGATAACAACCTATTTACAAAGGTGTGTAAATATATACTTACTCAGATTTATACACTTCGTGTTTTCTTCATAGTTTGGGGCTGGACCCCATGGTCACAACACTGCTTCCAGTCTTTGCCTTCCCATCTTTTGATACCAGGTATTTGGTCAGCAAAGCAAATTAGTATCAAAATTAATAAGCCCTTGGCACCATATCTCTGGAGCAGGGGTTGCTATTAGCCAAGGCCCACAGCAGTTGACCTCCCCTCGCTAGTGCTATAGCCCCAAGGACAAGGTCCCTGCCACCAGAACTCAGTCTTACATGTTATGCTAAGCAGACAAAACCAAAACAGGAAAGCTCCGACAGCTTTCACTGGCATGCCTCATCTCCCACTCACTCCCTCGATATCCAGGCAGTACCAGATGCCAGGGAGGGGTCTTGGTCCAACATATGGGAGGGAAGGAAGTAGCCACGAGCAAGTACCTGCCTCTCTGTGCCTTTCTTTCATGAGCAGGTTGTAAGGAGGAGGAAGAGGAAGGGGAAGAGAGGTGAACTTCAAGGGGTGAAGGCCTCAGGTAGGCAGCTGGCTCCTGCCAGTAGGAAAGGGACAAAGGAGAAGGCAGTGAGGCTTGCAGGGAGCGTGGGGGGTAAGGGTTACAGCTTATGACGGAATCTGGACAGGAATAATAGGGATACTAGTCATTTGAGTCCACCATTGGCAAGCTGGGCTGGGTGTCATGGCAGATAGGCCTCCCTGAGCAACGGCACATGAGAGAAGGTGGAATTCTTCTCTGAGGAGCAGGTGGAGTTTTGGGTGTTGGGAAAGCATAGACAGTATTGTTCCAGGGCCAAGGACAGGTCCGGGTACTCCTGGTTGGAGGTCAAGGCCACAGTATGATCCAGGTCTTCTACCAGCAGCTTGAAGGAACCACATGCCAGCCACCCCTCATTACTGTGTATAACTCCCTGGTGCACTTATTGGCTTATCCATCAAATGACTCCTTCAGCAGCTTGAAAACCACCTCCACAGGCACTCCAGGATATGGGAGGCTTCCAGAGTGAAAATTTTGCACAGGATCACCCCAAAAGACCAGAAGTCACTCTGGTGGATGTAGATCTGGTCAAACATGGCCTTAGGGACCATCCACTTCACAGGCAGTCCACTGTTGGTTGTCTTTTTATAGTAACTGATGTGGTGATATCTCTGGCAAGGCTGAAGTCTGAGATCTTCATCATGTTGTCCTTTGTCACCACCACTTCCCTGGTGGCCAGGTCTTGGTGTATGCACTTCTTGGAGGCAAGGTACTCCATGCCTCAGGCTACCTGATAGGCACAGGATACCAGGTCCTTGGAGGAGAGTTGCTCTGCTGCATTGTGGCTGATATTGTAACAGTACTCCAGGTCAGGAGGCCTCTGGGCCTGCAGGTACTCCTGTATGTTGTCTTTGGAGGCATATTCCATGAGAGTGTACAAAGGACCGTCCTGTGTGCAGGACCCAGCAGGTTGATGCTGTCCTTGTGCTGTCCAATCATCTTCATCATCTCCATTTCTGAGATTAGGTTTGACAGGCCTTTCTCTGTTGCATCTGACTTCAACATCTTCACAGACACTTTAGTCAAATGGTTGGATTTGTTTTTGTCCAGCCCAATGGCCTCCTCCAACACCACCTGCCCAAAGTAGGCCTGTCTTAGGGTTCTGCCTAAACTGCCGACAACCAGCCTGCCTCAAGGCAGTTATGAACTCTAGATTATTCTCAAAAACATTAAACCACAAGCTAAAAGTTCTCTTCACTAGGTCTCTGTCGCAGGTCTAATTTTCTTATCTTTCATCATTTATCTTTTTCCTAATTCTTATTTTCAGGATAGTTTATTTTGCTTCCAGGTGTTTCCCCTGGTTTCTGTATGCTGTTTCATAGGGAAGAGTTATCCTGTCATAAAATTATTTCTTGAGCATTCATTACATCTCTCAGTTAAAATGGGTTCTTTTATGGTATTGATTCATTTGAATTTTCTCAAAATGGGAAGAATTTTCAAAATGGTGTTTTCCTCAAGGTTCAGAGTATGTCTTAGCCTCATCTTTACTCTTTTTGAAGTTCACTTTTCAAATTCTTGTCCCTCTTTTTATCTTTTTAAATTAAAATGTTTTATTTTTACTATTCTTTTATTTGAGTATAGTTGATATTCAGTGTTACATTGGTTTCAGGCTTTCAATATCTTCATACATTATTCTATGATCACTACAAATATAGCCACAATCTGTCACCATATAACACTATTATAATATCATTGACTATATTCTCTACACTATCCCATATCTCTTTTTAAAATCTCTGATATTTATGTTTTCTGTTATTCCAATTTTCGACCATCATTTTACTTGGTTACTTTAATAAAATATGCCTGATTACACACTCTTTGCTGAAAACCATAGCATTTGATTTATAGTAGTCTTCTTCTTCTTCTTCTTTTTTAATTAACATATAATGTATTATTAGCCCCAGGGGTACAGGTCTGTGAACCGCCAGGTTTACACACTTCATAGCACTCACCACAGCACATACCCTCCCCAATGTTCATAACCCCACCACCCTCTCCCTACCCTCCCCACCCCCCCGGCAACTCAGTTTGTTTTGTGAGATTAAGAGTCTCTTATGGTTTGTCTCCCTCCTGATCCCAACTTGTTTCATTTACTCTTTTCCTGTCCCCCATATTGCACTTCCATTTCCTCATATCAGCGAGATCATATGATAGTGTCTTTTTCTGGTTGACTTATTTTGCTAAGCATAATACCCTCTAGTTCCATCCATGTCATTGCAAATGGCAAGATTTCATTTCTTTTGATGGCTGCATAGTATTCCATCATATATATATACCATTCATTTGTTGATGGACATCTAGGTTCTTTCCATAGTTTGGCTATTGTGGATATTTCTGCTATAAACATTTGGTGCACGTGCCCCTTTGGATCATATAGTAGTCTTCTTTACCTCTATCAGAACCCCAGGAAGCTTTATTTATTTATTTACTCACATAAACAGATGATCCAACCCAACGTTTTTTGATGTTCAAATGTATTATAATGTCTTACCGCTTAACACTATGCTTACTGCTCTCTTTCACTGTCTGACTAAATCCTCATCATCACTATGCCATTTAGTCAGAAAGAACATTTGAACTCAGAGTTCTCTCCATATCAGGAAATGAAGACTCCACCCTTCTGTTTGTGCAGGTAAAATAAATGTTGATATTGTCTGTCCTGCACATACTCCATCCTGTTCACCAGAATATTCACCATCCAAATATATACAAAATAAAAACCATACCTCACCACTTCTATTATCACCCAGCATGCTAAAATCACCATCATATGTTCCTGAATTATTGACTTGATTGATAACACCACTTCCACACATACTGCACTCCTTTCTCCCTGCAAATTTATTTTGGTACAGCAACTTAACCTAAAAATCAAGTCAGATGATTTTATTCTGCTGTTGAAAGTCTTTTGGTATCTTCCCCTTTCATATTGAATAAAAACTGAAGGCGTTTCAATGTACTAGAAGGTCACGCATCAATACGTTCTTACCTCTCTCCACCACTATGAACTCCTCATTGGCGTCCTTGCTTTTCCTCAAAAGTAACAGACCAGCTGTTCACACAAAGTCTATATACTTACTTGCTCTGCCTAGAGCAATCTTTTCCTTTAATATGTGTATAAACACCCTCCTTCATTTCCTGGGTCTTTGTGCAAATAACATCTCATAAATGAGATATAACCACCCAACACAAAATAAAATTAACTTTCCTCCCAGCATTCTCCAATGGCTTTTTCCTTTCTTGTATTTCTTTGTAACACTTATCACCATCAACCATCAATCATTATTCTATTACTGGTTTATTTTCTTATTGGAGACAGAGAGAGAGAGAATTGGGAGGGGGCGCAGAGGAAGAAGAAAACACCCCACTGCCTAGAAAGCTTGCTGGGGAGTTATATCCCAGGACCCTGAGATCATGACCCAAGCCAAAGGCAGTCACTCAATGGACTGAGCCACCGAGGTGCCCCTCTATTATTGGCTTATTTCACTATTGTATTTCAAAAGAATGTAAGCTCTTTGTGGTCAGGTATTTTATATGTTTTATTAATTGAAGTATTCTCAGAAAGGTAGCTGGCAGATTGTAAGGGCTCACTAAACTGTATTTTGTTGTTATTATTGGGCTCCTTTGTGGGCTTTACCTCTTACGCTAGAAGTCTATCCTTCAGATGTAAGCAATAAGAATAGAACCCTGCTGCCTGTTCCAATGAGTAAAAAGCCTGTATTAAGTGGATATTTTAAAAGCTAAATGAATGGCTTAATAGTTGTATATAGGGGGAAAGGGAACATATTTTCCACGGTTTAGAAGTGGAGTTCTTTTATAGAGTTCTTGTACAAGACTACACTATTGAACGATAATGGGCAGTTTTACATTCCAATTATACAAACACTTTGGTAATTTATATCCTTTTTTTGTAATTCATGACTGGATCATTTAGGAGCATTATAGCATTTCAACTTTTCCTGTTCAATAAACTTATTGGGGTTGCTACCTTTTTTATTCAAATGGAGAAGCAGTCATGATTTAATTTAATAATGTGTTATTGATTGTGTTGTTTTCTAGGAATGAGTCGCACATGCTAGTTTAAAAGTTTTGTTAAATTCCCAAGTCTGTCACCGATAAAAGCCTTTTGTAGATTAGTAACTTGATCAAAACAGAAAAGTTATGTAACACTAAATTGTTATACTATCTTTGTTTCCATCTTGCATTGTAATAACACCCATCTTAACTCTATTTAAGAAAAGTCATCGCCAGATGGCTTTCTGGCATTGATTGCATGATATGAAATCTAATATAACTAAAAGTTTTTGGTTTTAGTAGCATATATATCAATTTATTAAAATATATGTATTTGAATATAAGGTAAAGTTTTAAATTATTTGGCAATAGTAAACTAAACTTTTTTTTGTAAATTTTTATTTTCTAAAATTTCATTGAGCTCTTTTGCAATAAGAAACAAGTTACAAAAAATTAAGGTTTATTTACCCTAATTCAAAATTATTAGGAATATAATCATAGAGGTTGAAGTATTTAAAATATTGAACCCCAAACATTTTATTAGGTAAATTCGTGAATGCTGAGCATTCACTGTTAAAATATACTAATACTATTGATAGACTGGTAGAAGCCTAAAATCAAATATTTATTAAATATTTATATCCATATCTTTTCATGGCGTGGTAATTCATTTCTGTAGCATTAAATAATATTCCATTGTTTGCATGTACTACACTTTATTTGACCTTTCACCTATAGAAGGATATCTTGGTTGCTTCCAAGCTTTTGTCAGTTATGAATAAAACTACTATAGACATCTTTGTGGGTATAGATTTCATCTTCTTTGGATAAATACCAAGAACTGCTACTGCTGAATCATCTGGCAAGAATCTGTTTAGTTTTGTAAGAAACTGCCAAGTTGTTTTCCATTCTTTATTCTCAATAGACATGGAAGAACATTCCTGTTGCTCCACATCCTCACCAACATTTCGTGTTCTGTTGTCAGTGTTCTGGATTCTGGGTATGTACTGGTGTCTCTTTTTTGTTTTAATTTGCATTTTCCGGATGACATATGATGTGAAGCATCTTTTTATATGCTTATATGCCATCTGTAATATTTTCTTTTGTGAGGTATCGGCTAAGGACTTTGGCTCATTTTTAATCAGGTTTTTCCCCCATTGTTGAGTTTTAAGGGGTCTTTGTGTATTTTTGATTAACAGTCCTTTGCCAGATGTGTATTTTGCAAATTTTTTCTCATAGTCTGTGCTTTGCCTTTTCATTCTCTTGGCATTGTGTTTCACAGAGTAGACATTTTTAAATTCAGTGCTTGTGCTTTTGTAGCTAAAGTTATTTCCAAAACCAAGGTCATTTAAATTTTCTTCTATATTACCTTCTACATTTTTCATGTTTAGGTTTATAATCCAATCTGAGTTAATTCTTGTGAAGAGTGTATATCTGCCTGGATTTATTTTATTTTATTTTATTATTTTATTTTATTTTTATTTTATATTTTTACATTTAGCTTCACCATTACTCCAGAACCATTTGTTTAAAAGATTGTATTTTGCTCTCTTGTATTGCTTTTGCTTTTATATTAAATATAAAATATAATTGATAATATATATTCCGTTCCTTTAATCTAGTCTTTCTGTGGTATTACAATATCTTGCTTACAATTATCGTTATGGTATACTTTTCTTAAGATTTTATTTATTTATTTGATAGAGAGAGAGATCACAAATAGGCAGAGAGACAGACAGAGAGAGAGAGATGAGGAGAAGCAGGCTCCCTGCTGAGCAGAGAGCCCAATGCAGGACTCAATCCCAGGCCCCTGGGATCATGACCTGAGCTGAAGGCAGAGGCTTAACCCACTGAGCCACCCAGGCACCCCATCGTTATGGTAATCTTTGAAGTCAGTCCTCAGTCTTCGTTCTTTTTCAACACTATGTTGACTATTGTGAGTCTTTGCCTCTCCATATAAACTTTAAAATAAGTTTGTTAATAGTAAAAAAAAAAAAAAAGAACTTGCTGGAATGCATTAATTGTATAGATAAACTTGGAAGCCAGTGATCTCTTGAGCTTAGAAGGAGATAGTCCATGGGCATCAGTTGTTACAGTGGTGCCTCTGGCAGAACCTATTGCAAATCCCTAGGCAAAATGAGACCTCAAGGATCTGAGAGAATGGCTAAGAAGTACTTGATACATCCCTTGGGTATGTTTTATTGAATTTTCCACCTGTCTGAAAGCTGGGGAATCTAGATAAGGGAGGGAAAATTAGTTATGATAAAACATATCAACAAACATCAATAAATTTTGTAAAACTAATTGTCATGGCTCATATACAATATGACCAACAGAGGGACCATCAAAAGGAAAGCATCAGTTATGTTTATTGTGAAATTTTTTATTCAAAATAAAGCAATGAGAGGGGAAGACACAATGAGAAAATTACCATTTTTTAAATGGTAAACTTCTTACAAAATGGATTAGGTTTTATATTCTAAGTAGTATATTGAAAAGTAAAACATTGGGGCGCCTGGGTGGCTCAGTGGTTTGGGCTGCTGCCTTTGGCTCGGGTCATGATCTCAGGGTCCTGGGATCGAGCCCTGCATCGGGCTCTCTGCTCCGCAGGAAGCCTGCTTCTCTCTCTCTCTCTCTCTCTCTCTCTCTGCCTGCCTCTCTGCCTACTTGTGATCTCTGTCTGTCAAATAAATAAATAAAATCTTTAAAAAAAAGAAAAGAAAAGTAAAACATTAAAAAATAAAATTTTAATTTAAAAAAATTATGTAATTTTTAAAAAACCTTAAAAATAGCAGAACCATTTTTCTTATAACTGGAAAATACATTGTATATATATCTATCAAAAATAACTTGTCGGGCGCCTGGGTGGCTCAGTGGGTTAAGCCGCTGCCTTCAGCTCAGGTCATGATCTCAGGGTCCTGGGATGGAGCCTCACATCGGGCTCTCTGCTCATCGGGGAGCCTGATACCTCCTCTCTATCTCTGCCTGCCTCTCTGCCTACTTGTAATCTCTCTCTGTCAAATCTTTAAAAAAAAATAACTTGTCATGGGGGCGCCTGGGTGGCTCAGTGGGTTAAAGCCTCTGCCTTCGGCTCAGGTCATGATCCCAGGATCCTTGGATTCAGTCCCACATCGGGCTCTCAGCTCAGCAGGGAGCGTGCTTCCTCCTCTCTCTCTGCCTGACCCTGCCTACTTGTGATCTCTGTCAAATAAATAAATAAAATCTCGTATAAAAAATTTTAAAAAAATAACTTGTCATGTCTGGAATCAGGAGCATATGGAAAAAAATAATATCTGAGGACAATACTTCTGCCATGTCTTGTGCCTTGTTAATATTTTTAAACAGCCAGGCAACTTTTAGCTCTATTGAAATACCTGCTATGATACCAGCAGTGCCTTTTGGAGCCCTATGACTATAAAAATTAATTGCAAATATTCAAAATGTTTACTATGGTGTCACTATTTAGGGCCACCCCAAGCATGTTTCAGAAGTAAGCATAACTGTTACTCTTCTGTAAGGCAAAAGGGCATGTTTTCAGGAGTTCCATCTGCTGTACCAGGAGGTGAATCAAGTAATGATTTTTGTCTATAAAATAATTCACTTTTCAATCTAACATTCCTCATTCCACATTATAATAATAAAAAGTAGGAGGAGACTAAAACAAACAAACAACTACAACTACAACAACCAGCTTTTCCTTCAGTGGAAAAGTAAATAGAACCTTATGAGTAGCCTGAAATTTATTTTTAAATATTTTTAAGATAAGCGTTTTTGTTAGAAAACCATATATTTTATATTACTAAGAAATAACAGGCAAAGTTTTAGTAACTTCTAAAAAGTCTAGTTACTTCTATTTATCTATTAACTCATCTCTTTATGAAGTAGAACATGATCACAACTATTGTATCTACCCAAGTTTGTATGCTTTGGTTATTTTATGTTTGCTATTTCCTTTCTTAATTTTTACAATATTTGATACATAATAGTATCTTTAAATCCATCTATGGTTTCACAGAATTTGTTTGAACTTCATAAAAATGTACCATACTTTCGCACTGTCCTTGTTTTACTTCTCTATTAACTTTCCAAGATTTATTCACTTTAGAGTGCGTAGCAATCATTTTTTTTATTCCTCCATAATGCTATGTTTACAAATTTGTACTTATCTGTACTTTTAAAAATATTTTAATTATAAACCATTTCTCATCTCACGTAACACTCATGTTACTTCTACACTTATCAGATATTATGTAACTGAAAACCACAACTCAGCAACAATATAGCACCATTTTTCAAAATTAAATGGCTTACCAGAATTCTTTAATTCTATCCTTTATTTGTATTAGATGACCCTTTATTCTGGTATTTGGCATTGTTCATATGGAGGAAAGCTTATAAGTTGATATTCCATAAATAGAAGGATTTATTATGATTGATTAATTATTTTCATTTAGAAGGCATAGAATATGGTTGATTTAATATTTCTTTCTTACTCTCTGCCTGGAACATAGTGCTATCTATGTAATAGCCACTAAAATATTAAGTTAATTACCTAGACTTTAAACTTCATATGAATAGGAATAACATACAGAACTCTTCTCAGATTGGGACACCTGGGTGGCTCAGTCAGTTAAAAGCCTGAGCCTTTAGCTCAGGTCTTGATCTTAGGGTCCTGGGACTCAGTTCTGCAACAGATTCCCTGCTTAGCCGGGAGTTTGCTTCTCCCTCACCCTGCTGCTCCCCATGCTTGTGCTCTCTCTCACTCTCTCTCTTACAAATAAATAAAATTAAAAAAAATAAATTCTTCTCAGATAGCTAATATAGAATATCGTCTTTGCATTCATCAAAGGGAAAGTGCCATATAATAATGAAATTCAGACTACTTCAAATTCATTTTTTAACCAGTAAGAAAGTACTGGAAACAAGCCAAAAATGTCTTTAATGAATTAAAGAAATAGATTGATTTTCAATATCTTAATGTTTCTAAAATAAATTGCAAGATTTTTATACTAGATATCAGTGTAAATATTCATTATACAAGGATATTCTAAAAATAAACCTGAGAAAACTACTTGACATATATGATGACAAAAACGAGTTTGACAAAAGTCAGTTTGGGTAAAACTTACAACACCTACCACCTGAAACTCTTGTTCTATAATTTAATTATTTTAATTTACAAAAATACAAAAATAATATATCAGAGTAAGTCTATTGATAGCTTTGAAGGTATGCTCTGGTTGTGCACTGTTTACTATTGAAAGGGGAATCAAATATGTGATGCTTATGGTGTGACTATATTAAAATTCAACAAGTTCAGAAGCATACGAGGAATAGAATAAAGACAAAAGATGACCCTTACTTATCCTAAAGATAGACAAGGGTATATATGTGCTAGTTGGGGAGAGAATCCAGTCAGTAGATGGAGGATGTGGTAGTGGAAAAAAAAAGACACAACGTTTTGGTTGAACGTTTAGCACTATATTTAACAAAGTGAAATTGTGTGTTAATAGCCTTGAGTAAAATCCAAAAAATATTTTCAATTCATTGAATATTATTTAGGAAAAACTTGAAAAATACAACTTGATAAGGATTCCAATAAAAGATTCATAAGCAATACAAGTTTCAGAATTTTTAGTATATTTTCCCTAAAAAGCCATTTGATTTAAATTAAAAAGAATTCTATTTACCTGCCACTTAAATAAGAGGAAATTATTTGGTTTTGTAATAAGTCAATAAAATACATTAACATATCTTGAGAAAACAGATATGCACACTAAGTTAAAAATAATAGTGCTTAAGCTGTTCAGCAAAAATTTGCAAAATTCCTTGCCATCAGCTAGCTCTGGAGTTCTGCTGGGTGAGTAAGGCCATGTATGTTACTGCTCAGAGTACTGACGCAAAGCAATTGTCCCCTTCACATCCATTTTTTGCCGTTGATATGTTATGCTATGTTGTTTAGAGATACATAGATGGCCCTACATGAAGGCCTTTTTTTTGTGTGTATATGGGTGACTGTGATTTAACTTTCAAATCAGATGGCTGCTGATTTACAATGATTCAACTTACGATATATTTGGCAATGATGTGAAAGTGAAAGTGATTCAGTAGAAACTGTACTTTGAATCTTGTATTTGGGTCTTTATAAAAAGGGCCAGTGACATGTGGTATGGTGCCGTCTTGTGATGCTGGCAGGGGCAGTGAGCCACAGCTCCCAGTCAGCTAGAAGATTACAGGGGTGAACACCTGATATTCTTACAACCATTCTATATATAACCATTCTTCTTTTTTTGTGTAATATTTAATAAATTGCAGGTGATATTTGATACTTTGTTATAAAATAGGCTTTGCTTAAGATGATTTTGCCCAAATGCAGGCAAATGTAAGTGTTCTGAGTATGTTTAAATAAGCTTAAGGTAAGCTATGATATTTGATAGTTTAGGGGTATTAAATGCATTTTCAATTTTTTATGTGTTTCTCTGTACATAGCCCCGTTGTAAGCTGAGGAACATCTCTATATGTATATGTAGCCTTGGTATGCCTTACATATTATTGGCATGAAACATCTAGAACAGTACATGTGCCATATTATGATTGTCTACAACATCAAACAAGTTTCTTGAAAACTTGTGCCAAAGGGGTTATGTCTTTAAGGATACTTATTTCAGAAGGGTTCTCTCAAACGTAAGATTTTTCAGAAGTTAAGTGAAAATCTGACCAAACTAAACATTTTTCCATTTTCCCTAGTGAGCAAAGATAGCTAAAATCTATCTGCCATTTTCAACACTGTACTCAACGACTGTAATTCTAATTTAAGAACAGATTATGTATATCAAAACCACATGTTGGTCTAAACTTACACAATATTCATAAATCTCACTTAGAGCCTTGGACACTTTTATTTGTTGAGTCTATATGGTACTACGGACATTCATCTTTTTTGACCTCATAGCTTCATGTATGTCTATACTTTTGAAAATACATGCATCATAGTTCCATTGTAAAATGTCTGGGTTATAAAATGTGCTATGCTATCAAAATGGTAATAAGAACATACAAATGACCTGATGTAATGAACTGGACCAGATTGCCAGATATCACATTTCATACCAGAAAGATTCAGTGGTAAGTTTTAAAATGGCCAGCTATACTTCGACTGAAATAACTCATTTAACTTCTTTCTTTGTGTACAGTATTATACATTAGTCAGTATTATAGTAAATAAGTACTTTGGACAGATGTAAAATGCTGTAATAAAAAATGTTTTTCTTCTTTCTTTTAGTCCTTTTTACTTTTAAGACTAGCCATAAATACCATGCCTCCCCCAAAATAATTTGCAATCCAAATTTATTTCTAAATGAATTTATTGCACAGAAAAAATATATATATATATATACAATTACAATAGACATGTTCAAAAATAGTTACTCAACAGCTGGGCCCTAAATGTAAGCAGTATAGTTGTTTTGTTTTGTTTTTTTATTTTCTTTAAAAAAAAAAAGAGGTTATGTGAAATATTGGAATTTGATTTCCAGGCCTAGTATTTCAAGACAGTTAACTACACTTACAGTGTCAACAGCCTCTTGTTGGCAGTATGATTTTATTGGCTCCATGGAATAACAGCAAGAATTTACTATTGCTTCTTTCTTTTATGACACACACAGAAAAAAAAAAAATCGACACATTTGCTCAAGACCAACCAGAATTATTTTAACCTATCAAAATTGATGGGAGGCCTTCACTGCCAAAGTCACTGCTGGGTTTTCACAATTCATTGCAGACAATCTGCTACTCTCATTATGATAAAGGAGAGAAGAGTCATAATCAGGGAAGAAAGCTAGATTAATACTTGTAATTATCATTGAATTATTTAGCCTGCTATAGGATTATTATTATTAGTGTCATTTGATAATTTTCTTTCATTTTATTAAACACAACTGTGTGTAATTACCCTACCTAATATTTCTCTGTATTGGCTGACTAGCTAGCAAACATTCATGAAAATATCCGGTAGCCACACATATAAAATGCTGCATTATGATGCTGTTGAATCAGAACATACCACTACCTGATCCTGTAGCTCTTGGAGGATTTGCAAATCAATTAATTCTATGTTTATTGGATTCTTCCCATACAATTAGAAAATTTATACTAGAGTCCATGAACATTATTAGTTTTACCATTTTAAACCGGCAATCACACTTTGATTTTTACAACAAATGCAGAAATATAAACACACACATATGGGTCAGTTTTTCTGTTAGACTGTCTGGACTTCAAAATCCTATTCCTCAAGATAATGCACACCAAAGTTCTGGATTAAACAAGAAATTAGATGGCACCTGAACACTTGGTTTAATATTCTCCAAAGGACTATGCAACCTATTTCTTACATTATGACATTGTTTTACAAAGATCCACACTTTTATAATGTTAGTATTTTTAATAATCAATAAAGTCAATTAATCATGATTAAAAATCAAACATAAAAATTTCAACGTTTTGCTTTTGCCCCCTCTATTTAGAACTTATTTATAGCCTGATAATTCAAAGGTCTCTATGTTTATGAAAATCTGGACAGAAATAGCTCTAAGATCCCATTCAGAACTTGATATTAATCTAAGTCTTTTGGCTCCAGGATAACCTGAGAGCAAAGAGTAGGACAAAGGATTTGAGTACTGTTAGTTTATCTGGGAGATTATCCAAGGTAGAAAAGAATGGGAAAGTGATAACAGTGAAGAAGCAACTTTGTCAAAGAGGTACATTGTTGATATAATTGTTGTTGAAAGAAAATGAAGGCTTGCTTTTACTGAAAGATCCTGAGAAACTTCTTTAAGTTGTCCTCATGAAGACCTGAAAACTGACAATTTTATCTATGGTTCTTATTTCCACTTCACAGAGAGCTGTCCTCAGAGGACATTAACTCTCCTCCTACACTTTTGGGTTGTGTTGGACACATTCTAAAATGAGAGAGAGAACATGAGATGCTATCAGTGTTAAGTAACTGCAATTTCCCATGGAACTATCCACCACAGGTTTGGCTATAATCAGGTGTTGGGCCTTGATATCAGAGGGATTTGAGGCAGTATCATTTTAGGTTAATCATTATATCTGAAATTTCCAAAAACTTCAACTGATGAAACTTTGATTATAAATCTATAAATATAACAATAAATCTACAGTATTCCAATTATTTTCATAGAAATACACAGACAAAGCATCAATTGATTAATATTTAAATGTTACAAAATACTGAACTGAAAGAATTTGGTCATATAGCAACGTGTAAGAAGTAGAACTTAGGTTTAGGTTAGAACTCAGGATGCATTTGAGACTCAGTTAAGAAATTGAATGGAGGGACGCCTGGGTGGCTCAGTGGGTTAAGCCACTGTCTTCGGCTCAGGTCATGATCCCAGGATCCTGGGACCGAGCCCCAAATCGGGCTCTCTGCTCAGCAGGGAGCCTGCTTCCTCCTCTCCCTCTGCCCGCCTCTCTGCCTGCTTGTCAACTCTCTCTGTCAAATAAATTAAAAAATCTTAACAAAAAAAAATTGAATGGATATCTATCTTATAGGTTTGCTAAAAATCAGTGACTTTGTGTTCACGTGTGGCTATGCAGGAATTTTTAACTTTCTCTAAGAAGTTATTAGATTTGATTATATAATGGCAGTAAAGGATGGGGAAAAGCAAAGTACAAACCCCATAAAGACAAAGACACTGAGTATGAGAAAAGAGTAATAGATAAGAGGAATCAATGCATTTGAGGAAAATGTGAATTGAAATACACAATGATTGTTGATTTTTTTAGATGGAGAACACAAAACTAGCTTGCAAGAAGGAAATAACAGAAGACATGTTGTGATGTGAGACAGAATCCTGGAAAAGGCAGTAACGTGGAATAAAGGAGTAGGGAGAGCATATCAGGTAATTTGGATAGGAAGGAGTTAGGAGGTAATTACTTGATAAATTTTATATGGCCCACTTAAATGCACAGATTTCTCTTCTTTGATTTATATGGAGAACAGGGTGTCCTTTGTCTTCCCTTTCAGAGCACCAGAGGTGTACTCTTTCAGACTGAAAACCTGAAAAGCTCAGGACTCAGTTGCTTAAGCACAGCTGAGAGGACATATTTCAATTAAGATTTACATTTTGCTGTATGTAGTAGACTGTCAAAAGTGGTTTAACCATATTTTTTCATTTAACAAGAAGACTACAGAGAGTGTTTTCTGGTGTTGGTTCAGAGTCTTAAGAAAGTCAAGTGATGGTGCCTGAGTGGCTCAGTGGGTTAAGCCGCTGCCTTCGGCTCGGTTCATGATCTCAGGGTCCTGGGATCTAGTCCCGCATCAGGCTCTCTGCTCAGCAGGGAGCCTGCTTCCTCCTCTCTCTCTCTGCATGCCTCTCTGCCTACTTGTAACCTCTCTCTGTCAAATAAATAAATGAAAATCTTTCAAAAAAAATAAAAATAAAAATAAAAATAAGAAAGTTAAGTGAACTATCTTAGAGGTTTTCATGGCTTTTTATTCACAGTTGCAAAAATTGCTGTTGGGGTTCTCACTATTAAGCCCACATTTCTGGCAGAAAGATAGAGGTAAAAGAGAATGATAGCTTGTACAACTGATACTTTGTCATATGGTTACAATATAACTAGAAAAGAGACAATAAAATATTTGATGTTGTTTTAAGTTTCCTTGTTGTCAATCCCTCAGTGCTTTCTGATATTAAAGGAAAAAGTAGATGGATATTGACCTGGCTACTATCAACACCTGTCAGTCTCTTTTGGATAACCAATATCTCTAATCTCTTCTTCCCAGTAAAAAAAAATAAAATATATTCATAACCCATACTTTGTCATCTCAAGTTACTGCACCAAGATAAAAATACAATGATTTTCAGTTGTCCCAAATGGACAGAATACTCTCCTTATGATATCATGTCTTATAGATAATTGGCTTGCTACCAATATACCCAGATGTGACTGTGGAAGAGACAGGAAAAAATTAATAATATTTATTTATTCCTTGGGTTGACCCTGTTTACACAGATGCATTACTATTAGAAAAGGTTGGTTTGGGACATTGGAATGAATTTACTTAATGGGTATCTATGTAATTGGGTTGGAGAAAATTTTTAATTTCTACAAAAATTATTAGAATTCTATCTTATTCTCTTTTGTTAATTTTCACATGTTAACAAAGACAACGTTTTTGTCTAGCAGACAAGATCTTAAATCCAACAAAACTCAATTTTTTCCTTTTTTTTTTTTTAAGTTTGAGAGCCCCATCTTCTCTCATGCTGCTTTAAATACAACTCAAAAAAAAAAAAAGAAGCTAAATGGGGCAGTAAGACCAGACTTTTTATGTTATTTTATTTATCTTATTTTTAATTAAAAAATTAAAGATTGTATTTATTTATTTGAGAGAGAGAGCATGAGTGGGGCAGGGGGAGGTAGATGCAGAGGGAGACTGAGAAGTATACTTCCTAATGAGCAGGAAGCCCGATATGGAGCTCAATCCCAGGATCCTGACTGAGATCATGACCAGAGACAAAGGCAGATACATGTGCAAAATCCCTTTTTTTCTGGGAAACAATACTTTACAAGAGATGTTTGAAAAAGTACTGGGGAATCAACTTTAATCAGAGATACAAAATTTTAATTGACTTTTGTAAAGCTACAGGAATCCAAATGATGGGAATCCCAGCCCGTTTAGGTTGTGGACCACAGAGTATTCTTCTCTGTAATATTTTATTTTCTTCCATGTCTACTAACTCTAGTCCAAGTTCACTGATCTCTTTTTAGATAGTGCACTCGTTTCTCCAAGGGGTTGTTTCTGCGAGTTCTGGGTATGGCACATGGTGGCAAGCCCAAGTCTGCCCTTGGGACCGGTGGCCAAGGAGATGCTGTCCCCTTGGGACCAGAGGCACAGGACAGGCGTGCCTTCTGCCCAGACTCCTTCCTCAGAGGGGAGCACGCGACCCTGCCCTAGTCCCCTCATGTCTCCTTAGCAGCCAGGCTTCCATCTGTCCGCACAGGGAGCGGGTGACACTTGTCTTGCCAGCGGCCTGCTGTTCGTGCCACGGCAGGCTATCCTGCTTCCCGAGCTTTTCCCGACCCCAAGGCCAACGGCTCCTTCTATTCTCAGGGGGCGGCATGCTGCGCCTTCCCCACACGTGGCTTCTCTCTCAGGAAGAGGGGATGCTAGGGAAAAGGGTATTTCGCTCCATGCGGGTATCTTCCACCGAGCTGCAGAGACTAGCTCAGGCAAGCAGCAGCAGCATCCCCAAACCCAACTCTGATTTCCCAAGGAACGCTGTGCTTTCCCAGGGGAGATGCCCAGGCAAAGAGGCTTTCGCTGTATGCGGGTTTCTCCCACTGCGCGACTGGGCTCAGGCAAGCAGCAGCAGCCCGCAGAACATTTCTCAGCGAATGCTGTGCTTTCGCAGAGGCTTTGGCTTGGAGCGAACAGCACTTCGCTGCTGCTTCCTCAGCAAGTCTTTAGTCACGTCAGGGAAGAAGAGCTTTGGGAGAGCTGGTGCCTCTTGGGCCTTGCTTTCCCGGGCTCCATGTTCGCATCCTGGGTTCACCCTGCCGGGCCGAACTAAGCAGACACAGCTACAACCCTCCAGTAGCATGCGTAGCCTAGGATGGCACTCAATGCACCCTACCATCTCCCAGTGTAGACATCACTTGGACTTTTACTCTGGCTCTCAGGCGAATTCGCGGACTAGGCCAATGCTTTCCCCACAGGAAAAGAGAGGTGACAGGATCCCAGCTCACCACCCATGCACTGAATAGGGAGCTTTGGGGGACTGTCCCCAGTCCTTCCCCTTAAACCCTGTGCCTCCTCCAAGCTTCCACATCCTGGAGGAAGACGGCATCTGACTCCCCATTATTTCAGGGAGCTGTTTCTGCGAGTTCAGGGTAGGCGCCTCGTGGCTAGAGCATGTCTGCCCCAGGGACAGGTGGCCAAGGAGCTGCTATCTCTTTCGGCCCTGAGGCTCAGGACAGGCATGCTTTCTGCCCAGACTCCATCTTAAGAGTGGAGCACTCGCCCTGCCCTACTCATCCCCTCCTCTCTCCTTAGCAGCCAGGCTTCACTCTCTCTGCACAGGGAGCGGGTGACACTTGTATTGCCACCGGCCGCTGTGCCTGCCAGGGCCAGCTCTCCTGCTTCGCAACCGTTTACAGACCAGAAGGCCAACAGCTCCTGCTCTTCTCCCTGGGCAGCGTGCTGCACCTTCCACAGATGCTCCTGGGGAGCGCAGTGAAAGACGTGTCCCTTTCCTTAAGGCTCTTTCCAGAGGCGCAACCGCACTTCTCTCTCAGGCAGAGGGGATGCCCAGGAAAAGAGGATTTCGCTCCATGCGGGTTTATTACACCATGATGTGCAGACCAGCTCAGGCAAACAGGAGCATCCCTCAGACTGGACTCTGATTTCCCAAAGAATGCTGTGCTTTCCCAGAGGGGATGCCGGACAGAGAGGCTTTCGCTCTATGCGTGTTTCTCCCATCCTGCTATGAATATTAGGCTAAGGCAAGCAGCAACAGCAGCCCACAGAACCGACTCTGATTTCCCAGCGACTGCTATGCTTTTGCAGAGGTTTTCAGCTTGGCATGAACCGCACTTCACTGCTGCTTCCTCAGCAAGAATTTGGGTTTTCGCTCTGTCGCGGCAGGGAAGAGCCGCGGGAGAGCTGGTGCCTCTTGGCACTTGCTTTCCCGGGCTCCAAGTTCACGCCCAGGGTTCACCTTGCTAAGCCGATCTAAGCAGACACAGTCACAACCCTGCAGTTGCGTGCGTGGCCTAGCATGGCACTCTATGCCTATTACCATCTCCTGGGGTAGGTAAGGCTTTGCCTTTTGTCCGGTGCTCAGGCAGACTCGGGGTCTAGTCCAGTCCTTCACCACAGGGGAGAGGAGGCAACAGGATCACTGCACACGACCCGTGCACTGGGATGGGGAACTGTGGGGGACTGTCTCCACTCCTTCCCTGGCACACGCCCTGCCACCCAATTCCCTGCCACATCTTGGTGGAAGATGGCATCTGACTGCCCATTTCTCCATGGGGCTGTTTCTGCGAATTCCGGGATGGCACCTGGTGGCACGCGCAAGTCTGCCCTTGGGACACCGGCCAAGGAGATGCTGTCCCCTTGGGACCAGAGGCACAGGACAGGCGTGCCTTCTGCCCAGACTCCTGCCTTAACGTGGCGCACGTGACCCTGCCCTAGACGTCCCCTCATGTCTCCTTAGCAGCCAGGCTTCCATCTCTCCACACAGGGAGCGGGTGACACTTGTCTTGCCAGCGGCCTGCTGTTCGTGCCACGGCAGGCTATCCTGCTTCCCGAGCATTTCCCGACCCCAAGGCCAACGGCTCCTTCTCTTCTCCGGGGGCGGCATGCTGCGCCTTCCCCACACATGGCTTCTCTCTCAGGCAGAGGGGATGCTAGGGCAAAGGGTATTTCGCTCCATGCGGGTATCTTCCACTGAGCTGCAGAGACTAGCCCAGGCAAGCAGCATCAGCATCCCTAAACCCAACTCTGATTTCCCAAGGAACGCTGTGCTTTCCCAGGGGAGATGCCCAGGCAAGGAGGCTTTCGCTGTATGCGGGTTTCTCCCACCGTGAGACTGGGCTCAGGCAAGCCGCAGCAGCCCGCAGAACATTTCTCAGCGAATGCTGTGTTTTCGCAGAGGCTTTGGCTTGGAGCGAACAGCACTTCTCTGCTGCTTCCTCAGCAAGGCTTCTTTCGTGTCAGGGAAGTAGAGCTTCGGGAGAGTTGGTGTCTCTTGTGCCTTGCTTTCGGGGGTGCCATGTTCACCTCTCCTTGGGCCCAGAGGCTCAGGAAAGGCATGCTTTCTGCCCAGAGTCCTTCTTAAGAGAGGAGCACGCGCCCTGCCCACCTCATCCCCTCCTGTCTAAAAAAGTTTTCAAATTTATATCTAGATAGATAGATAGATAGATAAGTACATGATAGATAGACAGATATCCCAGAACCTGCAATGCTAGGCTAAGACCAGGCTTCAAAGGGCTTTTCTATGCTCTACTAAATACTTTAAACCATTCATTATATCATAGCTCAGTGTTCAAATCTCCATTTGTTTCCTCAGTTTCCTAATATTTATCTTAAGGTGACCTGATCCAGACTTTTGATCACCTTTCTCTAAATATTTCTTTTTTAACAAAGTCCTTTTGAACACTCAGAGACTAAAACTTAGAAAAATACTCTGATTTTTATCTCACTAGAATGGAAAATATATAGTTACCCATTAACTAATGATATCCATGTCTACATTAGATCCATGACATTTTTAATTCTTGGGAGCTTTTGGCGAAATGAATTTTTTACGCTTCCTTTAAGTGAAGCTTTAAGCCATCGCCACATGAATAAAATTAAAGAACTAAATGAAAACAAGCCAAGTATTTACAGAGTAATAGAATGTGCAGTGGAAAGAGTACAATTCTGAAATCATGAAGCCTAAATTAGTGTGATGCATCTTTATCAGCCATGTAATCATAAACCAGTTATCTAAATGTGTTAGCCTCAGTTTTGTCACCCATGAAATGGTGATGATAATACTTATTATGCAGAGTTGTTGTGTGGATGTAATGAAGCATGGAGCATGAGAGTCTCTTATTCCATGCTAAAATGATAGCTATTTTTATACTTATAATAATTCTAATAATAGTAATTAAATTGTTCAAAATGATAATATTCATTTATATTGAGGTATTGTATTGACTATTCATAGACACATTTACCAAAATAAATTTCATTTTACTTTACCCCCTCTGAGGATATATATTCCTTAATTCAATATGCATCTCATTATGAATAATAATTATCATAATAAATATGCTGATTTTTCTTCTATTTATTTTTAGGGAAGTGTCCTTTACTGTTGAACATAAAGAAACTTAAGCAAGTCTGTCTTATTCAAAATTTGCATGCTGCTTTCTTATGAAACTAGATTATAGAGTTGTATGAAATAAATTCATGCAGTTAAGACATTTATGTTTGGAAAAATGGGTGGTCAGTTTAGTATTTCAAAAGAAGATTTTAAATTTAAACCTTAAAACTGAGCTCTTTCAGCCTTATTTATAGACCATCCTTCATGCTTCATAAGTATTCCTTCATTGTAAACTAACTAATAGTGTTTGTCACAGTGTATATAACTAAAATGTATGTTGTATATCATTATTTCAGAGTTAGTTGCAGTTTCTACTTCCTTAATTCCTTTTTTGAAAAATAGATTAATTCTACAAAAAGTTTTTTCCAGCTTTATTGAAAAATAATTGACATATTGTAATTTGTAAATTTAAGAAATGATTTCTTATAACACTGCAAACATTTAACATTGCGTAAATTTTGTACAATTTGATAAATTGGCATACATCTGTATTGCAATATAATCTACATAAAAATGTTAATACATCTACTATCTCATATAGTTGCCACTGTTTTTTATGCATGTATGGTAAGGAATTTTAAGATCTACTCTCTTAGCAACTTTTATGTATATAGTACAGTAGAGATGAACTTCAGAGGTCTTGTGGGATTTGTTCCAGACTGCCTCAATAAAGCGATTATCTCAATTAACTAAGTCAAATCATTATTATTTTTTTTGGTTTCCCAGTGCAAATAAAAATTATGTTTCCCAGTGCATATAAAAAATAAACACTATACTGTACTGTTCAAAAGCATTATGTCTTTAAGGAAAAACAATGTATATACCTTAAGTAAATTAGTTCTGAGATTTCAGTGGGTCATAATTACTGATCACAGATCACCATAACAAATACAATAATAATGAAAAAACTTGAAATATTGCAAGAATTACCAACATGTGACAGAGAGACACAAAATGAACAAATGTTTAGAAAAATGGTGGCAGCAGACCTATTTTATACAAGATTGCTATAAACTTTCAACTTGTAAGAATGTGATATATGCAAAGTTTAATAAAGGGAAGCACAATAAAAAAGTATGTATATATTATTAACTATGATCCTCATGCTGTACATTAGATCCCCAGAACTTTGTCATATTATAGTTGCAAGTTTGTACCCTTTGACCACCTTATTCCACCCCAGGTTCACCTCTTGTCAACTCAACTCTAAGTTTCCATTAGTTTGCTTTTCCTTCAGATTCTGTATGTAAGGGATAGCATAATACATAAATTAAAAAAATATGTAAAATCTTTGAAATATTTCAATTAGTATAATACCTTCAAGATCCATCCATGCTGTTGTAAATGGCAGTATTTCTTAATTTTTCATGGTTAAGTAGTATTCCATAGTATATATTTACCATACTTTTTTATTCATTCATCCATTAATGGATACTGAAGTTATTTCCATCTCTTGCTTAGAGTTAATTTTATAATGAACATAAGAGTGCAGATATGTCTTTGAATAGTGACTTCGTTTCCTTTAGATATATACCTAGAGGTGGGATTACTGAATCATATGGTAATTTTACTTTTAATAATATGAATAATCTCCATACTGTTTTCCATACAAATTTATATCCCTATCACAGTGCATAAGTTCCGCATTTTACCCAATATTTACCAAAATTTGTTAGTTTCAATTTTTTGGTAGTATATATTCTAATAGGTAGTAATATCTTGCTGTGTTTTTCAGAGGTAAACAACAACAACAACAACAACATAATGACTTTGCCCTGAGTTTTTTTTTTTTTAAGATTTTATTTATTTAAAAGAAGTTGCTGCTGCTGAGGTCAAAGAGGTTGCTACCTGTTCTCTCCTCAAGGATTTTGATGGATTCCTTTCTCACATTATGCTTCTTCATCCATTTCCAGTCTATTTTCATGTATGGTGTAAGGAAAAGGTCCAACTTCATTTTTCTGCATGTGGCTGTTCAATTTTCCCAACACCATTTTTTGAAGAGGCTGTCTCTTTTCCATAGGACATTCCTTCCTGCTTTGTTGAAGATTAGTTGACCATAGAGTTGAGGGTGTATTTCTGGGCTCTCTATTCTGTTCCATTGATCTATGTCTGTTTTGGGGACAGTTCCCTACTATCTTGATGATGACAACTTTGTAATAGAGCTTAAAGTCTGGAATTGTGATGCCAACAACTTTGGCTTTCTTTTTCAATATTCCTCTGGCTATTCGAGATATTTTCTGGTTCCATATATATTTTAGGATGATTTATCCCATTTCTTTGAAAAAAATGGATGGGATTTTGATAGGGATTGCATTAAATGTGTAGATTGCTTTAGGTAGCATAGACATTTTCACAATATTTGTTCTTCCAATACAGGAGCATAGAACATTTTTCCATTTCTTTCTGTCTTCTTCAATTTCTTTCATGAATACTTTAGAGTTTTCTGAGTATAGATTCTTTGTCTCTTTGGTTAGGTTTATTCCTAGGTATCTTAGGGTTTTGAGTGCAATTGTAAAAGGGATTCACTCCTTAATTTCTATTTCTTCAGTCTTGTTGGTATAAAAAAAATGCAACCAATTTCTGTTCATTGATTTATATCCTGACAGTTCACAGAATTCCTATACAAGTTATAGCAGATTTGGAGTGGAGTCCTTTAAGCTTTCCACATACAGTGTCATATCGTCTGCAAACAGGGATAGTTTGACTTCTCTTTTGCCAATTTGGCAAAATTTGGATGCCTTTAATTTCTTTTTGTTGTCTGATTGCTGAGGCTAGGACTTCTAGTACGATGTTGAATAGCAGTGGTGATAACGGACATCCCTGCCGTGTTCCTGACCTCAGCGGAAAAGTATTCAGTTTTTCTCCATTGAGAATGATATTTGCAGTGGGTTTTTCATAGATGGCTTTGATAATATTGATAATATGTGCCCTCTATCCCTACACTTTGAAGAGTTTTAATCAGGAAGGGACACTGCACTTTGCCAAATGCTTTTTCAGCATCTATGGAGAGTATCATATGGTTCTTGTTCTTTCTTTTATTAATGTGTTGTATCACATTGATTGATTTGCAGATGTTGAACCAACCTTGTAGCCCTGGAATAAATCCCACTTGGTCGTGGTGAATAATCCTTTTAATGTACTGTTGAATCTTATTGGCTAGTATTTTGGTGAGAATTTTGGCATCCGTGTTCATCAAGGATATTGGTCTGTAGTTCTCTTTTTTGATGGGATCCTTGTCTGGTTTTGGGATCAAGGTGATGCTGGCCTCAGAAAAAAAAGAGTTTGGAAGTTTTCCTTCCATTTCTATTTTTTTGGAACAGTATCAGGAGAATAGGAATTAATTCTTCTTTAAAAGTTTGGTAGGATTCCCCTGGGAAGCCATCTGGCCCGGGGCTTTTGTTTGTTTTGAGATTTTTGATGACTGATTCAATCTCCATACTGGTTATGGGTCTGTTCAGGTTTTCTATTTCTTCCTGGTTCAGTTGTGGTAGTTTATATGTCTCTAGGAATGTATCCATTTCTTCCCGATTGTTGAATTTGTTGGCGTAGAGTTGCTCATAGCATGTTCTTATAATTGTTTGTATTTCTTTGCTGTTGGTTGTGATCTCTCCTCTCTCATTCATGATTTTATTTATTTGGGTCCTTTCTCTTTCTTTATCAATCTTATTAATTCTTTCAAAGAACCAGCTCCTAGTTTCGTTGATTTGTTCTATTGGTTTTTTGTTTTGTTTTGTTTTGTTTGTGTGTTTTTTTGTTCGTTTGTTTCTATTTCATTGATTTCTGCTCTGATCTTTATTATTCCTCTTCTCCTGCTGGGTTTAGGCTTTCTTTGTTGTTCTCTGACCCCTTTAGGTGTAGGGTTATGTTTTGTATTTGATATCTTTCTTGATTCTTGAGAAAGGCTCGTACAGCTTTATATTTTCCTCTCAGCACAGATTTTGAACACTTTTGTTTTCATTATCATTTGTTTCTATGAATTTTTTTCAATTCTTCTTTAATTTCCTGGTTGACCAATTCATTTTTTAGAAGAATGCTGTTTAGTCTCCATGTATTTGTGTTCTTTCCAAATTTCCTCTTGTGATTGAGTTCTAGTTTCAGAGCATTGTGGTCTGAGAATATGCAGGGGATGATCCCAATCTTTTGATAATGGTTGAGATCTGATTTATGACCCAGGATGTGGTCTATTCTGGAGAATGTTCCATGTGCACTAGAGAAGAATGTGTATTCTGTTATTTTGGGATGGAATGTGTTGAATATACCTTTGATGTCCATCTTGTCCAGTGTGTCATTTAAGGCCTTTTTCCTTGTTGATCTGTTGCTTGGATGATCTGTCCATTTCAATGAGGGGAGCGTTAAATTCCCCTACTATTATTTTATTATTGTCGATGTGTTTCTTTGATTTTGTTATTAATTGGTTTATATAGTTGGCTGCTCCCATGTTCAGGACATAGATATTTAAAATTGTTAGGTCTTCTTGTTGGACAGACCCTTTGAGTATGATATAGTGTCCTTCCTCATCACTTATTATAGTCTTTGGCTTAAAATATAATTGATCTGATATAAGGATTGCCACCCCAGCTTTCTTCTGATGTCCATTAGCATGGTAAATTGTTTTCCACACCCTCTCTTTAAATCTGGGGGTGTCTTCGGGTCTATGATGAGTTTCTTGGGCAGCATATTGATGGGTTTTGCTTTTTATCCATTCTGATACCCTGTGTCTTTTGATTGGTGCATTTAGGCCATTTACATTCAGGGTAACTATTGAGAGATATGAATTTAGTGGCATTGTATTGCCTATAATGTGACTGCTACTGTATATTGTTTCTGTTCCTTTCTGATCTACTACTTTTAGGCTCTCTCTTTGCTTAGAGGACCCCTTTCAATATTTCCTGGAGAGTTGGTTTGGTGTTTGCAAATTCTTTCAGCTTTTGTTTGTCCTGGTAGCTTTTTAATCTCTCCTTCTATTTTCAATGATAGCCTAGCTGGATATAGTATTCCTGGCTGCATGTTTTCCTCATTTAACACTGAATATATCATGCCAGTTCTTTCTGGTATGCCAGGTCTCTGTGGATAAGTCTGCTGCCAATCAAATGTTTTTACTGTTGTACAATACAGACTTCTTTTCCCAGGCTGCTTTCAGGATTTTCTCTTTGTTGTTAACAGTTGTAAATTTTACTATCAGGTTACGGGGTGTGGACCTATTTTTATTGATTTTGAGGGTCATTCTTTGCATCTCCTGGATTTTGATGTTTGTTCCCTTTGCCATATTAAGGAAATTCTCTACAAAATTCTCTCCAATATACCTTCTGCTCCCCTCTCTCTTTCTTCTTCTTCAGGGATCCCAATTATTCTAATGTTGTGTCATCTTATGGGTTCACTTATCTCTCAAATTCTCTCTTCGTGGTCCAGTATTTGTTTGTCTCTCTTTTGCTCAGCTTCTTTATTCTCCATCATTTGGTCTTCCATATCACTAATTCTTTTGCCTCATTTATCCTAGCAGTAAGAACTTCCATTTTTTATTGCACCCCATTAACAGCTCTTTGGATTTCAACTTGGTTAGGCTTTAGTTCTTTTATTTCTCCAGAAAGGGCTTTTATCTCTCTGGAGAGGGTTTCTCTAATAACTTCCATGCCTTTTTCGAGCCCAGCTAGAACCTTGAGAGTTGTCATTCTAAACTCTAGTTCTATCATATTACCAATGTCTGTTTTGATTAGGTCCCTAGCCTTTGGTACTGCCTCTTGTTCTTTTTCTTGTGGTGAGTTTTTCCACCTTGTCATTTTGAGCAGATAAGAATACATAAAGGAGCAAATAAAATGCTAATAAGGTGGTAGAGACCCCAGGAAAATGTGCTTTAACAAAATCAGAAGAGACCCAAGTTGTGGGAGAACGAAAGGGGATAAAAAAGAAGTTCAAGGGGGAAAAAAGGTTTAAAAAAAAGAAAAAAAGGAAAAAATATTAAAAAAGAAAATATATATATATATACTAGACTTGTGACTAGAACAGGGTCATTCACTTAATTTTGGGAGTATTTGGGTCTCTTAGAAGAAACTACCTCCCAAGATTTTAAAGGATGAAAAACATATAAGGGTAGGCACAATGAAGGGATGGAATAAACCTATAAAAATGAGGAAAAAAGGGACACCAGGGTGGCTCAGTTGGTTAAGCAGCTACCTTCGGCTCAGGTCATGATCTCAGCGTCCTGGGATCGAGTCCCACATCGGGCTCCTTGCTCGGCAGGGCGCCTGCTTCTCCCTCTGCCTCTGCCTGCCATTCTGTCTGCCTGTGCTCACTCTCTCCCCCCCTCTCTCTGATAAATAAATAAAATCTTTAAAAAATGATAAATAAATTTAATTTCTAAAAAATAAGTTGATAGAGCAAGTTGGTTGGGACAATAAAGAAAAATAAACTGGAGTGAATTTGCTCAGGCTGGACACTAGAACAATCTTGGAGATAGATTTAGGGTATATTTTGTTCTATTAGGAGAAGTTATACCCCAAATTTTTTAAAAGAAAAAACCCTATGTGTAAAAAAATATATAGTTAGGTACAATGGAGGATAAAATATGACTATAAAAATGAAGGTTCAAAATAGATTATTATTTTTTGTAAGGTATTTTAAAAATAAACTAGTTAAAAATCATTAAAAGGGGAAAGTGTAAAAGTTTAAAAAAATTAGCAGAAGAAAAAAGAAAAAAAAATATAACTGCAAGACTAATGAATCATTGGGAGAAAGCCACGAATTCCTTGTTTTGCTTTCTCCTCCTCTGGAATTCCACTGTTCTCCTTACTAAGTGAAGTTGATCTTGGCTGGGTTTCTTGTTGGTCTTCTGGCAAGGGGCCTGTTGTATTGATTCTCAAGTGTCTTTGCCCGAGATGGATTTGTCCTGCCCTTACCTGGGGTAAGGCTAAGTAATCTGGGAGCTTTTGTTCCCTGAAGGCTTTCCGTAGAGTTCTGGATGATAGAATGATAATGGCGGTCTCACAATCCTGCCCAGAGTAGTGGAGAGCTCAAGGCCCCGCTCCTCAGTGCACCCTTAGAGAAAAGTGCTTAATCACTCCCATCTTCCCAGCCTCTGGCCATGCTTGGAGAAAAGCGCTCTGTCACTCTTACTTGGAGAAAAGTCCTTGGTCATTCTCATCTCCCTGGCCTCTGGCCATGCTTGGAGAAAAGAGCTCAATTACTCCCGTCTCCCTGGCCCTTGGCCATGCTCCAAGCTCATCCTGCCTATGCCTGGTTCAAAGTAACCCTGGGTTGAGAGCTCACTCCTCAGCTTTGTTTCTGTAGCCGGCTTCCCCACTCTAATACCTGTGAGTTCTGTGACACTCAGATACCCCTGGTCCTTCTGTGACCCTGAGGGACCTGGGTCTATGCTGAGCCCACTTAGGCTTCACTCTGGTTTAGCCTCTGGGGTGATATCCCTCAGTGGATCAAACTTTTAAAAAGTCCTGATTTTGTGCTCCGTTGCTCCACCGCTTGCCGGGAGCTGCACCCACCCCCCCGTGGTCTACCTTCCTGTTCTTCGGGTTCACTTTTCTGCCGGCTCTACCTTTCAGAAAGTGATCAATTTTCTGTTTCTAGAATTGTTGCTCTCCTTCTCTTTGATCTCCCATTGGATTTGTAGGTGTTTGCAATGGTTAGATAAGCTATCTAGCTGATCTCCTGCTACCTGATGTCGTCTCAGCCTGCTACTTCTCCACCATCTTGAATCCTTCCACGGAATATGTGGTTTTTATTATGTTGATGTGTATTCTTTCTGTACCCAGTTTGGTGAGTATTTTTATTATGAAAGGGTGTGTTGAATTTTGTCAAATGCCTTTTCTGCATATATTGAGTTGATCATATGAGTTTTTATTGATCATTCTATTAATATAATGCATCACATTTACTGATATGTGCTGGTGAATTCAGTTTTGTAGCATTTTGTAGAGAATTTTTACATTTTTATTTATCAGGAATATTATCCAGTAGTTCTTTTTGTTGCTGCTTTGTTTTTGTTTGTTTGTTTGTTTGTTTGTTTTTGTTTTGTTTTGTTTTGCTTTTGTAGTGCTCCTGTCTGGTTTTGATATCAAGATAATGCCGGCTTGTAAAATGTAGCTCGGAGTATTTCAACCTCTTCAACTCTTTGGGAAGGGTTTTAAAAGTATTTGTATTATTTTGCCTTAAAATGTTTGGTAGAATTCACTGTGGAAATCATCTGATCTGGACTTTTATTTGTTAGAAGGTTTTTATTACGGATTCAATCTCCTTACCCCTTATTGGTCTGTTCACATTTTTATGTCCTTATGATTCAGTCTTGATAGGTTGTATGTGCCTAGGAATTTGTCCATTTCCTCTAGGCTTTTGATTCGCTGGCATTTAACTGTCTTTTATCCTTTATATTTCTGTGGTATCTGTTATAATGTCTCCTTTTTCATTTCCGATTTTATTGAATCTTCTCTCTTTTTTCTGAGTTAGTCTAGCTGTCTTTTTTTTAATTTTTTATTTTTTATAAACATATATTTTTATCCCCAGGGGTACAGGTCTGTGAATCACCAGGTTTACACACTTCACAGCACTCACCAAAGCACATACCCCTCCCCAATGTCCATAATCCCACCCCCTTCTCTCAAACCCCCTCCCCCCAGAAACCCTCAGTTTGTTTTGTGAGATTAAGAGTCACTTATGGTTTGTCTCCCTCCCAATCCCATCCTGTTTCATTTACTCTTCTCCTACCCACTTAAGCCCCCATGTTGCATCACCACTTCCTAATATCAGGGAGATCATATGATAGTTGTCTTTCTCTGCTTGACTTATTTCACTAAGCATGATACGCTCTAGTTCCATCCATGTTGTCGCAAATGGCAAGATTTCATTTCTTTTGATGGATGCATAGTATTCCATTGTGTATATATACCACACCTTCTTGATCCATTCATCTGTTGATGGACATCTAGGTTCTTTCCATAGTTTGGCTATTGTGGACATTGCTTCTATAAACATTCGGGTGCACGTGCCCCTTTGGATCACTACGTTTGTATCTTTAGGGTAAATACCCAGTAGTGCAATTGCTGGGTCATAGGGCAGTTCTATTTTCAACATTTTGAGGAACCTCTATGCTGTTTTCCAGAGAGGTTGCACCAGCTTGCATTTCCACCAACAGTGGAGGAGGGTTCCCCTTTCTCTGCATCCTCGCCAGCATCTGTCATTTCCTGACTTGTTGATTTTAGCCATTCTGACTGGTGTGAGGTGATATCTCATTGTGGTTTTGATTTGTATTTCCCTGATGCCGAGTGATATGGAGCACTTTTTCATGTGTCTGTTGGCCATCTGGATGTCTTCTTTGCAGAAATGTCTGTTCATGTCCTCTGCCCATTTCTTGATTGGATTATTTGTTCTTTGGGTGTTGAGTTTGCTAAGTTCTTTATAGATTTTGGACACTAGTCCTTTATCTGATATGTCGTTTGCAAATATCTTCTCCCATTCTGTCAGTTGTCTTTTGATTTTGTTAACTGTTTCCTTTGCTGTGCAAAAGCTTTTGATCTTGATGAAATCACAATAGTTCATTTTTGCCCTTGCTTCCCTTGCCTTTGGCATTGTTCCTAGGAAGATGTTGCTGCGGCTGAGGTCGAAGAGGCTGCTGCCTGTGTTCTCCTCAGGGATTTTGATGGATTCCTTTAACACACTAAGGTCCTTCACCCATTTTGAGTCTATTTTTGTGTGTGGTGTAAAGAAAGGGTCCAATTTCATTTTTCTTCATGTGGCTGTCCAATTTTCCCAGCACCATTTATTGAAGAGGCTGTCTTTTTTCCATTGGACATTCTTTCCTGCTTTGTCGAAAAGTAGAGTTGAGGGTCTATTTCTGGGCTCTCTATTCTGTTCCATTGATCTATGTGTCTGTTTATGTGCCAGTACCATGCTGTCTTGATGATGACAGCTTTGTAATAGAGCTTGAAGTCCGGAATTGTGATGCCACCCACGTTGGCTTTCTTTTTCAATATCCCTTTGGCTATTCGAGGTCTTTTCTGGTTCCATATAAATTTTAGAATTATTTGTTCCATTTCTTTGAAAAAGATGAATGGTACTTTGATAGGAATTGCATTAAATGTGTAGATTGCTTTAGATAGCATAGACATTTTCACAATATTTATTCTTCCAATCCAGGAGCATGGCACATTTTTCCATTTCTTTGTGTCTTCCTCAATTTCTTTCATGAGTACTTTATAGTTTTCTGAGTATAGATTCTGTGCGTCTTTGGTTAGGTTTATTCCTAGGTATCTTATGGTTTTGGCTGCAATTGTAAATGGGATTGACTCCTTAATTTCTCTTTCTTCTGTCTTGCTGTTGGTGTAGAGAAATGCAACTGATTTCTGTGCATTGATTTTATATCCTGACACTTTACTGAATTCCTGTATAAGTTCTAGCAGTTTTGGAGTGGAGTCTTTTGGGTTTTCCACATATAGTATCATATCATCTGCGAAGAGTGATAATTTGACTTCTTCTTTGCCGATTTGGATGCCTTTAATTTCCTTCTGTTGTCTGATTGCTGAGGCTAGGACCTCTAGTACTATGTTGAATAGCAGTGGTGATAATGGACATCCCTGCCGTGTTTCTGACCTTAGCGGAAAAGCTTTCAGTTTTTTCCATTGAGAATATTTGCGGTGGGTTTTTCATAGATGGCTTTGATGATATTGAGGTATGTGCCCTCTATCCCTACACTTTGAAGAGTTTTGATCAGGAAGGGATGATGTACTTTGTCAAATGCTTTTTCAGCATCTATGGAGAGTATCATATGGTTCTTGTTCTTTCTTTTATTGATGTGTTGTATCACATTGACTAATTTGCGGATGTTGAACCAACCTTGCAGCCCTGGAATAAATCCCACTTGATCGTGGTGAATAATCCTTTTAATGTACTGTTGAATCCTATTGGCTAGTATTTTGTTGAGTATTTTTGCATCTGTGTTCATCAAGGATATTGGTCTATAGCTCTCTTTTTTGGTGGGATCCTTGTCTGGTTTTGGGATCAAGGTGATGCTGGCCTCATAAAATGAGTTTGGAAGTTTTCCTTCCATTTCTATTTTTTGGAACCGTTTCAGGAGAATAGGAATTAGTTCTTCTTTAAATGTTTGGTAGAATTCCCCCAGGAAGCCGTCTGGCCCTGGGCTTTTGTTTGTTTGGAGATTTTTAATGACTGTTTCAATCTCCTTACAGGTTATTGGTCTGTTCAGGTTTTCTATTTCTTCCTGGTTCAGTTGTGGTAGTTTATATGTTTCTAGAATGCATCCATTTCTTACAGATTGTCAAATTTATTGGCATAGAGTTGCTCATAGTATGTTCTTATAATAGTTTGTATTTCTTTGGTGTTAGTTGTGATCTCTCCTCTTTCATTCATGATTTCATTTATTTGGGTCCTTTCTCTTTTCTTTTTGATAAGTCGGGCCAGGGGTTTATCAATTTTATTAATTCTTTCAAAGAACCAGCTCCTACTTTCGTTGATTTGTTCTATTGTTTTTTTGGTTTCTATTTCATTGATTTCTGCTCTGATCTTTATGATATCTCTTCTCCTGCTGGGCTTAGGGTTTCTTTCTTGTTCTTTCTCCAGCTCTTTTAGGTGTAGGGTTAGGTTGTGTACCTGAGACCTTTCTTGTTTCTTGAGAAAGGCTTGTACCGCTATATATTTTCCTCTCAAGACTGCCTTTGTTGTGTCCCACAGATTTTGAACCGTTGTATTTTCATTATCATTTGTTTCCATGATTTTTTTCAATTCTTCTTTAATCTCCCGGTTGACCCATTCATTCTTTAGAAGGATGCTCTTTAGTCTCCATGTATTTGGGTTCTTTTCAAACTTCCTTTTGTGGTTGAGTTCTAGCTTTAGAGCATTGTGGTCTGAAAATATGCAGGGAATGATCTCAATCTTTTGATAACGGTTGAGTCCTTATTTAGGACCAAGGATGTGATCTATTCTGGATAGCTGTCTTTTTTTTTTTATTTACCATTACCAAGTTTAATTTTATTTACCATTTAAAAAAGACTTTCTAGTTTTTTAATTCTATATTTCATTTATTTCTGCCCTAATTTTTATTTTTTCCTTCCTTTTGCTACTTTTAAGTTTACTTTGTTCTTTTTGTATTTTTTTGAACTTTTATATTAAGTTCTTTATTTGAAATATTTTTATATACATTTATAGCTATAAAATTTCCTTTTATAACTGCCTTGCTGCTTCTCATAATTTTTTGGTATATATTTTTTAATTTTACTCAAGATGTATTTTTATTCCCACTTTGTCTTCTTTTTTTGATTTTTTGTTTGTTTAAAAATGTGTATGTCTGTGTATTTGTAAATTTTCCAAATTTCCTTCTGTATTGATTTCTAGTTTCATATTATTTTGGCTGGAAATATACTTGATATGCTTTCTATATTATTGATTTTAGGGGGACTCTTGTTTTGCGGTTTAAAATGTGATCTATCCTAGAAAATTTTCCACATGTGTTTGAGAAAAATATTTATTATACTATTGGATGGAATATCCTGTAAATATGTTAGGTTCATTTGACATAGTTCTTGTTTGTTTGTTTGTTTTGTTTGTTTGTTTGAGAGAGAGCAGGGCAGAGAGAATGAGCAAGGGGCAAGCGCAGAGACAGAGTGAGAAGACCCCCTCCTGAGCAGGGAGCCCAATGTGGGACTCTATCTCAGGACCCTGGGATCACGACCTGAGCCAAAGGCAAAGGCTTAACTGACTGAGCCACCCAGTTGTCCAGGCATAGTGTCTAAATTCACTATTTTCTTATTGATTTTCTGTCTGGATGATCTATCCATAGGTAAGAGTGGGGTATTATTGTCCCCAGATATTATTGTATTGGTATTTATTTCTCCTTTTTGTTTTGTTAGTATTTGTTTTATATATTTATGTGGCTCAATATTAGGTACATGATATTTACAATTACTGTATTGATGAATTGATGAAACTTTTCTTATTGTATAATGACCTTCTTTGACTCCTGTGGTGATTTTTAGCTTATATAAACCCTATTTTGTCTGTTATAGTTATTGCCACCCTTGTTTTTTTTTGTTATCATTAGCTTGGAATATCTTTTTCCATCCCTTTACTCTCTGCCCATGTGTGTCCTTAAAGCTAAAGTGATTCTTTTATATGCAACATATTGTTGGATCTTGTGTTTTTTGTTTGTTTTTTTAATCTATTCTAGCCTTTCTATGTCTTCCAACTGATGATTCCATTCACTTACAGTTAAAGTAATTATGGATAGGTAAGGACTTAACTATTGCCTTTCATTCTTTTTATGTTTCATTATTTATTTAAATTTTAGTTAATATATAGTGTAATATTAGTTTCAGGAGTAGAATTTAGTAATTCATCATTTACATATGCTCATCAATGCTCATCACAAGTGACCTCCTAATAATTATTACTGGCTTAGCCCATTCCCCTGCCCATCTCCCCTCCAGAAACAGTTTGTTACTTATAGTTAAGTGTATTATGGTTTGCCTTCCCCTCCCTTTGTTAAATTTTTTTTCTTTCCCCAGTGTTTCTGTTTTCTCTTTTGTAGATGCTCTGCTCTTTATTTCCTGTCTTGTTCTCTTTGTTTGTAATCTGATGACTTTTTGTGGCAGTATGTTTTAACTTCTTTATCAAAATCTTTTGTGAATCTACTACATATTTTTTATATTTACCATTAAGCTTATATAAAATACGTTAGTTATAACATTCCATTTTATTTTTTAAACAACTGAACTTCAATAGTTTACAGAAAATTTATACTTCTATAACAATAGGTTATTGATGATTTTACATTTTAGATCATTTTAATATTGTACTTTCAATAACAAATGATTGCAGTTATAGTTATTTTTAATAGGCTTGTTTTTTTAACTTTTAAACTAGACTACTAAATGATTTATATATCACCATTACAATATTAGAGAATCTGGTTTTGACTATACATTTACCTTTCGCAATAAATAAGGAGCCATCCATGCATCCATGTTGCCATCTTGATGACATCACCATCCCCAAATCTCCAGTAAGTGTTACTTTATATTTATCTTTTTTTTAAAGATTTTATTTGTTTATTTGACAGAGAGAGAGAGAGAGAGCTCAAGTTGGCAGAGTGGCAGGCAGAGGAAGATCGAGAGGCAGGCTTATTACCCAGCAGTGAGCCCGATGCAGGTCTTAATCCCAGGACCCTGGGATCATGACCTGAGCCAAATGCAGCTGCTTAACTGATTGAGTCACCCAGGGAGCCCTAAATTTTACTTTAGTTAATATATGACTATTTTTTATTTCTACTAATAGACATATCAATTTTATTGCTTTTAATATTAAGGTTTTCTCCTTAGCATTATCAATTTTATAAGTGTTGTTTACATTTGTGTTGGTATGTAATTCATGTATGTGGTGGTATGTAAGTAATTCAAATATAAATTTTAAACTCTAGATCATATGCTCCATTGTGGCAAATATTTGTCTTATTCATCCCACCCACAAAAAATTAGTACTAAATAGGTCTTTGTTGATTGACTGAATGAATTAAGTGTTCTGACACTAGCATAGCTGACCAAACCAGAGATAAAGGAGAAAATATAATGATTGTCAAATGGGTGAACCTGAGATAAAAAGACATTTTTTGCTTCGTCTGTTTGATATACACTCCGGATAACATTCCAACTTTGCATGGATTTTTGGAAAGCAAACAACTCCTCTCCTAAATAATAAATTTATTAATTGCCTTCCTTATGAGTCCTGACAGCAGTCAGCTTTGTGGGTTTCTGATTCCATTCCAAGAGGTTGAATGTCTGTTTGATTTATGTAATAGGTCATGAGAAAAGACTTGTAGGATAAAATTTCTTAAAGATGGGAACACAGATAGCTGCCTATGGACTGTGAGGTGGGTGTTAATGAAAATGCATTGAGCAGTAAGGGAAGGGCAGCTCACAACCATAGGAAAGGTGCCCTGTGTTTTTGTTTTGTTTTGTTTTGTTTTACAAACAGATACCATTTCCCCTCCCCATGGAAATTTTCAAATTTACTTTGATCCAACAACCACAAATACTTAGGACATTATGAACACAAGATGGGCATTAAAGGATAAAAATAAACAAAAATGTAAGTAAATGTTAAGTGTTTATCATTATTTCAGCCATGTTTTTCTATGCTTAACTGCTCAAAGAAATTACACATATTTCTAAATATTATACCAGGCTGTTAAACTAATGCAAAGGGTTTTATGGAATTTTCTATAACACCATCTCGATCTTCTACATTGGCTGTCACTCCTGAAAATTCTCAGTTTATAAATGTGCATATATTTACTATAATAATATTCACTGGTTATTTACCTGGTTTATTACTGTATTTTGGTCCTTTCTAATTGTTCACTTTCTTCCATGTTTCCTCATTTCTACAAATGTCAATCCATCACATGTTATGTAAAGTGAAACAAAGAGGAACAGCTGTTAGTAGAATGGATTAATAGGTGCTTTGATGTTACTCTGTGAGATATTAAGTACTAGGCAAGGTATTTCCATATCATCATTTTAATATATTTTAGGAATACAGCATAGTTATTATGCTTTAATTAAACCTTCATTAAGTCTTTATATATATATTTTTTCTTAACTCACAAGTCCGCCCTTCATGTCCCATTCAAAACCCACTCATTTTATGGAATGTTTCATCTTCCCAGTACAATCTTCACTTAACTTATAGCTCTGGTGTGCTCCTTTGGCAGCACATATATTAACTTATTGTTCTGGGTATACAAAAGGATAGGAATGGAATATTTTGTAATATGATATTTTGTCCTTTCTACACTACAGAGTCTGTGTAGCATTCTTTGATCAGAGACCTAAGAAGGAGGTCCAAATTGAAGAAAAACAAATCGAAAAAAAGAAAATGTTCTCAGTCCTTTCTTGTAGTTTCATTTGCAGGAATCACAAAGGCAAAGACATTAAAATGTTTTTTTCTTATTTTTTAAAATTAATTTTAATTTTTTATTGGATTATGCTCCCTTAAACTCATCTGATACCATGAATAGAAAATCAAAGCAATCCACCAAACCTTCTTTCATGATGTTGCCTTTAAACATGTTGCCTTTAAAAATTTTACAGTCTCATCTGTAGAGTAGATGAACCTTGACTCAAAAGTGTCATCATAGACTGTGGTGACACTTGTCTTGCCACCCGCCCGCTGTTCCTGCCATGGCAGGCTCTCCTGGTTCACGACCGTTTCCCAACAACAAGGCCAATGGCTCGTTCTCTTCTCCCAGGGCGGCGTTGCTGCGCCTTTCCCAGACATGCTCCTGGGGAGCACAGTGACAGACGTGTCCCTTTCCTGAAGGCTGTTTCCACAGGTGCAACCACACTTCTCTCTCAGGCAGAGGGGATGACCGGGCTAAGAGGATTTCGCTCCATACGGGTTTCTCCCACCATGCTTCGGAGACTATGTTCAGACAAGCGGCATCAGCATCCCACAGAACTGACACAGATTTCCCAAAGAATGCTGTGCTTTCCCAGAGGGGATGCACGTACAAAGAGGCTTTTGCTCTATGCGGGTTTCTCCCACCGTTCTGTGAATACTAGGTTAAGTCAAGCCGCAACAGCAGCCCACAGAACCGACTCTGATTTCCCAGCGCCTACTCTGCTTTTGCAGAGTTTTTGGGCTTGGCGCGAACTGCACTTCGCCTCTGCTTCCTCAGCAAAGCTTTGGGCATTAGCTCTGTCGCTTAAGAGAAGAAGAGCCGTGGGAGAGCTGGTGCCTCTTGGGCCTTGTTTTCCTGGGCTCCATGTTCCCGCCCTGGGTTCACACTGCCAGGCCAAACTAAGCAAAGCCACAACCCTGCAGAAGCATGTGAGGCCTAGGATTGCACTCTATGCACACTACCATCTCCGGTGACTTGGCCTTTTGCCCTGGCGCGCAGGCATACTCGGGGACTAGGCCAGTGCCTTCTCCACAGGAAAGAGGCAACAGGATCACTGATCACCGCCCATGCACTGGGATGGGGAGCTGTGGGGGACTGTCCCCACTCCTTCCCCGGAAACCCCGTGCCTCCGCGAACGCTGCCACATCTTGGAGGAAGAATGCCTCTGATTGCCTCTTTCTCCAGGGAGCTGTTTCTCTGAGTTCCGGGTATTGCGCCTGGTGGCAAACCCAAGTCTGCCCTAGGGACAGGTGTCCAAGGAGATGCTGGCCCCTTGGGACCAGAGGAACAGGACAGGCCTGCCTTCTGCCCAGACTCCTTCCTCAGAGAGGATCACGAGCGCCCTCATGTCTCCTTAGCCGCTCGTGTCTCCTCAGCCGCCAGGCTTCATTTTATCCGCACAGGGAGCGGGTGACACTAGTCTTGCTACCTGCCTGCTGTTCCTGCTATGGCAGGCTCTCCTGCTTCACCACCGTTTCCCGACAGCAAAGCCAACAGCTCCTTCACTTCTCCCAGGGCGGCGTGCTGCGCGTTATGCAGACATGCTCCTGAGGAGCGCGGTAACAGACGTGTCCCTTTCGTTAAGGCTGTTTCGACAGGTGCTCTCTCTGGCAGAGGGGGATGCACGGGCGAAGAGGATTTTGCTCAATGCGGGTTTATTACAACGAGCTGTGGAGACTAGCTAAGGCAAGCAGCAGCAGCATCCCACAGACCAGACTCTGATTTCCCAAAGAATGCTGTGCTTTCCCAGAGGGGATGCCCGGGCAAAGAGGCTTTCGCTCTATGCGGGTTTCACCCACTCTGCTGCAAATACTAGGCTAAGGCAAGGAGCAAGAGCAGCCCACAGAACCGACTCTGATTTCCCAGTGACTGATATGCTTTCGCAGAGGTTTTCAGCTTGGCGTGAACCGCACTTCGCTGCCGCTTCCTCAACAAGGCTTTGGGCGTTCGCTCGGTCCCGTCAGGGAAGAAGAGCTGTGGGAGAGCTGGTGCCTCTTGGGCTTTGTTTTCCCGGGCTCCATGTTAGCACCTCGGTTCACACTGCCTAGGTGAACTAAGACACAGTCACAACCCTGCAGAATCGTGCACGCCCTAGGATGGCACTCTACGCCCACTACCATCTCCTGGCATAGGCAAAGCTTGGCTTTTTGCTCTGGCGCGCAGGCAGACTCGGGGACCAAGCCAGTGCCTTCCCCACAGGAGAGGAGAGGCGTCACGATCCCTGCACACCGCCCGCGCACTAGCATGGGGAGCTGTGGGGGACTGTCCCCAATCCTTCCCTGGACACCCCGTGCCTTTGCGAACGCTTCCACATCCTGGAGGAAGACGGAATATGACTGCCAGTTCTTTCAGGGAGCTGTTTCTGCGAGTTCAGGGTAGGCGCCTGGTAGCAAGCCCATGTCTCCACCAGAGACAGGTGGCCAAAGCTGCTGTCTCCTTGGGCCCAGAGGCTCAGGACAGGCATGCTTTCTGCCCAGACTCCTTCCTCAGAGTGGAGCCCTTTCCCCTGCCCTAATCTTCCCCTCGTGTCTCCTTAGCAGCCAGGATTCCGTCGCTCTGCAGTGACAGACGTGTCCCTCTCCTTAAGGTTCTTTCCACAGGCTTAACCACGCTTCTCTCTCAGGCAGAGGGGATGACCAAGCAAAGAGTATTTCGCTCCATCCGGGTTTATTACACTGTGCTGTGGAGATTAGCTCAGGCAAGCAGCAGCAGCATCCCACAGACCCGACTCTGTTTTCCCAAAGAATGATGTGCTTTCCTAGAGGGGATGCCCGGGCAAAGAAGCTTTCGCTCTATGAGGGTTTCTCCCGCCATGCTGCGAATACTAGGCTAAGGCAAGCAGCAACAGCAGCTCACAGAACCAACTCTGCTTTCCCAGCGACTGCTAAACTTATGCAGAGATTTTCAGCTTGGTGCGAACCGCACTTCGCTGCTGCTTCCTCAGCAAGGCTTTGGGCGTCCGCTTTGTTGCCTCAGGGAAGAGAAGCCGTGGGAGAGCTGGTGCCTCTTGGGCCTTGCTTTCCAGGGTTCCATGTTCACGCCCTGGATTCACCCAACCAGGCCGAAGTAAGCAGACAGAGCCACAAACCTGCAGCCGCGTGCGTGGCCTAGGATGGTAATCTATGCACACTACCATCTCCCAGTGTAGGCAACGCTTGGACTTTTGCACTGGCCCTCAGGCGGACTCATTGTCAAGGCCAGTGCCTTCCACACAGGAGAGGAGAGGCGACAGGATCCCTGAACACCGCCTGTGCAATAGATTGGGGAGCTTTGGGGGATTGTCGCCACTCCTTCTCCGGCACACCCCCTGCCAACGACAACGATGTAACATCTTGGAGGAAGATGGCATCTGACTGCCCGTTTCTCCAGGGAGCTGTTTGTGCGAATTCAGGGTATGGTGCCTGGTAGCAAGCCCAAGTCTGCCTTACGGACTGTTGTCAAAGGAGAGGCTGTGCCCTTGGGACCAGAAGCACAGGACAGGCCTGCCTACTGCCCAGAGCTACGGGAGAGCTGGTGCCTCTTGGGCCTTTTTTACCGAGCTCCTTGTTCGCGTGCTGGAATCACCCTGCCAGGCCGAACTAAGCAGACACAGCCACAACCCTGCAGTAGCCTGCATAGCCTAGGATGGCACTCGATGCACACTACCATCTCCCGGTGTAGGCATCGCTTGGCCTTTTACTCTGGCGCTCAGGCGGACTCAGAGACTAGCCCAGTGCTTTCCCCAAAGGAAAGGAAAAGTGACAGGATCCATGCACACCGCCCGTGCACTGAATAGGGAGCTTTGGGGGACTGTCCCCACCCCTTCCCCTTAAGCCCCGTGCCTCCTCCAAGCTTCCACATCCTGGAGGAAGACGGCGTCTGACTCCCCGTTATTTTAGGGAGCTGTTTCTCCGAGTTCAGCGTAGGCGCCTGGTGGCTAGCGCATGTCTGCCCCAGGGACAGGTGGCCAAAGCGCTGCTGTCTCCTTGGGCCCAGAGGCTCAGGACAGGCATGCTTTCTTCCCAGACTCCTTCCTAAGAGTGGAGGACGCACCCTGCCCTACTCATCCCCTCCTCTCTCCGGAGCAGCCAGGCTTCCGTCTCTCTGCACAGGGAGCGGGTGGCACTTGTATTACCACCAGCCGCTGTGCCTGTCAGGGCCGGCTCTCCTGCTTCGCAACCGTTTCCAGACCAGAAGGCCAACGGCTCCTGCTCTTCTCCCTGGGCAGCGTGCTGCACCTTCCACAGACATACTCCTGGGGAGCGCAGTGAAAGACGTGTCCCTTTCCTTAAGGCTCTTTCCACAGGCGCAAGCCCGCTTCTGTCTCAGGCAGAGGGGTGCTAGGGCAAAGAGGATTTCGCTCCATGCGGGTATCTTTCACCATGCTGCGGAGAGTAGCTCAGGCATTCAGCTGCAGCATCACACACTTCCGATTCTGATTTCCCAACGAATGTTGTGCCTTCCCAGAGGAGATGCCCGGGCAAAAAGGCTTTCGCTGTATGCGGGTATCTCCCACCGCGAGACTGGGCTCAGGCAAGCAGCAGAGGAGAGCGCAGAACCGACTCTGATTTCCCAGTGACTGCTTTGCTTTCCCAGAGGTTTTCAGCTTGGCACAAACCGCACTTCGCTGCTGCTTCCTCAGCAAGGCTTTGGTCGTTCGCTCTGTCGCGGCAGGGAAGAAAAGCCGCGGGAGAGCTGGTGCCTCTTGGGCCTTGCTTTCCCGGGCTCCAAGTTTGCGTCCGGGGTTCACCTTGCTAAGCCGATCTAAGCAGACACAGTCACAACCCTGCAGCAGCGTACATGGCCTAGCATGGCACTCTATGCCTATTACCATCTCCTGGGGTAGGTAAGGCTTTGCTTTTTGTTCCGGCGCTCAGGCAGACTCGGGGTCTAGGCCAGTGCCTTCACCACAGGAGATAGGAGGCGATAAGATCTCTGTACACGGCCCGTGCACTCGATGGGGAACTGTGGGGGACAGTCTCCACTCCATTCTCGGCACACTCCCTGCCACCCACATCGCTTCCACATCTTGGTGGAAGACGGCATCTGACTGCCCGTTTCTCCACGGGGTTGTTTCTGCGAGTTGCGGGTATGGCGCCTCGTGGAACGCACAAGTCTGCCCTTGGGACAGGTGACCAAGGAGATGCTGTCCCATTGGGACCAGAGGCACAGGTCAGGCCTGCCTTCTCTCCAGACTCCTTCCTCAGAGTGGAGCACACTCCCCTGCCCTAGTTATCCCTTCATGTCTCCTTAGACTCCAGGCTTCCATCTCTCCGCACAGGGAGCGGTGGACACTTGTCTTGCTACCAGCCTGCTGTTCGTGCCATGGCAGGCTATCCTGCTTCCCGAGCGTTTCACTACCCCAAGGCCAACGGCCCCTTCTCTTCTCTGTTGGCGTGCCGTGCATTCCCCACACTCCTGCGGAGCACGTGACCGACGTGTGCAACCACGCTTCTCTCTCAGGCAGAGGGGATGCTAGGGCAAAGAGTATTTCGCTCCATGCGGGTATCTTCCACCGTGCCGCGGAGACTAGCTCAGCAAGCAGCAGCAGCATCCCCATACCCAACTCAGATTTCCCAACGAATGCTGTGCTTTCCAAGGGCAGATGACAAGGCAAAGAGGCTTTCGCTGTATGCGGGTTTCTCCCACCGCTACACAGGGCTCAGGCAAGCAGCAGCAGCCCGTAGAACATTTCTCAGCGAATGCTGTGCTTTCGCAGAGGCTTTGGCTTGGAGAGAACATCACTTCGCCGCTGCTTCCTCAGCAAGGCTTCAGTCGCGTCAGGGAAGAAGAGCTTGGGGAGAGCTGGTGCCTCTCGGGCCTTTTTTACCGGGCTCCTTGTTGTGGTGCTGGATTCACCCTGCCAGGCCGAAGTAAGCAGACACAGCCACAACCCTGCAGTAGAGTGCGGAGCCTAGGATGGCACCCTATACACACTACCAACTCCCGGTGTAGGCATCACTTGGCCTTTTACTCTGGCTCTAAGGCGGACTCGCGGACTAGCCCAGTGCTTTCCCCAAAGGATAGGAGAGGTGACAGGATCCATGCACACCGCCCGTGCACTGAATACGGAGCTTTGCGGGACTGTCCCCACCCCTTCCCCTTAAGCCCCGTGCCTCCTCCAAGCTTCCACATCCTGGAGGAAGACGGCGTCTGACTCCCCGTTATTTCAGGGAGCTGTTTCTGCGAGTTCAGCGTAGGCGGCTGGTGGCTAGCGCATGTCTGCCCCAGGGACAGGTGGCCAAAGCGCTGCTGTCTCCTTGGGCCCAGAGGCTCAGGACAGGCATGCTTTCTGCCCAGACTCCTTCCTAAGAGTGGAGCACGCGCCCTGCCCTACTCATCCCCTCCTCTCCCCGGAGCAGCCAGGCTACCATCTCACTGCACATGGAGCGGGTGACACTTGTATTGCCACCGGCCCCTGTGCCTGCCAGGGCCGGCTTTCCGGCGTCGCCACCGTTTCGAGACCAGAAGGCCAACGGCTCCTGCTCTTCTCCCTGGGCAGCGTGCTGCACCTTCCACAGACATGCTCCTGGGGAGCGCAGTGAAAGACGTGTCCCTTTCCTTAAGGCTCTTTCCACAGGCGCAAGCCCGCTTCTCTCTCAGACAGAGGGGTGCTAGGGCAAAGAGGATTTCGCTCCATGCGGATATCTTCCACCTTGCTGCGGAGACTTGCTCAGGCATTCAGGTGCAGCATCACACACATCCGATTCTGATTTCCCAACGAATGCTGTGCCTTCCCAGAGGAGATGCCCGGGCAAAGAGGCTTTCGCTGTATGCGGGTATCTCCCACCGCGAGACTGGGCTCAGGCAAGCAGCAGAAGAGACCGCAGGACCGACTCTGATTTCCCAGTGACTGCTTTGCTTTCCCAGAGGTTTTCAGCTTGGCGCAAACCGCACTTCGCCTCTGCTTCCTCAGCAAGGCTTTGGTCGTTCGCTCTGTCGCGGAAGGGAAGAAAAGCCGCGGGAGAGCTGGTGCCTCTTGGGCCTTGCTTTCCCGGGCTCCAAGTTTGCGCCCGGGGTTCACCTTGCTAAGCCGATCTAAGCAGACACAGTCACAACCCTGCAGTCGCGTGCGTGGCCTAGCATGGCACTCTATGCCTATTACCATCTCCTGGGGTAGGTAAGGCTTTGCTTTTTGTTCCGGCGCTCAGGCTGACTCGGGGTCTGGGCCAGTGCCTTCACCACAGGAGAGAGGTGGCGACAGGATCCCTGGACACGGCCTGTGCACTGGGATGGGGAACTGTGGGGAACAGTCTCCACTCCATCCTCGGCACACTCCATGCCACCCACAAGCTGCCACATCTTGGTGGAAGACAGCATCTGACTGCCCGTTTTCCATGGAGTTGTTTCTGCGAGTTGTGGGTATGGCGCCTGGTGGCAAGCCCAAGTCTGCCCTTGGGACAGGTGGCCAAGGAGATGCTGTCCCCTTCGGACCAGAGGCACAGGACAGGCCTGCCTTCTGCCCAGACTCCTTCCTCAGAGTGGAGCACAAGCCCGTGCCCTAGTCGTCCCCTCATGTCTCCTTAGCAACAAGGATTCCATCTCTCCGGACAGGGAGCGGTGGACACTTGTCTTCCACAGGCCTTCTACTCGAGCCACGGCAGGCTCTCCTGCTTCCCGAAAATTTCATGACCCCAAGGCCAACGGCTCCTTCTCTTTTCTGTGGGCGGCTTGCCGTGTTTCCCCAAACTTGCTCCAGGGGAGCGCAGTGACAGATGTGTGCAACCAAGCTTCTCTCTCAGGCAGAGGGGATGCTAGGGCAAAGAGTATTTGGCTCCATGCGGTTATCTTCCACCGTGCCATGGAGACTAGCTCAGCAAGCAGCACCTGCATCCCCAAACCCAACTCAGATTTCCCAACGAATGCTGTGCTTTCCAAGGGCAGATGACAAGGCAAAGAGGCTTTCGCTGTATGCGGGTTTCTCCCACCGCTACACAGGGCTCAGGCAAGCAGTAGCAGCCCGCAGAACATTTTTTCGCCGCTGCTTCTTCAGCAAGGCTTCAGCCGCGTCAGGGAAGAAGAGCTGAAGGAGAGCTAGTGCCTCTTGGGCCTTTTTCCCCAAGCTCCATGTTCGCGTACTGGATACACCCTGCCAGGCCGAACTAAGCAGACACAGCCACAACCCTGCAGTAGCGTGCGGTGCCTAGGATGGCACCCTATACACACTACCATCTCTCGGTGTAGGCATCGCTTGGCCTTTTATTCTGGCGCTCAGGCGGACTCGCGGACTGGACCAGTGCTTTCACCACAGGAAAGGAGACGTGACAGGATCCCTGCACACGGCCCGTACACTGGGATGGGGAACTGTGGGGGACAGTCTCCACTCCTTCCTTGGCACACTCCCTGCCACCCACATCGCTGCCACATCTTGGTGGAAGACGGCATCTGACTGCCCGTTTTTCCATCGGGCTGTTTCTGCGAGTTACGGATATGGCACCTGGTGGCAAGCCCAAGTCTGCCCTTGGGACAGGTGGCCAAGAAGATGCTGTCCCCTTGGGACCAGAGGCACAGGACAGGCCTTCCTTCTTCCCAGACTCCTTCCTCAGAGTCGAGCACACTCCCCTGCCCTTGTTATCCTTCATGTCTCCTTAGCAGCCAGGCTTCCATCTCTCCGGACAGGGAGCGGGGGACTCTTGTCTTGCTACCGGCCTGCTGTTCGTCCCATGTCAGGCTACCCTGCTTCCCGAGCCTTTCCCGACCCAGAGGCCAACGGCTCCTTCTCTTCTCTGTGGGCGGCGTGCTGTGCCTTCCCCACACTTGCTCCTGGGGAGCGCGGTGACCTACGTGTGCAACCACGCTTCTCTCTCAGGCAGAGGGGATGCTAGGGCAAAGAGTATTTCGCTCCCTGCGGGTATCTTCCACCGTGCGCGGAGACTAGCTCAGCAAGCAGCAGCAGCATCCCCATACCCAACTCAGATTTCCCAATGAATGCTGTGCTTTCCAAGGGCAGATGACAAGGCAAAGAGGCTTTCGCTGTATGCGGGTTTCTCCCACCGCTACACAGGGCTCAGGCAAGCAGCAGCAGCCCGTAGAACATTTCTCAGCGAATGCTGTGCTTTCGCAGAGGCTTTAGCTTGGAGCGAACATCACTTCGCCGCTGCTTACTCAGCATGGCTTCAGTTGCATCAGGGAAGAAGAGCTGCGGGAGAGCTGGTGCCTCTCGGGCCTTTTTTTACCGGGCTCCTTGTTGTGGTGCTGGATTCACCCTGCCAGGCCGAAGTAAGGAGACACAGCCACAACCCTGCAGTAGCGTGCGGAGCCTAGGATGGCACCCTATACACACTACCAACTCCCGGTGTAGGTATCGCTTGGCCTTTTACTCTGGCTCTAAGGCGGACTCGCGGACTAGCCCAGTGCTTTCCCCAAAGGATAGGAGAGGTGACAGGATCCATGCACACCGCCCGTGCACTGAATAGAGAGCTTTGCGGGACTGTCCCCACCCCTTCCCCTTAAGCCCCGTGCCTCCTCCAAGCTTCCACATCCTGGAGGAAGACGGCGTCTGACTCCCCGTTATTTCAGGGAGCTGTTTCTGCGAGTTCAGCGTAGGCGGCTGGTGGCTAGCGCATGTCTGCCCCAGGGACAGGTGGCCAAAGCGCTGCTGTCTCCTTGGGCCCAGAGGCTCAGGACAGGCATGCTTTCTGCCCAGACTCCTTCCTAAGTGTGGAGCACGCGCCCTGCCCTACTCATCCCCTCCTCTCTCCGGAGCAGCCAGGCTTCTGTCTCTCTGCACAGGGAGCGGGTGACACCTGTATTGCCACCGGCCCCTGTGCCTGTCAGGGCCGGCTCTCCGGCTTCGGCACCGTTTCGAGACCAGAAGGCCAACGGCTCCTGCTCTTCTCCCTTCGCAGCGTGCTGCACCTTCCACAGACATGCTCCTGGGGAGCACAGTGAAAGACGTGTCCCTTTCCTTAAGGCTCTTTCCACAGGCGCAAGCCCGCTTCTCTCTCAGGCAGAGGGGTGCTAGGGTAAAGAGGATTTCGCTCCATGCGGGTATCTTCCACCATGCTGCGGAGACTAGCTCAGGCATCAGCTGCAGCATGACACACTTCCGATTCTGATTTCCCAACGAATGCTGTGCCTTCCCAGAGGAGATGCCCGGGCAAAGAGGCTTTCGCTGTATGCGGGTATCTCCCACCGCGAGACTGGGCTCAGGCAAGCAGCAGAAGAGACCGCAGGACCGACTCTGATTTCCCAGTGACTGCTTTGCTTTCCCAGAGGTTTTCAGCTTGGCGCAAACCGCACTTCGCCTCTGCTTCCTCAGCAAGGCTTTGGTCGTTCGCTCTGTCGCGGAAGGGAAGAAAAGCCGCGGGAGAGCTGGTGCCTCTTGGGCCTTGCTTTCCCGGGCTCCAAGTTTGCGCCCGGGGTTCACCTTGCTAAGCCGATCTAAGCAGACACAGTCACAACCCTGCAGTCGCGTGCGTGGCCTAGCATGGCACTCTATGCCTATTACCATCTCCTGGGGTAGGTAAGGCTTTGCTTTTTGTTCCGGCGCTCAGGCAGACTGGGGTCTAGGCCAGTGCCTTCACCACAGAGAGAGGAGGAGACAGGATCCCTGGACACGGCCCGTGCACTGGGATGGGGAATTGTGGGGGACAGTCTCCACTCCATCCTCGGCACACTCCCTGCCACCCACAAGCTGCCACATCTTGGTGGAAGACGGCATCTGACTGCCCGTTTCTCCATGGAGTTTTTTCTGCGAGTTGTGGGTATGGCGCCTGGTGGCAAGCCCAAGTCTGCCCTTGTGATAGGTGGCCAAGGAGATGCTGTCCCCTTCGGATCAGAGGCACAGGACAGGCCTGCCTTCTGCCCAGACTTCTTCCTCAGAGTGGAGCACACGCCCGTGCCCTAGTCGTCCCCTCATGTCTCCTTAGCAACCAGGCTTCCATCTCTCTGGACAGGGAGCGGGGGACACTTGTCTTGCCACCGGCCTGCTGTTCGTGCCATGGCAGGCTATCCTGCTTCCCGAGCGTTTCCCGACCCAGAGGCCAACGGCTCCTTCACTTAACTGGGGGCGGCGTGCCGTGCCTTCCCCACCCTTGCTCCTGGGGTGCGCGGTGATAGACGTGTGCAACCACGCTTCTCTCTCAGGCAGAGGGGATGCTAGGGCAAAGAGTATTTCGCTCCATGCGGGTATCTTCCACCGTGCCGTGGAGACTAGCTCAGCAAGCAGCACCTGCATCCCCAAATCCAAGTCAGATTTCACAACGAATGCTGTGCTCTCCAAGGGCAGATGACAAGGCAAAGAGGCTTTCGCTCTATACGGGTTTCTCCCACCGCGAGACAGGGCTCAGGCAAGCAGCAGCAGCCCGCAGAACATTTCTCAGCGAATACTGTGCTTTCGCGAAGGCTTTGGCTTGGAGCGAACATCACTTCGCCGCTGCTTCATCAGCAAGGCTTCAGTCGCGTCACGGAAGAAGAGCTGCGGGAGAGCTGGTGCCTCTTGGGCCTTTTTACCCGGGCTCCTTGTTCGCGTCCTGGATTCACCCTGCCAGGCCGAACTAAGCAGACACAGCTACAACCCTGCAGCAGCGTGCGGTGCCTAGGATTGCACCCTATACACACTACTATCTCCCGGTGTAGGCATCGCTTGGCCTTTTACTCTGGCGCTCAGGCGGACTCGCCGACTAGACCAGTGCTTTCACCACAGGAAAGGAGACGTGACAGGATCCCTGCACACGGCCCGTGCACTGGGATGGGGAACTGTGGGGGACAGTCTCCATTCCTTCCTTGGCACACTCCCTGCCACCCACATCACTGCCACATCTTGGTGGAAGACGGCATCTGACTGCCCGTTTCTCCATCGGGCTGTTTCTGCGAGTTACGGGTATGGCACCTGGTGGCAAGCCCAAGTCTGCCCTTGGGACAGGTGGCCAAGAAGATGCTGTCCCCTTGGGACCAGAGGCACAGGACAGGCCTGCCTTCTTCCCAGACTCCTTCCTCAGAGTGGAGCACACGCCCCTGCCCTAGACGTCCCCTCATGTCTCCTTAGCAGCCAGGCTTCCATCTCTCTGGACAGGGAGCGGGGGACACTTGTCTTGCCACCGCCCTGTTGATCGTGCCACGGCACGCTATGCTGCTTCCCGAGCATTTCATGACCCCAAGGCCAACGGCTCCTTCTCTTCTCTGTGGGCGGCGTGCCGTGCCTTCCCACACTTGCTCCTGGGGAGCGCGGTGACCGACGTGTGCAACCACGCTTCTCTCTCAGGCAGAGGGAATGCTAGGGCAAAGAGTATTTCGCTCCATGCGGGTATCTTCCACCGTGAGGCGGAGACTAGCTCAGCAAGCAGCAGCAGCATTCCCATACCCAACTCAGATTTCCCATGAATGCTGTGCTTTCCAAGGGCAGATGACAAGGCAAAGAGGCTTTCGCAGTATGCGGGTTTCTCCCACCGCTACACAGGGCTCAGGCAAGCAGCAGTAGCCCGTAGAACATTTCTCAGCGAATGCTGTGCTTTCGCAGAGGCTTTAGCTTGGAGCGAACATCACTTCGCCGCTGCTTCCTCAGCATGGCTTCAGTCGCATCACGGAAGAAGAGCTGCGGGAGAGCTGGTGCCTCTTGGGCCTTTTTTACCGGGCTCCTTGTTCGCGTGCTGGATTCACCCTGCCAGGCCAAACTAAGCAGACACAGCCACAACCCTGCAGTAGCGTGCGGAGCCTAGGATGGCACCCTATACACACTACCATCTCCCGGTGTAGGCATCGCTTGGCCTTTTACTCTGGCGCTCAGGCGGAATCGCGGACAAGCCCAGTGCTTTCTCCACAGGAAAGGAGAGGTGACAGTATCCCTGCACACCGCCCATGCACTGAATAGGGACTTTGGGGGACTCTCCCCACCCCTTCCCCTTAAACCCCGTGCCTCCTCCAAGCTTCCACATCCTGGAGGAAGACGGCGTCTAACTCCCCGTTATTTCAGGGAGCTGTTTCTGCGAGTACAAAAGTCCTTTTTAAGAGGCAGTTGGCTGTTTAAACCAAAAGTACAACTCACTGAGAGAATCGCTGCATTATTTATTGGGGTAGAAAGGACCTGGAATGTAGAAAGACCCATTCTGCAGAGGAAAAAATAGAATTACTAACAGGCCTCATGCTTTGCACAGTCAGTGGCTAGAATCCCTGCCTCATGCGACCCTGTGCTAGAAGGCCGCTAGAACCATGTCAACTACGTTAGTCTATCTTGGAAGCCAGCAAGTGTTTGCCCAGTTAAGAGCACGGTAACAATCAGTCACGTTATGCTATAATGACTGTCGATATCTTTAAAAGCCTTGTCAAGTTCCTTTTTGAGTAACCCTCACCCCACCCTTAGAGAAATTTATCTGTGGTTCACCTCTTTGAAATACCTCACTGTTGTTCCACATTTACCATAGCCAAAAAAAAAAAAAAAAAAAAAAAAAAAAAAGCTTTTTATAAACAAAGTGTTCAGAATGGGGCGCCAATGTAAACAATGAGAGTTTTCGCTGCCCGGAAAGCTTTTTTGCAGTAACAGCTGTAAGCAATCAGGTCAGACAGAGCCAAGGGCTCGAGGGATTTTTAAAATTACAAAAACCGAACCAAATCAAACCAAAACAAAAATCAAAACCAATGGCCAAGATTTCAAGTTTGCTACTAAAGGTATGACATTCTCCTAAGACATGCGCGTGACTTGATCAATATATTTATAGATTTATATTTGAAGAATAAGGAACTATTATTGCAGCAAATCCACGTTGATTATAAATTACCAGATATGGGGCTCCTGGGTGCCTCAGTGGTTTAGGCCTCTGCCTTCGGCTCAGGTCATGATTACAGAGTCCTGGGATGGAGAGCCTATCAGGCTCTCTGCTCAGCGGGGAGCCTGCATCCCCCCCCCTCTGTCTTTCTCTCTACCTAATTGTGAACAGTCAAATGGGTAAATAAGATTTTTTAAAAAAGAATTACTAGTTGTGAAATACATCGAGGGTACGGGGAGGAAAATGATTTCACCTGATCAGACTAGGATGTGGTTGAAGCCTGAATTAAAGTGCTATAAAAATAGTAAAGACCTTGGAAATATATGGGGAAAAATCCCTAGAAAAACAGCATTAATAACTGGCTGCTCTTTTATGATCCAGATCTAGCGGTAGGCAAAGAAGAGCTGGTTTTAGCCAGAGGATGAACTCCGATTGTCTTCATGATCTTGCATTTCATGCAAGCCAGGCATGGGGCTCTGCACTAGAGCTGCAAATTCTGGGGGGCCCTCACTGTCCCTTTTCTCTTCTCAGCGGGACTACGGGCATGTCCGCGGTTCAGTGTGACAGGCTTTACCACAGGGAGATAAAAGACTGCCAAGGGTAGGTTGGAGCTGGGAAAAGCCACTTAGGAACTGATTTTCAGGGGAGGTGATAGACAAGGGCAAAGCGAGGAATGAGGATGAGTGTGTCAAGATTCAAAGTACCAGGAGGCAGCACAGTGCATTCGGGAAACTACAGCAAGTTCATGACAACCGACAGCTGATCTCACAGCATCACCTGCGGATGGAGGCTGAGCCCCGGGGTTAAAACTGGGGCTGAGATGGTTTGTATACTATGCCTAGGAGGTGAGGTACTACACTGTGGGGGCACAGGGAGCTACTGGAGGATTTCAAATATCAGAATCATAACCATAATAGAGTATTTAATTGCATCCTAGCTTTCATCAAGGGTAAGATGCAGTATAGTTTATGTTCGACTAAGAAAGAGAAATGCTGCCAGTTAAACTAAGATATATCCTCAAGTGCAACGTGAATGCCACCTTAAGACATATTAAAATTGGGGGGAGGACAAATCTTAGAACAAGTAAATAGTGGAACTAGAATAATTAAGAAAGTTCGAACACTTGGATCAACTTAAAAAGTGATTATTGCTTACCATGTGCCCCAAACTATATTAAGTCTTAGAACAAGAGACGTTCTCATCTTGATGCCCTGCAGCTGCTAGACCCAAGGTACAGAGGGCAGTAGCCAATGACCAGCAGGCCCCAAGTGCCATGTGCAGACTCTAAGAGCAACTGCCTTTGAGAGAGGAAACGGTTGAGAGTGGGCTTTCTGAGGTAGAGAATTATTAGCTGGGAAAGTAGGAAAACTGACACAGAATCGGAATTGATGCCCCTACATGACAGAGTTGGTGAAACTTCCGTTCTCAGAGGTATTGAGGCTCCTCAGAAATGTATTTTTCATTTTGGACAGAACATTCAGGATAAACATGATCTGTTCGAGTTCCTGGTTCTCTCATCAGGACTGTTTCCTAGCCTTCATGGGCACAAGAAAAGGGTTTTGAAAGTCCAGAGTAAATCCTGACAAAAGCAAAGTACGGTATCTATGAAAAACTAACCACTCAGAAGAGAACAACAGATAAAAGGCCAGGCCGACCTGACCCTGCAGGATAGGTAAGGTTGGTCCGGCAACAGGGGTAGAGGGGAAGTGCCCATCTCCTGCTAGAAGAGCTAGAGAAGACCCCTTCCGGAGAGACCACCAGGAGAGGAGAGCAGTAGGTGCTGATGATGAAAAATATTTTAATCAGCAGAGAAGGTCAAAATGACAAAGTTCCAGGATCAGAGTAAACATATGGAATTAAAAAATAAAAAAATTAAAAAAAAAAGATTTTTTTGAAAGGACTTTTTTTTTTTAAAGGACTTTAAACAAAAGTCCTTTTTAAGAGACAGTTGGCTGTTTAAACCAAAAGTACAACTCACTGAGAGAATCGCTGCATTATTTATTGGGGTGAAAGGACCTGGAATGTAGAAAGACCCATTCTGCAGAGGAAACAAGAGAATCACTAACAGGCCTAATGCCTTGCACAGCCAGTGGCTAGAATCCCTGCCTCATGAGACCCTTTGCTAGAAGGCCGCTAGAACCATCTCAACTATGTTAGTCTATCTTGGAAGCCAACAAGTGTTTGCCCAGTTAAGAGCACGGTAACAATCAGTCACGTTATGCTATAATGACTGTCGATATCTTTAAAAGCCTTGTCAAGTTCCTTTTTGAGTAACCCTCACCCCACCCTTAGAGAAATTTATCTGTGGTTCACCTCTTTGAAATACCTCATTGATGTTCCACATTTACCATACCCCCCCCAAAAAAAAGCTTTTTATAAACAAAGTGTTCAGAAGGGGGAGCCACTGTAAACAATGAGAGTTTTCGCTGCCAGGACAACTTTGTTGCAGAAACAGCTGAAAGTATTCAGGTCAGACATAGCCAAGGGCTGGAGGGATCTTTAACATTACAAAAACCGAACCAAATCAAACCAAAACAAAAATCAAAACCAATGGCCAAGATTTCAAGTTTGCTACTAAAGGTATGACATTCTCCTAAGACATGCGTGTGATTTGATCAATATATTTATATATTTATATTTGAAGAAGAAGGAACTATTTGATGCAGCAAATCCACGTTGATTAAAAATTACCAGATATGGGGCTCCTGGGTGGCTCAGTGGTTTAGGCCTCTGACTTCGGCTCAGGTCATGATTTCAGGGTCATGGGATGGAGCCCCACATCAGGCTCTATGCTCAGCGGGGAGCCTGCTTCCCCCTCTCTCTCTGCCTGCCTCTCTTCCTACTTCTGATCTGTCAAATGGGTAAATAAGATCTTTAAAAAAAGAATTACTAAGTGTGAAATACATCGAGGGTATGGGAAGGAAAATGATTTCAGCTGATCTGACTAGGAAGTGGTTGAAGCCTGAATTAAAGTGCTATAAAAAGAGTAAAGACCTGGGAAATATATGGGGAAAAAATCCCTAGAAAAATAGCATTAATAACTGTCTGCTCTTTAATGATCCAGATCCTGCGGTAGGCAAAGAAGAGCTGGTTTTAGCCAGAGGATGATCTCTGTTTGTCTTCATGACCTGGCATTTCCTGCAAGCCAGGCATGGGGCTCTGCACTAGAGCTGCAAATTCTGGGGGGCCCTCACTGTCCCTTTTCTCTTCTCAGCGGGACTACGGGCATGTCCGCGGTTCAGTGTGACAGGCTTTACCACAGAGAGATAAAAGACTGCCAAGGGTAGGTTGGAGCAGGGAAAAGCCACTTAGGAACTGATTTTCAGGGGAGGTGATAGACAAGGGCAAAGCGAAGAATGAGGATGAGAGTGTCAAGTTTCAAAGTGCCAGGAGGCAGCACAGTGCATTCGGGAAACTACAGCAAGTTCATGACAACCGACAGCTGATCTCAGCATCACCTGCGGATGGAGGCTGAGCCGCGGGGTTAACACTGGGGCTGGGATGGTTTGTATACTATGCCTAGGAGGTGAGGTACTACACTGAAGGGGCACAGGGTGCTAAAGGAGGATTTCAAATATCAGAATAGTAACCATAATAGAGTATTTAATTGCATCCTAGCTTTCATCAGTTAAGATGCACTATAGTTTATGTTCGACTAAGAAAGAGAAATGCTGTCAGTTAAACTAAGAAGTGTCCTCAAGTGCAAGCTGAGTGCCACCTTAAGAGATATTAAAATAGGGGGGGGGGACGACAAAGAATATTTTAATCAAAAGAGAAGGTCGAAATGACAAAGTTCCAGATTCAGAGTAAACATATGGGATTAAAAAATAAAAAATGAAAAAAAAAGATTTTTTTTTTTTTTTTGAAATTGATGAATTTCCAGATCCTAAGTCATGTTTGGTGGGGTGAGGTTCAGAACTGACGACTAAAGAAAGAATTCTTAAGACATCTTTGGTGCAAAATGGTGGTTTATTAAAGCACGGGGACAGGACCCATGGGCAGGAAGAGCTGCTGCCCCAGGCATGTGAGGAGTGGCTGGTTATATACACAGGAGTTGGGTAGGTGAGGACAAAGGGTTGTTCAGAAGGGCTATTGGGATAAAGAAGACTGTCAGGATATGGAAGGCCTGGTTACTATCAAGCCAAGGCCACTTTCCCTCTAATGAGGCACTAACATAAATTCAATTGGGAGTCTCCTGGTGGAATGTTACATTCCTGCTATCAAACGTCCTTGTTAGCGATATTTAGGTCTTAAAAGAAATTTAACTTTATTTACTTTTCCTTCTACCTGCATCTCCTTCGGTTTTTTTTATGGAGGGGAGGGCTTGAGGAACTGAGTTATGTATCTTTGGAAATTGGGCTATTGATAAGGCAACTTCTTTGTTGTAAATGTCAAGGACATTTGTAAACCAAGAGAGACTCCTGCCTTGCAGGACTGTGATCTCTGCAAGATAACCATTTGCTCTTCTTTTAGGGCAGTCAGGGGTGCCTGTGAAATGTCACACATATTACCAAGGGGAATGGGTAGAGAAGGGGTGCAAGGCACAGCCCCTGCTCTGTTCTCAGCCAGCCTCATGCTCCCTCATCAAAAGGACGTTTTTTTAAAGGACTTTAAAGAAAAGTCCTTTTTAAGAGACAGCTGGCTGCTTAAACCAAAAGTACAAAACACTGAGAGAATCGCCGCATTATTTATTGGGGTGAAAGGACCTGGAATGTAGAAAGACCCATTCTGCAGAGGAAAAAATAGAATCACTAGCAGGCCTCATGCCTTGCACAGCCAGTGGCTAGAATCCCTGCCTCATGAGACCCTGTGCTAGAAGGCCGCTAGAACCATCTCAACTATGTTAGTCTATCTTGGAAGCCAACAAGTGTTTGCCCAGCTAAGAGCACGGTAACAATCAGTCACGTTATGTTATAATGACTGTCTATATCTTTAAAAGCCTTGTCAAGTTCCTTTTTGAGTAACCCTCACCCCACCCTTAGAGAAATTTATCTGTGGTTCACCTCTTTGAAATACCTCATTGTTGTTCCAAATTTACCATACCCCCCCCCAAAAAAAAACCCCTTTTATGAACAAAGTGTTCAGAAGGGGGCGCCACTGTAAACAATGAGAGTTTTCGCTGCCAGGACAACTTTGTTGCAGAAACAGCTGAAAGCAATCAGGTCAGACAGAGTCAAGGGCTGGAGGGATTCTTAAAATTACACAAAACCAAACCAAATCAATCCAAAACAAAAATCATAACCAATGGCCAAGATTTCAAGTTTGCTACTAAAGGTATGACATTCTCCTAAGACATGCGTGTGACTTGATCAATATATTTATATATTTATATTTGAAAAAGAAGGAACTATTTGATGCAGCAAATCCACGTTGATTAAAAATTACCAGATATGGGGCTGCTGGGTGGCTCAGTGGTTTAGGCCTCTGCCTTCGGCTCAGGTCATGATTACAGGGTCCTGGGATGGAGCCCCAAATCAGGCTCTCTGCTCAGCGGGGAGCCTGCTTCCCCCTCTCTCTCTGCCTGCCTCTCTACCTACTTGTGATCTGTCAAATGGGTAAATAAGATCTTTAAAAAAAGAATTACTAAGTGTGAAATACATCGAGGGTATGGGAAGGAAAATGATTTCACATGATCAGACTAGGAAGTGGTTGAAGCCTGAATTAAAGTGCTATAAAAAGAGAAAAGACCTGGGAAATGTATGGGGAAAAAATCACTAGAAAAACAGCAATAATAACTGGCTGCTCCTAATTGATCCAGATCCTGCGGTAGGCAAAGTAGAGCTGGTTTTAGCCAGAGGATGATCTCTGTTTGTATTCATGATCTGGCATTTCCTGCAAACCAGGCATGGGGCTCTGCACTAGAGCTGCAAATTCTGGGGGGCCCTCACTGTCCCTTTTCTCTTCTCAAGGGGACAACGGACATATCCATGGTGCAGTGTGACAGCCTTTACCACAGGGAGATAAAAGACTGCCAAGTGTAGTTTGGAGCTGGGAAAAGCCACTTATGAACTGATTTTCAGGGGAGGTGATAGACAAGGGCAAAGCAAAGAGTGAGGATGAGTGCGTCAAGTTTCAAAGTGCCAGGAGGCAGCACAGTGCATTCGGGAAACTACGGCAAGTTCATGACAACCGACAGCTGATCTCACAGCATCACCTGCGGATGGAGGCTGAGCCCCGGGGTTAACACTGGGGGTCAGATGGTTTGTATACTATGCCGAGGAGGTGAGGTACTACACTGTGGGGGGACAGGGAGCTACCAGAGGATTTCAATATCAGAATCGTAACCATAATAGAGTATTTAATTGCATCCGAGCTTTCATCAAGGGTAAGATGCACTATAATTTATGTTCGACTAAGAGAAATGCTGTCAGTAAAACTAAGATATGTCATCAAGTGCAACGTGAGTGCCACCTTAAGAGATATTAAAATGGGGGGGGGACAATTCTTAGAACAAGTAAACAGTGGAACTAGAATAATTAAGAAAGGTCGAACACTTGGATCAACAAAATAAGTGATTATTGCTTCCCATGTGCCCCAAACTATATTAAGTCTTAGAACAAGAGACGTTCTCATCTTGATGCCCCGCAGCTGTTAGACCTAAGGTACAGAGGGCAGTAGCCAACGACCAGCAGGCCCCAAGTGCCATGTGCAGACTCTAAGAGCAACTGCCTTTGAGAGAGGAAACGGTTGAGCGTGGGCTTGCTGAGGTAGAGAATTATTAGCTGGGAAAGGAGGAAAATTGACACAGAATTGGAATTGATGCCCCTTACATGACAGAGTTGGTGAAACTTCCCTTCTCAGAGATCTTGAGTCTCCTCAGAAATGTATTTTTCATTTTGGATGGAACATTCAGGATAAATATGATCTGTTCGAGTTTCTGGTTCTCTCATCAGGACAGTTCTTAGGCTTCAGTGGCACAACTAAAGGGTTTTGATAGTCCAGAGTAAATCCTGACAATGGCAAAGCCCGATCTATGAAAAACTAACCACTCAGAAGAGAACAACAGATAAAAGGCCAGGCCGACCTGACCCTGCAGGATAGGTAAGGTTGGTCCGGCAACAGGGGTAGAGGGGAAGTGCCCATCCCCTGCAAGAAGAGCTAGAGAAGACCCCTTCCGGAGAGACCACCAGGAGAGGAGAGAAGTAGGTGCTGATGATGAAGAATATTTTAATCAGCATAGAAGGTCAAAATGACAAAGTTCCAGGATCAGAGTAAACATATGGGATTAAAAAGTAAAAAAAAAAAAAAAAAAAATTTTTTTGAAAGGACTTTTTTTTTTTAAAGGACTTTATACAAAAGTCCTTTTTAAGAGACAGTTGGCTGTTTAAACCAAAAGTACAACTCACTGAGAGAATCGCTGCATTATTTATTGGGGTAGAAAGGACCTGGAATGTAGAAAGACCCATTCTGCAGAGGAAAAAATAGAATCACTAACAGGCCTCATGCCTTGCACAGCCAGTGGCTAGAATCCCTGCCTCATGAGACCCTGTGCTAGAAGGCCGCTAGAACCATGTCAACTACGTTAGTTTATCTTGGAAGCCAACAAGTGTTTGCCCAGTTAAGAGCACGGTAACAATCAGTCACGTTATGTTATAATGATTGTTGATATCTTTAAAAGCCTTGTCAAGTTCCTTTTTGAGTAACCCTCACCCTACCCTTAGAGAAATTTATCTGTGGTTCACCTCTTTGAAATACCTCATTGTTGTTCCATATTTACCATAATCAACAAAAAAAAAAAAAGCTTTTTATGAACAAAGTGTTCAGAAGGGGGCGCCACTGTAAACAATGAGAGTTTTCGCTACCCGGACACCTTTGTTGCAGAAACAGCTGAAAGCAATCAGGTCAGACAGAGCCAAGGACTGGAGGGATTTTTAAAATTACAAAAACCGAACCAAAACAAACCAAAACAAAAATCAAAACCAATGGCCAATATTTCAAGTTTGCTACTAAAGGTATGACATTCAACTAAGACATGCGCGTGATTTAATCAATATATTTACATATTTATATTTGAAGAAGAAGGAACTATTTGATGCAGCAAATCCACGTTGATTATAAATTACCAGATATGTGGCTCCTGGGTGGCTCAGTGCTTTAGGCCTCGGTCTTCGGCTCAGGTCATGATATCAGGGTCCTGGGATGGAGCGCCACATGGGGCTCTCTGCTCAGCGGGGAGCCTGCATCCCCCCCCCTCTGTCTTTCTCTCTACCTACTTGTGATCTGTCAAATGGGTAAATAAGTTTTTTTAAAAATAATTACTAGGTGTGAAATACATCGAGGGTATGGGAAGGAAAATGATTTCACCTGATCAGACTAGGAAGTGGTTGAAGCCTGAATTAAAGTGCTATAAAAAGAGTAAAGACCTGGGAAATATATGGGGAAACAATCCCTAGAAAAACAGCAATAATAACTGGCTGCTCTTTATTGATCCAGATCCTGCGGTAGGTAAAGAAGAGCTGGTTTTAGCCAGAGGATGATCTCCGTTTGTCTTCATGATCTGGCATTTCTTGCAAGCCAGGCATGGGGCTCTGCACTAAAGCTGCAAATGCTGGGGGGCCCTCACTGTCCCTTTTCTCTTCTCAGTGGGACAATGGGCATGTCCATGGTGCAGTGTGACAGTCTTTACCACAGGGAGATAAAAGACTGCCAAGGGTAGGTTGGAGCTGGGAAAAGCCACTTAGGAACTGATTTTCAGGGGAGGTGATGGACAAGGGCAAAGCAAAGAATGAGGATGAGAGTGTCAAGTTTCAAAGTGCCAGGAGGCAGCACAGTGCATTCGGGAAGCTACAGCACGTTCATGACAACGGACAGCTGATCTCACAGCATCACCTGGGGATGGAGGCTGAGCCCCGGGGTTAAAACTGGGGCTGAGATTGTTGGTATGCTATGCCGAGGTGAGGTACTACACTGTAGGGGCACAGGGAACTACCGGAGGATTTCAAATATCAGAATCATAACCATAATAGAGTATTTAATTGCATCCGAGCTTTCATCAAGGGTAAGATGCACTATAGTTTATGTTCGACTAAGAAAGAAAAATGCTGTCAGTTAAACTAAGATATATCCTCAAGTGCAAGGTGAATGCCACCTTAAGACATATTAAAATGGGGGGGGGGAGCACAAATCTTAGAACAAGTAAACAGTGGAACTAGAATAATTAAAAAAGGTCGAACACTTGGATCAACTTAAAAAGTGAATATTGCTTCCCAAGTGCCCCAAACTATATTAAGTCTTAGAACAAGAGACGTTCTCATCTTGATGCCCCGCAGCTGTTAGACCCAAGGTACAGAGGGCAGTAGCCAACGACCAGCAGGCCCCAAGTGCCATGTGCAGACTCTAAGAGCAACTGCCTTTGAGAGAGGAAACGGTTGAGAGTGGGCTTTCTGAGGTAGAGAATTATTAGCTGGGAAAGTAGGAAAATTGACACAGAATCGGAATTGATTCCCCTACATGACAGATTTGGTGAAACTTCCCTTCTCAGAGATCTCGAGGCTCCTCAGAAATGTATTTTTCATTTTGGACAGAACATTCAGGATAAACATGATCTGTTCGAGTTCGTGGTTCTCTCATCAGGACTGTTTCCTAGGCTTCACTGGCACAAGAAAAGGGTTTTGAAAGTCCAGGGTAAATCCTGACAAAAGCAAAGCACGGAATCTATGAAAAACTAACCACTCAGAAGAGAAAAACAGATAAAAGGCCAGGCCGACCTGACCCTGCAGGATAGGTAAGGTTGGTCCGGCAACACGGGTAGAGGGGAAGTGCCCATCTCCTGGTAGTAGAGCTAGAGAAGACCCCTTCTGGAGAGACCACCAGGAGAGGAGAGCAGTAGGTGCTGATGATGAAGATTATTTTAATCAAAAGAGAAAGTTAAAGTGACAAAGTTCCAGGATCAGAGTAAACATATGGGATTAAAAAATAAAAAAATTAAAAAAAATATTTTTTTGAAAGGACTTTTTTTTTTTTAAAGGACTTTAAACAAAAGTCCCTTTTAAGAGACAGTTGGCTGTTTAAACCAAATGTACAACTCACTGAGAGAATCGCTGCATTATTTTTGGGGGTAGAAAGGACCTGGAATGTAGAAAGACCCATTCTGCAGAGGAAAAAATAGAATCACTAACAGGCCTCATGCCTTGCGCAGCCAATGGTTAGAATCCCTGCCTCATGAGACCATTTTAAAAGCTGTACTCATAATGGAACAGAAGGTGTCATTTCCCTATAATTTTATATATGTCATTAATTTGCTGCAAAGCCCAAGAGCACTGGAAGCAGAAACTGGGACCAAAGAGTGAGCACCCTGTTTGACAAGAGCGACCAGGCACCTCTTCTTCAGATGCAGGGGGAGCCCTGGCGTGCTGACTCCTCCCTTCTTCCTTTCCCCTTTCCTCCCTCCCTCCCTCTTCCCTTCCCCTCTCTCCATCCCTGGTGGTGCCCTTACCCGATGCCCACTTCATCCCTTTTCCTTTCTACATGCCTGTCTTCTAGAGTTTCTTCTCTCCTCCCAATTACTTCCCTTCGTCTGAATCTCCTCTTTGGTCCCTTTGTCCCTGCTCTCTGCTCCTCCTCCCCTTCCCTGGCCCCTGTTCAGCTCCATCCAGACTGCAGGCAGAGCTGGACAAACACTCTCACTCACTAGCTCAGCCACCCTCCAGAGAAGTCACTCTTCGGTGGCCACCTTCCTGACCCCTGGTCCTTTCTCCACTTATTCAGCTATTGCTCTGAAGTCTTAGGAGGACAGAGCGGGGCTGCCGCAGAATCAGGCCAGAGGAGAAACCAAACCATGTGTCCACACTGTCCCCCAGTACTGCTGCTCTGAGAGCTTTCAGAGTCCTCAACAGGGTTAGGATTTAGGGGCTTCTTCAGAACCGGGAGTGAAAACAGCCATAGGTCAAAAGAAAAGCTATGAACCCCACACAAAAATAATAATCACAAATGAAAACTAAGTTAACTCTGAAGTCCCAAAGTCAAAGAATTGCCTTGAATCTGTCACTAGAAAGCACCCAAGGCCTCACTCTCTGGGTTCTGGGTGCCCTGAGAATGGCAGGAGTCTCTGACCCCCTTCCCTCTTCATTCACTCCCAAAGAACGTCCTCTGAGGTGGTCTTCAAACTTCCTCTGAGAAACTGTCTCTGGGAACTGTAGGCCCTCGGCTGCTGGGATGAATGAGGGTGATGTCAGGACCTGATGGGAAGCTTTACCAGGAGACTGTGGCTTCTGGATGCAGTCCTCAGGTCCCATGGTCTGGGTGAGATCTAGGTCTTTCAGTGGAGGCGGACAGATGAGATTTCAGATTTTGAGTTGATTCTGGGATGATTAGTGCTTTGGAGGGCATTGGGTGAAGGTATTTTGCACACGGGAAGGACACGAATTTGGGGAGCCAGTGAGTGGACTGTTAAGAGCTGACCTTGCATTACCCCCAGAAACCTTGCTGCTGTCCTTATCTCTGGTACCACAGAACGTGACCTTACTTGGAACTAGAGTCCTTACAGATGCAATCACATTACAGTGAGGTCGTTAGAGTGGGCCCTAATCTCCTGTAACTGACCTCCTTATGTAAAGGGAAAATCTGGACAGAGAGATGCCCCTACTGTCAGTGGTGGGCAGTGCATGAACTTCTGGAACCCTGACAGTAGTGGAAAACAGACTCAGGCTGGGTACTAGGTAAATGGGAGCTCTAGTGGAATTTCAGATGAAGATGCTGTGGACCTCGGCTTCCCAGGTCATAGTGACGTTAGGATTCAAATTCAAGTCAGAGATGAAAGAAACATCTGGACTCGGTCCTCAGGTACACACAGTATTCTGAACTGAGGCTAGAACCAGAGACCATTCTAATGAAAGGCCTCCACAGGTGGGCTCTCACAGGTGGGCTCCGACTTAGTTTCCAGTATATTCATTCATGGAATCGCTCTGTGGGTCAACATGCAGAACAAAACCATTTAATAAAAGTGACAATGTGGTGAGGAGAGGGAGGCCAGAAGGCATGTGAATGTGGAGAGAGGAAGAGCCAGGGTGGAAAACCCGAGAATCCCTCCCTGCGCTCCTTGCTGCCAGGTAGGTCTGAGGGACTAGTTTCCACCTGGGATCCCAAGTCCAGAACAAAAGTGGCGGGTCCAAGGCTCGGGATGAGGGAAGGGGGTCCTCAGCACCCAAGTGGGGGTGCCAAATGATGGGGGCTATTGCGCTCGCTGGCGGGGGGGCACCTCGCATGGCTCCGTCCCTGGCCCGATTCCGTGGGGTCCCGGGTGCGGTGTGTCGTCCGGGGTGGTCCTGCTGCCCCGGGGGTCGCGGGAGGCTGGGTCCCAACACCCCCGCGAGCTCGCGGCCCGCGCTTTCTGCTCCAGATGAGGGCGTGGCGCGGTGTCACTTTACCTGCTCGCAGAGGGTCTTCCGGAGAAGCCATGGGGTGGGGCGGGGCAGCGGGCCACGGGAGCGGGACAGCGCAGCCTCAGGGGCTGGGCTGGAGCGCGGGAGTGCAGGGGCGGCGAGGAAGGGGGTCCTGAGTCCTGACTAGGCCGCAGCACAGCACCATGGCGCTGAGAGCCCCTCCTCTGCCAGCCCCTCCACCTCCTCTCAGACTCTCTGCCGAGTCCTCCGCGAGCTCACTTCCCGCTTCCGCAATTAGCAAAGCCCCTTCTCCGGGCCGCCCGCGCCCCCCTCCCCCTCAGCCCTGAGGCGTGGGCCCGGGCACGGGCGCCGGCGAAGCCCTGGGGGCCTGCGAGCGTGGCCAGCGCCAGCGCTGGGCAGCCTCCTAGCCTGGCTCCCGGAGCGGGTGTCGGAGTGCTGCCTGGCTGCGAAAAGATCATCAGCCCTAAACCCAGCTGCACTCCGGGTCACTTCGCTGGCTTCCTGATTGTGCCCAAAGCCGGGAACCAGCTTCCCCAGCACAGGCCTGGGCTGAGATGCCTGCCAGCGATCTCTTTGAGCAGTCTCCTAGTCTCCAGGCAGGGTCCGCCATTGCATGATGGCACGCGCGAATCACTTCGACCTGGATGTTTGGGTTTTTTGTTTGTTTTTTGGTTATTGGTTATTACATGACCTCCATGGTAGGTGCTCCTCAATGGAGTGAAAAGAGGATGCCTGATACATACGCATATGGCCATTCTAGAAAAAGAGCTTGGAGTTCTTGCGGAAGCGTGGCATTGGTCCTTGCACTATGTTTTAATAGAAATGGGATTATGCACCAACTTACTTAAATGAGCATAATTTGAAATCGTTTACTAAGAATAAATATTTAAAACAGTTATATTTTAACTAAATCTATCATCAATCATAAATCTATTATACGAAGGTTACAGGCAATTTAAATGCAATAGCACTCTCTTCAGGGTTTTAAATAATCCGTGTCTGTCTTGGCACATGAGATTGCAAAGATAGCAAATGGTTTGTAAAAGATCATATAATAGCTTTTACTATACGGTATCAGCAATTTATCCTAAAGGAGCTGCCACCAGCTAAAAACTCAGCTTTGAAAAATGCAGAAAAGCAGCAAACGTTAACATACCCTCTTGGTGACCAGAGGCATACTTTGTGCCCCTCATCATCTCTTTCGTGGTTCTGAGGCCCTTGGCGCTCAGTAGTTTAGTGTCTTATTCTCTGGAATAGGCCATTGAAGAAATACCAGGCCCAGAGAAGAAGGTCCTGCTGGGTGTCTGAAGAAAGTACAACCTTTTAGATGAAGCTTTCTGGGGAATTTGTTAGTGGTTTGGTCTGCTTCTGATAGGAAGGGAAATTTTATTTTTAAAGATTTTATTTATTAATTTGATAGAGATCACAAGTAGGAAGAGAGGCAGGCAGAGAGAGAGGAAGAAACAGGCTCCCTGCTGAGGAGTGAGCCTGATGTGGGGCTCGATCCCAGGACCCTGGAATCATGACCTGAGCCGAAGGCAGAGGCTTTAACTCACTCTGCCACCCAGGTGCCCAAGGGACATTTTTTTAAAAGATTTTATTTATTTATTTGACAGACAGAGATCACAAGTAGGCAGAGAGCAGGCAGAGAGAGAAGTGGAAGCAGGCTCCCTGCTGAGTAGAGAGCCAGACATGGGGCTCAATCCCAGGACCCTAGGATCATGACCTGAGCCGAACGCAAAGGCCCAGTGAGCCAAACACACTGAGCCACTCGGGTGCCCCAGGAAGGGAAATTTTTTTAAGAGTATTTTCTCTTTGAATCTATTTTGAGGTTTGGTTTGTGGTTCTTTCTGACTTCTCATGAAGATGGAATTTCTTCTGAGGTTGGTTGTCAGGAACTGCACATCAAATCGACCTATCTTGTTAGCAATAAATAAATAAATAAATAAATAAATAAAAGCTCAAGTGTTGGTATAAAGCTATTATGCTTTTCAAAATCCCGAACTCTAATTCATGTATCGTGGTCATTCTTTATCATATCAAACAGGAAAGAGGTGGCAGAAACGCACTTTCAGGTTAATTTTTTTACAAGGAAGATTGACTTATGAACCTACTTTGTTATTCCCTTTCATTCAATTTCCCTGTACCTCCTTTTCTATGAATTGTAATGGTAAACCATCATTATTTTTATTGTTGGCCTGTGAGAATTAGAGATCAATGCCCAAGAGAAAGCAGAAGGCAGGTTTATTAAAGCAACAGCAGACTATCTAAGGGAGAGCAGGTGGTATTCCATGAGGTGGAGCTGGCCCTTACTTTGTTTTGGGATTGGATATTTCCTGGTCTTTTTGAAGTGGGAGGACCTTCAACATGCAGTGGATTGATCTCTAATGGAGGCTGCTTCCAATCATTTGGGGGACTCCTACCACATGTTGGGAAAAGGAGTTGTTGTCATTTTTATTTTATTTTTTTCAGGGTTCCAAAATTCACTGTTTATGCACCACACCCAGTGCTCCATGCAATATGTGCCCTCCATAACTCCCATTAACAGGCTTACCCAACCCTCTGCCCCCTCCCCTCAAAACTCTCAGTTTGTTTCTCAGAGTCTCTCATGGTTTGTCTCCCCCTCCAATTTCCCCCCACTCACTTCTCCTCTTGATCACCCAGTGTCTTCTGTGTTATTCTTTATGCTCCACAATTAAGTGAAACCATATGGAAATTGACAATCTCTGCTTGAATTATTCCACTCAGGATTATCTCCTCCTGTCCCATCCATGTTGATACAAAAGTTGGGTATCCTTCCTTTCAGAAGGAAGCATAATACTCCATTGTAATAATGGATCATATCTTCTTTATCCGTTCATCCATTGAAGGTCATCTTGGTTCTTTCCAATGTTTAATGACTGTGGCCATTGCTGCTATAAACATTAGGGTACAGATGTCCCTTCTTTTCACTGCATCTGTATCTTAGGGGTAAATACTCAGTAGTGCAATTGCAGGGTCAATTTTAATTTCTTAAGGAGTCTCCACACTGTATCCCAAAGTAGCTGCACCAACTGGCATTCTCACCAATAGTGTAAGAGGGTTCCCCATTCTCCACATCCTCTCCAACACTTGTTGTTTATTTCCTTGTTAATTTTGGCCATTCTAACTGTGTAAGGTGGTATCCCAATGTGCTTTTGATTTGAATCTCCCTGATGGCTAATGATGATGAACATTTTCTCATGCATCTGTTTGCCATTTGTATGTCTTCTTTGGAGAAGTGTCTGTTCATGTCTTCTGCCCATTTTTTGACATGATTATCTGTTTTGTGTGTGTTGAGTTTGAGGAGTTCTTTATAGATCTTGGATATCAGCCCTTTATCTGTAATGTCATTTGTGAAAATCTTCTCCCATTCCGTGGGTTGTCTCTTCATTTTGTTGACGGTATCCTTTGCTGTGCAGAAACTTTTGATCTTGATGAAGTCCCAAAAGTTCATTTTTGCTTTTGTTTCCTTTGTCTTTGGGGACATGTATTGAAAGAATTTGCTGTGGCCAGTGTCCAAGAGGTTCCTGCCTATGTTCTCCTATAGGATTTTGATAGATTCCTGCCTCACGTTGAGGTCGTTTGTCCATTTCGAATTTATCTTTATGTATGGTATGAGAATGGTTGAGTGTCATTCTTCCATAAATAGCTGTCCAATTTTTCCAGCACCATTGATTGAAGAGGCTGTCTTTTTTCCACTGTGTAATTTTCTCTGCTTTGTCAAAGATTTTTTGACCATAGAGTTGATGGTCCATATCTGGGCACTCTAATCCACTGGTCTACAAGTCTTTTTAACCCACTGAGCCACCCAGGTGCCCCTTTTAAGCTATTATTTAAAAGTAGAGTCATTCTTTTTTTGTTAAGAATTTATTTATTATTTATTTGACAAAGAAAGATCACAAGTGGACGGAACACAGGCAGAGGGTTAGGGTTAGACGTCGTTGGGGTCAGGGTTAGCGTAAGGCTCAGTGTCACAGTTAGGTTTTGGTGGTAGGGTTTGGGATTTGGGTTACGGTTAGAGTTAGTAGTAGGGTTATGGTAGGGTTAAGGATAGCGTAAGGTCAGGGTTAGGGTTTGGTTTAGGGTAGGGGTTAGTGTTAGGGTCAGGGTCAGCGTTAGATTTAGGTTCAGGGTCTGTAGAGGGCCATGGTTAGAGTTATGTTTAGGTTTAGGGTTAGCGTCAGGCTCACAGTCACGGTAGGGGTAGGGTTAGGGTCAGGGTTAGGTCAGCGTCAGGGTTAGGAATAGGGTTAGGGTCAGGGTCATGGTTAGGTATGAGTCATGTTTACGGTAATGTAAGAGGTAGGCTTAGGTTCAGGGTCCACATCAGGGTCAGTGTCAGGCTTAGGTTTAGGTTTACGGTTCAGGTCAGGATCACAGTCAGGTTCAGGGTCAGTGTCATGGTCAGGGCTTGGGTTAGGGTTTGGGGCAGGCTCAAAGTCAGTGTCAGGGTCAGGGTTAGTGGTTACTTTTAGTGTTACTGTTACTGTTAGTTGTCATTGACCCATCCCTTCAGGGTCTCAAGATAAACCGTGGGCAGAAGGGTGTAGACCTTACACCCCATCCCACTTAACCAGCCTTAAACTGGGGTGTGAACATGACTTTCCCACCAGACATCTAACCCCTCATCAGCCTGATCCTGCTTGGGGCATCTCCACCCATGATGGCATGGCCAGGTCCTCTTTACACACAGACACACAGACACCCAGAGCCGTGCACACGCACGCACACACAGAGACGGGGAGGAGACCTAGGGCTACACCGGTCGATCAGACGGTGTGTGACACTCTGACTCTGAGCCCCCTGGGGTCCCGTTTTGATTTTATTAGACAAAGGGCCTGAGGCGTTGGGGAAACCTGATATGACCTGCCACGTATGGGACATGTCTGGAGGGCCAGCTCTCTTCTCCCTGCATCCTCTAGGCTTCAATACAGCAGATGAACATGTCGCTTCCTTTAGGATGTGCCTAGAAATGAGCTGGGCAGGCGGGTTTTCTCTGTAATGGGGTGCCAGGATACGTGGGTTCCAATTCCGTTGGGCTCTGTTGTCAGGGAAGTGAGGTCACCACTGCCTGGGCGCCTCTTACCACACTTCCTGCTGCACCAGAGCTCCCTGAGCCACCGGTCCCCAAGATGCTCAGGGCTCACAATCCACTCAATGCAGTGCCCATCCAATGACCCCCATACAGCCTCCCCCCGCCCCTGGGAGGCCTGGGTGCAGCTATTGTTCCAGCTGAGGGAACGGAGCTGGGATTAGACTAGGTTATTGTTAGGGTTAGGGTTTCGAAATATTTAGGGTCAGGGTTAGGGTTAGACGTTGTTGGCGTCAGGGTTAGCGGATGCCTTAGGGTAGGGGTCATGGTTAGGTTTACGTTCATGGTTAGGTTTAGGGACATGCTCACAGTAGTATAAGGGTTAGTGTTATGGTCAGAGTCAGGGTCAGCGTCAGTGTTAGGGTGACGGTTAGGTTTAAGGTCAGGTTAAGGGTTATGGTCAGATGTAGGGTCAGGTTCATGTTTTGGTTTGGGGGCAAGGTTCATGTCAGGGACAGGGTTAGGTTTGGGACCATTTTAGTGTCAGGGTTAGGGTCTGAGTCAGGGTTAGGTTCATGGTTATGGTATGGTCAGCTCTATGTTTAGGTTCTGTTTTATGAGTAGGTTCAGGATCAGGGTTAGCTTTAGGGTTACTAATCTGTTCAGGATCACGGATTGGGTCAGAGTTAGGTTTACAGTCAGGGTTAGGGTCAGTGTTAAGGTCAAGGCCAGGGTCAGGTTTAAGGTTAAGGTCCGACATAGGCAAAGTTCAGAGTTAGGGTTATGATCAGGGTCAGGGAGAGGGTGAGGTTTATTGTTAAAGTGTCCTTACGGTTATGGTTAGAGGTAGGTGAGGGTTAGGGTTAGACCGGGTTAGGGTCATTGTCATGGATAATGTTAGGTGTTAGTTTTAGGGTTAGGTTCAACGTTAGGTTTCGGTTCAGGGCCCGTGTTAGTGTCAGGGTCAGAGTTACGGTTAGGGTTAGAGTTGTGGTCAGGCTCCCATTCAGTGTCAGGGTTAGTGTTAGGGTCAGGGTCAGGGTCACTGTTAGGGTCAGGGTTAGGTTTATGGTCTTTATCTGGGTCAGGGTCAGGGTGAAGTCTAGGGCCAGTGTCAGGTTTACGGTAAGGTTCAGGTATTGGTTTAAAGTCCAGATTCGGGTAAGGGACAGGCTTATATAGTGGTCATTGTTAGGGTCATGGTTAGGTTTAGGGTTAGGGCCAGGGTCAGGTTTAGGGTCACGGTCTGGTATAGGTAAAGTTCTCGGCCAGGTTTATGATCAGCGTCTGGTATAGGCAAATTTCAGGGTTAGGGTTATGATCATAGTCAGGTATAGGGTCAGGGTTATTGTTAAAGTTTAGGGTTAGTGTTAGGGTTAGCGTTAGGTTGACGGTTAGGGTTAGAACTTGTTAGGGTCAGGGTCCGTGGTAGGGTTAGGGGTTAGTGTTAGGGTTAGGTTCAGAGATAGGATTCGGGGGAGGGCCCGTGTTTGTGTAGGGTTAGGGTTACATTTAGGGTTAGAGTTAGGGTCAGGCTCACAATCAGGGTCAGGTTTAGTGTTCAGTTCAGGGTCGAAGTCACTGTTAGGGTCAGGGTTACTTTATCGTCATGGTCTGGGTCAAGGTAGGGTGAAGTTTAGTGCCAGTGTCAGGTTTAGTGTCATGTTCAGGTTTTGGTTTAAAGTCCACATTTGGGTCAGGGACAGGGTTATGTAGTGGTCAGTGTTAGTGTCATGGTTAGGATTAGGGTCAGTGTCAGGGTCAGGTGAAGGTCATGGCCAAGGTCAGTTTTAGGGTCAGGCTTTGGTTTAGGGTCAATGTTCGGTTCCGTGTCACATTAGGTTTTGGACTTAGGTTTTCTGATTGGGGTTACGTTTGGAGTTAGAAGTAGGGTTATGGTAGTGTAGGGTTAGACAGCATAAGGTCAGGGTTAGGTTTTGGTTTAGGGTAGGGGTTATTGTTAGGGTCAGGGTCAGTGTTAGGTTTAGGTTCAGGGTCCTTATTAGGGTCATGGTTAGAGTTTCCATTAGGTTTTAGGGTTAGGGACAGGATCACAGTCACGGTCAGGGTTAGGGTTAGGGTGAGTGTTAGGTCAGCGTCAGGGTTAGGATCAGGGTCAGGGTCCGGGTCATGTTTAGGTATGAGTCATAATTACGGTAATGTCAGAGTTAGTTTTAGGTCAGGGTCCACATCAGGGTCAGTGTCAGGCTTAGGTTTAGGTTTAGGGTTCTGGTCAGCATCACAGCCAGTGTGTGGGTCAGGGTCAGGGTCAGGGATTGGGTTTGGGTTTGGGGCAGGCTCACAGTCAGTGTCAGGATCAGGGTTAGTGGTTACTGTTAGTGTTAGCCACTCTTCTGGGTCATAGACCCATCCCTTCAGGGTCTCAGTATAAACCCTGGGCAGAAGGGTATAGACTCTACACCTGATCCCACTTAATAAGCCTTAAACTGGGGTGTGAACATGACTTGCCCAACAGACATCTAACCCCTCATCAGCCTGATCCTGCTTGGGGCATCTCCACCCATGATGGCATGGCCAGGTCCTCTTTACACACAGACACACAGACACCCAGAGCCGCGCGCGCGCACACACACACACACACACACACACACACACACACACACTCACAGAGAGAGGGGGGGAGTAGACCTAGGGCTACACCGGTTGATCAGAAGGTGTGGACTCTCTGACTCTGAGCCCCCTAGTGTGACCTTTTGATTTTATTAGCCAAAGGGCCTGAGGCGTTGGGGAAACCTGATATGACCTGCCAGGGAGGGGACCTGTCTAACGGGCCAGCTCTCTTCTCCCTGCATCCTCTTGGCTTCAGTACAGCAGAAGAACATTTTGCTTCCTTTAGCATGTGCCTAGAAATGAGCTGGGCATGACGGTTTTCTCTGTAATGGGGTGCCTGGATATGTGGGTTCCAATTACGTTGGGCTCTGTCATCAGGGAAGTGAGGTCACCACTGCCTGGGGGTTCCTTACCGAACTTCCTGCTTCACCAGAGTTCCCTGAGCCGCCGGTCCCCAAGCTGCTCAAGGCTCACACTCCACTCAATGCAGTGCCCATCCAGTCACCCCCATACAGCCTCCGCCCGCCCCTGGGAGGCCTGGGTTCAGCTTTTGTCACCGCTGGAGGGAACACAGCTGGGTTTCGACCAGGTTACTGTTAGGGTTAGGGTTAAGAATGACTTAGGGTCAGGGTTAGGGATAGACATTGTTGGGTTCAGGGTTATGTAACGCTTAGGGTACGGGTCAGGGTTAGGGTTAGTTTCATGCTTAGGTTTAGGGTGAGGCTCACAGTAGTGTCAGGGTTAGCGTTACGCTCAGAGTCAGGGTCAGGGTCAGGGTTAGGGTGACGGTTAGGTTTAGGGTCAGGTTCAGGGTCATGGTCAGGTTTGGGGTCAGGTTCAGGTTTTGGTGTGGGGGCAAGTTTCATGTCAGGGTCAGGGTTAGGTTTGGGACAGGTTTAGTGTCAGGGTTAGGGTCAGGGTCAGGGTTAGGTTCATGGTTCAGGGTCCTTATTAGGGTCATGGTTAGAGTTACCATTAGGTTTAGGGTTAGGGTCAAGCACACTGTCACGGTCAGGGGTAGGGTTAGGGTCCGGGTTAGGTCAGCATCAGGGTTAGGATTAGGTTCAGGGTCAGGTTCCTGGTTAGGTTTGAGTCATGGTTACGATAATGTCAGAGTTAGGTTTAGGTTCAGGGTCCACATCAGGGTCAGTGTCAGGCTTAGGTTTAGGTTTAGGGTTCAGGTCAGGATCACAGTCAGCGTCCGGTTCGGGGTCAGGGTCAGGGCATGGGTCAGGATTTGGGGCAGGCTCACAGTCAGTGTCAGGGTCTGGGTCAGGATTAGTGGTTACTGTTAGGGTTAGCCCCGCTCCTGGGTCATGGACCCATCCGTTCAGGGTCTCAGGATAAACCCTGGGCAGAAGGGTGTAGACCCTACACCCGATCCCACTTAACCAGCCTTAAACTGGGGTGTGAACATGACTTGCCCACCAGATATCTAAACCCTTATCAGCCTGATCCTGCTTGGGGCATCTCCTCCCACGATGGCATGGCGAGTTCCTCTTTACACACAGATACACAGACACCCAGATGCACACACTCACACACACACACACACACACACACACACAGAAACGGGGAGGAGACCTAGGGCTACACCCGTCAATCAGAAGATGTGGGACTCTCTGACTCTGAGTCCCCTGGTGTCACCTTTTGATTTTATTAGCCAAAGGGTTTGAGGCCTTGGGGAATACTGATATGACCTGAAGGGAGCGACGTGTCTGGCGGGCGAGCTCTCTTCTCTCTGCATCCTCTCAGCTTCAGTACAGCAGAAGAACATGTCGCTTCCTTTAGGATGTGCCTAGAAATGAGCTGGGCAGGTGCGTTTTCTCTGTAATGGGGTGCCTGGATACGTGGGTTCCAAATCCGTTGGGCTCTGTCATCAGGGAAGTGAGGTCATCACTGCCTGGGGGCTCCTTACCGAACTTCCTGCTCCACAAACCTTCCTGCTCCATAAACCCTGGGCAGAAGGGTGTAGACCCTACACCCGATCCCACTTAACCAGCCTTAAACTGGGGTGTGAACATGACTTGCCCACCAGATATCTAAACCCTTATCAGCCTGATCCTGCTTGGGGCATCTCCTCCCACGATGGCATGGCGAGTTCCTCTTTACACACAGATACACAAACACCCAGAGGCACACACGCACACACACACACACACACACACACACACAGAGACGGGGAGAAGACCTAGGGCTACACCTGTGGATCAGAAGGTGTGGGACTCTCTGACTCTGAGCCCCCTGGTTAGGGTCAGGGTCAGGGTTAGGTTCATGGTTATGGTAAGGTCAGCTTTATGTTTAGGTTCTGTTTATGCGTAGGTTCAGGAACAGGGTTAGCTTTAGGTCTAAGATTCTGTCCAGAATCACAGATTGGGTCCGAGTTAGGTTTACACTCAGGGTTAGGGTCAGTGTTAAGGTCAAGGCCAGGGTCAGGTAAGGTTAAGGTCTGACATAGGCAAAGTTCACAGTTAGGGTTATGATCAGGGTCCGGGAGAGGGTCAGGTTATTGTTAAAGTGGGGTTAGGGTTAGGGTTAGAGGTAGGTTTCTGGTTTGGGTTAGTCCCGGTTAGGGTCAGTGTCAGCGATAATGTTAGGGGTTAGTTTTAGGGTTAAGTTCAGCGTTAGGTTTCAGATCCGGGCCCGTGTTAGTGTCAGGGTCAGGGTTACGTTTAGGGTTAGAGTTAGGGTCGGGATCACATTCAATGTCAGGGTAATTGTTAGGCTAGGGTCAGGGTCACTGTTAGGGTCAGGGTTAGGTTTCTGGTCTTTGCCTGGGTCAGGGTCAGGGTGAAGTCTAGGGCCAGTGTCAGGTTTACGGTCAGTATCAGGTTTGGTTTAAAGTCCACATTCGGCTGAGCGACAGGGTTATGTAGTGGTCAGTGTTAGGGTCATGGTTAGGTTTAGGCTCACGCCAGGGGCAGGTTTAGGGTCAGGGTCTGGTATAGGCAAATTTCAGGGTTAGAGTTATGATCATAGTCAGGTATAGTGTCATAGTTATTGTTAAAGTTTGGGGTTAGTGTTAGGGTTAGCGTTAGTTTGACGATTAGGTTTATAACTTGTTAGGGACAGGGTCCTTGGTAGGGTTAGGGGTTAGTGTTAAGGTTAGGTTCAGCGATAGGATTCGGGGGAGGGCCCGTGATAGTCTCAGGGTCAGGGTTACATTAGGGTTAGAGTTAAGATCAGGCTCACAGTCAGGGTCAGGTTTAGTGTTCAGGTGAGGATCTGGGTCACTGTAAGCGTCAGGGTTATGTTTATCCTCATGGTCTGTGTCAGGGTCAGGGTGAAGTTTAGCGCCAGTGTCCGGTTTAGGGTCAGGTTCAGGTATTGGTTCAAAGTCCACATTCGGGTCAGGGACAAGATTATGTAGTGGTCAGTATTAGTGTCATGGTTAGGATTAAGGTCAGGTTCAGGGTCAGGTGAAAGTCAGGGCCAGGGTCAGGTTAAGGGTTAAGCTTTGGTTTAGGGTCAATGTTCGGCTCAGTGTCACAGTTAGGTTTTGGTGGTAGGGTTTGGGATTGGGTTTAGGGTTAGAGTTAGAAGTAGGGTTATGGTTAGGGTTAGGGTTAGACAGCGTAAATTCAGGGTTAGGGTTTGGTTTAGGGTAGGGGTTAGTGTTAGGGTCAGGATCAGCGTTAGGTTTAGGTTCAGGGTCCGTATTAGGGTCATGGTTAGAGTTACCTTTAGGTTTAGGGTTAGCGTCAGGCTCACAGTCGCGGTCAGGTTTAGGGTTAGGGTCAGGGTTAGTTCAGCATCAGGGTTAGGATTAGGGTCAGGGTCAGAGTCATGGTTAGGTATGAGTCTTGGTTACAGTAATATCAACATTAGGTTTAGGTTTAGGTTCAGGGTCCACATCAGGGTGAGTGTCTGGCTTAGGTATAGGTTTAGGGTTCAGGTCAGGATCACAGTCAGGGTCAGGGTCAGGTTAAGGGCTTGGGTTAGTATTTGGCGCAGGCTCACAGTCAGTGTCAGGGTCAGGGTTAGTGGTTTACTGTTGGGGTTAGCCCGCTCCTGGGTATGGACCCATCCCTTCAAGGTCTCAGGATAAACCCTGGGCAGAAGGGTGTAGACCCTACAGCCGATCTCACGTAACCAGCCTTAAACTGGGTGTGAACATGACTTGCCCACCAGACCTCTAACCCCTCATCAGCCTGTTCCTTCTTGGGGCATCTCCACCCACGATGGCATGGCCAGCTCCTCTTTACACTCAGACTCACAAACACCCAGAGGCACACCCACGCACACACACGCACACACTCACACACACACACACATAGACGGGGAGGAGACCTAGGGCTACACCCGTGGATCAGAAGGTGTGAGAGTCTCTGACTGTGAGTCCCATGTTGTCACCTTTTGATTTTATTAGCCAAAGGGCCTGGGGTGTTGGGAAACCTGAAATGACCTGCCAGGGAATGGACCTGTCTGTCAGGTGAGATCTCTTCTCCTTGCATCCGCTGGGCTTCAGTACAGCAGAAGAACATGACGCTTTCTTTAGGATGTGCCTAGAAATGAGCTTTGCAGTCGGGTTTTCTCTGTGAAGGGGTGCCTGGATACTTGGGTTCCAAGTCCGTTGGGCTCTGTTGTCAGGGAAGTGAGGTCACCACTGCCTGGGGGCTCCTTACCGAACTTCCTTCTCCAGCAGAGCTCCCTGAGGCACCTGTCCCCAAGCTGGTCAAGGCTCACACTCCACTCAATGCATTACCATCCAGTGACCCCCATATAGCCACCCCAAACCCCTGGAGGCCTGGGTGCAGCTGTTGTCCCCTGCAGAGGGAACAGAGCTGGGTTTAGACCAGGTTAGTGTTAGGTTTAGGTTTAAGAAAGACTTAGGGTGATGGTTAGGGTTAGTCGTCTTTGGGGTCAGAGTAAGCGTTTGGCTTAGGGTAGGGGTCAGGGTTAGGGTTAGGTTCATGGTTATGTTTATGGTCAGGCTCACAGTAGGGTCACTGTTAGCGTTACGGTCAGAGTCAGTGTCAGTGTCAGTGTTAGGGTAACGGTTTGGTTTAGTGTCAGGCAGTGTTATGGTCAGATTTAGGTTCAGGTTCAAGTTTTGTTTTGGGGACAAGGTTCATCTCAGGGTCAGGGATAGGTTTGGCACAGGTTTAGTGTCAGGGTTAGGGTCAAGGTCAGGGTTAGGTTCATTGTTATGGTAAGGTCAGCTTTATGTTTAGGTTCTGTTTCATGAGTAGTTTCAGGAACAGGGTTAGCTTTAGGTTAAGATTCTGTCCAGAATCACAGGTTGGGTCAGAGTTAGGTTTACAGTCAGGGTTAGGGTCAGTGTTATGGTCAAGGCCAGGGTCAGGTTTAAGCTTAAGTTCTGATATAGGCAAAGTTCAGAGTTAGGATTATGTTCAGGGTCCGGGAGAGAGTCAGGATTAATGTTAAAGTGGGGTTAGGGTTAGGGTTAGAGGTAGGTTGCAGGTTAGGGTTAGACCCGGTTAGGGTCAGTATCAGCGATAATGTTAGGGGTTTGTTTTGGGGTTAGGTTCAGCGTTAGGTTTCGGGTCAGGGCCCGTGTTAGTGTCAGGGTCAGGGTTACGTTTAGGGTTAGAGTTAGGGTCAGGCTCCCATTCAGTGTCAGGGTTATTTTTAGGGTCAGGGTCAGGGTCACTGTTAGGGTCAGGGTTAGGTTTCTGGTCTTTGCCTGGGTCAGGTTCAGGGTGAATTCTAGGGCCAGTGTCAGGTTTACAGTCAGGATCAGGTATTGGTTTAAAGTCCACATTAGGGTGGGACAGGGTTATGTAGTGGTCAGTGTTAGGGTCATGGTTAGGCTTAGGCTCACGCCAGGGTCAGGTTTAGGGTCAGCGTCTGGTATAGGCAAATTTCAGGGTTAGGGTTATGATCATAGTCAGGTATAAGGTCATGGTTATTGTTAAAGTTTAGGGTTAGTGTTAGGGTTAACATTAGTTTGACGATAATGTTTAGAACTTATTAGGGACAGGGTCTGTGGTACGGTTAGGGGTTAGTGTTAGGGTTAGGTTCAGCGATAGGATTTGGGGGAGGGCCCGAGTTAGTGTCAGTGTCAGTGTTACATTTAGGGTTAGAGTTAAGATCAGGCTCACAGTCAGGGTCAGGTTTAGTGTTCAGGTGAGGGTTGGGGTCACTGTAAGGGTCAGGGTTAGGTTTATGGCCATGGTCTGTGTCAGGGTCAGGGTGAAGTTTAGCACCAGTGTCAGGTTTAGGGTCAGGTTCAAGTATTGATTTAAAGTTCACATTCGGGTCAGGGACAAAATTATGTGGTGGTCAGTGTTAGTGTCATGGTTAGGATTAGGGTCACGGTCAGGGTCAGGTGAAAGTCAGAGCCAGGGTCAGGTTTAGGGTCAGGCTTTGGTTTAGGGTCAATGTTCGGTTCAGTGTCACAGTTAGGTTTTGGCGGTAGGGTTTGGGATTGGGTTTAGGGTTAGAGTTAGAAGTAGGGTTATGGTTAGGTTTAGGGTTAGACAGTGTAAGGTCAGGTTTAGGCTTTGGTTTAGGGTAGGGGTTAATGTTAGGGTCAGGGTCAGCGTTAGGTTTAGGTTCAGGGTCCGTATTAGGGTCATGGTTAGAGTTACCTTTAGGTTTAGGGCTAGCGTCAGGCTCACAGTCGTGGTCAGGTTTAGGGTTAGGGTCAGGTTTAGGTCAGCGTTAGGGTTAGGATTAGGGTCAGGGTCAGAGTCATGGTTAGGTATGAGTCTTGGTTACAGTAATATCAGCATTAGGTTCAGGTTCAGGGTCCACATCAGGGTGAGTGTCAGGCTTAGTTATAGGTTTTGGGTTCAGGTCAGGATCACAGTCACGGTCAGGTTCAGGGTCAGGGTCAAGGCTTGGGTTAGGATTTGGTGCAGGCTCACAGTCAGTGTCAGGGTCAGGGATAGTGGTTACTGTTGGGGTTAGCCCCGCTCCTGTGTATGGACCCATCCCTACAAGGTCTCAGGATAAACCCTGGGTAGGATAAACCCTACAGCCGATACCACGTAACCAGCCTTAAACTGGGGAGTGAACATGACTTTCCCACCAGACCTCTAACCCCTCATCAGCCTGATCTTGCTTGGGGCATCTCCACCCACGATGGCATGGCCACCTCCTCTTTACACTCAGACTCACAAACACCCAGAGGCACACACACGCACACACACGCACACACACACACACACACACACACACACACACACACATAGACGGGGAGGAGACCTAGGGCTACACCGATGGAACAGAAGGTGTGGGAGTTTCTGACTGTGAGCCCCGTGTTGTCACCTTTTGATTTTATTAGCCAAAGGGCCTGTATCGTTGGTAAACCTGATATGACCTGCCAGGGAAGGGACCTGTCTGTCAGGCGAGCTCTCTTCTCCATGCATCCTCTGGGCTTCAGTACAGCAGAATAACATGACACTTTCTTTAGGATGTGCCTAGAAATGAGCTTGGCAGTCGGGTTTTCTCTGTAAAGGGGTGCCTGGATACGTGGGTTCCCATTCCATTGGGCTCTGTTGTCTGGGAAGTGAGGTCACCACTGCCTGGGGGCTCCTTACCGAACTTCCTGCTCCAGCAGAACTCCCTGAGCCACTGGTCCCCAAGCTGGTCAAGGCTCACACTCCACTCAATGCATTGCCCATATATTGACCCCCATATAGCATCCTCCAAACCCCTGGGAGGCCTGGGTGCAGCAGTTGTCCCCGCCAGGGGAACAGAGCTGGGTTTAGACCAGGTTAGTGTTAGGGTTAGGGTTACGAAAGTCTTAGGGTGTTGGTTAGGGTTAGTCGTCTTTGGGGTCAGTGTTAGCGTTAGGCTTAGTGTAGGGGTCAGGTTAGGGTTAGGTTCATGGTTAGGTTTAGGGTCAGGCTCACAGTAGGGTCACTGTTAGCGTTATGGTCAGAGTCAGTGTCAGGGTCAGTGTTAGGATAAGGGTTAGGTTTAGGGTCACTCAGGGTCATGGTCAGATTTAGGTTCAGGTTCAAGTTCAAGGTCATGGTTAGAGTTACCTTTAGGTTTAGGGTTAGCGTCAGGCTCACAGTCACGGTCAGGGTTAGGGTTAGGGTCAGGGTTAGGTCAGCATCAGGGTTAGGATTAGGGTCAGTTTCAGGGTCATGGTTAGGTATAACTCATGGTTTAGTAATATCAATCTTAGGTTTAGGTTCAGGGTCCACATCAGGGTCAGTGTCAGGCTTAGGTTTAGGTTTAGGGTTCAGGTCAGCATCACAGCCAGGGTCAGGGTCAGGGCTTGGTTTCAGGTTTGGAGCAGGCTCACAGTCAGTGTCAGGGTCAGGGTTAGTGGTTACTCTTATGGTGAGCCCGGCTCCTGGGTCATGTACCCATCCCTTCAGGGTCACACGAAAAACTCTGGGCAGAAGGGTGTAGACCCTCCACGTGACCCACCTACACAGCCTTAAACTGGGGTGTGAACATGACTTGCCCACCAGACATCTAACCCCTCATCAGCCTGATCCTGCTTGGGGCATCTCCACCCACGATGCAAAGGCCAGGTCCTCTTTACGTAAAGATACACAGACACCCAGAGGCGCGCGCACACACACACACACACACACATACACACACACACAGAGACTGGGAGGAGACCTTGGCTACACCGGTCGATCAGAAGGTGTGGGACTCTCTGACTCTGAGCCCCCTCATGTCACCTTTTGATTTTATTAGTGAAAGGGCCAGAGGCGTAGGGGAATCCTGATATGACCTGCCAGGGAGGGGACGTGTCTGGAGGGCGAGCTCTCTTCTCCCTGCATCCTCTCGGCTTCAGTACAGCAGAAGAACATGACGCTTTCTTTAGGATGTGCTTTGAAATGAGCTGGGCTGGGGGGTTTTCTCTGTAATGGGGTGCCTGGAGCAAAGGTTCCAATTCCGTTGGGTTCTGTCTTCAGGGAAGTGAGGTCACCACTGCCTGGGGGCTCCTTACCAAACTTCCTGCTGCACCAGAGCTCCCTAAGCCGCCGGTCCCCAAGCTGCTCACGGCTCACCCTCCACTCAATGCTGTGCCAATCCAATGACCCCCATACAGCCTCCCCCCAGCCCCTGGGAGGCCTGGGTGCAGCTGTTGTCCCCGCTGAGGGAACACAGATGGGTTTAGACTAGGTTAGTGTTAGGGTTAGGGTTAAGAAAGACTTAGGATCAGGGTTAGGGTTAGACGTCATTGGGGTCAGGGTTAGCGTAAGGCTTAGGGTAGGGGTCAGGGTTAGGGTTAGGTTCATGGTTAGGTTTAGGGTCAGGCTGACAGTAAGGTCACGGTTAGGGTTATGGTCAAAGTCAGGGTCAGGTTCAGTGTTAATGACGGTTAGGTTTAGGGTCAGGTTCAGGGTCATGGTCAGATTTAGGGTCAGGTTCAAGTTTTGTTTTGGGGGCAAGGTTCATGTCAGGGTCAGGGTTAGGTTTGGGACAGATTTAGTATCAGGGTTAGGGTCAGGGTCAGGGTTAAGTTCATGGTTATGTTAAGGTCAGCATTATGTTTAGGTTCTGTATTATGTGTAGGTTCAGGATCAGGGTTAGCTTTAGTGTTAAGATTCTGTCAGGATCACGGATTGGGTGAGAGTTAGGTTTACAGTCAGGGTTAGGGTCAGTGTTAAGGTCAAGGCCAGGGTCAGGTTTAAGGTTAAGGTCTGACATAGGCAAAGTTCAGAGTTAGGGTTATGATCAGGTTCAGGGAGACGGTCAGGATTATTTTTAAAGTGGGGTTAGGGTTAGGGTTAGAGGTATTTTGAGGGTTAGGGTTAGACCGGGTTAGGTTCATATCAAGGATAATGTTAGTGGTTAGTTTTAGGGTTAGGTTCAGTGTTAGGTTTCAGGTCAGCGCCCGTGTTAGTGTCAGGGTCAGGGTTACGTTTAGGTTTAGAGTTAGGGTCAGGCTCACAGTCAGGGTCTGGTTTAGTGTTCAGGTCAGGGTCGGGGTCACTGTTAGGATCAAGGTTAGATTTATGGTAATGGTCTGGGTCAGGGTCATGGTGAAGTCTAGGGCCAGTGTCAGGTTTACGGTCAGGATCAGGTATTGATTTAAAGTCCACATTCGGTTGAGCCTCATGATTATGTCGTGGTCAGTGTTAAGGTCATGGTTAGGTTTAGGCTCAGAGCTAGGGTCAGGGTCCGGTATAGGCAAATTTCAGGGTTAGGGTTATGATCATAGTCAGGTATAGGGTCAGGGTTATTGTTAAAGTATAGAGTTAGTGTTAGGGTTAGCGTTAGGTTGACTGTTAGGGTTAGAACTTGTTAGCGTCAGGGTCCGTGGTAGGGTTAGGGGTTAGTGTTAGATTTGGGTTCAGCGATAGGATTCGTGGGAGGGCCCGTGTTAGTGTCATGGTCTGGGTCCTGGTTAGGTTTGAGTCATGGTTACGGTAATGTCAGAGTTAGGTTTAGGTTCAGGGTCCACATCAGGGTCAGTGTCAGGCTTAAGTTTAGGTTTAGGGTTCAGGTCAGGGTCAGGGTCAGAGTCAGGGTCAGGGCTTGGGTTAGGGTTTGGGGCAGGCACACATCAGTGTCAGGGTCAGGGTTAGTGGTTACTGTTAGGGTTAGCCCTGCTCCTGGGTCATGGACCCATCCCTTCAGGGTCTCAGGATAAACCCTGGGCAGAAGGGTGTAGACCCTACACGCGATCCCTCTTAACCATCATTAAACTGGGGTTTGAACATGACTTGCCCACCAGACATCTACCCCCTCGTCAGCCTGATCCTGCTTGGGGCATCTCCACCCAGGATGGCATGGCCAGGTCCTCTTTAAACACAGACACACAGACACCCAGAGGCACACGCACACACACACACACACACACACAGAGACAGGGAGGAGACCTAGGGCTACACAAGTGGATAAGAGGTGTGGGACTCTCTGACTCTGAGCCCCCTGGTGTCACCTTTTGATTCTATTAGCCAAAGGGCCTGAGGCATTGGGGAAACCTGATATGACCTGCCAAGTAGGGGACGTGTCTGGCAGAGAGCTCTCTTTTCCCTGCATCCTCTCGGCTTCAGTACAACAGAGAACATGTCGCTTCCTTTAGGATGTGCCTAGAAATAAGCTGGGCATGGCGGTTTTCTCTGTAATGGGGTGCCTGGATACGTGGGTTCCAATTCCGTTGGGCTCTGTCGTCAGGGAAGTGAGGTCACCACTGCCTGGGGGCTCCTTACCGAACTTCCTGCTCCACTAGAGCTCCCTGAGCTGCTGGTCCCCAAGCTGCTCAAGGCTCACACTCCACTCAATGCAGTGCCCATCCAGTGACCCCCATACAGCCTCCCCCCAGCCCCTAGGAGTCCTGCGTGCAGCTGTCTTCTTCACTGGAGGGAACAGAGCTGGGTTTAGACCAGATTAGTGTTAGGGTTAGGGTTAAGAATGACTTAGGGTCAGGGTTAGGGTTAGACGTCTTTGGGATCAGGGTTAGCGTAAGGTTTAGGGTAGGGGTCAGGGTTAGGGTTAGGTTCATGGTTAGGTTTAGGTCAGGATGACAGTAGGTTCAGGGTTAGCATTACGGTCAGAGTCAGGCTCAGGTTCAGTTTAGGCTCAAGGTTAGGTTTAGGGTCAGGTTCAGGGTCATGGTCAGTTTTTGGGTCAGTTTCAAGTTTTGGTTTGGGGGCAAGGTCATGTCAGGTCACGGTTAGGTTGGGACAGGTTTAGTGTCAGGGTTAGGGTCAGCGTCAGGGTTAGGTTCATGGTTATGGTAAGGTCAGCTTTATGTTTTTGTTCTGTTTCATGAGTAGGTTCAGGATCAGGGTTAGCTTTAGGGTTACTAATCTGTTCAGGATCACGGATTGGGTCAGAGTTAGGTTTACAGTCAGGGTTAGGGTCACTGTTAAGGTCAAGGCCAGGGTCAGTTTTAAGGTTAAGTTCTGACGTAGGCAAAGTTCAGAGTTGGGGTTATGATCAGGTTCAGGGAGAAGGTCAGGGTAATTGTTAATGTGGGGTTAGGGTTAGGGTTATAGGTAGGTTGAGGGTTAGGATTAGACCGGGTTAGGGTCAGTGTCAGGGTTAGGATTAGGGTCAGGGTCTGGGTCATGGTTAGGTATTAGTCATATTTACGGTAATGTCATAGTTAGGTTTAGGTTAGGGTCCACATCAGGGTCCTTGCCAGGCTTAGGTTTTGTTTTGTGTTCAGGTAAGGATCACAGTCATGGTCAGGGTCAGAGTCAGGGTCAGGGCTTGGGTTAGGGTTTGGGGCAGGCTCACAGTCAGTGTCAGGTTCAGGGTTAGTGGTTACTGTTAGGGTTAACCCCGCTCCTGAGTCATGGACTCATCCATTCAGGGTCTCAGGATAAACCCTGGGCAGAAGGGTGTAGACCCTACAACCAATCCCACTTAAGCAGCCTTAAACTGGGGTGTGAACATGACTTACCTACCAGACATCTAACCCCATATCAGCCTCATCCTGCTTGGGGCATCTCCACCCACGATGGCATGGCCAGGTCCTCTTTACACACAGACACACAGACACCCAGAGGCACACACACACACACACACACACGCAGAGACAAGGAGGACACCTAGGGCTACACCCATAGATCAGAAGGTGTGGGACTCTCTGACTCTGAGCCCACTGGTGTCTACTTTTGATCTTATTTGCCAAAGGGCCTGAGACGTTGGGGAAACCTGATATGACCTGCCAGGGAGGGGACGTGTCTGGCGGGCGAGCTCACTTCTCCCTGCATCCTCTGGGCTTCAGTACAGTAGAAGAACGTGGTGCTTTCTTTAGGATGTGCCTCGATCGAGCTGGGGAGGTCGTTTCTCTGTAATGGGATGCCTGGATACATGGTTTCCAATTGCGTTGGGCTCTGTCGTCAGGGATGTGAGGCCACCACTGCCTGGGGGCTCCTTACCGAACCTCCTGCTTCACCAGAGCTCCCTGAGCCGCCGGTCCCCAAGCTGCTCAAGGCTCACACTCCACTCAATGCAGTGCCCATCCATTGACCCACATACAGCCTCCTCCCAGACCCTGGGAGGCCTGCGTGCAGCTGTTTTCCCCGCTGGAGGGAACAGAGCTGGGTTTAGACCAGTTTAGTGTTAGGGTTAGGGCTAAGAAAGACGTAGGGTCAGGGTTAGGGTTAGTCGTCTTTGGGGTCAGGGTTAGCGTAAGGCTTAGGGTAGGGGTCAGGGTTAGGGTTAGGTTCATGTTTAGGTTTAGGGTCAGGATCACAGTAGGTTCAGGGTTAGCGTTACAGTCAGAGTCAGGGTCAGGGTCAGTGTAGGCTGACAGTTAGGTTTATGTCCAGGCAGGGTCATGGTCAGATTTACGGTCAGGTTCAAGTTTTGGTTGGGGGGCAAGGTTCATGTCAGGGTCAGGGTTAGGTTTGGGATAGGTTTAGTGTCAGGGTTAGGGTCAGGTTCAGGGTTAGGTTCATGCTTATGGTAAGGTCAGCTTTATGTTTCAGTTCTGTTTCATTAGTAGGTTCAGGATCAGGGTTAGCTTTAGGGTTACTAATCTGTTCAGGATCACAGATTGGGTCAGAGTTAGGTTTACAGTCAGCGTTAGGGTCAGTGTTAAGGTCAAGGCCAGGGTCAGGTTTTAGATTCACTTCTGACATAGGCAAAGTTCAGAGTTAGGGTTATGATCAGTGTCTAGGAGAGGGTCAGGATTATTGTTAAAGTGGGGTTAGGGTTAGGGTTAGAGGTAGGTTGAGGGCTAGGGTTAGACCGGGGTAGGGTCAGTGTCAGGGATAATGTTAGGGGTTAGATTTAGGGTTAGGTTCAGCGTTAGGTTTCGGGTCAGGGCCCGTGTTAGTGTCAGGTTCAGGGTTACATTTATGGTTAGAGATGTGTTCAGGCTCACATTCAGTGTCAGGGTTAGTGTTAGTTTCAGGGTCAGGGTCACTGTTAGGGTCAGGCTTAGGTTTCTGGTCTTTGCCTGGGTCGGGTTCAGGGTGAAGTCTAGGGCCAGTGTTAGGTTTACGGTCAGGTTCAGGTATTGGTTTAAAGTCCAGATTCGGGTCAGGGACAGGATTATTTAGTGGTCATTGTTAGGGTTATGGTTAGGTTTATGTTCTGGGCTAGGGTCAGATTTAGGGTCAGGGTCTGCTATAGGCAAAGTCCAGTTAAGGGTAATGATCGTAATCAGGCATAGGGTCCGGTTTATTGTTAAAGTTTAGGGTTAGGTTTAGTGTTAAAGTTAGGTTGAGGGTTAGGGTTAGACCTCATTAGGGTCCGGGTCCGTAGTAGGGTTAGGGTTTAGTGTTAGGGTTAGGATCAGGGATAGGATTCGGGGTAGGGCCCACGTTAGTGTCAGGGTCAGGGTTACGTTTAGGGGTAGAGTTAGGGTCAGGCTCACATTCAGTGTTAGGGTTAGTGTTTGGGTCAGGGTTAGGGTCACTGTTTTGGTCAGAGTTAGGTTTATGGTCATGGCCTGGGTCAGGGTCAGGGTGAAGTTTAGGGCCAGTGTCTGGTTTAGGGTCAGGATCCGATATTGCTTCAAAGTCCACATTTGGGTCAGGATCAAGTTTATGTAGTGGTCAGTGTTAGTGTCATGGTTAGGTTTAGGGTCAGGGCCAGGGTCACGTTTAGGGTCAGGGTCTGGTAGAGGCAAAGTTCAGGGTTAGGGTTATGATCATAGTCAGGTATAGGGTAAGGGTTATTGTTAAAGTTTAGGGTTAGTGTTAGGGTTAGAGTTAGTTTGAGGTTTAGGGTTAGACTTGGTTAGGGTCAGGGTCTGAGATAGGGTTAGGGGTTAGTGTTAGGGTTAGCTTCAGCGATAGGATTCGGGGTACGGCCCGTGTTAGTTTCAGGGTCAGGGTTACGTTTAGAGTTACAGTAAGGGTCAGGCTCACAGTCAGGTTCTGATTTAGTGTTCAGGTCTGGGTCGGGGTTACTGTTAGGGTCAGGTTTAGGTTGATGGTCATGGTCTGGGTCAGGGCCACGGTGTAGTTTAGGGCCAGTGTCAGGTTTAGCGTCAGGATCAGGTATTGGTTAAAGTCCACATTCGGGTCACTGACAGGGTTATGTAGTGGTCAGTGTTAAGATCATGGTTAGAATTATGGTCAGGGTCAGGGTCACGTGAATGTCAGGGCCATGGTCAGGTTTAGGTTCAGGCTTTGCTTTATGTTCGGTTCAGGTTCACAGTTAGGTTTAGGGGAAAAGTTTGGGATGGGGTTAGGGTTAGAGTTAGAGGTAGTGTTATCGTGAGGGTTAGGGTTAGACAGCGTAAGTTCAGGGTGAGGGTTTGGTTTAGGGTAGGTAGTTAGTGTTAGGTTCAGGGTCAGCATTCGGTTTAGGTTCAGGGTCTGTATTTGGGTGAGGGTTAGGGTTACCTTTATGGTTAGGTTTAGGGTCAGGCACACAGTCACGGTCAGGGTTAGTGTTAGGGTCAGTGTTAGTTCAGCGTCAGGGTTAGGATTAGGGTCAGGGTCAGGGTCATGGTTAGGGATGAGCCATAGTTAGGTTATCTCAGAGTTAGGTTTAGTTCCAGGGTCCGGATAAGGGTCAGCGTCAGGCTTAGGTTTAGGTTTTGGGTTCAGGTCGTGATCACGGTCAGGGTTAGGGTCAGGGTCAGGGTCAGGGTTCGGGTTAGGGTTTGGGGCAGGCTCACAGTCAGTGTCAGGGTCACGGTTAGTGGTTACTGTTAGGGTTAGCCCCGCTCCTGGGTCATGGACCCATCCCTTCACGGTCTCAGGATAAACCCTGGGCAGAAGAGTGTAGACCCTACACCCGATCCCACTTAACCAGCCTTAAACTGGGGTGTGAACATGACTTACCCACCAGACATCTAACCCCTCATCAGCCTGATCCTGCTTGGGGCATCTCCATCCACGATGTCATGGCCAGGTCCTCTTTACACACAGACACAGAAGCCCAGTGGCACACACACACACACACAAACACACAAGACGGGGAGGAGACCTAGGGCTACACCGGTCGAATAGAAGGTGTGGGACTCTCTGACTCTGAGCCCCCTCATGTCTCCTTTTGATTTTATTAGCCAAAGGCCTGAGGCGTTGGGGAAACCTGATATGACCTGCCAGGGAGGGGACTTGTCTGGCCGGCGAGCTCTCTTCTCCCTGAATCCTCTCAGCTTCAGTACATCAGAAGAACATGTCGCTTCCTTTAGGATGTGCCTAGAAATGAGCTGGGCAGGGGGGTTTTCTCTGTAATGGGGTGCCTGGATACGTGGGTTCCAATTCCGTTGGGCTCTGTCATCAGGGAAGTGAGGTCACGACTGCCTGGGGGCTCCTTACCGAACTTCCTGCTGCACCAGAGCTCCCTGAGCCTCCGGTCCCCAAGCTGCTCAAGGCTCACACTCCACTCAACGCAGTGCCCATCCAGTGACCCCCATATAGCCTCCTCCCAGCCCCTGGGAGGCCTGGGTGCAGGGGTTGTCCCTGCTGGAGGGAACAAAACTGGGTTTAGACTAGGTTAGTGTTAGGGTTAGGGTTAAGAAAGACTTAGGGTCAGGCTTAGGGTTAGACGTCGTTGAGGTCAGGGTTAGCATAAGGCTTAGGGTAGGGTCAGGGTTAGGGTTAGGTTCATGGTTAGGTTTAGGGTCAGGCTCACAGTAGGGTCACGGTTAGCATTACAGTCAAGGTCAGGGACAGGTTCAGTGTTAGGATGACGGTTAGGTTTAGGGTCAGGTTCAAGTTTTGGTGTGGGGGCAAGGTTCATGTCAGGGTAAGGGTTAGGTTTGGGAACAGGTTTAGTGTCAGGGTTAGGGTCAGCGTCAGGGTTAGGTTCATGGTTATGGTAAGGTCAGCTTTATGTTTGGGTTCTGTTTTATGAGTAGGTTCAGGATCAGGGTTAGCTTTAGGGTTACGATTCTGTTCAGGATCACGGATTGGGTCAGAGTTAGGTTTACAGTCAGGTTAGGGTCAGTGTTAAGGTCAAGGCCATGGGCGCCTGGGTGGCTCAGTGGGTTAAGCAGCTGCCTTCGGCTCAGGTCATGAACTCAGGGTCCTGGGATCGAGTCCCGCATTGGGCTGTCTGCTCAGCAGGGAGCCTGTATCCTCCCCTCTCTCTGCCTGCCTCTCTGCCTTCTTGTGATCTCTCTCTGTCAAATAAATAAATAAAATCTTTAAAAAAAAAAAAAGGTCAAGGCCAGGGTCAGGTTTAAGGTTAAGGTCTGACATAGGCAAAGTTCAGAGTTAGGGTTATGATCAGGGTCAGGGAGAGGGTCAGGATTATTGTTAAAGTGGGGTTAGGGTTAGGGTTAGAGGTAGGTTGAGGGTTAGGGTTAGACCGGGTTAGGGTCAGTGTCAGGGATAATGTTAGGGGTTAGTTTTAGGGTTAGGTTCAGCGTTAGGTGTCAGGGTACGGCCCTTGTTAGTGTCAGGGTCAGGGTTAAGTTTAGGGTTACAGTAAGGGTCAGGCTCACAGTCAGGGTGTGGTTTAGTGTTCAGGTCTGGGTCGGGGTCACTGTTAGGGTCAGTGTTAGGTTGATTGTCATGGTCTGGGTCAGGTTCAGGGTGAAGTTTAGGCCCAGTGTCAGGTTTAGCTTCAGGATCATGTATTGGTTTAAAGTCCACATTCGGGTCAGGGACAGGGTTATGTAGTGGTCAGTGTTATTGTCATGGTTAGGATTAGCGTCAGGGTCAGTTTAGGTGAAGGTCAGGGCCAGGGTCAGGTTTAGGTTCAGGCTTTGCTTTATGTTCGGTTCATGGTCACATTTAGGTTTAGGGGAAAATTTTGGGATGGGGTTACGGTTAGAGTTAGAATTAGTGGTATGGTGAGGGTTAGGGTTAGACAGCATAAGGTCAGCGTTCGGGTTTGGTTTAGGGTAGGGATTAGTGTTATTGTCAGGGTCAACATTCGGTTTGGTTTGAGGGTCCATATTAGGGTCAGGGTTAGGGTTACCTTTAGGGTTAGGTTTAGGGTCAGGCACACGGTCACGGACAGGGTTAGGGTTAGGGTCAGGGTTAGGTTAGCGTCAGGATTAGGATTAGGTTCAGGTAGGGTCCCGTTAGGGATGAGTCATAGTTAGGTTATCTCAGACTTAGGTTTAGGTTCAGGGTCCGGATCAGGGTCAGCGTCAGGCTGAGGTTTAGGTTTAGGGTTCAGGTCGGGATCACGGTCAGGGTTAGGGTCAGGGTCAGGGTCAGGGTTCGGGTTAGGGTTTGGAGCAGGCTCACAGTGTAAGGGTCAGGGTCAGGGTCAGTGGTTACTGTTAGGGTTCGCCCCACTCCTGGTTCATTGTCCCCTCCCTTTAGGTTCTCAGGATAAACCCTGGGCAGAAGGCTGTAGACCCCACACCCGATCCCACTTATCCAGCATTACACTGGGATGTAAACATGACCTGCCCACCAGGCATCTAACCCCTGGCGTTAGTTTTATGGTTAGGTTCAGCGTTATTTTCGGGTCAGGGCCCATGTTAGTGTCAGGGTCACGGTTACATTTAGGGTTAGAGTTAGGGTCCTGCTCCCATTTAGTGCCAGGGTTAGTGTCAGAGTCAGGGTCAGGGTCACTGTTTGGGTCAGGGTTAGGTTCATGGTCTTTGCCTGGGTCAGGGTCAGGGTTAAGTCCAGGGCCAGTGTCAGGTTTACAGTCAGGTTCAGGTATATGGTTAAAGTCCACATTTGGGTCAGGGACAGTGTTATGTAGTGGTCATTTAGGGTCATGGTTAGGTTTAGGGTCAAGGCCAGGGTCAGGTTTAGGGTCAGGGTCTGGTAGAAGCAAAGTTCAGAGTTAGGGTTATGATCATAGTCAGGTATAGTGTCAGGGTTATTGTTAAAGTTTAGGTTTAGTATTAGAGTTAGCGAAGGTTGATGGTTAGGGTTAGAACGTGTTAGGGTCAGGGTCAGTGGTAGGTTAGGGGTTAGTGTTAGAGTTAGTTTCAGCAATAGGATTCTTGTAGGGCCCGTGTTAGTGTCAGTGTCTGGGTTACATTTAGGGTTAGAGTTAGGGTCAGGCTAAAAGTCAGGCTCAGGTTTAGTGTTCAGGTCAGGGTCGGAATCACTGTGAGGCTCACGGTTAGGTTTATGGTCATGGTCTGGGTCAGGGTCAGCGTTAAGTTTAGCGCCAGTGTCAGGTTTATGGTTAGGTTCAGGTATTGGTTTAAAGTCTACATTCGGGTCAAGGACAGGGTTATGTAGTGGTCAGTTTAGTGTCATGGTTAAGATTAGGCTCAGGGTCAGGATTAGGTGAAGGTCATAGCCAAGGTCAGGCTTAGGTTTGGGCTTTGGTTTAGGGTCAATGTTCGGTTCAGTGTCACTGTTAGGCTTTGGTGATAGGGTTTGGGATTGGGGTTAAGGTTAGATTTAGAAGTAGGGATATGGTTAGGGTTAGGGTTAGACAGCGTAAGGTCAGGGTATAGGTTGGTTTAGGGTAGGGGTTATTGTTAGGGTCAGGGTCAGCATTAGGTTTAGGTTCAAGGTCTGTATTAGGGTCATGGTTAGAGTTACCTTTAGGTTTAGGTTTAGCGTCAGGTTCACAGTCACGGTCAGGTTTAGGGTCAGTATTAGGTCAGCGTCAGGGTTAGGATTAGGGTCAGGTTCAGGGTCATGGTTAGGTATGAGTCATGGTTACGGTAATGTCAGAGTTAAGTTTAGGTTCAGGGTCCACATCAGGGTCAGTGTCAGGCTTAGGTTTAGGTTTAGGGTTAGGGTCAGGATCACAGTCAGGGTCAGGGTCAGGGTCATGGCTTGGGATAGGGTTTGGGGCGGGCTCACAGTCAGTGTAAGGTCAGGGTTAGTGGTTACTGTTAGGGTTAGCCCGATCCTGGGTCATGGACCCATCCCTTCAGGGTCTCAGGATAAACCCTGGGCAGAAGGGTGTAGACCCTACACCCGATCCCACTTAACCAGCCTTAAACTGGGCTGTGAACATGACTTGCCCACCAGACAGACATCTAACCCCTCATTAGCCTGATCCTGCTTGGGGTATCTCCATCCACGATGGCATGGCCAGGTCTTCTTTACACACAGACACACAGACACCCAGAGGCACACACACACACACACACACACACACAGAGAGACGGTGAGGAGACCAAGGGCTACACCGGTGGATCAGAAGGTGTGGGACTCTCTGACTCTGAGCCCCCTCGTGTCACCTTTTGATTTTATTGGCCAAAGGGCCTGAGGCGTTGGGGAAATCTGATATGACCTGACAGGGAGGGGACGTGTCTGGCGGGCGAGCTATCTTCTCCCTGCATCCTCTCGGCTTCAGTACAGCAGAAGAACATGTCGCTTTCTTTAGGTTGTGCCTTGAAATGATCTGGGCAGGGGGGTTTTCTCTGTAATGGGGTGCCTGGATACGTGGGTTCCAAATCCGTTGTGCTCTGTCATCATGGTAGTGAGTTCACCACTGCTTGGGGGCTCCTTACCGAACTTCCTGCTGCACCAGAGCTCCCTGAGCCGCCAGTCCCCAAGCTGTTCAAGGCTCACACTCCACTCAATGCAGGGCCCATCCAGTGACCCGCATACAGCCTCCACCCAGCCTGTGGGAAGCCTGGGTGCAGCTGTTGTCCCCGCTGGAAGGAATGCGCTGGTTTTAGACTAGGTTAGTGTTAGGGTTAGGGTTAAGAAAGACGTAGGGTCAAGGTTAGTGTTAGACGTCATTGGGGTCAGGGTTAGCGCAAGGCTTAGGGTAGGGGTCAGTGTTAGGGTTAGGTTCATGGTTAGGTTTAGGGTCAGGCTCTCAGTAGGGTCACGGTTAGCGTTACGGTCAGAGTCAGGTTCAGGGTCAGTGTTAGGTTGACGGTTAGGTTTAGGGTCAGGTTCAGGGTCATGGTTAGATTTAGGGTCAGGTTCTAGTTTTGGTTTGGGGGCAAGGTTCATGTCAGGGTCAGGGTTAGGTGTGGGACAGGTTTAGTGTCAGGGTTAGGGTCAGCGTCAGGGTTAGGTTCATGGTTATGGTAAGGTCAGCTTTATGTTTAGGTTCTGTTTTATGAGTAGGTTCAGGATCAGGGTTAGCTTTAGGGTTACGATTCTTTTCAGGATCACGGATTGTGTCAGATTTAGGTTACAGTCAGGGTTAGGGTCAGTATTAAGGTCAAGGCCAGGGTCAGGTTTAAGGTTAAGTTCAGAGTTAGGGTTATGATCAGGGTCAGGGAGATGGTCAGGATTATTGTTAAAGTGGGATTAGGGTTAGGGTTAGAGGTAGGTTGAGTGTTAGGGTAAGACTTGTTTTGATCAGTGTCAGGGACAATGTTAGGCGTTAGTTTTAGGATTAGGTTCAGGATTAGGTTTCGGGTCAGGGACCGTGTTAGTGTCAGGGTCAGGGTTACGTTTAGGATTATAGTTTGGGTCAGGCTCACATTCAGTATCAGGGTTAGTGTTAGGGTCAGGGTCAGGGTCACTGTTAGTGTCAGGGTTAGGTTTATGGTCTTTGCCTGGGTCAGGGTCAGGGTGAATTCTAGGGCCAGTGTCAGGTTTACGGTCAGGATCAGATATTGGTTTAAAGTCCACATTCGGGTCAGCGACACGGTTATATAGTGGTCATTGTTAGGGTCATGTTAGGTTTAGAGTCAGGGCCAGGGTCAGGTTTAGGGTTAGGGTCTGGTATAGGCAAAGTTCAGGGTTAGGGTTATGATCATAGTCAGGTATATGGTCAGGGTTATTGTTAAAGTTTAGGGTTAGTGTTAGGGTTAGCGTTTGGTTGACAGTTAGCTTTAGAACTTGTTAGGATCAGGGTCCATGGTAGGGTTATGGGTTAGTGTTAGGGTTAGCTTCAGCGATAGGATTCGGGGGAGGGCCCGTGTTAGTGTCAGGGTTAGGGCTACATTTAGGGTTAGAGTTAGGGTCATGCTCACAGTCACGGTCAGGTTTAGTGTTCAGGTCAGGGTCTGGGTGACTGTTAGTGTCAGGGTAGTTTTATGGTCATGGTCTGGGTCAGGGTCAGTGTGAAGTTTAGCGCCAGTGTCAGGTTTACTGTTAGGTTCAGGTGTTGGATTAAAGTCCACAATCGGGTCAGGGACAGGATTATGTAATGGTCAGTGTTAGTGTCATGGTTAGGCTTAGGGTCAGGGTCAGGGTCACGTGAAGTTCAGGGCCAGTGTCAGTTTTAGGGTCAGGCTTTGGTTTAGGGTCAATTTTTGGTTCAGTGTCACAGTTAGGTTTTGGCAGTAGGGTTTGTGATTGGGGTTAGGTTTAGAGTTAGAAGTAGGGTTATGTTTAGTGTTAGCGTTAGATAGCGTAAGGTCAGGGTTAGGGTTTGGTTTAGGGTAGTGGTTAGTGTTAGGTTTAGGGTCAGTGTTCGGTTTAGGTTCAGTGTCCATATTAGGGTCATGGTTAGAATTGCCTTTATGTTTATGGTTAGGGTCAGGCTCACAGTCACGGTCAGGGTTAGGGTTAGGGTCAGTGTTAGGTCAGCGTCAGGGTTAGGATTAGGGTCAGGGTCAGGGTCATGGTTAGGTTTGAGTCATGATTATGGTAATGTCAGAGTTAGGTTTAGGTTCATGGTCCACATCAGGATCAGTGTCAGCCTTAGGTTTAGGTTTAGGGTTCAGGTCAGGATCACAGTCAGGGTCAGGGTTAGGGTCAGGTCAGGGTTTAGGTTAGCATTTGGGGCAGGCTTAGTGGTTACTTTTAGGGTTAGCTGAGCTCCTGGGTCATGGACCCATCCCCTCAGGATCTCAGGATAAACCCTGGGCAGAAGGGTGTAGACCCTACACCCAATACCACTTAACCAGCCTTAAACTGGTGTTTGAACATGACTTGCCCACCAGACGTCTAACCCCTCATCAGCCTGATCCTGCTTGGGGCATCTCCACCCACGATGGCATGGCCAGGTCCTCTTTACACACTGAAACACAGACACCCAGAGGCGCACACACACACACACACACACACACACACACATACACACACAGAGGTATACTATGCAGCCATCAAAAATGAAATATTTCCATTTGCAATGACTTGGATGGAACTAGAGGTTATTATGCTAAGTGAAGTAAGTCAATGAGAGAAAGGCAATTATCATATGATCTCTCTGATATGAGGAATTTGAAAGGCAGGTTAACGGGTCATGGGAGGTAGGGAGGGAAAAAATGAAACAAGTTGTGTTGGGGAGAGAGACAAACCATAACAGACTTAATCTCACAAAACAAACTGAGGTTTGCAGGGATGGAGAGGGTGGCTGGGTTATGAACATTGGGGAGGGTATGTGATATGGTGAGTTCTGTGAAATGTGTAACACAGATGAATCACAGACCTGCACCCTTGGGGCAAATAATACATTATATGTTAATTTAAAAAAATTTCACCTGTGCTTTATGCAGTCTGGGGGAGGATGGGCACACATAGAAACCCAAATAGTGATTGTTCCCCCTAGACCAATAGGACCAATCAGAGTCTCCCTGGGATTGATATGTAAATGACAGGAAGACAAAGTTCTCTCTTTAGGCGAGTGACTGGTCTTGCTGGATGGGATTCAGGAGCTGGCCATGGCCATCGTCCTGGACACTTGAAGAGTCTGACCAGAGAAGAAAGCAGCCCTATGGAGACGAGTAAACATGAGACATGGACAAAGAGAAAAGTGTTTTGCCGTTTTCCAGTCCCTAGTTCTTGATTCTGAAATATTAGTTCTGCAGCTATTCTTTTGATTTTTTAAAAAGATTTTTTTATTTATCTGACAGAGATCACAAGTAGGGAGAGAGAGGAGGAAGCAGGCTCCCTGCAGAGCAGAGAGCCTGATGTGAGGCTCGATCCCAGGACCCTATGATCATGACCTGAGCCGAAGGCAGAGGCTTAACCCACTAAGCCACCCAGGTACCCCATCTTCTTTTGGATTTTTATGAACTTCTGTGGTATCCACCCCTACAGGAACCTGGACATTACTTTGTTTTTTGTTTGTTTGCTTGCTTTTCCCTTTTGGTTCCTCCAGTTTTCTTTGGATTGCTGCCACTTGCAAGCAAAGGGTCTTGTAAAAATACCACACCAAGGAAATTCACACGTCCTTAGGAGCTATTGAGTAAGTTCCTGTAGGGGAAGGACACAGTGAGATGCACATTTTAGAGTGATCATCTTAGAATAAGTTTAGAGGATGAATTGGTGTGAGGAGGGGAGGGAAAGGGGCATATTCCTGAAGATGAGATGACAGGTTTGAAGGCCGTTATGGTCATTCTGGCAAAGTATGGTGAGTGCCTGAAACAGAAGAGAAAAGGGGCCGAGGAAAGATTAAACTTACACAAGGTGAGAAGACTAATGAGATTTTATGAAATCTGAGTTTGTGAAATCGGATATTGCTAGGCTTTTAGCACACTTACTTTGGGATCTAATCTTCAAAAATATTTAAATATCTCTGGTGGTGACAACACCATCGTCTTTCCAGTGATTAAGAACTCTGGATGCAATTGTAAAAGGGATTGACTCCTTAATATCTCTTTCTTCTGTCTTGCTGTTGGTGTATAGAAATGCAACTGATTTCTGTGCATTGATTTTATATCCTGACACTTTACTGAATTCCTGTATAAGTTCTAGCAGTTTTGGAGTGGAGTCTTTTGGGTTTTCCACATATAGTATCATATCATCTGCGAAGAGTGATAATTTGACTTCTTCTTTGCCGATTTGGATGCCTTTAATTTCCTTTTGTTGTCTGATTGCTGAGGCTAGGACCTCTAGTACGATGTTGAATAGCAGTGGTGATAATGGACATCCCTGCCGTGTTCCTGACCTTAGCGGAAAAGCTTTCAGTTTTTCTCCATTGAGAATGATATTTGCGGTGGGTTTTTCATAGATGGCTTTGATGATATTGAGGTATGTGCCCTCTATCCCTACACTTTGAAGTGTTTTGATCAGGAAGGGATGTTGTACTTTGTCAAATGCTTTTTCAGCATCTATTGAGAGTATCATATGGTTCTTGTTCTTTCTTTTATTGATGTGTTGTATCACATTGACTGATTTGCGGATGTTGAACCAACCTTGCAGCCCTGGAATAAATCCCACTTGGTCGTGGTGGATAATCTTTTTAATGTACTGTTGAATCCTATTGGCTAGTATTTTGTTGAGTATTTTCGCATCTGTGTTCATCAAGGATATCGGTCTATAGCTCTCTTTTTTGGTGGGATCCTTGTCTGGTTTTGGGATCAAGGTGATGCTGGCCTCATAAAATGACTTTGGAAGTTTTCCTTCCATTTCTATTTTTTAGATACAAACGTAGTGATCCAAAGGGGCACATGCACCCGAATGTTTATAGCAGCAATGTCCACAATAGCCAAACTATGGAAAGAACCTAGATGTCCATCAACAGATGAATGGATCAAGAAGATGTGGTATATATACACAATGGAATACTATGCAGCCATCAAAAGAAATGAAATCTTGCCATTTGCGACAACATGGATGGAACTAGAGCGTATCATGCTTAGTGAAATAAGTCAAGCAGAGAAAAAGACAACTATCATATGATCTCCCTGCTATGAGGAAGTGGTGATGCAACATGGGGGCTTAAGTGGGTAGGAGAAGAATCAATGAAACAAGATGGGATTGGGAGGGAGACAAACCATAAATAACTCTTAATCTCACAAAACAAACTGAGGGTTGCTGTGGGGAGGGTGTTTGGGAGAAGGGGGTGGGAATATGGACATTGGGGAGGGTATGTGCTTTGGTGAGTGCTGTGAAGTGTGTAAACCTGGTGATTCACAGACCTGTACCCCTGGGGATAAAAATATATGTTTATAAAAAATAAAAAATTAAAAAAAAAAAAAAAAAGAACTCTGAAAGCTTAATCTGGCCTGGGCTGTAGAATGTCAGCTGCGGCTTGAGCACAACGAAAAGCCGTTGAAGGGTTTTACACTGGTGGGTGGAGGGTGGCCATGGGATTCCTTTTGCATTTTTAAAATGTCATTTTTGGCTGCTGTGTAAAGAATGGATAGAGAAAAGGCAAAGATAGTAACAAATAATTCTCCAATATTTACAGAACATCTACTATGTGTCAGGTACTGTTCTAAACCCTAAAGACAGAATAGTTAACAAGAGACAAAATAAATTTGATGTCCTCTTGGAGTTTTCATTTTAGTTGTTGAGTGAGAAATGAAGCAAATAAATACACATACATATCAGGGGTTGATGTGGGTTAGGAAGGAAAATAAGCTGAGTGAGTGGACATGGGGTGTGGGGATTAGGGGAGCAGGTTGGTATTTTCTATGGGACTGTGTCAGGGAAGTCTCCCTCATTTGAGGAAAGACCTGGAGGAAATTAAGGAACAAGCAGTTGTGCTGTTTCAGAAGAGCATCCAACACAAAGCAAACAGTAAGCCCAAGGTGGGAGCACATCTGGTGTGTTTAAAGAATGACACAGCGACCAATAATGCTGGGCAAAAAATGAGCAAGACGGCAAGTGGTAGGAGGTAGGTAAGGAAGGTAGTGGGGTCAGATCACATAAAGTCTTGAAGGCCATTGTAAAGATTTGCCTTTAAATTTGTGCCAGCTGAGAAGAGCTTGGATGGTTTTGAAGAGGCTTGACTTGATTTTGATTAGAAAAGGATCGGGGCGCCTGGGTGGCTCAGTGGGTTAAGCCTCTGCCTTCAGCTCAGTTCATGGTCTTGGGGTCCTGGCATCAAGCCCCGCATTGGGCTCTCTGCTCATCAGGGAGCCTGATTCTCCCTTTCCCACTGCCTGCCTCTCTGCCTACATGGATCTCTCTCTCGCTCTGTCAAATAAATAAATAAAATCTTAAAGAGAAAAGAAAAGAATCACTCAGGCTGCTGTGTGCAGAACGGACTTGCGGGGTTGTGGGGTGGGGATGCTTCTTGCATTAATGTAGACTGAGATTTCTATACTGCTGACATTTCGGGCCACATTAATTTTTGTTATGGGGAGCTGTCCTGTGCACTGACCACTAGATCGCAGGAGCGCCCTTTCCCACTCTCAAGTTGTGACAACGAAAAGTGTGTCCAGACCCTGTCAAAATCCCCTGCGGAGGAGCAGGTACACAAAACTCTCCTGGTTGAGGACCACTGATCTGGGTGAGAAGGGGTATTGGCCCAGACCAGAGCAGTAGATGCAGGGGTGGGGAGAAGGGGGGAGATTCTGGGTGTATATTGAAGACAAAACACGCAGGATTTGTAAATATATTAAGGGTGGAGTGTGCGGAAAAGACAAGAGTTGGGATGATTTTACAATTTTGGGAGCCTGAGGCCCTGGAACAGTGACGTTACCACTTGGTAAGATGGGAAAGACGACGGGAGAAGCAAGTTTGATGGGCAACAGGTGTTTGGTTCTGGAGATGGTCGTTGCATCCACATGGGGATGCCCAACCAGCAGCTGAACACACGAGTCTGCCATTCATGGGTGAGACCCAGGCTGGAGGCACAAATATGAACACCGTTAGGACATAGGGTTCAAGCCCTGAGAAGAAGTGGGCTTACCTACGCAGTGAGTATGGACAGAGGTGTGTTTGGCAACATGATAAGGCAGCTTCATGATATCTGTCCCCTGGTATTTGTCCTGTGAGTATGGATGGGAGTGTGTATGGGACTTAGGACTTGCTTTTAACCAGTAGAATTTGGCAAGGTAAGAAGATGTCACTATTATGATCTCATTATATTAAATCAGACTGTTTTACTGATTGGAGTGAGAGGCTGTCCTGGACTTGAAGAAGCAAAGAGCCAAATTCAGAATCACCTGTGGAGAGAGTTATATGGCAGGAAACTGCAAGCAGCCTCTGGGGGCTGAGGATGGTTTACAGTTAATAGCCTGGAGAATCTCTCTGGCCCACCCCAGCATGGGCTGCCCCCCAAATCACACAGCTACAAGGAAATGAGTTCTTCCAACAACCCGAGTGAGTTTGGAAGCAGAGCCTTCCCTAGTGGAACCTGCAGGTGAGAACACAGCTTGGTGGGCTCCTTCTCTCCTCCTTTGAGTGAGACCCAGAGCCAAGGACCCTGGTTAAGCTGTTTCTGGCCTCCTGACAGCTAGAGATGGTAGGATAGTAAACTCAGCTGTTTAAAGTTACTAAACTTGTTATTATTATTATTTTTTTTTATAAACATATATTTTTTATATACATATATTTTTATCCCCAGGTCTGTGAATCACCAGGTTTACACACTTCACAGCACTCACCAAATCACATACCCTCCCCAATGTCCATAATCCCACCCCCTTCTCCCCAACCCCCTCCCCCCGGCAACCCTCAGTTTGTTTTGTGAGATTAAGAGTCACTTATGGTTTGTCTCCCTCCCAATCCCATCTTGTTTCATTTATTCTTCTACCCACTTAAGCCTCCATGTTGCATCACCACTTCCTCATATCAGGGAGATCATATGATAGTTGTCTTTCTCTGCTTGACTTATTTCGCTAAGCATGATACGCTCTAGTTCCATCCATGTTGTTGCAAATGGCAAGATTTCATTTCTTTTGATGGCTGCATAGTATTCCATTGTGTATATATACCACATCTTCTTGATCCATTCATCTGTTGATGGACATCTAGGTTCTTTCCATAGTTTGGCTATTGTGGACATTGCTGCTATAAACATTCGGGTGCATGTGTCCCTTTGGATCACTACATTTGTATCTTTAGGGTAAATACCCAATAGTGCAATTGCTGGGTCATAGGGCAGTTCCATTTTCAACATTTTGAGGAACCTCCATGCTGTTTTCCAGAGTGGCTGCACCAGCTTGCATTCCCACCAACAGTGTAGGAGGGTTCCCCTTTCTCCGCATCCTCGCCAGCATCTGTCATTTCCTGACTTGTTGATTTTAGCCATTCTGACTGGTGTGAGGTGATATCTCATTGTGGTTTTGATTTGTATTTCCCTGATGCCAAGTGATATGGAGCACTTTTTCATGTGTCTGTTGGCCATCTGGATGTCTTCTTTGCAGAAATGTCTGTTCATGTCTTCTGCCCATTTCTTGATTGGATTATTTGTTCTTTGGGTGTTGAGTTTGCTAAGTTCTTTATAGATTCTAGACACTAGTCCTTTATCTGATATGTCGTTTGCAAATATCTTCTCCCATTCTGTCAGTTGTCTTTTGATTTTGTTAACTGTTTCCTTTGCTGTGCAAAAGCTTTTGATCTTGATGAAATCCCAGTAGTTCATTTTTTCCCTTGCTTCCCTTGCCTTTTGCGTTGTTCCTAGGAAGATGTTGCTGCGGCAGAGGTCGAAGAGGTTGCTGCCCGTGTTCTCCTCAAGGATTTTGATGGATTCCTTTCGTACATTGAGGTCCTTCATCCATTTTGAGTCTATTTTTGTGTGTGGTGTAAGGAAATGGTCCAATTTAATTTTTCTGCATGTGGCTGTCCAATTTTCCCAGCACCATTTATTGAAAAGGCTGTCTTTTTTCCATTGGACATTCTTTCCTGCTTTGTCGAAGATTAGTTGACCATAGAGTTGAGGGTCTATTTCTGGGCTCTCTATTCTGTTCCATTGATCTATGTGTCTGTTTTTGTGCCAGTACCATGCTGTCTTGATGATGACAGCTTTGTAATAGAGCTTGAAGTCCGGGATTGTGATGCCACCAACGTTGGCTTTCTTTTTCAATATCCCTTTGGCTATTCGAGGTCTTTTCTGGTTCCATATAAATTTTAGAATTATTTGTTCCATTTCTTTGAAAAAGATGGATGGTACTTTGATAGGAATTGCATTAAATGTGTAGATTGCTTTAGGTAGCATAGACATTTTCACAATATTTATTCTTCCAATCCAGGAGCATGGAACATTTTTCCATTTCTTTGTGTCTTCCTCAATTTCTTTCATGAGTACTTTATAGTTTTCTGAGTATAGATTCTGTGTCTCTTTGGTTAGGTTTATTCCTAGGTATCTTATGGTTTTGGATGCAATTGTAAATGGGATTGACTCCTTAATATCTCTTTCTTCTGTCTTGCTGTTGGTGTAGAGAAATGCAACTGATTTCTGTGCATTGATTTTATATCCTGACACTTTACTGAATTCCTGTATAAGTTCTAGCAGTTTTGGAGTGGAGTCTTTTGGGTTTTCCACATATAGTATCATATCATCTGCGAAGAGTGATAATTTGACTTCTTCTTTGCCGATTTGGATGCCTTTAATTTCCTTTTGTTGTCTGATTGCTGAGGCTAGGACCTCTAGTACGATGTTGAATAGCAGTGGTGATAATGGACATCCCTGCCGTGTTCCTGACCTTAGCGGAAAAGCTTTCAGTTTTTCTCCATTGAGAATGATATTTGCGGTGGGTTTTTCATAGATGGCTTTGATGATATTGAGGTATGTGCCCTCTATCCCTACACTTTGAAGTGTTTTGATCAGGAAGGGATGTTGTACTTTGTCAAATGCTTTTTCAGCATCTATTGAGAGTATCATATGGTTCTTGTTCTTTCTTTTATTGATGTGTTGTATCACATTGACTGATTTGCGGATGTTGAACCAACCTTGCAGCCCTGGAATAAATCCCACTTGGTCGTGGTGGATAATCTTTTTAATGTACTGTTGAATCCTATTGGCTAGTATTTTGTTGAGTATTTTCGCATCTGTGTTCATCAAGGATATCGGTCTATAGCTCTCTTTTTTGGTGGGATCCTTGTCTGGTTTTGGGATCAAGGTGATGCTGGCCTCATAAAATGACTTTGGAAGTTTTCCTTCCATTTCTATTTTTTAGATACAAACGTAGTGATCCAAAGGGGCACATGCACCCGAATGTTTATAGCAGCAATGTCCACAATAGCCAAACTATGGAAAGAACCTAGATGTCCATCAACAGATGAATGGATCAAGAAGATGTGGTATATATACACAATGGAATACTATGCAGCCATCAAAAGAAATGAAATCTTGCCATTTGCGACAACATGGATGGAACTAGAGCGTATCATGCTTAGTGAAATAAGTCAAGCAGAGAAAAAGACAACTATCATATGATCTCCCTGCTATGAGGAAGTGGTGATGCAACATGGGGGCTTAAGTGGGTAGGAGAAGAATCAATGAAACAAGATGGGATTGGGAGGGAGACAAACCATAAATAACTCTTAATCTCACAAAACAAACTGAGGGTTGCTGTGGGGAGGGTGTTTGGGAGAAGGGGGTGGGAATATGGACATTGGGGAGGGTATGTGCTTTGGTGAGTGCTGTGAAGTGTGTAAACCTGGTGATTCACAGACCTGTACCCCTGGGGATAAAAATATATGTTTATAAAAAATAAAAAATTAAAAAAAAAAAAAAAAAAGAACTCTGAAAGCTTAATCTGGCCTGGGCTGTAGAATGTCAGCTGCGGCTTGAGCACAACGAAAAGCCGTTGAAGGGTTTTACACTGGTGGGTGGAGGGTGGCCATGGGATTCCTTTTGCATTTTTAAAATGTCATTTTTGGCTGCTGTGTAAAGAATGGATAGAGAAAAGGCAAAGATAGTAACAAATAATTCTCCAATATTTACAGAACATCTACTATGTGTCAGGTACTGTTCTAAACCCTAAAGACAGAATAGTTAACAAGAGACAAAATAAATTTGATGTCCTCTTGGAGTTTTCATTTTAGTTGTTGAGTGAGAAATGAAGCAAATAAATACACATACATATCAGGGGTTGATGTGGGTTAGGAAGGAAAATAAGCTGAGTGAGTGGACATGGGGTGTGGGGATTAGGGGAGCAGGTTGGTATTTTCTATGGGACTGTGTCAGGGAAGTCTCCCTCATTTGAGGAAAGACCTGGAGGAAATTAAGGAACAAGCAGTTGTGCTGTTTCAGAAGAGCATCCAACACAAAGCAAACAGTAAGCCCAAGGTGGGAGCACATCTGGTGTGTTTAAAGAATGACACAGCGACCAATAATGCTGGGCAAAAAATGAGCAAGACGGCAAGTGGTAGGAGGTAGGTAAGGAAGGTAGTGGGGTCAGATCACATAAAGTCTTGAAGGCCATTGTAAAGATTTGCCTTTAAATTTGTGCCAGCTGAGAAGAGCTTGGATGGTTTTGAAGAGGCTTGACTTGATTTTGATTAGAAAAGGATCGGGGCGCCTGGGTGGCTCAGTGGGTTAAGCCTCTGCCTTCAGCTCAGTTCATGGTCTTGGGGTCCTGGCATCAAGCCCCGCATTGGGCTCTCTGCTCATCAGGGAGCCTGATTCTCCCTTTCCCACTGCCTGCCTCTCTGCCTACATGGATCTCTCTCTCGCTCTGTCAAATAAATAAATAAAATCTTAAAGAGAAAAGAAAAGAATCACTCAGGCTGCTGTGTGCAGAACGGACTTGCGGGGTTGTGGGGTGGGGATGCTTCTTGCATTAATGTAGACTGAGATTTCTATACTGCTGACATTTCGGGCCACATTAATTTTTGTTATGGGGAGCTGTCCTGTGCACTGACCACTAGATCGCAGGAGCGCCCTTTCCCACTCTCAAGTTGTGACAACGAAAAGTGTGTCCAGACCCTGTCAAAATCCCCTGCGGAGGAGCAGGTACACAAAACTCTCCTGGTTGAGGACCACTGATCTGGGTGAGAAGGGGTATTGGCCCAGACCAGAGCAGTAGATGCAGGGGTGGGGAGAAGGGGGGAGATTCTGGGTGTATATTGAAGACAAAACACGCAGGATTTGTAAATATATTAAGGGTGGAGTGTGCGGAAAAGACAAGAGTTGGGATGATTTTACAATTTTGGGAGCCTGAGGCCCTGGAACAGTGACGTTACCACTTGGTAAGATGGGAAAGACGACGGGAGAAGCAAGTTTGATGGGCAACAGGTGTTTGGTTCTGGAGATGGTCGTTGCATCCACATGGGGATGCCCAACCAGCAGCTGAACACACGAGTCTGCCATTCATGGGTGAGACCCAGGCTGGAGGCACAAATATGAACACCGTTAGGACATAGGGTTCAAGCCCTGAGAAGAAGTGGGCTTACCTACGCAGTGAGTATGGACAGAGGTGTGTTTGGCAACATGATAAGGCAGCTTCATGATATCTGTCCCCTGGTATTTGTCCTGTGAGTATGGATGGGAGTGTGTATGGGACTTAGGACTTGCTTTTAACCAGTAGAATTTGGCAAGGTAAGAAGATGTCACTATTATGATCTCATTATATTAAATCAGACTGTTTTACTGATTGGAGTGAGAGGCTGTCCTGGACTTGAAGAAGCAAAGAGCCAAATTCAGAATCACCTGTGGAGAGAGTTATATGGCAGGAAACTGCAAGCAGCCTCTGGGGGCTGAGGATGGTTTACAGTTAATAGCCTGGAGAATCTCTCTGGCCCACCCCAGCATGGGCTGCCCCCCAAATCACACAGCTACAAGGAAATGAGTTCTTCCAACAACCCGAGTGAGTTTGGAAGCAGAGCCTTCCCTAGTGGAACCTGCAGGTGAGAACACAGCTTGGTGGGCTCCTTCTCTCCTCCTTTGAGTGAGACCCAGAGCCGAGGACCCTGGTTAAGCTGTTTCTGGCCTCCTGACAGCTAGAGATGGTAGGATAGTAAACTCAGCTGTTTAAAGTTACTAAACTTGTTATTATTTGTTATGAAGTAACTATTAAAAACAAAACAAGAGGCCCAAAATGGAGTTGCTTATGCTAAGCCCCATGTCCCCCAAACCAGACTTAATTATGATTTCAGCTGTCCCAGAAATGGAATCTGAGCCCAGGCAAGCAGACACCACCTGATCCCCACTCCCTCGGACCCCTGCCATCCCCAGAAGCCAAGTCACCTGGCCATAACCAACCTGCCTTGTTTGCCTGACGTGACTTCCTTGCTCCTCCTCTCTTCTGCCTATAAAAGTCTTTCGTTTTGTACTGCTCCTCCGAGCTCCTTTCAGTCTGCAAGCAGGATGCTGCCCATTTCGTGAATCATTGAATAAAGCCAGTAGGTTCTTTAAAATGTACTCAGTTGAATTTTTTTTAACACAACAGAAAACTCAAGCAGAAGGTCCGAGTCCCTGAGCACAGGACTGATGTCTAAAGGTCAGGAAGCTCAAAAAAACCCAGCCAGGAAAGGAGCCATAATCACTGACCAGTGTGGAAGAGGAAGGGAGAGCCAACATCACGATGAAAAAGATAGAATATTTCCAGAGAAGTGGAGGAGGTTCTATGTCTATAGGACTGACAGGTTGATTCATTTAGATCTGAAAGTTAATCATTGGATCTGGCAACTTGGTGGTGATTAGCGATCTTGTAAAATATCTGTGTAGGTGTAGTCGTGGGACCAATGACTGTTAACAGTGTCTGATGTGCAAAAAAAAATTTCAGGGTTTGGATTCAAATGGGAGCAATGGATATAAAGAGCAGTGAGCAAGTCTGACTTCTGTTTTGGAGGTCAAATCAGTTGGTTTTGCTGATGGATTAGATACGAGAAAAGGGAAAGGGGGAATTTATCCCAGGGGCTGAGGCTTTAGCCAGTAGGAGGTGAGGATGCTGTTTACTAAGATGGGGAGACTGGGACAGGAGTAGGTGAGGAGGGAGCAGGATAGAAATCATGGTGAAAATAAGACTCCTGTTACTTATTCATGGAGAAATATGCTGCAGGCAGCTGGCCATGTGATTCTCAGCTCCAAGGGCGGATTAGGATTAAAGACATTAACTTCAGAGCCTTCAGCTTCTACAAAGAACTTAAATCAATGATGCTGAATGGAATCAGCCAAAGCAGTGGTTTTAAAACTGGGGCTGGGAGGCAAGGAGTTTTGCTCCCAGGGCCGATTGAACAATATCTGGCGACATTTTTGGTGGTCACCACTTGGGGGGGGGGGTGCTTCTGGCATCTAGTGGCTAGAGACCAGAGATGCTGCTAACTGTCCTGCAGGGCACAGGACAGCCCCACAGCAGAGAATCACCCACCAGGTATCAATAGTGCTAGGTTGTGAAAGCCTGATCGAGGGAGAGAGAGAAAGAGAGAGAGAGCGAACGCATAGCTACAGAAGACCCAGAATCAAGCTCTTCAAAGGGGCAGAGATGAAATAGAGAAGCAAATTGAGAATACAGGTCCAGGATGGTAGGAAGAGAAACCATGTGATTAAGAGGGCACTAAGGAAGCGGGAACCTAGAGACACCGAGTACATCCACGTTTGCTACTGATAGGCGTTTATGGTGCATGGACCGCCTATGAGAATTCACACACCTTGCACATTTTTAAGTGGACATCTGAAACTTTTTAATCATAAACTTTTCATCACAATATATGTATATTTTATTAACTAGGTGTTGAAAATATTAAACATTTAAAAAATGAGATAGAGGGCACCTGGGTGGCTCAGTCACTAAGCAGCTGCCTTTGGCTCAGGTCATGATCCCAGGGGCCTGGGATGAAGGCCCACATTCCTGATCAGCAGGAAGCCTGCTTCTCCCTCCCCCGCTCTCCCTACTTGTGTTCTCTGTGTGTGTGTGTGTGTCTCTCTCTACCAAATAAATAAATAATTCTTGAAAAAGAAAATGAGAAAGAAAAGGATCGACTTCATTGGAATAACATTTGCCTGCTACAAGTTGATTTTTTTAAAGGCAGAACAGTCTCATTTTCTGTTATTTTATTTCCCAAACCATACTAGAATGGAATGAAACCATTAAAATCCTTACTTGTGTTTTTCCCTATTATATCCCTAAAAATATGTAGTTTAATTTAAATATGAAGGAATGAGTGTCACTAACCAAAACTGATTGTTATTCTGAGCACTTCCAACATCTGCCCTAATCCCCTTTCCGATGTTAACCTTTACCCTTAATAAGGAGAGGAAGCTCTAAAGGTGGAGCCCCAGTACTGCCCACAGAAGGGCATTATTTGAAACAAAACTGGTATTTCAACTTTGTTATCAGCCCAAGTCCTACACTCTAATAAGATCTGAGAGGAGTGTCTTGATCTTCCAGGAAGGAGAGGAGTATCCTGATATCAGACCCAAGAATGGGCATATCACCTATCCTACAGAGTACACATGGAGTTTGGATCTGGAAATGGACTCCCTTAAAATGACCTGCACATGAGGATTCTTTATAGAGATTTTTTCAACTACCCTTGGGGACATGGTACCCTACACCCACAGGTGTAGACAAATATTTTACAAGCTATGCTGGGAATGAGGTGGGGAGAGAAATATGGAGGTTGTTATAGGAAGGTAGAAGGTTAAAGGAAGTCTTTGTTTTGTGTTTTTTCCTTTTGTTTTTAAGAAAAAGGTCATTTGTCTTCTGACTGGAAGGATCCATTGGAACAAGAACTTGATATTGGCCCTGGGAGTGGAGTCCTGGAGAGGGCTGGAAGGAACAAATCCCAGGCACAAGGAAGAACAAACCCTAGCTGGGGATGTCTGCTCTTCTCAATAAACCTGCTCTGTCTTCAACTCTTTCTGTGTTTCTTGTACATTTCTCCAATTACCATGTAAATTCCATGATGCCAGGGACTTTTTTGTGTCGTTCGCCACAGATTTACAAACACTCAGGGCAGTGTGTAGCACACAGTAGGTACTGACTAAATATTTGTTGAGTAAATGTCTAAAAACAAATTAAAAATGGATACAAATGTAGGTGTAGATTTGATTGGGTGGTGGTAAGATAAGGGAATTCCTGCACAAAGGGCTTTTATTTTCTTGAAGTGTGACACTAGTGATGAAGTTTTGGAACACAGGTGAGGTTTGGTGGGGTGAGGTCCAGAGCCGATGACCAAGAAAGGATTCTTGAGACGTCTTAGGTGCTAATGGTGGTTTTATTAAAACACAGGGACAGGACCCAAGGGCAGAAAGAGCTGCTCAGACAGAGGCATGGTTGACTGGGAGCTGAGGAAGGTGAGGACAAAGGGGGTGTCCAGAAGGACTGTCATATGCTAAAGAAGAATTTCAGGATAAGGGAGACCTGGTTATTGTCAAGTCAAGGCTGTTTTTGCCTCTAATGAGGGAAAGCATGAAGACAGTCAGGAGTTTCCTGGAGATATGTTACATTCCTTCTATCACACATCCTTGTCAGTGGGATTTGGGCTTAGAAGAAATTCAGTTTTATTACACTTCCCTCCCCCTTAGCCTCCCTCAATTTTATGGAGGGGAGGGTGATGTTAGGGCTTCCGGAAACTGAGGTATGGGTCTCTGGAAGTCAGGCTATTGATGAGAAAGCTTCTTCCTTCCTTGTAAGTCACTAGGACATTCGTAGATGGAGGGATACTCCTGTCCTGCAGGACTGGGATCTCTATCAGTTAAGCATCGTTTTTCCTTTAGGGCAGCCAGGAGTGCATGAGGAATGTTACACATATGGCATGGGGAGAGGGTGTAGGGTGCCAGTTTCTGCTTTGTCCTAAGCTTGCCTTCTGCTCCCTCATCCCTAGGACAGGAGCTGGGAGTGAGGTGACATAGTTCAGAAGAGGTAGGGGTAGGGATTGTTGAGGCAAGTCTTGAAGGAGGGAAAGCAAACTCACCGGAGAGACAAGGGAGTTTGAAGCCAGGGTTGAGTATCCACTGGAGAATTGTGGTCAAGTGTTTTAAAGTACAGCAGGTTGGCTCAGCTGTATGATTCCTTCCTGGTTTCTGGTGCATGCCGCTGGCATTGGTAGAATCATTTCTAAAGAAACAAAGCAAAAGAGGATAAGCCATTCTTTCACAAACGATGATGAATCAAGTTTTGAACATGCTGGGTTTTGAGGCATAGGTGGAACATCAGTGAAATAGCATGAGTAGGTAGTCAGTTACACGGGCCTGGTGGGTAGGAAAGAAACAGATGGTCGTGTATCAGTGGGAGAGATGTTGGCTAGGGAATGGGAGCTGAAACCAAGGGCACAGTTGATATCACTACAAGAGAGGGTAGCTTGGAAGAGAAAGGTTAACTGAACCCCCGGGGAAACCCTGATGGGAATGTCACATGCATTTCTCAGGCATGCCAATGTTGACACAGATTACTGTAACTCCTGGGGGCCAGAAGTCATGTCTTTGAGATTCAATCATTCTCTGCCTCTGGCATAGCGTGGGCCACATTGAAGGTAATTCTAAAATTCATTCCGATTTGATTTCATTGCACTTTTCATTTACCAGAATCTTGTCATGGTTTGCTAGTGTATCATTTTCTCGAAAAGATTAAATAAGGACCATTTTACAAATATGAGATGAATGCCTGAAGGGATTTTGTTTAATTCATTCATTAGCTCGGGAACCACTAAGATGTTACCACCACTTCAAGCAAGAATCTCAAGGCAGACACATATACAATCAGTAATACTTAAACGAATTTGCTTTGATAGATGCAAATAGATATGCAAATAGAATGCAAATGGATGCAAAACTGCCTTCTACCAAAGGAAAGGGGGTCAACTGTACTTCCAGTGGACAAAATTCATTTACATATAGCTAGACAAGATCATCTGCATCCACATCAATTATGTACAATCTATAGAGTTGCAAAATAGCTCAAAGACAAGAAAGGCACAGAATATCCCATAGAATTGGTCAGCCCAGAAGGGTACATGAGACAACACCTGTTTTCCCTTGGAAGACACTATAATCTTTTAGGTTCATTTCAATGTCTTTCGTGATTTTGCCTATGCTTTAAAAGAAAAAAAAGTTACCCTTATCATTCTTATTAGTTTGAAAAAAACTAATAAAATACTAGTCTGTTATAAAATACACATGGAAGAATGTTCTGGCACTATCATACCCAATTTGGGGTACTAACTGATTAGGAAGATGAGGCAGAATTTGGGAGCCTGTAGGATGAGTCTGTTTCCGGTTGGAATGGGAAACATTTAAGAATCAAACTAAATGATCTCAAATCCACTCTGGAATGAAACAGGTTATAAGGAAAATACAGAAGATGTTGAAATGTACCTGTTGGCTCATTGTGAGCTTTCCTGGTCGAATGGAGACCTCTACCATGATGCTTGTCCTCCATGTCCCACCCGTCCCATACCTGCTATCCTGGCACCAAAGGGCCACCAGACTTTAGGCTCAGTCTGCAGTTCCAAATGGAAACCCTCTGTTCCCACAGTAGTGGACAGGATGACTCTGGTTGCTGGTGGAAGCGTCAGCTGCTTTAGTCCAACAGTTCAAGAGAGGATCAGAAGAGCATAAGGACGATATTGGAAAAAAATGCTCGGGCGAATTTCCAGAACACAGTATTTCTCTTTGCAATTTTTGAGTGTTCTGTAGCCAACCTGCCAAAAAAAATGTGAAAACTATAAATAGAGAGGAGTGGGAAGGAGAAATGAGGACCTGTCACAGTGCCAGCGAAAATAGGGAACTGAGAATTTTCCAGAGATTCAGAGTCAAAGGAGGTTAATATTTACTTAGAAAAGAAGTCGTGGGCACAAGTTCTAGGATGAAATGAAGGCAAGAGAGGGAAGTTAGGGAATCGATAGAGAGAGAGAGACTTGAAGATAAAAAAAAGTCAACTTAAAGTCTCATTCCTCATTAAGGAAAGTACAGATCAGAGAAGAGGGGAGAGACTGGGATATAGTTGATCGCCGATTGTGTCTGGCTCTGATTAGAAGCTTTGTATCCACTTTTTAATTTCATCTTCCAGCCTGTTTCCTGGATTCCAGCTTCTAATTCCTATGAAATAGGTACCATCACCAAAGACGAGAGTCAAACATGTAACAGTAGTCAAATCTTTAACAGCGCGGACAACTAACTAACCAAAAGCTGGCCTGGGGACCCCTGCAGAGTCAAGTGTTACACGCCCAGTGCCTGGATCGCGAGGCCGTGGTAGGGATCTTAGGAAGGGTTCAGGGTAGGGAGACACACCGCAGGTTCTGGCCAGAGGCTAGTCACCAAACTTTGTGTGGCTGAAGGGGTGTGTACCAGCTGAGTGTCAGCTCCCAGATGAAACTGAGGGAAATGTCCTTTGGGAAGGTTTCCGCTGACTCTCTGCCTTTCCTTCGTCCTCCCCAGGGTGTTCCATTAGCATTTGGGGTCTGGGGTCTTGCCTGTTGCTCCTGGCTTTGGTGGGCCACGCCACTGCCACAGCCAGGGCTCCACGTGGCAGTGAACTGTATGGGGTCTTGACTGTTCCCTCCTGACTCTCGGAAGGAGAACAGGTAGCAGGGATTTTCATTCTTTGTTGGCACCTACTCTCTTCAGCAACCCCAAGATCAGTACCCCAGGCTGCACAAGCTCAGGTTCATGTCTTTAACAAAGGCCGGCAATAATTTCAGAAAGGAATGACAATGAAGGCAAAAAACAGTTCAACTACTCGCTCATCTGGACTTCTAGGGCAGGTGGGGTTCCCAGACAACTTTGTTCTGTCGGTCTGGCACCCTTGCCCCCCCACTCGGTGCCTTGGTGATGAGTGTGGGCCTTGCTGTTTGCGCTGCCTGAATTTGCCCTTGTCGCTTATTAGCACTGTGGCCCTAAAAGTCTGAGAGGCTAAAAGTCATGCCTCTCAGAGCCAATCGGAATAGCTTATTAGACCTATTGATTCTGGCATAGTGGGCCTGTGCGGAAATCTCTCTTCTTCATCCCTCCTCCTTCTCAGTCTTCCCCTCCTCCACCTCTTCCTCCTCCTTCTTTGATGTGTAAACCAAGGTATTTGGGGAGCAGGGAATGATGTGATGTTTGGGATTTACTTTAAAATATATTCCAGACCTCCCCTCTCTCCCAAAAACAAAAATACAGGCACTTTGGGGGCAGTAGAAGGAGGAGGGCCTATGAAACAGTTGGGGAAGCAGAGTGATAAGTACTCGGAAGGGCCGGGATCCTTCTGCTCTACACATTTTGAGAATTTTCATAATAAGAGTAAACAAACAAAGACCAAATAATGAGGCTTTCATTCCCTATATCCAAATGACCACAACAGGGCATAGAATGCACTTTCATAGTTGCTCCCCTGGCAATTTATTCTGATTCTCCAAATAAGATTCCAGCTCTCATCCTACCTGTCATAGTCTCTGGATATTGACTGCGAACGTTTTCCTAAACAAGGCCTTGCCAGGCCCACTGCTAGGGAATGTATTGTTTCAGATTCTGTACTCAGGTTTTAAAGATTTTTTTAATTTATTTATCAGAGAGAGAGTGGGGGAGAGAGTGAGCACAGGCAGACAGAATGGCAGGCAGAGGCAGAGGGAGAAACAGGCTCCCTGCTGAGCAAGGAGCCCGATGTGGGACTCGATCTGAGGATGCTGGTATCATGACCTGAGCCGAAGGCAGCTGCTTAACCAAGTGAGCCACCCAGGCATCCCTGTACTCACGTTTTTTTAAAAAAGTGACCAGTTTCCCGTTTGGAGTGACTCGAATGCAAGACTCACTGCAAGCCATTGTCTTGCTGTGTCCCATCCCTTTCTAAGGACTGCTCATGCTATCTCTGGGAGATCACAGCATTGGGAGGGGCAGCCCAGTCCTGGGCTATTACAGCAAAGCTGCAGCCTGAAGGGCGCACGTGAGATCTGTGGTTTGAGCTGTCAGAGTGTCATGGAGAAAAAAAAGAGAAATGAATCATCATTTGACCATGACATTCCCACTAAAGGGGAGGACAGTGGGAGAAAGAGCAAGGGAAGAGGAAAGAAAAATCTCAAAATAAATGTGGGGTGGACGGCAGGAGGAGGAGGGGGTCTCGGAAATTGGGGGCAGGTGTGGCTATCGAACCAACGCTAGCCACAAACACACGATTCCGCCCATTCTAGAGTGGACTGGACATAAACATGCTCGCACTTCTACTTGTCGGCTGCGTTTTGTCGGCCGGCTGGTAGCGAGGTGATTCTTTAAGAGCTCTGAGAACCCAAACTTGTGGCCGCCCCGCAGCTGAGCTGAAGTGGAGCTGGGAGCGGCCCAGACGACCCGAGGCTGCCAGCTGACCACCTTCCTCCCTACAGATCGCTGGAGCCAAGCTCAGCGGGGGAGAAGCCACGCTCGCGGGTGGGTGCAGGGGCTAAGGGCGGGAGCCGGGTTCCCACAGAGGCCTCCGCGCCCAGGCGGCTGCAGCGGCGGCACCCAGAGACAGGAGGCCTGACACCCGGACGCGCCCCCCTCTCTGGACAACCGGCCGCAGAAGTAAAGGGCCAGCATCCTGCCACGGCTATGCTTCCCCCGGGACAATCTCGGGAGAAGGTCCTGGAAGAGATTCGCAGGCCGATTTTCCGAGGGAAAGGGCGAGGTGGGGAGGGAGCGCCCCTGACCCTCCCCGCCCTCCCTTCTCCCCCTCACCGTGCATCAACAGCGTCGGGGCTGCCCTGCAGAAACGTAGGCGAGGTTGTAGTGTCGCCCTCCGCCGCATGGGGGCAGCATCACCTGCTGGCTCAACAGTAGGGCCTGCGCGCCTCTCTTGGCGGAGGCAGGCGCAGGCGGGCCTGCGGCGTCCTCTTTCATTGGCCGGGCGGGGGCGCTGCCATGTTGGAGGAAGCGGTGCCTTCTGTGTGGTGGAAACGCCGTGGCTTCACTGGTAGCGTCGGGGAGCGCAGCCTCCTACCTTTCCTCCTCGCTCGAGTGTCGGTGCTGAGAGGCGGCAGTCGGCGGGATGGAGAGAAGTAAGATGAACCTGCCCAAGGGGCCGGACTCGCTCTGCTTCGACAAGGACGAGTTCATGAAGGTGCATGCCTGGGCTCTGCTCCCCGGAGCCAGGCCCTGGGTGGCCTGCCCTCCTTGGCCCTCCGGGGCCTCTCCTCGGGCTTCTCCTGCGGGCTTCCTGGGCTGTCCCCGCCCCGGACGGGTCCTCAGCGGGGACCTCACTGCACTTCGCAGTGAGTCTCTTGGCCTCGGGTGGGCTAGGTGCAGCCTGGAGAAAGCACTCCTGTGAAATCGTGCACATTGAATGAAAAGGCCTGAAAGTTCAGGGCAAGTGGTTTTGAACTAAACGTAAAAGCCCCGGACGCGTAGGACCCGCCTCTGGTACCGTGTGGCACAGTCAGACCGCCGCTCCCCCGGCCTGACAGAAGCCTCCCAGTGCCTTGTGCCTAGAAGCTGAGCGACTGTGCGTTGAACACATCTCTGAATACAC